>NC_092766.1:78420333-79620333 GCF_047496795.1 Chiloscyllium punctatum
TTACACTCTCTCTGCCCCCTCTCTGTCGCCCTCTCTCTGCCACCTGTCTGTCACCGTCTCTCTGTCCCTCCTCTCTCTGATGCCCTCTATCTGCTCCTCTCTCTGTCCTCCCCCGTCTCACTCTCTCTGTCCTGCCTCTCTCTGACCCCTCTCTGTCCCCCTGTCACTCTGTCCCTCTTTCTCTCTTTTCCCCCTTCTCTGTCCCCCCCTCTCTCTGACCCCATCTATCTCATCCACTGTCTGTCCCCTCTCTCTGTCTCCCTCTCTCTGTGTCACCTCTCTCTGTCCCCCTGTCTCTGTCCCCGTTGGCTCTGTCCCCCTCTCTCTCTGTCCCCCTCTCTCTCTCTGTCCCCCTCTCTCTCTGCCCCCCTCTCTCTGTCCACCTGTCTCTCTGTACACCTCTCTCTCTCTCCCCCCTCTCTCTGTCCCCCTCTCTCTGTCGCACTCTCTCTGCCCACTCTCTGTCACCTCTCTCTGTGTCCCCGTCTCTCTGTCCCCACTCTCTCTCTGTTTCCTCTCTCACTCTGTCCCCATGCTCTCGCTGTCCCCATCGCTTTCTGTCCCCCCTCTCTATCCCTTCTCTCTCCGTCCACTCCTTCTCCGTCCATCCCCCTCTCTCTGTCACCCTCTCTCTGTCCCCTCTATCTCTCACCCGCTCTCTGCCCCCCCCCCCTCTCTGTCGCCCTCTCTCTGCTCCGTCTCTCTCTGCCCCCTCTCGGAACCCCTCACTGTCTGTCCCCCACTCTCTCCATCCCCTCCTCTCTGTCCCACTCTCTCTGACCCTCTCTCTCTCTCCCACTCTCTGCCCCCTCTCTCTGTCCCCCTCTATATCCCCCTGCCTCTGTCTGTCCCCTCTCTCTCTGTCCCCGTCTCTCTCCCCACTCTCTGTCCCCCCTCACTGTCCCACTCTCTCTCTCTGATCCGCTCTCTCTCTGTCCCCCTCTGTCTCTGTCCTCCTCTCTCTTTCCCCCTCTCTCTGACACCCTCTCTTTCCCCCACTCTGTACCCCTCTCTCTGTCCCCCTCTCTCGGTCCCCCTCTCTGTTCCCCCTTGCTCCATCCCCCCTCTCCCCCACTCTCTCTGTCCCTCGCTCTCTCTGCCCCCCGCCTTATCTGCCCCCCCTCTCTCTGCCCGCCCTCTCTGTCCCGCTCACTCTCTGTCACCCTCTCTCTGTTCGCCCTATCTCTATCTACCCCCCGCGGTCTCTACCCCATCTCTCTCTGAACCCCTCTCTCTCTGTCCCGCTCACTCTATGTCACCCTGTCTCTGTCGACCCTCTCTCTGTCGACCCTCTCTCTGCCCCCCTCTCTGTCCTCCTCTCTCTGTCCCCCTCTCTCTGACTCCCTCTTTTTACCCTACTCTGTACCCCTCTCTCTGTCCCCTTCTCTCGGTCCCCCTCTCTGTTCCCCCTTGCTCCATCCCCCCCTCTCCCCCACTCTCTCTGTCCCTCGCTCTCTCTGCCCCCCGCTCTCTCTGCCCCCCCCTCTCTGCCCGCCCTCTCTGTCCCGCTCACTCTCTGTCACCCTCTCTCTGTCGCCATCTCTCTGTCCCCCCCCCCCTGTCTCCCCCTCTCTCTGTCCCCCCCTCTCTCTCTGATCCGCTCTCTCTCTGTCCCCCTCTGTCTCTGTCCTCCTCTCTCTTTCCCCCTCTCTCTGACACCCTCTCTTTCCCCCACTCTGTACCCCTCTCTCTGTCCCCCTCTCTCGGTCCCCCTCTCTGTTCCCCCTTGCTCCATCCCCCCTCTCCCCCACTCTCTCTGTCCCTCGCTCTCTCTGCCCCCCGCCTTATCTGCCCCCCCTCTCTCTGCCCGCCCTCTCTGTCCCGCTCACTCTCTGTCACCCTCTCTCTGTCGCCATCTCTCTGTCCCCCCCCGTCTCCCCCTCTCTCTGTCCCCCACTCTCTCCATCCCCTCCTCTCTGTCCCACTCTCTCTGACCCTCTCTCTCTCCCCCACTCTCTGCCCCCTCTCTCTGTCCCCCTCTATATCCCCCTGCCTCTGTCTATCCCCTCTCTCTCTGTCCCCGTCTCTCTCCCCACTCTCTGTCCCCCCTCACTGTCCCACTCTCTCTCCCACCCGCCTCTCTATCCCTCGTTTTGTCCCCCTCTCTCTCTATACCTCCGTCTCTCTGTCTGGCTCTCTCTGTTCGCCCTATCTCTATCTACCCCCCGCGCTCTCTACCCCATCTCTCTCTGAACCCCTCTCTCTCTGTCCCGCTCACTCTATGTCACCCTGTCTCTGTCGACCCTCTCTCTGTCGACCCTCTCTCTGCCCCCCTCTCTGTCCTCCTCTCTCTGTCCCCCTCTCTCTGACTCCCTCTTTTTACCCTACTCTGTACCCCTCTCTCTGTCCCCCTCTCTCGGTCCCCCTCTCTGTTCCCCCTTGCTCCATCCCCCCTCTCCCCCACTCTCTCTGTCCCTCGCTCTCTCTGCCCCCCGCTCTATCTGCCCCCCCTCTCTCTGCCCGCCCTCTCTGTCCCGCTCACTCTCTGTCACCCTCTCTCTGTCGCCATCTCTCTGTCCCCCCCCCCCTGTCTCCCCCTCTCTCTGTCCCCCTCTCTCTCTGAACCGCTCTCTCTCTGTCTCTGTCCTCCTCTCTCTTTCCCCCTCTCTCTGACACCCTCTCTTTCCCCCACTCTGTACCCCTCTCTCTGTCCCCCTCTCTCGGTCCCCCTCTCTGTTCCCCCTTGCTCCATCCCCCCTCTCCCCCACTCTCTCTGTTCCTCGCTCTCTCTGCCCCCCGCTCTATCTGCCCCCCTCTCTCTGCCCGCCCTCTCTGTCCCGCTCACTCTCTGTCACCCTCTCTCTGTCGCCATCTCTCTGTCCCCCCCCCTGTCTCCCCCTCTCTCTGTCCCCCTCTCTCTCTGAACCGCTCTCTCTCTGTCCCCCTCTGTCTCTGTCCTCCTCTCTCTTTCCCCCTCTCTCTGACACCCTCTCTTTCCCCCACTCTGTATCCCTCTCTCTGTCCCCCTCTCTGTCTATCCCTCCGTATCTCTGTCTGGATCTCTTTGTTCGCCCTATCTCTGTCCCCCTCTCTGTCCCACCCGCCTCTCTCGGACCCACTCTCTCTCCCACACGCCTCTCTCTCTGTCCCCCTCTCTCAGCCCCCTCTCTCTCTGTCCCCCTCTCTCTGCCCCCATCTTTCTCTGTCCCCCTCTATATACCCCTCTCTCTGTCTCCATTTCTCTGACCCCCGCTAACTCCCCCACTCTCTGTCCCCCTCTCTCTGTCGCCCTCTCTCTGTCCCCCTCTCTCTCTTTCACCCTCTCTCTGTCCCCTCCCACTCTGTCCCTCTCTCTCTTTTCCCTTCTCTTTGTCCCCCTCTCTCTGTCCCCCTGTCTCTGTCACCCCCTCTGTCCCCCTCTGTCCCCCTCTATCTCCCCGAAACTCTGTCGACCCTCTCTCTGTCCCCTGTGTGTCCCCCTCTCTCTCTGTTCCCCTCTCTCTGCCCCCCTCTTTCTCTGTCCTCCTCTCTCTGTACCTCTCTCTCTCTGACCCCCTCTCTCTCTGTCCCTCTCTCTCTTTCCCCCCTCTCTGTCCTCCTCTCTCTGTCCCCCTCTCTCTGACTCCCTCTCTTTACCCCACTCTGTACCACTCTCTCTGTCCCCCTCTGTCTGTCCACCTCTCTCTGTTCCCCCTCTCTCTGCCCCCTCTCTATCTGTCCCCCGCGCTCTCTACCCCCTCTCTCTCTGAACCCCTCTCTCTCTGTCCCGCTCACTCTATGTCACCCTCTCTCTGTCGACCCTCTCTCTGTCCCTCCCTCTGTCCGCCTCTCTCTGTCCCCCTCTCTCTGACTGCCTCTCTTTACCCTACTCTGCACCCTTCTCTCTGTCCCCCTCTCCATGTCCCCCTCTCTGTTCCCCCTCGCTCCATCTCCCCTCTCCCCCACTCTCTCTGGCCCTCGCTCTCCCTGCCCCCCGCTATATTTGCCCCCCGCTCTCTCTGCCCGCCCTCTCTGTCCCGCTCACTCTCTGTCACCCCTTCTCTGTCGCCATCTCTCTGTCCCCCCTCTCTCTGTCTCCTCTTTCTGTCTCTCCCTCTCTCTGTCCCCCTCTATCTCTATCCCTCCGTCTCTCTGTCTGGCTCTCTGTTCGCCCTATCCCTGTCCCCCTCTCTCTCCCACCCGCCTCTCTCGGACCCACTCACTCTCCCACACGCCTCTCTCTCTGCCCCCCTCTCTCTGTCCCCTCTCTCTCTGTCCCACTCTCTCTTTTCCCTTCTCTTTGTCCCCCTCTCTCTGTGCCCCTGTTTCTGTGCCCCCCCGTCCCCCTCTCTCTCTCTGACCCCCTCTATCTCCCCGAAACTCTGTCGACCCTCTCTCTGTCCCCTCTCTGTCCCCCCTCTCTGTCCCCCCCTCTCTGCCCCCCCCCTCTGTCCACCCTCTCTCTGACCCCCCTCTCTCTGTCCCCCTCTCTCTCTGTCCCCCTCTCTTTTTTCCCTTCTCTTTGTCCCCCTCTCTCTTTCCCCCTGTTTCTGTGCAGCCCCGTCCCCGTCTCTCTCTCTGACCCCCTCTATCTCCCCGAAACTCTGTCGACCCTCTCTCTGTCCCCTCTCTGTCCCCCCTCTCTGTCCCCCCCTCTCTCTGTCCCCCCTCTCTCTGTCCCCCCTCTCTCTGCCCCCCTCTCTCTCTGACACCCCTCGATGCCCCCCTCTCTCTCTGTCCCGCTCACTCTCTGTCACCCTCTCTCTGTCGCCATATCTCTGTTCCCCACTCTCTCTGTCTCTCCATCTCTCTGTCCCTCTCTCTCTCCGACCCCCTCTCTCTCTGATCCCCTCTCTCTCTGTCCTCCTCTCTCTCTGTCCACCTCTCTCTTTCCCCCTCTGTCTGACTCCCTCTCTTTCCCCCACTCTGAATCCCTCTCTCTGTCCCCGACTCTCTGTCCCTCACTCTCTGTCCCCCTCTCTCTGTCCCCCTCTCTGTCCCCCTCTCTCTGACAAACTCTATCTCCCCCACTCTCTGTGCCCCTCTCTCTCTCGCCCTCTTTCTGTCCCCCTCTCTTTCTGCCCCCATGTCTCTCTGCCCCCTCTCTCTGTCGCCCTCTCTCTCCCAACCGCCTCTCTCTATCCCCCCTCTTTGTCCCCTCTCTCTTTTCCCCCTCTCTCTGTCCCCTCTCTCTCCCACCCGCCTCTCTCTGACCCCCTCTCTCCCACCCGCCTCTCTCTCTATCCCCCTCTCTCTCTGTCCCCCTCTCTCTCTGCCCCCTAACTCTGTCCCCCTCTGTCTGCCCCATCACTCTCTTCCCCTCTCTCTCTGTCCCCCTCACTCTCTGTCCCCTTCTCTCTAAGTCCCCTCTCTCTGTTCCCCTCTCTCTGACGCCTCCTTCTGCACCCCCTCTCTCTCTGTCCCTTTCTCTCTGTGTTCCCCTCACTCTGCCCCATCTTTCTCTGCCCCTCTCACTCTGTCCCCCTCTCTTTCTGTTCCCCCTCTCTCTCTGTCCGCCTCTCACTCTGTCCCCCTCTCTTTCTGTTCCCCTTCTCTCTCTGTCCCCTCTCTCTCTCTCTGTCCCCCCCCTCTCTCTGTCCCCCCCTCTCTGTCTCCCCATCTCTCTGTCCCCCTCTCTCTCTGACCCCCTCTCTCTCTGACCCTCTGTCTCTGTCCGCCTTTCTCTTTCCCCCTCTCTCTGTCCCTTCTCTCTCGTCACCCTCTCTCTATCTCCCCCTCTCTCTGTCGTCCTCTCTCTATGTCCCCCTCTCTCTCCCCCTCTCTCTGTCCCCCTCTCTCTCTGTCCCCCTCCCTCTGTCCCCTTCTGTCTGTCCCCCCTCTCTCTGACCCCATCTATCTCCCCCACTGTCTGTCCCTCTCTCTCTGTCATCCTCTCTCTAACCCCCTCTCACTCTGCCTCTCTCACTCTGCCCCTCTTACTCTGCCCTCTCTCTCTCTGTCCCCCTCTCTCTCTGTCCCCTCTCTCTCTGTCCCCCCTCTCTGTGTTCCCCCTTTCTCTGTCCCTCTCTCTTTCTCGCCTCTCTCTGCCCACTCTCTGTCGCCCTCTCTATGCCACCTTCCTGTCACCGTCTCTCCGTTCCCCCTCTCTCTGACGCCCTCTTTCTGCCCCCTCTCTCTCCCCCGCTCTCAGCCCCCCTCTCTCTCTGTCCCTCCTATCTCTGCCCCATCTCTCTCTGTCCCCCTGTCTCTCTGTCCTCCTCTCTCTGCCCCTTCTCTCTGACTCCCTCTATCTCCACCACTCTCTGTCCTCTCTCTCTGTCACCCTCTCTCTGTCCTCCTCTCTCTGTCCCACCTCTCTGTCCCGCCTCTCTGTCCCGACTCTCTCTGACCCCATCTATCTCACCCACTATCTGTCCCCTCTCTCTCTGTTACCCTCACTCTCTGTCGCCCTCTCTCTGAGCCCTCTCTCTCTGTCCCCCTCTCTGTCTCCCCTCTCTCTACCCCTCTCTATCTGCCTCACTCTCTGCCCGCGTCTCTCTGTACCCCCCTCTGTCCCACCTCTAACTGTCCACCCTCTCTGTCTCCTCTCTTTCTGTCCCACTCTCTCTGACCCCCTCTATCTCCCCCTCTCTCTGCCCCCCTCTCTCTGTCCCCCCTCTCTCAGTCCCTCTCTCTCTGTCCCCCTCTCTCTACCCCCTCTCAGTCACCCCTCGCTCTGTCCCCCTCTCTCTGTCCCCCCCTGTCTCTGTCACCTCTCTCTCTCTCCCACTCTCTCTCTCACCCCTCTCTCTGTTCCCCCTTTCATTGTCCACCTCTCTCAGTCACCGTCTCTCTGCCCCTCTCTGTCGCCCTCTCTCTGCCCCATCTCTGTCACCATCTCTCTGTCCCTCCTCCCTTTGTCCACCTCTCTCTGTCCCCACTCTCTCTGCCCCCTCTCTGTCACTGTCGCTCAGTCCCCCCCTCTCTCTCTGTCCCCCCCACTATTTGTTCCCCCTCTCTCCGTCCCCCCTCCCTGTTCTGCCTCTATCTGTCCATCCTCTCTGCCGCCCCTTCTCTGACATCCCGCCTCTCTCTGTCCCCCTGCCCCTCTGTCCGGTTCTGTCTCTGTTCCCCTTCTCTCGGTCCCCTCCTCTCTCTGTCCCACCCCTCTCTCTGTACCCCTCTCCCTCTGTCCCCTTCTCTCTCTGTCCCACTCTCTCTCTGTCCCCCACTGTCTGTCCCCAATCTCTGTCCCCACTCCCACTGACCAGCACTCTCTGTCGCCCACTCTCTGCCCCACTCTCTCTGTCCCCCTCTATGTCCAGCTCTCTCTGTCCCTCTCTCCGTCCCCCTCTCTTTGTCCCCCTCTCTCTGTAGCCCTCTCTCTCCCCGTCTCTATCCCCCACTCTGTACCCCTCTCTCTGTCCCCCCTCCATCTGACCCCCTCTACCTCCGCCTCTCTCTGTCCCCCTCTCTCTGTCCCCCTCTCTCCGTCACCTCCGTCCCTGTCTCGCTGTCCCCGTCTCTCTGTCCGCCTCTCTCTGTCGCTACCCTCTCTCTGTTCCCCTCTCTCTCCACTGCTCTCTATCCCCACTCTGTCACCGACTCTTTGCCCCCCTCCCTCTGTCCTCTCTCTCTGTCCCCTTCTCTCTGTCCCCCTCTCTATGTCCCCCTTCTCTCTCTCTGTCCCCTCTCTCTGTCCCCTCTCTCTGTACCCCCTCTCTCTCTGTCCATCTCTCTCTGTCCCCCTCTCTCTGACCCCCTTCTCTCTGTACCCATTCTCTCTGTCCCACTTCTCTCTGATCCCCTCTCTCTGCCTCCTCTCTGTCACCTCTCTCTGTCCCCCTCTCCCTGTCGTCCTCCTGCTGCCCCCTCTCAGTCAACATCTCTCTGTCCCCCCTCCCTCTGTCCCCCTCTCTCTCTCTGTCCCCCTCCCTCTCTCACCCCTCTCTCTGTCCCCATTCTCTCTGTCCCACTTCTCTCTGACCCTCTCTCTCTGCCTCCTCTCTGTCACCATCTCTCTGTCACCCTCTGTCTGTCGTCCTCCTGCTGCCCCCTCTCTGTCAACAGCTCCCTGTCCCCGCTCCCTCTGTCCCCCTCTCTCTCTGTCCCCCTCTCTCTGCTCCCTCTCTCTCTGCCCATCTCTCTCTGGCCCCTCTCTCTCTGACCCCCCTCTCTCTGCCCTCTCTCTCTCTGCCCCACTCTCTCTGCCCCTCTCTCTCTGCCCCACTCTCTCTCCCACCCGCCTCTCTCTGACCCCTCTCTTTCTGTCCCCCACTCTCTCCATCCCCTTACTCTATGTCCCCCTCTCTCTCGCCCACTCTGTACCCTTCTCTCTGTCCACCACTCTCTGTTCCCCACTCGCTGTCCCCCACTCTCTGTCGTTCTCTCTCTGTCCCCTTCTCTCTGTCCCCCTCTATATCCCCCTCTCTCTGACCCCCTCTATCTCCCCACTCTCTGTGCCTCTCTCTCTCTCCGCCCCTGCCCCCACTCTCTCTGCCCCCCTCTCTCTGTCACCCTCTCTCTGCCCCCTCTCTGTTGCCTTCTCTCTGCCCCCTCTCTGTCACCGTCTCTCTGTCCCCCATCCCTCTGCCAACCTCTCTCTGTCCCCCCCTCTCTCTGCCCCCCTCTCTTTGTCGCCAACTCTCTGCCTCCTCTCTGTCACCGTCTCTCAGTCACCCTCTCTGTCTCTGTACCCCCCTCTATCTGTTTCCCCTCTCTCTGTCCCCCCCTCTCACTGACCCCACCTCCTCTCTCTGTACCCCTCTCTCTATGGCCCTCTCTCTGTCCCCCCCTCTCTCTCTATCGGTCCCCCTCTCTCTCTGTTCCCCTCTCTTTCTGTTCACCTCTCTCTGTCACCCCTCTCTCTGTCCGCCCTCTCTCTGTCCCCTCGTCTCTCTGTCCCCAGCCTCTCTGTCCCCCTCAATCCCACCCTCACTCTGTTGCACTCTCTTTGTCCCCCTCTCTCTCTGCCCCCTCACTCCGTCTCTCTCTCTCTGTCCCCCCTCCCTCTGTCCCCTCTCTCTCTCCCCCGGTCTCTGCGCCCCCTCTCTGTCACCGTTTCTCTGCCCCCTCTCTCTCTGTCCCCCACTCCCTCTGTCCCCCTTTCTCTGTTCCCTACTCTCTCCATCCACCTACTCTCTGAACCCTTCTCTGACCCCACTCTGTACCGCGCTCCCTGTCCCCACTCTCTGTCCCTCTCTCTCTGTCCCCTTCTATCTCCCCCTCTCTCTGTTCCCCTCTCATTGTTCCCCTCTATATCCCCTTCTCACTGTCCGCCTCTCTCTGACCCCCTCAATCTCCCCCACTCTGTGCACTTCTCTCTGTCGCCCTCTCTCTGCCTCCCTCTCCCTCCCACCACCTCTCTCTTACCCCCACTCTCTGTTCCCCCTTCTCTCTACACCCTCTCTCTGCCCACTCTCTCTGACCCTCTCACTCTGTCCCACTCTCTCTGCCCCCATCTATTTCTGCACCTCTCTCTCTTTCCCCTCTCTCTCTGTCCTCCTCCATTTCCCCCACTCTCTGTGCCCCTCTCTCTATGCCCCTCTCTCTTTGTTCCCATCTCTATGCCCCCCTCTCTCTGTCCCCCTCTTTCTCTGTCCCTCTCTATCTGACACCCTCTATCTCCCCCTCTCTCTGTCCCCCTCTCTCTCTGTCCCCCTCTCTCTCTGTCGTCCTCTCTTTCTGTCCCCATCTCACTCTGTCCCTCTTTCTGACACCATCTATCTCCCCCACTCTCTGTCCCCCACTCTCTGTCACTCTGTCTCTGACCCCCACTCTCTCCCAAACCCCTCTGTCTCTCTCCCCCCCGCTCTCTGCCCCCCCTCTCTGTCGCCCTCTTTCTGCTCCCTTCCCTCTGTCCCCTCTCTCTCTCCCCCGGTCTCAGCACCCCCTTTCTGTCACTCTCTCTCTCTGCCCCCTCTCTCCCTGTCCCCCACTCTCTCCATCCACCCACTGTGTGAACCCCTCTCTCACCCCACTCTGTACCCCTCTCTCTGTCCCCCACTCTCTGTCTCCCTCTCTCTGTCCGCCTCTATCTTCCCCTCTCTCTGTCCCCCTCTCTCTCTGTCCCCCTCTCTCTGACCCCCTCTATCTCCCCCACTCTCTGTGCCCCTCTATCTGTCACCCTCTCTCTGCCTCCCTCTCCCTCCCACCCACCTCTCTCTTTCCCCCCTCTCTCTTTCCACCTCTCTCTGTTCCCCCTTCACTCTGTCCCACTCTCTCTGCCGCCATCTCTCTCTGCCCCTCTCTCTCTGTCCCCTTTCTCTCTGTCCCCCTCTATCTCCCGCACTCTCTGTGCCCCTCTCTCTGTGCCCCGCTCTCTGACCCCCTCTACCGCCCACTTTTTCTGTCACCCTCACTCTGCCCCCTCTCCTTCCCACCCGCCTCTCTCTTTTCCCCTCTCACTGTTCCCCCCTCTCTCTGTCCCCCTCTCTCTTTCAGCCTCTCTCTGTCCCACTCTCTCTCTGACACCCTCAGACTGTCCTACTCTCTCTGCCCCATCACTCTCTGCCCCTCTCTCTGTCCGCTCTCTCTCTGTCCCCCTCTATCTCCCCCACTCTCTGTGCCCCTCACTCTGTCGCCCTCCCTCTGACCCCCTCTATCTCCCCTTCTCTCTGTCCCCATCTCTCTCTGACCCCCTCTACGTCCCGCTCTTTCTGTCCTCCTCTCGCTGACCCGCTCTATCTCCCCAACTCTCTGTGCTCCTCACTCTGTCGCCCTCCCTCTGACCCCCTCTATCTCCCCTTCTCGCTGTCCCCATCTCTCTCTGACCCCCTCTACCTCCCACTCTTTTTGTTTCCCTCTCCCTGTCCTCCTCTCTCTCCCGCACTCTGTACCCCTCTGTCTGACCTTCACTCTCTGTCCGCTCGCTCTCTGCCCCCCCCATTCTCTGCCCCCCTCTCTTTGCCCCCCTCTCTCTCTGCCCTCTCTCTCTGTCACCCTCTCTCTGCCCTCCTCTCTCTGCCCCCCTCTCTCTGTCCCCCTCTCTCTGTCACCCTCTCTTTCACCATCTCTCTTTCCCCCCTCCCTCTGTCCCCCTCCCTCTGTCCCCCCACACTCTGTCCCCCCTCTCTGTCACAATCGCGATGCCCCCCTCCCTCTCTCCCCCTCTCTCTGTACCCCCTCTCTCTGTCACCCCTCTCTCTCTCCCCCTCGCTCTCTCCCCCATTTCTGACCCCCTCTTTCTCCCCCACTCTCTCTCCCTTCTCTCTCCCCTCTCTCTCTGTCCCCCCTCTCTCTGTCCCCTCATCTCTGTCCCCCCTCTCTCTGCCCCCTCTCTCTGTCCACTCATCTCTGTCCCCCCTCTCTCTGCCCCCTCTCTCTGTCCCTTCTCTCTCTGTCCCGCTCACTCTCTCTCCCCCCTCTCTCTTTCCCTCTCTCTCTGACCCCCCCTCTCTCTGTCCCCCCTCTCTCTCTGTTCCCCCTGTCTCTCTGTCCCCTCTCTCTTTATGTCCTCCCCTATTTCTCTCTCTGTCTCTCCCTGCTCCTTCGCTCTTTCTCCATCTTCTCTCACTCTCGATCCCCCAACCTTGGTCTCTCTCTCCCCACCTTCCCCCGTTTCTCTCTGACTGAATCTCTCTCCCTCCTATCCTGCCCTTCCTCTCTCTCTGACACACACTGTCTACCTGGTCCTTCCCTCTCCTTCTGACCCAGAGACTGGGGGTTGGTGATGAGGCTGCATGTGGGGGGGGGGGGGGGGGGGGTGGGGGTGAGTGGTCGAGAGATGTGGGAGGTGGGAGGTGGGGAAAATGGGGTAGAGACGGAATTGCGGGAGGGAGACAGAGACGGCAGGAGAGAGAGAGTAAGGGTGAGGGTGAGGTGGAGAGAGGACAATGGAGGCAGGTGTAGAAACTCATGTTGGGGGTGTGAGAGAGAGAGGAGAGTGAGGCAGAAAGAATAGTGGAGGCAGGTGGAGAAACTGGGGTTGGGCGCTGTCTGAGAGGGCACGAGAGAGAGTGAAAGGGAGAGGTGGTGAGAAAGAGAGAGAGTGCAGAAAGAGAGAGCGGGAGAGAATTGAGGAGGAAAAGTGGGGGTGAGGAAATGGGGAGGCCAGGTTGGAGTGGGGGGGGGGGTCAGAGGGAGTTAAACCCAGCTCCTGAGCTCAGGGCGCGGTGCCCTCCCCTTCCCTGAGGACCAGGACTTGGGGCTGAGTCTGTCTCTCTCCAACTCAGCTTCTCCAACACAAAGACACACAACAACATCGGTCACTCTGCTGCTCGGCACGCTTTAATCAACATTTTTATTGGTTACAAATGGAAGTCATGGATACAGTCAGTGGGATGGAGCTTTTTCTCACTGGCCCCTGAGTTGTGAGAAACATTGAAATGTTTCCCTGTAACCCCCCTGTGGGATAAGGATGGACAAACCAGCTCTACCCTCAGTCTGTTACCATAGCGACAGGCTGCTCCATCGCTGAAACACTGGACTGAAATGAGAAAATCCCGGATGGATTGATTAATGAGGGAATTTGATGGATGGATGGATTTGGGTCAAGGGATATTTCAGCACATTCTTCAGCTGCTGCCTGAACTTAGTCTGGGTCACGGCATAAATCGCGGTGTTTGTGCAGTAACTGAGGAGCTGCAGTATGAAGCCCAATTCCTGCACAAAGGCATGGAGATACAGAGGGGAATACGCAATATCAATCATCCGGTACCATATAGAAAACAGCATTAACATTGAACATAACAGGATGAAATTGGCCGAGATCACAAACAGTAAAATGATGGATTTTTTTCGGTTTCTCATTTCAGTGTCAGACTGAACGTCCCCATTGGTGTGAGCGCGGAGTCTCCTGCGGGCTCTGCTGGTCACTAAAATGTGTCTGACGGTGAGAACATTGAGCAGCAGAATCAGGAGAAATGGGACACACGGGGTTAGAATGTGGTGGAGGAACTCGATTGTGACCCAGACACTGGAGGATCGAACAGCGTCTGTTACATCACAAAACCAGGGGACGTTCCTCAGCCGATACCGAGCCGTGAGCATAAAATACCAGAAAATGTTCTTTAAACAGCTCAGCACAGTCACTGCTCCCAGAACCACAGCCGCCGTTTTCTCACTGCAATATTTACTTTTCAGCTTCTGGCAACAAATGGCCACAAACCGATCAAACGTGAAAGTGACGGTGAACCAGACAGAGCAGTCAGTGGCTGCATAAAGCAGGACGGCGTGGATATTACACAAGGGGACGGAGTACAGGAAATAAAACTGTTCCCGATAAACAATGGGAATGTGTCTCAGGATCAGGTCGAGGATAATGACCAGGAGATCCGCCGCTGCCATGGCCCCCAGGTAACGTCTGACACATGGAGACAATCCACAATCTTTATAAAGCAGGACGTAGATGGTCACTACGTTAACTGTGAGGAAGGAAAACAAACCCATTATCCATCAGCCTGGAGGCAAAGGGACCCGTTTGATCAGGGACCCAGTGATATTTTCAAATGTGTCCCTGTATTCAGGGATTTATTAAAATAATTGGAGCTGGAATAACAAATGGGAAGGTCGGAATTACTGACAAAAATGTGACATAAACCACAAGAAACCCTCCCTCCCGAAACACACAGAGATACATCCATAAGGACAGATGGTTTCTAGAACATTCCCACACACTCGATCACTCGAGAGCAGACACAGGTCACTCCTTCCCAGTTCCTAATACGGAAGGTGGGAATGTTTCTGTCCTGAAGGATTCTCTCCCAGTTTCCTGAAGACAAACGGAGTTTGGGAATTTCTGTATTTTGGTCTAAATTGTGGTCGATCCTGTGTCGTGGAGAAATGTCAACGCAGGGAAAACGTTTACCCCCCCCCTTTAACTGTCTGAGGGGCTTTCGGAACAGTGTCTCCTTCTCCCTGGAACGGGGATCTCTTCCCTCGGGATCTTATCGTTTGTTCAATTCACTGACGTCTGGCCGTTCACAAACAATGTCAGGGACAGAACGTTCCGGGGAATGTCAGTTATAGAATGTCAGGGACAGAACGTTCCGGGGAATGTCAGTTATAGGATGTCAGCGACAGAACGTTCCGGGGAATGTCAGGGACAGTACGTTCCGGGGAATGTCAGTTATAGAATGTCGGGGACAGAACGTTCCGAGAAATGTCAGTTATAGAATGTCGGGGACAGAATGTTCCGGGGAACCAATTGACCTGTCCATAACCTTTCCCCCCTACCCACCCTACCAACACGATATACTGTGCCTGGGGTTACATTAACATTAATGGGGTGAGAGACGGGGGGTCCAATCGCAGGAATGGGAACTAAAGGCATTGCCAGATCAGCTGAAATGGTTAGATATACCACATTCTCAATCCACCTCACAGAACCAGCCCAGACACCATACACCCAGAGGAGATATCTGTTCACCGTGGAACACGGTGCAGACCAGGCCAGTGTACTGCTCAGTACAACCCAGCAATCTGTCCAGATTCATCCATTACACTGGTCAATACAACCCAGCAATCTGGCCAGAGTGGAACACTGCGCAGATCATGTCAGGGCACTTCTCTTCAAACGCAGATGAGACATGTGTACACTATGGAAACCTGGGACAGAGACAGAAAAGCTGCAGATGCTGGAATCCAAAGAAGACAGGCAGGAAGCTTGGAGAACACAGCAAGCCACGCTGTGATATCGAGAAGTCGACGTTTCAGGTGTATCCCTTCTGCAAGAGTCCTGACGGAGGTCTACACCGAAACATCAAATTCCACTCCTCCTGATACTGCCTGGCTTGCTGTGTTCCGCCAGCAAGTATTCAGCATGGGAAACAGTGCAGACCACAGCCGTGCATTGATCTATAAACGCGGACTAGATATCTGTCCAGCACGGGGAGCTATGCAGACCACAACAGTGCATTCATCAATCAACCTCAAACAGATAGTCTGACCAGCACAGCGAACTATGCCGTGATTAATCGTGAATTAATCTGTAAACCAGGAGCTATTACCCTCCCAGCCTGTAGGACTGTGTATACCACCCAGTGCATTGTTCTGTAACCCAGGAGCAGTTACCCTCCCAGCATGTAGGACTGTGTACATCTCCCCAGTGCATTGATCTGTAACCCAAGAGAAGTTACCCTCCCAGCATGTAGGACTGTGTACCCCACCCCAGTGCATTGATGTATATCCCAGGAGCAGTTACCCCCCCCCCCCCCCCCAGCATGTAGGACTGCGTACACCACCTCAGTACATTGATCTGTAAACCAGGCGCAGTTACACTCCCAGCATGTAGGACTGTGTAACCCACACCATTGCATTGATCTGTAACCCAGGAGCAGTTACCATCCCAGCATGTAGGACTGTGTAGACCACCCCAGTGCATTGATATGTAACCCAGGAGCAGTTACCCTCCCATGACGTAGGACTGTGTACTCCACCCCAATACATTGATCCATAACCCAGGGGCAGTTACCCTCCCAGCATGTAGGACGGCGTACACCACCCCAGTGCATTGATCTGTAACCCAGGATCAGTTACACTCCCAGCATGTTGGACTGTGCACATCTCCCCAGTGCATTGATCAGGAACCGAATACCAGTTACCCTCCCAGCATGTAGGACTGTGTACACCATCCCAGTACATTGATCTGTAACCCAGGAGCAGTTACCCTCCCAGCATGTAGGACTGTGTACACCATCCCAGTACATTGATCTGTAACCCAGGAGCAGTTACCCTCCCAGCATGTAGGACTGTGTACCCCACGCCAGTGCATTGATCTGTAACCCAGGAGCAGTTAACCTCCTGGCATGTAAGACTTTGTACATCTCCCCGTTGCACTGATCTGTAAGCCAGGGTCAGGTACCCTCCTAGCATGTAGGACTGTGTACACCACCCAGGTACATTGATCTGTAACCCAGGAGCAGTTACCCCCACAGCATGTGTACACCACCCCAGTGCATTGATCTGTAACGCTGGAACAGTTACAATCCCAGCATGTAGGACGGTGTACACCACCCCTGTACATTGATCCGTAACCCAGGTGCAGTTACCCTCCCAGCATGTAGGACGGCGTACAACACCCCAGTGCATTGATCTGTTACCCAGGTGCAGTTACCCTCCCAGCATGTAGGACTGTGTACACCACCCCGGTACATTGATCTGTAACCCAGGAGCAGTTACCACCCCCCGCCCCAGCATGTCGGACTGTGTACACCACCCCAGTGCATTGATCTGTAGCCCAGGAGCAGTTACCCTCCCAGCATGGAGGACTGTGTACATCAGCCCAGTACATTGATCTGTAAACCAGGAGCAGTTACCCCCCCCCCCGGCCCCCCCCCCCCCCCCCCCCCGCAGCATGTAGGACTGTGTACATCTCCCCAGTGCATTCATCTGTAACCCAGGAGCAGTTACCTTCCCAGCATGTAGGACTGTAAATATCAACCCAGTACATTGATCTGTAAAACAGGAGCAGTTACTCTCCCAGTATGTAGGACTGTGTACACCACCCCAGTACATTGATCTGTAAGCCAGGAGCAGTTACTCTCCCAGTATGCAGGACTGTGTACACCACCCCAGTACATTGATCTGTAAGCCAGGAGCAGTTACCCTCCCAGTATGTAGGACTGCGTACACCACCCCAGTACATTGATCTGTAACCCAGGAGCAGTTACCCTCCCAGCATGTAGGACTGTGTACACCGCCCCAGTGCATTGATCTGCAAACCAGGAGCAGTTACACTCCCAGCATGTAGGACTGTGTACATCACCCCAGTACATTGATCTGTAACCCAGGAGCAGTTACCCTCCCAGCATGTAGGACTATGTTCACCACCCCAGTGCATTGATATGTAACCCAGGAGCGGTTTCCCTCCCAGTATGTAGGACTGTGTACCTCACCCCAGTACATTGCTCAGTCCCACTGTGTTTGATCCCTGCCCAGCGTGGGAAAGCTGGCAGCCCATGCTGGAAGTGACAGGATGTGCAGGTCCCACCCATTTACAGCTCCATCTCTCCATTTTGCCCTGACAAGGGGCTTCTGTGGGTGAGAACATCACTGCCAAAGAGAGATGGCAGCGGAATCAGTTTAATATCATCACATGGGAGGGGTTTGGGGTATAGACAGAGAGGGGGAGACTGAGAGATAGTGTCTTTGAAAGATGTGTTCCGTGGTTTCAGAATGTTGAAATGTAGACACTTCGATAGCATCCTGTAATATGAGTCAGTCTTCCCAGGAAAGATGGGAAAAAGGGATATTGGTGTGAAGTCCGTTGATCTTTCTTTCTGCGCATTTGTAACTGGGAGTAGGTTCAGTATAGTCTTCAACTCATTGGTCTGAATCATACAATAATTTGTCTCAGTTCCATTTTCTTTGAGTGTGGCAGAGGGATTGTCTGTACGAGGCTGATCTAGTTTCCTGGTGTTATCTTATCGAACTCACCTCATTAACTACCCACCCCACCTCATGGTCTTCCTCTCATTCAATACTCGCCCGATTCTCCCACCCATTATTTTCCAATGTACTTTCAGGAAGTGAATCTCCCGTGCTTTCCTGGACTGGCCTCAAAGTGACTCCAGAAACATGGACATGTGATAAACTCTTCAATAGTCTCTGAAATGGCAAAGCAAGATCCTCAATTGTATCAAACTATTCCGATATCTTCAAGGATAAAACCAGACAGAACACCCAGCACCAGTTTCGGTATCGGAAAAGGGAATGGTAAACACAATCCTGTCGCCCCTGCAGAGACCTCCTTCCTTACTTCTGAGAGTTTGTGACAATTTTCCCACAGACTACACACAAACACCGGTAAAGAAGGAGAAATATCCACAGAAGAATCCATACACTAAACAAACAGTTCTTCCTCGCCATATCGGAAATTAAAGACAGTAAGTACCAAAAACTTTCGTGTACTTACTCCCACACTCTGGGTTCCTCAACTGTTCCAGAAATGGACCCAAAGAAGGAGGTCATACATATTGAGCCTCCCCCATTCTAGTTCATGTTCAAACATCTCCTCAATGCCCTTATCGCACGAAATGAATATATCCGTTAATGTGAGGAACCTTGGAAAACTATAAATAGGAAGTACAGTCGTCCCTTTGGCCCACCGAGTTTGCTACCCAATTCAGTATAATGATGGCTGGCCTTTCATTTCCACACTGTACTCTTACCTCATCCGTTTACTGCCTCTAAATCCTTATTTAAATTCAGTGCCTTGGCTTCTAGGTGTGAGCGAATTCCCCAGGTGCCCCAGTCTCTGAGTGCAGATATTTATTCTCATCTCAATGCACAGAGTCCTGCCTGTACCCTTGTTTTAGACATAGCAGCCAGGGGAAATCCCATCCCTGATTCAATACTGTCACACCCTGTTAGAGTTTTATATATCTCACTGATATCACCACTCATTTTCATAAAGTCCATGGAATACAGACCCAGTCTCCCCAAACTCTGCTCTCACAACAAGCCTGTCATCCCAGAGAATCAGTCTGGTTATCCTTCGCTGCTCTCCCTCAATGTCAGGTTTGTCCTTTATTCGGTAAGGAGACCAAAACTGCACACAACACTGCACAGTGTTCAAGATGGGGTCCCAACTAAGCCCTGTACAGCTGCAGTAAGTCACCCTTACTCCTGGACTCAAATCCTGAAATGAAGGTCAATGCATCATTTATCTTCCTAACTGCTTTCTGTTTCTGCAATATTGCTTTCAGTGACTGGTGTACAAGGAGATTCAGATCCTTTTCAATGTTACAGCTCCCCCCTTGGAGGGTCTATGGACACTGGTCAGCATGACAATGCCATTCCCAGTATTGACCTCTGGGTTGAGAACTCCTGCTCTTCTGCACACTCTATTGAACCAAGGTTGATCCTCTGGCTTGATGGTAATTGTTGTGAGGGGGACATGCCAGGCCATGACGTTGTGTGGGAGTACAATTCTGCTGCTACTGATGACCCACAATACCTTATGGAAACCCAAACTTGAGCTGCTAGATCTGTTCGAAGTCTGTCTTGTTTAGCACGTGGATAGTACCACTCAAACTGATGGAGGTTATTCTCAATGTGAAGGTGTGACTTGTCTCCACAATGACTATGCGGTAGTCACTCTTACCAATATTGTCATGGGCAGATACGTCTGCAATTGGCTGAATAAGGATGTAGTCAAGTATGTATTTTCCTCTAGTTGGTTCCTTCACCGCCTGCCACCGACTTGGTCTAGCTGTTATATCCTTTAGGACCCGGCCCACTCGATCAGTAATGGTGTAGCTGAGATACTCTTGGAGGTGGACATTGGAATCCCCCACTCAGAGTACATCTTGCATCCTTTCCAGCGTCAGTATTTCCTCCAAGTGTTGTTCAGCATGGAGGAATATTGATTCTTCAGTTGAGAGAGGCTGGTATATGGTTGTCAGCAGGAGGTTTCCTTTCCCATGTCTGAACTACACCGTGAGACTTCATGGGATACAGAGTCACTATTGACGACTGTATCTCACTCTGCCGTCACATCTGCTGTGTCTGTCCTGCTTGTGAGACAGAAGATATCCGGGGAAGGTGATGGGGTGTCTGGGACAGAGTCATCCTCACAGAATCATACCTTAAATACAATGTCAGGCTGTTGCTTCACAAGTCTGTATATTTCTATTCACTGTTTCCTGCCAGCTGTCCCATTCTAGAAACATGGCCATATATTAGCCCCAATCCACTAAGATTTAATTTTGCAAACTAGGCTTGGCGCCTTACCAAAGTTTTTTTCTGAAAATCTAAATGTATTACATCCATTGTTTCTCTTTCATTTGTCTTCCTGTCTGTTTCACAATCATAATTCTCATTTCTTAAATCTATGTTAAATTTGTCTATGACCATTATTTTCAGTCCCAATAATTTCTCCTAATCCATTTACTTACTATGTTCTCTGTTCCGTGTACTATGTCATTTTTCCAAACCAGACTTGGTTTTCCTCGTATTGTTAGAAAGTTCTGTGAAGACAGAACTGAAGTAGTGACTTCATCGTTCTGCCATTTCCCTGTTTCCCATTGCCTATTCTCTGGTTTCAGGAAGCTGCACTTACTTTCTCATACCTCTCACATTGACGTGATTAAACAAGCTATTACAGTTCACGTTTCAGAAACCGATCAATTCGTGAATTCAGCTGCTCAATAATTGACCTTGCACACCATACACTCTCAGTACTATAGACTATGTGCCAACAGAAATACAGCACGATCTATATTAGTCCCATTTTCCAACATCAGGTCCATCGCCGGGAATGCCATGACACTTCCAAGTTCTCGTCCAAGCACTTTTTAACGGTTGTGAGGTTACCCATGATAACTCCCCTTTCAGCAAGTGCATTCCAGACCACAACACCTTCTGGGTGAGAAAAAAAAATAAATTCTCTCTGTACCTCAAACTCCTCACTGTAAAATTGTGCTCCCTTGATCTTGACCCTCTGACTAAAAGAAACAACAGTTGTCTATCCACCCTGTCCACGTCCCTCATTATCTTATCCTTCTGAATCACATCCCCCTCAGCCTTCTCTGCTCCAAAGTAAACAAGCCGAGCTTATCCCGTCTCTCTCCATAGCTGAAATGGTCCATCCCAGGGAACATCCTGGTGAATCTCCTCTGCACACCCTCCATTGCAATCACATCCTTCCTGTAATGTTGCTCCCAGAACTCCACACAGTATTCCATCTTGGCCTAACGAAAGCCCTGTATAGCTCTTATAATCTACACACTGATTAATAAATGCTGCACCCAAGGTCCAATTCTTAACTAGCCCATTATCCTGTCCAGTCACATTCAGGGATGTGTGGAGGTACACAGTCTAAGCATCCCGTGCGCTGCCATTCATTGAGTACTCTCCTGTCTGGTTCCTTCTTCCAAAGTGCATCTTCTCATACTTACCAGGTTTACATTCCATCTGTCAATGATCCAACCGTCTGACCATTCCTTCTGTATCTTCCTGCAACATAAAGCCTTCCTCCTCACTGCCGACCACCCAGCCAATCATTGCATCAAACGCAAACTTACTTATCACAACTCCCACCTCCTCTACCCACCTCCCTGCAGATTCACATCGACACCATTTATGAGTACCACAAAAAATAAGGGACCCAGCACTGATCTCTGTGTTACACCAGGGGACACTGGTCTCCAGTCACACAAACAGCCTTCTCCCACCACCCTCTGTCTCCTGACACTACGACAACTTTTGTTATAACTTGTCAAGTTATTCTTGATACTGTGAGAATACTTTATTTCTCAGTTTCTCATGTGGAACTTTGTCAAAGACCTTGCTACAAAACTAAATAAGCGACTTCCTCAAACTAAATCAATCAAATTCATTAAATGTGACTTCCCTCTGATAAAGTCATGATGATTATCGCTGATCACCCTTGCCACTCTGATTAGAGTTCGATTTTTTTTTCCTTTCCTGTTTTCCCCAGTAATTTTCCTATCAATGATCTAACACTCACTTGTCTATAGTTCCCTGATCTATCTCTACCACCCTTACCGTGAAGTGGAATCACATTAACTGTTCTCCAGTCCTCTGGCACCTCCCCCATGGTCAGATCCTAATTACAATTTTCAGTCAGGGTCTTTCCTCCTTTGACCCTGACAGCAGCCTGTGATACAACTCATCCAGACCGGGGACTGGTCCAATTTTTTACCGGTCAAAGCCTCAAATTCCTGCTCGTATTTTAAGTCAATCTGTTCGAGAGCTTTTCAGTCCATCTTCTCGAATTCTCTACCTGACTCCCACTTCTCCCAAGTAAAACAGATGCGAAGGTCTCATGTAACAACCTATGAATGCTCACCAGCTTCTCACACAGATTGCCCCCCTTTGGTTTCGAATGGACACTAACTGTTGGCTGATTATTCTATTCTACTTGTATATGTTGAATATAGTGGGATTCTCGCTAATCTCGCCTGTTTGCACTTCTCCATGTCCCTCTGTTATTCAGTCCCCTCGATATTTCTAAGTTTCACTGTAATCAAATTATGAAAAGCAAGATCACAGGGTGAGTTTCCCCTCAGACAATCTTGCAATTTTATGGATTAATCTGGATAATACCTTTTGCAGTTCCTCTGTAGTCAGTATATTATATCTTAGATTGGGACTCCAAACGGTACACAATACTTTACGTTTAGTCTCACTAACACTCTATGCAACTGGTGCACGACATGTTCTACATTGCAATTACATTCACATGAATGTAAATCTAATTTTAACTGTCCCGTTTGCATATATATTTCCCAATACCTTGCGCTTTATTTTTTCTTATGAGCTTACAGTGTGAGTTATCAAAATATTGCTCCTGAATATCCAACTATACGTTATCCATTGGTTCCTCATTGCTTATGTCTACAAGAATCATCTTTCAAACCATTCCAAAAAGTGTTTGCCTCTTATGGCTTTCAGTTCATCGATGCGTTATCATACTTCCCGGTTTTGCCATTACCTTCTCTATATCTAGCAGCACGTTCTTTGGAATTGAGTCCAACAGACACCCGACCGCAGATGACAAGTTAACTGGTCTGTAGTTCAACGCTCTCTATCTTCATCCTTTCTTAAACTGTCGGATGATATTTATAAACTTCACCTTATTCAGATTAGCTAAATGCCTTTCAGTAATGTGTAGGAAAATAACATGAAAATCCGCAATGCAATCAATATGTCCATTGCTGCTTCATTTGAAACACTTGTATGTACGACATCTGGTCTGTCAGATTTATCAATACTCAATCTGGCTGTCTGTTCAATAAAGACCTCATCACTGATATGAATGATCTTTGACTTTACTAACACAAATCTCATGGTCTCTTGGTATTTCTGGGAGAATTTCTGGATATTCTTCCTTGAAGATGGTTACAAAAATAACTGTTTCATTTCCCTGTGATTTTTCTGTTCTCTACAATAAATGATCCTGTCTGCGCACTCACTGTCCCACATTTGAGCGTGTTTTTGATTTTGTTTCATACATTGACAGAAGCTTTTTAGCAGGCTTTTGCTTTTCTTTCGTTTGCATGCTTTACGTTTTTGATTTTCTTCTCAATTTCTTGGCCATCCTTTACTGGGCCTTACATTTCTCTGAATCCACTGGCCGACTACAACACTTGGCATTTTCCTAAGCTGCCTCCTTTGATCTAATAAGTAGATGAAGGTGGGGCTGATGGGGTGGCAGATGGACACATAGGAACTTTCAAAATGGCGGTGCTGAGTTGCAAATTTGGACTGGGATAAGATGGGGTTTGAGGAAGTGGGGAAACTGATGAAATCCACCATGATCCCTTGTGGTTGGAGGATCCCAAGTCGGACGATCAGGCTTCCTTCCTCCAGGCTTCTGGTGGTTAGGGAGTGGCGATGGAGCAGGCCCAGAACCCTCATGTCCTTGGCAGAGTGGGAAGGGGAGTTAAAGTGTTCAGACACAAGACGGTGGAGTTGGTCAATGTGGCTGTCACAGTGATATTCTCTGAAATGATCCACAAGTTGGCGTCCTGTCCCTCCAATGTTGGGAAGACTACATTGGGTGTAATGGATGCAGTCGATTAGCCTTTTTATCTCCGTTCATCACCAATCACTTTCAACCCCACGTTCATCTTCCTATCGCATTCCCAGCTACCTCCCTTTTGCCACATCCACTTCTCATTTATCCCTCAGCCCCCTTGGCCCACAAGTCTCATTCCTGATTAAAGGCTTATGGTCAAACATCTATACTCCTGCTCCTAGTATGCTGCCTGTCTATGCTTTTCCAGCACCATACTCTTCTACTCTGATCTCCAGCATCTGTAGTCCCCACTTCCTCCTCACACCTTCAGGGCTTGCATGACTCCGATTTATAACGGTTACTTCAAATAAAACAAAAATTGTCGTGGACTCAAACGTCATAAACGAAAACCAATGCATTATTGTCACTGGTCCCAAAAGGTCATTTACAGCAAAGTTTTCAATTCGCTCTTCTGATCATCCAACTCCAATTCCTAAGTAACCTGATCTCGAGCTCGGTGCTAGACATAATATTAATACAAGCCATCTCACACATGCTCATGAAATCCATTTTTCTCAGCATTAGCATTCAGTTTGGTTAATGCAGCTTAGATCTAATTTAAACAGTACATTACTCCTGCAGTAGCCACAAACGTGTATATCTCATTTTCCTATTTTATAACATACCCAGTATTTGTATTGCAGCTTTCACTTTGATATATAATTCCCATCAATGTCTGGTCCTCCTTGTTGTTTCTGAGCTCCACCTTATTATATTCTGTAGAACCTGAGCGAAGTGGGCTCTGGGTAAGTTAATGTTGCAGATCATCTCGCCACATCATTTATGCTCTTCTTCAGATCTCCTGTTATGCTGGTGGGGTAGAGAAGGACAATGATCTTTCAACAATGCTGTGTATTTGCCCAGCCAGCTGAGACTGCTGTAACCTGGGTGGGGACCTTACAGCAGGCTTGTAAAGTGTTGCTGCTGCTGAACAGGGTCTTAGTGAGATCTTAGTGAGTAGTGTGTACAGATTTAATCTCCTCAATGAGGAACGGATATTGTTACATTCGAAGGAGCTCAGAGATAGTTCCCTCAATTGATTCCTGTTATGAAGTGTTAAACTATAAGGAAAGGATGATCAGGTTGTGTTTAGAAGACCGAAAGATGACCGTATTTTTACATCGAACACAGGAAGGAGTCAGCAATCGAAGTCAATTACACAATAAATGGAGGAATCCATTCCACTTCTCCAGCTTGTTGCACAGGAACAGTAGAAGGATATTCATACCTTCGACCCTTTTACACCAGAACAGGACAAGGGTATTCAGTCCCGGAGCCTGATGTAAGGTTACAGGAGGAGGCCAATCAGCCCCTCGAGTCAAAACACTGAACCCAGAGTAGGCCACGCTGCACCAGTATTCTGTTACACAGCAACAGGATCAGTCCATTCAGCATCTTCAAGTCTGTAACACAGGAAATGAAAGAGGCCACACAATGACTGGAGATTTGCTACACTGAGATAACAGGAGGTCAGTCAGCCCCTCCGATCCTTTGTAGGGGAATTGGATAAGGATACAAAGTATCAGATACTTTTTTAAATAAGAAAGTTGGAGGTAATTCAGACACGTGTCTGTTGTGTGAGAACAGGAGAAGACCAATCACTCCCTCAGTCCCATCTCAGGGATACATCAGGAGACTGTTCAGTATCTCCAGCCTGTTATGGATGAATATGAGAAGACCCATCATCCCCTCAAAATGTTACACAGCAACAGGAAAAATCCATAATCCCCCAACCCTCTAACACATCAACAGGAGGAGGTCATTCTGGCCATAGAGATTATAATATCATCAAACCAGAAAGACGTCAGCCCATCGATTTTGTACACCACCAGGATGATGAATCCATGCAACCACACATACCTCTTACACAGCAATTGGAGCAGATCCTTTAAAAACGTCTGCACGTTAAACAGGAATTCAAAGAAAGCGTAAAGGTTTTCAAAAGGGAAGAACTTACAATAACTGTATACATTACGTTAAAACATATCGATAAAACTATCGCAATTTACGGCAAATTATTAGAATCCGTTGTTGAGGACATTTGCAAAGTCAAACCACAATCCATCAGAGTAAACACGGTTTTACGAAGGATCAACTGAGTATGAATTGTTTGCGTGAGTTACTTAAGGATGTAGCAATCAAGTTAGATAGTAGGATTCTTGGAGATGGAATGTGTCTGGTCTTCCTGAAGGCATCGGATATGTTGCTTATCCAAAGATTAAGTGGTAAAATCAGAGAACATGGGTTTAGGAGTAAATTATTAGCTTGGATGGAGGATTGGTTAACCAACAAAATGCAGTCAGATGAAATAAATGTGTCATTTTCTTTTCGCAAATGCAATTTGTGGAGTACCATAGATTTCAGTACTTATGCCTCAATTATTTGCGTTCGATATTATTACTCGGTTGATGAGATAGAAAATACTATTTTAAGAGGACACTAAGTTTGTGAGAAGATTTGTAACTCGGTGCTTGTTGTTGTGGTTCTGTTCGCCGAGCTGGGAATTTGTGTTGCAGATGTTTCGTCCCCTGTCTAGGTGACATCCTGAGTGCTTGGGAGCCTCCTGTGAAGCGCTTCTGTGTTCTTTCCTCCGGCATTTGTAGTGGTTTGAATCTGCCGCTTCCGGTTATCAGTTCCAGCTGTCCGTTGTAGTGATTGGTATATTGGGTCCAGGTCGATGTTCTTATTGATTGAATCTGTGATGAGTATCATGCCTCTAGGAATTCCCTGGCTGTTCTCTGTTTGGCTTGTCCTATAATATTAGTGTTGCTAATATTATTTGCTCCATCCCTGATCATCTGCTCCTTGACGCTCCAAGTGACTCCATTGCGCTCCGTATACATGGAATATTTTGTTGTGGTTGCTTAGTGGTGGGATGATGTTTTGAAATGTGTATCAAGGGGACAGCCTTTATCCAAGATAAATTCATTCCTTTCTTCATGGATACCAGAAGACGATGGGAATGGCTGCCTGCCTTTGAATGAAGGATCTGTGGCTGCTGTCAGGACAGGGGTCTTCACCAACATGATATACTGTGCATGGACACACGGTAACATTAACAGAGAGAGAGCTCCTTCAGTTCCTCTACTTCTCCCCATTGATATGGGTACTCTGAAGATGCCATTTACACCATCGGGAATCCCACTATACTGGGAAAATAAGGAGACACTCGATAGCTCCCTGCTGTGGGAGAAACAATCTATTTACCTCATCCACCATATACATCCTCCGGCACCGAATGGTGACATTGATATTGAGATAGTGGCGAATGATGGAAATGTCACCAGCTCATGCCTGGAAAGTTCCGGATCATAGAAGCTGAATGAAACTGTAACCCTACCAGCCACTGGCAGGACTGTCCTACTCCCTGGTATGAAGCTTCAGGTCGTGTTGAAGGAGGTGACACCACTCAGTGACCAGCTGTTTGTTCAGTCAGGATCCTCTCACGCATTGCTCCTCCCATAAATTGAGCTTTGGAAGCTGTTCCTGGAAAACCCGGGGTGGATACAGTAGTTCCCTTTCCCCACACACACTCACTGCCTGGTTTCAGAGCTTCCCCTCTCTGCAGCCTCTGCTCCTTTTGTTGTTCATGTTACAAACCCAGATGTTGTAACTACAGCGCCCATGCTCCATCCAGAGTTGGGTCACCAAATCCTCATGTCTCCCTGAATGTCTGAGGCAACTTACAGCACAACCTCCAGCAATCCATTCCCAGCCACTCCACTAAATTTTCCATTACAGGCATCAGTCACAAACCCCTCGGCTACAAATGTTGTGGACCAGCCCAGATCCCACCAAAATGTTTTAAGAAGTCCGTTTAGATCCAAACCTTTCCTTATTTTGAATATAGATGGGAAGTGTGCATTCCAGATACGTTGTGACTGGTCAAACCACTCGACATTAAGCAATGTATGATCTATTAAAATACTTTAGTTAAAATACACTCAAAGAAAAAAACATTTTGTGATGGCTTATATGTTGGAACTCTTACACAAACAATAGATACTGTACCTTCTTGGTTTACACCGCTTGGCACAAAGATATATTCAAATACAGATCCTTACAGCAGTTTTCCAATCCAGGAGGAAACACAACATGAACAGAGATCTCACAGAGAAAAGCAGCTGGGGATCATGTATTGATACTTCCAACCCTTCTGGGATCCTCAGCAGCTTCTGAATGCTGCAGCTAAAAGCAAAAGGAGGAAACCTGGTCTGGGAGAGCTGGCCATTGGCCTTCAATTGTTACCACCGTTTTAATGAAACATAAAGGCTTTCTCAGTTATTTATTTAAACTGTTTTCAGACAGCAGTTCTGCACCTCTGCCTTGAAAACCGCTCTTCAAAAAAAAAACCCAAGAGAAAATAACCTTTTTACAGTGATAGTATCTTCACGACTCCACCTTTAATAGAATTATCCATCAATATACAAAGATAATCTTCCTCTATTAGTAGACTGAAATGCATATATATTACATTGACTCTGAGCTATACAAATGTTCATAACTAGATTCGATTTCAGTCATTTTACTCCTGCCACAGAATGCCTTTGTCTTTCTTAATCCAAGTCTCCACAACGTGTCAAAACTGAGGTTTTCTCGCCCTGTCACCTGCATATAATTTCAAATCGAATGGCAGCAATAATAAGCTCAATCGAAACGGACTGGTATTTTTCTCCCTAAACTTCTCCAAAAACTTTCAGGGGTCACGATCAGTGATAAAGATTTGTCTCATGTACGTTATTCGCAATTTAAATGCTGAAATGTTGTAACGCCAATGCCAAGCTCAAGGTCTCCTTCCCCATTGTCGAATAAATCTTTTGATGTTTCCACTGGACACTCCAACCACAAGTTACATAATGGAGCACTTCTCATCTCTCCAATAGTCCTTCTGAATGACATAGCTCCTCATGTCTCAGCATAAAAGAATTATATACTTCTGTACCTCTTAATGCTCTAACCTCTTTACCTGCTACTCCTGGCCTATGCCAATAAACCTTACTCTCACAGGTAAATGTTTTAAGAAGGTCTCGCACATTCTTCCCGATCTCTCACAGAAAACAAACTTTAATTTCTGAACTTAATCATCATCATCAGCCATTTCAGCTTGTAATCTTGCCGTTTTAACTCTCTGCTCTTCCACACGAGTTCTCACGACTGCAGGAAGTGAATTGTTGAACTTCTCCAAAATAAAAATCTCTCTAAGAGTGCCATAGGTTTGCTCTGATTTAATACCCTAACCCACCTTTCAAAATTGCTTTGTTTGATCCTTTCTCACAGACAAACCCAACCCCAACTCCAGCTTGTCTATCAATTCCTACAGCTTTGCCTTCATTACCTTGTATAAAACCCCAACGTCACTTCTTCCACACCCAGAGAACTCTTAGTGACTGAAATAATCCTTATACACAACAAACTGTTTAAACCAACCGAATTCAACATCCGGAACCAAAGACACTAACAGCTACCATACGCGAACTTTGAACCCAATAGCCTCCTGGTGCATACTCTCCAGTGTCTGCATGAGGTTATTCTGGATTCTCTGGTTTCTTCCCACAACACAAAGATGTGCATGTCAGATATATTGGCCATGCTAAATTGTTTGTAGTTTTCAGGGATGTGTGGGTTAGGACCCTTTGTCGGGGTAAATGTGTAATAATAGGGTATAGGAATGGGTCTGGGTAGGTTACTCTTCGGGGGGTCGGTGTGGACTTGTTGGGTCGAATGGCCTGTTTGCACACTGTAGGGATTGTAATTCTGAACCCAATTTGGTATTATCGATATAGAACCAGACAAGAGTCCCCAGTTTACTATAGACGAACCAGACTGACTCAAACGAGTTTAAGAAGGTAGCTTGGATGCCAAACCTTTCTTATTTCAAAGGCAAATGGGAAGTGGGTGTTTCAAATGTGATTCTACTAGTCAAACCACTCAGCATTATGCTAAACACAATATATTTAAACACTTTAATGAAAATCCATACAAAATGAAGAGGAATTTAGAATAACTTAACTATTGGAAACCTTAACTGAATGATGGATACAGTACCTTCTACAAATGAACTGTTCCAATTTATTAACATCACCTAAACAGAGGGCAGCACCGTGGGTGGCACGGTGGCACATTGGTTAGCACTGCTGCCTCACAGCACCAGAGACCCAGGTTCAATTCTCACCTCAGGCGACTGACTGTGTAGAGTTTGCACATTCCCCCGTGTCCGTGTTGGTTTCCTCTGGGTCCTCCCACAGTCCAAAACTGTGTAGGTTAGGTGAATTGGCCATGCTAAATTTCCCGTAGTGTTAGGTGAAGGGGTAAATGTAGGGGATTTGGTCTGGGTGGGTTGTTGTTCGGCGGGTCGGCGTGGACTTGTTTGGCAGAAGGGCCTGTTTCCATGATGTAAGTAATCCAATTTAATCTAAACCCCCCCCCCCTTGGCAAAAAGGAACATTCAGACATATATTCTTGCATACAGTTCTCCAATCCAGGAGGCAACAGTATTAAGTGATGTTTCAGAGAGAATAGCATCGAGCGATAATTTACTAAAACATCCAACCCTTCTGGGACCCCAAGCACCTGGTAACTGTTACATCTACAAGAAAAAAAAACTTGTCTGTGCGAGCTGGCCATTGTTACTACTATTTATTCAAAACACTAAAAGCCTCATGAGTTGTTTACTTGAGCCGTTTTCAGTAGGCAGGTTTGCCTTTAAGATCGCTTTCTAAAAAACAGGAGAAAATAACTTTTTTTGAAAGAAGTGACAGCATTATCATACAATTTAGATGCCTGATCCTTTACTTAAGGGGCTACCTCGGGTTACTGATAGCAAGGTCACCTGAGATGGACAAATACAGGTACAGACCAAGTTACAAGGATGTGTCTCATAACTTCTGTTCGCCGAGCTGGGAATTTGTGTTGCAGACGTTTCGTCCCCTGTCTAGGTGACATCCTCAGTGCTTGGGAGCCTCCCGTGAAGCGCTTCTGTGATGTTTCCTCCGGCATTTATAGTGGCCTGTCTCTGCCGCTTCCGGTTGTCAGTTCCACCTGTCCATTGTAGTGATCAGTATATTGGGTCCAGGTCGATGTGCTTATGGATTGAATCTGTGGATGAGTGCCATGCCTCTAGGAATCCCCTGGCTGTTCTCTGTTTGGCTTGTCCTGTAGTATTAGTGTTGCCCCAGTCGAACACCAACTAGCCATGAAACGACACGACGAGCTATCCTTAGGAGCCACACACGCAGATGACAACCAACATGGGTTCGATTGGGACAACAGATTCAATCAATAAGCGCTTCACAGGAGGCTCCCAAGCCCTGAGGATGTCACCTAGACAGAGGACGAAACGTCTGCAACACAAATTCCCAGCTCGGCGAACAGAACCACAACAGAGGACACTAACATTGGTGGGAAATTACTTTGGAATGAAGATGGAAGAGATATCAAAATAAACATGGATAGTTTGGTTGAATAGCCATAATTTGGCAATGGAAATTAAATTGGATAAGTATGGGTTATTCAAGTTGGCCAGCATCATCGGAAGGAAAATTATTGGCAAAATGTACACAAAATTCAAAATGTTTAGGAGCAGAGGGATATCGGTGTCCACTTGCATTTCACAGAAGCCCTGCATGCAGGTACTGCAAGCAATGAGAAATACAAGCATAATTTCAAAGTTTATTTGGACAATGCCAGACTAGAAGGTTAGGGTGTGTGACTGTAGCTATGCAAGGCTTTCGTGAGGCTGCAATGGAGTACAGTTTAGATGCCTTGTCTTGTGGAAGGATCCACTTATATTGGAGTTAATTCAGAAGAGATCCATTAGATTGATTCCAGAGATGAAACGTTTGTCTAATGAAGAGAAATTGAGCAGTTAAGGACGATATTCTCAAGTTTATAAGAATGAAAGGAGATCTCATTGAGATCTGCAAACAGTTAAGACTAATTGTGAATGTAGATGTGGAATGGATTTTTTTTTCATGTGGTGCATTCTACAGCAAGAACCCAGTGTTTTAGGATTGAGAGATGGCAGTAAAGTGGAACAGAGGCCGCAATGACACCTGCCATGCTTCTATTCAATGGATGAGCAGAGATGACATCAGCCATGATTGTATTCAATGGTGGAACCGAGATGACATCAGCCATGATTGTATTCAGGGGTGGAGCAGAGAGGACATCAGCCATGATTGTATTCAGTGGCGGAGCAGAGATGACATGAGCCATGATTGTATTCAATGGCGGAGCAGAGATGACATCAGACATGATTGTATTCAATAGCGGAGCAGGCTCGAGGGGGTAAATAGACGACTGATGCTCCTTGTTCTTATTCAGCCCTTCGAATGCGTTACACAGGAATGGGGGAGGACAGGCTATCCAACAGGAAACAGGCACTCCGGATAAATAAGTCTTAATCAGTTGGACTGATCATAAAATGTTGAGTCATATAGCGACCACCATTGGGTCCTCAACTATTTACAATCCATATCAACGATCAGTGGGATTGAATAGATGTACTGGGACTGAGTTTGGCGATGTCGCGGTGATAAGGACGAAATTACATTATCAAGAGAGGATGGACAGCCTGCAAATAGATACAGAGTGGTAAAAACAATGGTTAATCATTTGGCAGGTGGAATATAACTTGATATAACCTGTCATTTCATTTACAGGACTAATGGAAGGCAGTATGTTACTGAAATGAAGAGGGATTACAGGACGTAATGATACTGTCTACTGGGGGGTTCACTCAGATCCGTTCAGACGTGGAAGCTTTTGCTCCATCCCTGATCGTCTGCTCCTTGACGCTCCAAGTGACGCCATTGCTCTCCGTACACATGTTGTGGTTGGTTAGTTGTGGGATGATGTTTTGAAATGTGTATCAAGGGGACAGCCTTTATCCAAGATAAACTCATTCCTTTCTTCATGGAGACCAGAAGACGATGGGAATGGCTGCCTGCCTTTGAATGAAGGAACTGTGGCTGCTGTCAGGACATGATGTACTGTGCATGGACACACAGTAATATTAACAGAGCGAGAGCTCCTTCAGTTCCTCTACCTCTCCCCATTGATATGGGTACTCTGAAGATGCCATGTCCACCATCGGGAATCCAACTATACTGGGAAAATAAGGAGACACTCGATAGCTCCCTGCTGTGGGAGAAACAATCTATTTACCTCATCCACTATATACATCCTCCGGCACCGAATGGTGACATTGATATTGAGATAGTGGCGAATGATGCAAGTGTCACCAGCTCATGCCTGGAAAGTTCCGGATCATAGAAGCTGAATGAAACTGTAACCCTACCAGCCACTGGCAGGACTGTCCTACCCCCTGGTATGAAGCTTCAGGTCGTGTTGAAGGAGGTGACACCACTCTGTGACCAGCTGTTTGTTCAGTCAGGGTCCCCTCACGCGTTGCTCCTCCCATAAATGGAGCTTGGGAAGCTGTTCCTTGAAAACCCGGGGTGGATACAGTAGTTCCCTTTGCCCACACAGACTCACGACCTGGTTTCAGAGCTTTCCCTCTCTGCAGCCTCTGCTCCATTTGTAGTTCATGTTACAGACCCAGATGTTGTAACTACAGCGCCCATGCTCCATCCAGAGTTGGGTCACCAAATCCTCATGTCTCCCTGAATGTCCGAGGCAGCTTACCCCACAACCTCCAGCAAACCATCCCCAGCCTCATCACTAAATTTTCAATTACAGGAATCAGTCACAAACCCCTCGGCTACAAGTGTTGTTGACCAGACCAGATCCCTGAAAAATGTTTTAAGAAGGCCGCTTCGACCTAAACATTTCCTTATTTTGAATATAGATGGGAAGTGTGTGTTCCAGATACGTTGTGACTGGTCAAACCACTCGACATTAAGCAAAATATAATCTATTCAAATGCTTTAGTTAAAATACAAACAAAGAAAATACTATTTTTGGATAGCTTATATATTGGAATACTTGCACAAACAACAGATACCGTATCTTCTTGGTTTACACCGCTTGGCACAAAGATATTTTCAAATAGAGATCCTTACTGCAGTTTTCCAATCCAGGGGGAAACAACATCAACAGAGATCTCAGAGAGAAAAGCGGCTGGGGATCATGTATTGAAACTTCCAACCCTTCTGGGATCCCCATCAGCTTCTGAATGCTGCAGCTGAAAGCAAAACGAGGAAACCAGGTCTTGGAGACAGACCACTGCCCTTCCATTGTTACCACCGTTTTAATTAAAACTTAAGCCTTTTTCTGTTTTTTTGCTTAAACTGTTTTCAGACAGGAGTTCTGCACCTCTGTCTTAAAAACCTCTCTTCAAAATAAATCGAAGAGAAAATAACCTTTATACAGTGATAGTATCCTGAGACTCCATCTGTAATAAAATAATCCATCAATATACAAGGGTGAATTCATTTTAGATGTCCTAGTCTTCCTCTGTTAGTAGTCGGCAAAGCATATATATATTTCATTGACTGAGCATACAATTGTTCACAACCAGTTTCGATTTCAGTCATTTTACTCCGGCCACAGAATGCCTTTGTCTTTCTTCATTCAAGTCTCCACAACATGTTAAAACTTAGGTTTTATCGCCCTGTAACCTGTATAATTTCAAATTGAATGGCAGAAATAATAAGCTCAATCGGAACAGACTGGTATTTCTCTCCCTAAACTTCTCCAAAAACATTAAGGGACCACGATCAGTGAAAAGGACTTGGCTCATGTACGTTATTTGTAATGTAAATGCTGAAATGTTGTAACGCCAACACCAAGCTCAAGGCCTCCTTCCCCATTGTGGAATAAATCTGTTGATGTTTTCACTGGACACTCCAACCACACGTTACATAATGGAGCACTTCTCATCTCTCCAATAGTCCTTCTGAATGACATAGCTCCTCATGTCTCAGCATAAAAGAATTACATGCTCCAGTACCTCTTAATGCTGTAACCTCTTTACATGCTACTTCTGGCCTATGTCAGTAAACCTTACTCTCACAGGGATATGTTTTAAGAAGATCTCACACATTCTTCTCACTCCCTCACAGAAACCAAACTTTGATTTCTGAACTCTATCATCATCATCAGCCATTTCAGCTTCGAATCTTGCCATTGTTTCTCTCTGCTCTTCCACACGAGTTCTCACGACTGCAGGAAGTGAATTGTTGAGCTTCTCCAAAATAAGAATCTCTCGAACAGGGTCATAGGTTTGCTCTGCTTTTAATAGCCTTACCCACCTTTCAAAATTACTTTGTTTGATCCTTTCAAGCTCAATGTGCGTTTAACCAGGGACCCTTTTTTAGATTCCTGAAACACTGTCTGTCGGCTTCTGACACAACCTCATATATACTTCAGATGGCTTTCTTTGTCTCCTCATACTGGCCAGATACCTCCTCCAATAAGGATTCAAATACCTATCAGCTTGGTTTGGATCAACTAAATCCACATGGTCACTGAGCAGTACATTTGTTTAGCCACTTCCTCAAATGAAATTCAAAAGGCTTCCCCATCCTTCTCATCAAATTTAGATAATGCCTGGATGTATTTAAACAGAACCCCATGAGGCAATTGGCTACTACAGGGTTGTTCAACCTCACTATCCTTCTGATTCAGCCTACCATCTAACTTCATCTCCGCCTTCTATGCCAACTTTCCTCTCTAATTGCTAACTTTTTAAGTTGAAACTCTGCTTTTCTTCTGTCTTTTTCTCTGTTTCGCCTTCACTTCCTTTTCTTTTATTTCTACTTTTCATCATAATTCAAACTGTTTCAATTCTTTCTCATGTTCAAAGTGCCTCATTTGAAATTGAATTCTAGCCATTTCCAAAGAGCCTGATGGTGGTTCAACAAAATGTAATTGCCGAACTATAGCTGTAATTATCTCTCATTTTCTCACAGACAATCACAGCCCCAACACCAGCTTGTCTGTCAATTCCTACAGCTTTGCCTTCATTCCCTTTTGTAAAACCGCCAAATTCACTTCTTCCTCACCCAGAGAACTCTTAGTGACTGAAATAATCTTTATACACAAAACACGGTTTAAACCAACCGAATTCAACATCCGGAACAAGAGGCACTAACAGCTGCCATACACGACCTTTGAACCCAATAGTCTCCCAGTGCATAATCTCCAGTGTCTGCATGAACTTATTCTGGATTCTCTGGTTTCCTCTCACAATAAAAAAATGTGCATGTCAGCTGAATTAGCCATGCTAAATTGTTTGTAGTTTCCAGGGATGTATGGGTTAGGAGCCTTTGTCGGGATAAATGTGTAATAATAGGGTAAAGGATTGGGTCTGGGTAGGTTACTCCTCGGAGTGTCGGTGTGGACTTGTTGGGTCAAATGACCTGTTTGTACAATGTAGGGATTGTAATTCTAAACCCAATTTAGTATTATCGATTTGGAACCAGACATGACTCGTCAATTTGTTATAGACCAACTAAACTGCCTCAAACTATTTTAGGAGGGTAGCTTGGATACACACCTTTTCTTATTTTAAAGGATAGATGTGAAACGGTTGTTCCAGATGTGATGTTACTCGTCAAACTATTCACCATTAAGTAAAACACAATATATTTAAACCCTCTAATGAAAATCCATACACAGTGAAGAGAATTTTAGAAAAATTTAACTATTGGAATCCTTTCCCGAATAATGGATACAGTATCTTCTACAAATGAACTGTTCCAATATACTAACATCCCATAAACAAACCCCTTGGCAAAAAGGAACATTCAGACATACATTCTTGCATGCAGTTCTCCAATCCAGGAGGAAGCAGCATCAAGTCATGTTTCAGAGAGAGTAGCAACTGGGGATAAGTTACTAGGCCGTTGTTACTACTATTTATTATAAACCCTAAAAGCGTCGTAAGTTATTTACTTGAGCCGTTTTCAGTCGGCAGTTTTGCCTTCAAGATCACTTATTTAAAGAAAGGAGAACTTTTTTTTAAAAGTGACTGCATTGGCACACAATTTAGATGCTTGGCCCTTTACTTAAGGGGCTTCCTCATGTTATTGATCGCAAGGTCACCCGAGAGGGACAAATACAGGTACAGACCAAGTTGCAAAGATGTGTCTCATAACTTCTGAAACACCCCTGTCCATAGACCATCTCATGGTACATACCAGGAAGTGAACAACAGCCTGACACACACCATTTCACTGTTTCTGACCTTCACAATGCCAGCACTCGATACACTAGGGAGCTAAAAGCTAAGCCCAGGGAAAGATACAGAGGAACAGAAAGATTCACATCAAAGACAGAAACAGACAGTTAATTAATTGAAAAATCTTGTGGAAATATGGGGAAACAGACAGAACAGTGGGACTAACTGGAGAAGTGAAATCTTCGAGAGTAAACTTACAACAATGAAAACATTGAATAAAGGCTTTGTCAGATCAGCTGAAATGGTTTGTTACATCAAATTCTGAATCTGCTTCACAGAACACCACAAACAAGATAAACTGGGACAAGATGACAGCCCAGCATGGAGAGCTGTGCAGACCCTGCTAGTGTGTTGCTCAGTAAACTGCACTGTCTGCCCAGCATATGAGTATTGCAAACTTTACTATCATATGCAAGCTATATTCGCATCAGATTACATTCTATAATGGGAAGATTTGATGCATATGTGTTTGTGCGTGCATGTTCATCAGAAACTGAGAGAGAGTGCGTGTTTGTGCGCGATTGGCGTGTATGAATGTGAAACTCATTGTTTAAGAAGGAACGCACACGGAGGAATCTATTTTAAATAAGAACAACTAGCAGGCTTTTTGTTAGTCGACAGAGAGAGAACGAGAGAAGGTTCATGGACAGATGAGGTAAAGTGTTTGAGAATGTTAAAATAAAGGCATTGCCAGACACAACAGCAATGTACATCGGCGTGCACATGAATGACAGATGGATGGGAGTTTGGTGTGAGTTAGAATCAGATTTGCTTCGGCAGGTTTGAAGCCGGGAGCGTAAGCAGCAGATTATTGGCTTCATTAAGACTGTATTTCATAGCTCAAGGTTCAAACAGCAGATGGACTAAACCAGTGAGATATATTCTGGGGTGGTGAGTATTTCAAGTTAGAAATAGTCAGGGTATGGTGTCAGGAATCAGCTCATTGTCAAAGGGACCTCGCACAGTGGTGGCTTGTCGGCTTCAGCCGCAGATATTGGCCAGGAATGGGTTGGAAACAGTGGAAGGAAGTGGAGTTTGTAACCAGAACAGTAGAGAGTGACCTCCCTGCTCTTAATATTTAAATAACAAAGGCAATGATACAGTAAGTTGTAGTTCGCAGCTGGAACTGATGAAGTCAACAGAGAGAAGAATGAGTAACATTGCCAGTGCTGAAAGGGAGACAATAATTGAACACATTCATTGATGTAGTTAGTCGTGGTCTGTAGACTGAATATATGGATTGAGAGTTTCAACAGGAAAATAATAGTGACAAGAAGGATAGAATATAAGAAAGAACAGTAATACAGTCATAACCGGTTAATAGAAAAAAAATCTGGACAGTGACACTTACCAGGAACACCAACGATAGCCAGGAAAGGTTAATAAAAATATTGAATAATGAGAATAGTGTAATAAATCATCAATGATAATGACCACCAACACAATGCAGAAAGATACCAAACATAATTGGATAAACTCCTGTCTATTGATGGAACATGCCAGTCTAATGTTCCCAGATTCTGATACATTTTTGGACCAGTCTAATGTCCTCTGGTTCTGATCAATTGTTGGAACATTCCAGTCTAATGTTCTCAGATTCTGATCTCTCCTCCCCCTCTCTCTGGATCTGTTGATCCCTGTCAGTGCTGTCGGTGATGCTCCCGCTCATGTTAATGGATAATACATTGAACAGCGCCCATTTATCTTTAAAAGATGGAAACGCTCCACTGGAATAATTAGAATCCATGGAGATTGGCATTGATCACAGTCACTGTACAAACACTGGGAATCCGAGCAAAGGCTACAGCAACGGATGAATGGGCACCGCACAACAATCAACAGACAGGAGGGTTCCCTCCAAGTTCTGGAACACTTCAGTGGTCAAGGACCTTCAACCTTGGACCGACGGGTCAGCAGCCTCCAAGGCGGACTTCAGGACAGGCAGCAGCGAAAAGTGGCCGAGCAGAGGCTGATAGCTAATTTCTGTACCCAAAGGGAGGACCTCAAATGGGACCTTGGTTTAATGTCACAATACAGGTGACCACCATTGCACGATATACACACACACACACACACACGCACACATACAGGCACTCATCTACATTCACATACACACGGACACACATGTACACAGACACGCACACAGACACTCACACACACCCTTACAGACACACACACTCTCTCACACACATGGACAATCTCTCAGAGACTTAGAGCACTCTACACTCATGCACACACATGTAGACGCTCGCTTTGGCACTCAAAACCCCCCCACCCCAGACACGCACACACACTCCCACACTCACACATGCACACCCTCACAGTCTCTACGTCATTACACACACATATAAATTCCCTCTCACACTCGCAACACCCCAACCCAGACAGACAGACAGACAGACACACAGACAAAACCGATATGCACACATATATTTTGTGGGGTGAATTTGCATTTGCAGACTTTCATTGTACTTTGCTCAAAACTGCATGAATTCATGTAAAACTCTGAACTCAAAAATTCCATGGATTCATGTAAATCTCACTGTTATCTCACTTTTCAGATTAGAATCAATCTAAACATTATGGCATAGACAGAGAACACAGGGGGATAACACTTTCAGCATATTGTCTAGCTAACGCACTGTTACAGGTAACCTGAGAATGCAACATTTTTTAAAAATGTTCTGTGATTTACACATGAAAGAAGTGAAACTATAATGGTATTAGAACAGATAAAAATTCAACAGACAATCAATGTATGTTTCAATGTATAATTTCAGTTACATTACACTGTAAATGTTTGAAATAAATTCTGTGCCTTAGAAGTGTGTCCTCCACTATCACCTGATAAGGGAGCGGCGCTCCGAAAGCTAGTCTGCTTCCAATTAAACCTGTTGGACTATAAACTGGTGCTGTGTGATTTTTAACTTTGTACACCCCAGTCCAACACCGGCATCTCCAAATCATGACTGAGCAAACAGATTCAATTAACCACTTCCACACATCACTTTTCATATCACTATAAAAGAGAACAATTACTGGGCTTGGATGGAATGGATGAGGATTGCTGAGGGATGGACCAATCTTAAAACTTTTTTTTATCTTGTTTATGAGAGTATTAGCAGAACACTGCAGGAGTCTATATATGTTCCACTCTGTTTATGAAAGGAGGCAGTTATAGAATAACAGATCGGCTGCATAAAGAAAAGTTGCGTGGGCAAGTTTCTAGATACCTCAATACAAAGCACGGTAATTATTGACCAGTGTGGGGCTACTCCTGGTTTTAAGTGCCCTACTACCAAATCCTTTCATAACCTTGAGACAGAGCATTGAGACTGCTGCTCAGCAACAGGCCGAAATAATTCTGTCCCTATGGGCCTCTTACAGAGGGATAAGAGAAGGCCATTCATCCCATATTAGCTTGTTGTTACTTGAAAAGGTGGAAATCTAGAATATTGGCACATTTTGCCAACAGAATCATTCAAAACGAAGAGATGTGTCACTGCAGCTGTATGAGGTGTTACTGAAAGGGCACCTGGAGTGCACCTGGTTGTGTTTCTGTAACTGAGAAGGGATGGACCCCCATTAGATACAGTTTAACGGCTGCTCGTAATCCACGGGTTGCTGTGTCATTTAATGTCTTGGGTCTGTTACACAAGGACAGGAGGAGGCCATGCAGCCTCTCGAGTGTGTTATGGAGGAGGAGGAGGAGGCAATTAAGCCTCTTGAGTCTATTACAGAGGGACATGAGGAGGCCATTCAGCCTCTCGAGCCTGTCACAGAGGGGCAGGATGTGTTTATTTAACATTCAAGTCTGTTACGCATAAATATTACTTTTAAATTAGTTTTGGAATAGGAAAGACCTGATGTAAACATTAATGTTCTAACTTTGAACAAGGCCAATTTTGAAATTGTTAGGAGCCCCTGTGAAAGGCAGATTGGAATACCCTATTCACAGGTAAAGGGATGGTTGGAAAATGCAAGGCCATCAAAACGTGGTTTCAGAGTGGGTGGGTGCAGGGAGTGCTGGATGGTTAGATATATTGATGGTCTGGTCAAGGTAAGGAAGGACGCATATGTCAGGTAAACAGAGCTGAGGTCAAGTGAATCCCGAGAGGTGTATAAGGGCAGCAAGTGCATAGTCAATGGGGAAATCAGGCCAGAAAAATGTGGACATGAGATGGCTTTAGAAATACGGTTAACGAGGCATTGAAGAAATTCTACAAATCCTTTAATGGTAAACGATTAACTAGGGAAAGAATAAGGCGCATTAAAGATCAGTAAGGTTACCTATGTGTGGAACCACCCGAGATTGGAGGGATTAGAAACAACAATTTCACCTCAGTATTTAATGTGGAGGACGTTACAAGAGCGAGAGAATGAATAAATATACAGTGATACCATGAAAAGTATCTATATCACAAGGAGGTGTTTGACATTTTAAAACACATAAAGGTGAACAAATCCCTGGGACCTGATCAGTTGTATCCCAAATGTATGTGGGAAGCTAGGAAAGACATTGGTCAGCATTTTGCTGATATATTTGTATCATTGATTTCCACAGGTGAGGTGTCAAAAGACTGAAGGGCTGCTAACATAGTGTCATTATTTGAGAAAGTAAGGAAAACCCAGGTAACTATAGATCACTGAGCCTGACGTCAATGGTGACTAATTTGTTGGAGGGAACTTTGATGGAAAGGATGTGCATGCATTTGAAAATACAAGGACTGCAGAGGGCTTTGTACATTGAAGTTCACATCTCAGGACTCAATGTAATCTTTTGACGAAGTGATGAAGATGATTGCTGAAGGCAGGAGAGTGGATATTGTCTTTATGGAATTCAGTAAGAAAACCATAATGTTCTACATGGTAGACTGGTTAGCAAGGTTAGACTGCCTGGGATCCAGGGAGAACTCAGCATTTAGATCCAAAATGTTCTTGAATATTGGAGACAGGGCGTGACAGTGGACATTTGTTCAATAAACTTGGAGTCATGTGACCAGTGGCGTGTCGCAAAGATCAATAGTGGGTCCACTGCCTTTTGTCACTTGTATAAATCATTTACATTTGAGTATATGAAGTATGGTCAGTAAAGTTGTAGATAATAACAAATTTGTTGGTGCAGTCGTCAGTGAAGAATGATCTCTCAGACTATAATGGGACTTTGCTAAGATGAACCGAGGAGTGGCAGATGGGGTTTATTTTAGTTAAATGTGAGGTGTTGCATTTTGGCAAGAAAAACAAGGCAAGACATATAGGTAGGGTCCTATCGAAAGCTGCCAATAAAGGAGAACCTCATATAAATTATGGAATCCCTACTGTAAGGAAACAGGCTATTAAACCCATCGATGCCACACCGACCCACTGGACAAACCCCTACCCTATCCCTCTCAGTCTGCATTTCCAATGGCTAATCCACCTCGCCTACAAATCCCTGGGTACTATACGCAATTTAGCAACCCCAATCTACCCTTATCTGTATGTCTTTGTAATGTCGGAGGAAAACATAGCATCCCGATGAAACTCATGCAGACACGGGGAGAATGTGCAAACTCCACAGAGACAGTCATTCAAGGATGGAATTAAACCCAGATCGCTGCGCTCTGAAGCAGCAATGCTAGTTACTGAGCTACTGTGTCACCTTGTGGCGCAGGCTCTCCGTTCCTTACAATTGCTGTCACAGGTAGACAACATAGTGAAGAAGGCATTTGGTGATCTTCCCTTTACTGGTGCGTGCTTTGAATCTGAACATTTTCACGACGGGTTGCATCTGTACAGGACATTGGTTTGGCCACTTTTGTAAAATTGCTTTTAATTATGGTTACCCTCCTGTCGGAAAAATGTCAAACTTGAAAGGGTACAGAAGAGATGCGAAAGAATGTTGCAGGTGTTGGAGGATTAGAGTTACAAGGAGAGTTTGAATAGGGTGGGGCTATTTTCAAGTGTTGAGGCTGAGGGGGGACGTTAAAGAGGTTTATAAAATCATGAGGGGAATAGATAAGGTAAACAGTCAACGTCTTTTACCCAGGATAGGCGAGTCCAAAATTAGAAGACAAAGGTTTAAGGTGAGATGGAAAGATTTAAATCGGGACATGAGGGTTAACATTTTCACACAGAGACTGCTGTTTGTATGGATTGAACAGCCAAAAGATGTGGTGGAGGCAGGTACAGTTACACCATTTAAAAGGCATTTGGATGGATACATGCATGGGAGGTATTTAGAAGGAGATGGGCCAACTGCTGGCAAGGGGGACGAGATTAATTTCGGATATTTGGTCGGCATGGACGACTGAACTGAAGGATCTTTTTTCTGTGCTGTACATCTCTGATAGTCTATTGCTTCTTGAGTGTATAACACAGGAACAGGAGGAGGCTATTCAGCTTCTGAATTCTGTCAGTCGGTTTGTTTGCTCAATTACTGAGAGTAAAATACAAAAATACATCATTCAGATTTTGATGGTGTTTTACAGAAGCAGGAGAAAGGCTTTTAGTCAATGTTGTAAGAAAAGCTGTAAGGAATGTGAGGAGGCCATTCAGTCCCTCACCTCCATTCCACAGGAGCAGCAGGTGAGCACAGACCTATTGGAGCCTGTTACTCAGGAGCAGGAGGAGGACATCTACTTTCACAAACTTGGGATCAGGAGGCAGTCATTCAACTGCTTGAGACTGGGACACAGGTTCAGGAGGCAATCACTCAACTGCTCGAAACTGGGCCACAGGGAAATCTGTAGGCTAGTGAGTTTCCATGGTCCTGTTATGCAGGAATAGGAGGAGGTACCTCACTCCCCACCAGTATGGGACACTGGGAGAGAAGGGGAGTTTGCTTGGAAAAAGAAATAAATACATGAATAAGTTGCATTCGTGGTCGATTCAATCCTGGACCAACATTCACTAAGACCACGGCTGATCTGATTGTGATTCCCTCATTCCATTTTACAGAGCTTCCCCTCTCTGCAGCCTGTGCTCCATTGTTGGTCATGTTGCACACCCAGTTGCTGTAACAACAGTCACCATCACTCATCCAGAGGGTCAGGTCTAAGGATGAGTCAGGATTTGAAAGGTCCAATCACAAGAATGAAAACACAAAATGAAGGTATTGCCAGATTTTTAGTTCTCTCACATTCGCAATCAAACTCCCATAACCAGCCCATCCATTATACTTTCAGGATGGAGCACTGTGTAGATATGGCTAGCGTACTGCAGAATACAACCCAGCAATATCCAGAATGGAACTCTGTGCAGCCCATGCCAACACTTGATCTATAATCCTGGGCTAAATGTCCAGCGTGGGGAGCTGTGCAGACCCCACTTGTTCATTCATATATAAACCCAGGTTGTTGCATTGTTCGGTAACACTGTGTTAGATCACTGCCCAGTGTGGGGAAACTTGCAGCCCATATTGGAAGTGACAGGATATGCAGCTGCCATCCAGTTACAACTCCATATCTCCAATGTACCTGGAAAAGGGATGCTGCAGATGTGATAATCATTGCAAATGGAAACAGTTGATATGCCAATATTCTGATCAAGGCGAGTATCACACAAGTATTTAAAGATGAAATAACTGAGATAATATCCGATGAGCTTTTGTGAATGTGCAAGGAAGAAAGGGGGGATGGTGATGTTATAGTGGTTGCACTATAATAACAAGCCTCCAAATCAACAATGGGAATTGGGTGAACAAATAGGCAGGGAAACTGGTGAGAGTAGCAGGAACAATAGGATTGTCATAATTGATTTAAAATTTCCTAACATAAACTGGGACATCCAGATGGTTAAGAACTTCAATGGAACGTAATTCCTTAAGTTTGTTCACGAATGTTTCCCCAAGCAGTATATAAAGGGTCCTACACGGGAATGGACACACTCGACCTACTGTTGGGAAATAGGGATGAATAGGTGACGGTGGTAAAGTGGGGGAGTATTTTGGGAAAAGTGACTAGCGCTGTATTAATTTTAAAATAGTTATGGGAGGGACAAAATTGGTCCACAGATTCAAGTCTAAATTGGAGCAAGGCATATTTTGTTGTAATTAGACAGGGGATTGCAGGGGTTAATTGGAGTAGTTTGTTTTCAGGTGAAAGGATGTCGGGCACGAGGGAGGGCTGTAAAAGTGAGATAGCTCGAGTTCAAGGTTTATATATTCCTGTGAGGGTGAAGGGAAAGTGAGGCTGGAAGAGAAAACTCTGGATGACAAGAGATATTGAGGCTCTGACCAGCAAAAAAAGGAGGCGTGCCCCAGGTGCAAGCAGTTGGAATCAAGGGAATCCCTGGAGGTACACGGGAGATATTGGAGTTTAATGAAGAAGGAAATCAGCAAGGCGAAAAGGGAGTATGAGATAGCCTTGGCTGAGAGGATCAGGGTGAATCCAAAATCACTATAGTAAAGAAAAAGAACAACTAGAGAGAGAATAGGACGCCTTGAAAACCAAAATAGGCACGTATGTGTACAACTTCAAAAGGTGGTTAAGGTCCTCAATTTCCCCTATGTGTTTATCATGTAGAAAGACATGAAGACCTGTGACATTTGGAAGTTTAGTTGAGATATTTTAGAACTGTCCATATAACAGTAGAGCTGTTGTTGGACATATGAGAATGCACAAAGTCAGATAAATCTCTTAGTCCTGACTAGATATATCCAAGAGCACTGCAAGAGGCGAAATAAGACTGTTAAGAGTCCAAGGTCCTGGAAGACTGGGCAGTAGCAAATATAGTGCCCTTCTTCAAGAAGGGCTGAAAATAAATGCCTGGGAAATATAGACCAGTAAGCTTCACATCTGTTTTCGGTAAACCACTTGAGAAGGTTCTGAGAAATAAGATATGCATGAATTTGGAAAGACAAAGTTTGACTTGGAGCAGTCAGCATAGCTTTGTGCATGGTTGATCATGCCTTACAAATTTTGTTTGAGTTTTTGGCAGAAGTGACCAGGAACGTTGACGAGGGCAGGACGGTGGACATAGTCTATATGGATTTCAGTAAGGCCTTTGATAAGGTTCCACATGGAAGGCCGCTCGAGAAGGTTCGATCGCATGGACTCCAAGGTAAACTGGCAATTTGGCGACACAATTGATTTGACATTATGAAGCAACTGGCTACGGTGGAGGTATGCTTGTTGGACTGGAGACCTGTGACTAGTGGAGTGCTTCAGGGGTCGGTTCTGTCCCCATTTCTGTTTGTTATCTATATCAATGATTTGGATGAGAGTGCACATGCAAGGTTAGTAAGTTTGCAGATGAAACTAAAATGGGAGGCATTGTTCACAGTGAGGAAGGGTATCAGAAATTGCAGGAGTACCTTGATCAGCTGGGGAAGTGGGCTGAGAAATAGCAAATGCAAGTGTGATGTCTTGCATTTTGGAAAGTCAAATTCAGGTGGGAGGTTAATAGTGAATGAGAGGGCTTTAAGGAGTGTAGTGGAACAAAAGGATGTTGGAAATCAGGTGCACGATTGTCTGAATTTGAGTCGCAGATACACAGGACAGTGAAGAAGGCTGTTGGCACACTGGCCTTCATCAGGGCATTAAGTATAGAAGTTGGGACGTTATGTTGCAGTTGTACGGGATGTTGTTAAAGTTGCAGTTGGAGTATTGAGCTCAGTGTTGTTCACCTTGCCCTAGAAAGGATATTATTGGACTACAATGAATGTAGAACAAATTTACAAAGATGTTTCCTGGGCGAAAGGGTCTGAGTTATAGGGAGAATTTGTACAAGTTAGAATATGCATAGGGGTGAATTTTTTTTTTTTTGCAAGGTTGGGGAACCAAGGACTAGAGGACAAATGTTCATGTTTGGAGAGGACAAAAATAAAAAGGAACCTGAGGGTCAACTTTTTTACACAAAGTGTGGTTTGCATATGGACTGAGCTGCCAGTGGAAGTGGTTGAGGTGGGTGCAATAGCAACATTGAAAAGGTATTTGGCAAAATACATGGATAGGAAAGGAACAAGGGCAGGGAAATGGGCTGAGTGTGGATGTACATTTTGGTCGGCATGGAACAGCTAGGCCGAAGGGCTTGTTTCCATGCAGTAGAAATGTATGACTGTAAATATGTGCGTTTAGGGATAGAGACAGAGAGGAACAGAGTGAGAAAACATGTCATGGAAAGATATGTTCACAAGTTTCAGAATGCTGATATGAAGACATTTTGATAGTATCATGCAACTTGAGTGAATGGAATATTGCTGTGAGTTCAGGCGATGGAAAGTTTTGAATGAGCATTTGTTCTGCAGCTTTGTAACTGGGAGTGAGGACAGCAGAGTCTTCGGCTCATTGAACTGTATAAAACAGTAATATGTCTCAGTATCATTTTCATTGAGTGTGACAGAGGAATTGTCTGTACGAAGCTGAGCTAGTTTCCTGGTGCAATCTTATCGAACTCACCTCATTAAATACCACCCACCTCTCATTGAATTCCAGCCCGATTCTGCCACCCATTAGGATTGGAGGTACTCACAGTCGCCAGGATTTCCCTAGATATTCCGTGTCCCCTGGCACTGGTGCCATCTTTATAAGGCCAAGGGGCACACGGCTGAGCTTTTTCAGTTTGGAGCTGCTGTGTACAGTTTACCCCGAGCATGGCAGATAAGCGTCAATTATACCACAGTTTGTTGACGCTGCATGGTGTGCATAGTGGATGGGCTAGTACAGAGGGGGGCCATTGCCTTCCCATAGGGGGCCTTACCACCAGATCCACTGAGCATGGTCTGTGCTCACCACACAGCTCAGTGCAGTATCTGCGGTCTGAAGAAATGTCCAGAAGTACAAGACAAGCATCAATAACCTTCCCCGCTCTGTCAGGGTAAGGCTCACCGTATTCTCTCTGCTCCCTCACACTCACTGTATATCTGTTATAGCACGAACAAGGCTCATGCTCCACCACTCTCACCGTAGCATGCAGCAGCTTCGCTCTCTCTCTCTCTCTCACACACACACACACCTTTGCAATATCCCCCACACAGTTAGAGAATATTCCGGAGAATACCAATTGTGGAATGTTCCACACAGTGTTCCAAATAATTCCCAGTTTCAGGAAAATGCAGTGCTCCAGTGTGTAACCACATAAGCGGAAGGAGTAGGGATGCACTTTTTCCAAATCACACACATTTCAAATCCTGTTGAGGCCATTCAGCCCTTCAAACGTGCTCTAGCATTTAATAGGTCCCGGCTGATCTGATGCTTTTCTCAGCTCCATGTTACAGAAACTTTCAGTCATTCAACCCCCTGGGTTCCTGCCACTGACCAAACGGCACTCAGGCACTTTTACCCCAGTTTTCTTCAGTCACCTGTTTGAGGGCTTTTCCCATGGAACGCACTCTCCTAACAGTATGTTCCATTAATTATATACTTTCATGAAATGGTCAGCATGCTTTACACAGACCAAACAAAAATATACACTTATTTTATAGTTATAGATATCCAATCACACTGTGTAATTCTGGTTATTTCACTTGACTCACCTTAAATATTAAACCAAAAACAGCTTCTAAACACGTCTTGTTACAAAATACAATTTCGAGCAGAGAACGTTTTTACCCTCAGCCGTTATCTTGACCGTTATCTGAACTGTACCACTTTCCTTGTTATGAAAGTTTCTCTTGCCCTTTGTCTGTGACTGTTTCTGTGTGTAACAGTGACACTGTCTCCCACTCAGTTGGCAGGACGGCAGGTTTGTGATACAGAGGGAGGCCAACAGTTCAGGGTCAGTTCCTCACACTGACAGAGGTTAACATGAAGGGGATGCTCTCTCAACCTCACCCCATCACCCGAGGTGTGGTGACCCTCAGGTTAAAGCACCATGACTGGTCTCTCTAATGAGAGTTCTTTGGGACTCTATTCTATCAATGTTAGCATTTTAATATTTTTAAAAGTATCTTTATTGAAAAATGGATTTTTAATATTATAATAAACCAATAGCAACACAACTCAAATAACTGATCAAAAGTACACGCATGTGCATGTACATACAAAACAAGTTAAAACACTAAACGGACAGAAGAAAAACAAAAATAAGCAGTAAATAATGAATAAATAATGCAGCTCAGCGTAATAAAATGATAGCTCTCGTTCTTCAAGAGCATTAACTGATATCCATTTTTCTGTTCATTATTCTTCCTCTCTGGATATAAGAGTCATTAGATAATATCGTCAGGGCTGTATAAAAGCCCTTCTGAGAGTGCCAAATAAGCCTGTATCATGTTAATCCAAAAAGGTCTGCAATGTTCTATATAAATCTCTGTTTTTTGGTGCACCATGCTAGTGAAAAAGTCCAAAGGGATATTCTCCATGAAGAGCTTACGTTGACCCGGTGGTGGGGGGAGGGGGCGGCGGCAGGGTTTCAGACATCCAACACAACAGAATGCTTTTCCTAGCACTTAAAGTAAGGATATTATTTCACATGTGAATCTGTGTAAAGTACCTTGTGTAGGCCCAGGAAAAGAGAAACCAGGTCCATCTCCAATTCAGTCCCCTCGACCCACTCTATCACACCTGATACAGTGCTCCAATATATATGAAGCCTGCAGCAGGACCACATGCAATGAGTAACTGTGCCTACAGTCATTCTGCATATCGGACATGCTGAAGATAATCCCACTTTGAATTTTAGGAGATAATCTAGGGTCGATGGACCCTTTAAAGAATTTTCAACTGCATGGAATGGATCCTATTGCAGATGAAATTCTTCGAGCATTTTCACAAATATCCTCCCATGTTTCCGAAGTGGCCTGAAGCCCCAACTCTCTCTCGCAGACATCACAAAGCTGCACAGTGTCGCCTGAGGGGACACTCTCCAACTAATGATAAAGGGTACTGACAGAGAGTGAATTCTAAGAAATAAGCACCCTCTTCTGTCTATTGGATCTGCAAGAGTCTGTTACAAGTGTGTTTTCTTTAAAACAAATCTCTCATCTGGAAAAGATTGAGAAGAGGCCTCTACTAGCCAATCCATATGTACGAGTTATTTGATCAAATGAAATCATCGTTTCTCCCTCAAATAACACTTGGTGGATCGGTGGTGAGCATTGCTGCCTCACAACAGCAGGGTCCCGGCTTTGGTTCCGGCCTTGGATGCCTGGCTGCGTGGAGTTAACATATTCATGCCGTGTCTGTGTGGGTTTCCTCCCACAGTCCAAAGATGTGCTGGTTAGATGAATTGATCATTGATAAATCACCTATAGTGATGAGTAGGTTGGGACATTAGTCAGTGTAAATATAGGATGGTAGGGGAATGGGTCTGGGTGTGTTACTCTTCAGCGGGTCAAAGTGGATTTTCTGGGCCCAAGGGCTTGTATCCACACTGAAAGGATTCTACTAATCCTAAATCACTCAAGCAAGGCACACCCCTTGCTGCCAACAGTTTAAACCTGGAATCCATTATCCCAGGATCAAAACCCGGTATACCAATTGTAGGGGTAAGAAACATGGTTTTGGCTGTATTGCCCTCGATCTGACGCATTGTGATTCAAGCTATAACAGTATTGATAATTATTGGGTTATTACAATACTCCATAAGTGTTGTCATTTTGTCTAAGACCAGCAGACTAAAAGGGTTCACTTTGTCTGAGAGGGTTCAATATCTAATCCTATTGACGCCGAGTCCTCAGCGGCCCAGGCACTAACATAGGTTAAAAAAGACCTGAATTCATAGCTTTTAATCTGGGAGATGTACTCCCCACAATCTGCGGGGTAGTTAAAATTTGGTTAGCTTGATAGAGAGTCGCTTATGGCCCCAAATGAAATAGCTAAATCTGCCATAAAGTCTCCTAAATGTCTGTCTGGGAAGCATCAAAGGAAGCTTTCACACGGAATAGTAAATGAGGAAGAACATTCATTTTAAGAACAGCTAGCCGACCTAGCCAGGATATTGGAGGTGCCTCCCTTCTTTGAATGACTTGTTTAATTTTTCAAACAAATGGACATAGTTCACGATAAATAAATGATCAAAAACGGATGTAATGAATATACTAAAATAGAGCTACCTCCCCCACCTCCCCGTCCATTTAAAAGGAAAACAGGATTTACCCTCAAAATGAGGTATTTCCCTAAGACCTCCCAGAGGCATGGACTCCAATTTTGTAAAATTAATCTTAAAGCTCAAAAAGGCCACAAGCAAATTAATGCATTGCATCACGTGAGCTTCCGAAATTGCAGGATTTGCCAAAAATATAAGACCTTCATCTGCAAACAACATCATCTTATGTGACTTCTATCCCACTTCTGGGGCAGGTATGTTGGGATAATATTCCCAATTGTGCAGAATGCCAACGAATCTAAGATTGTTGCAGGGATGGGGAAGAGATCAACCCTTGTGTGCCATTTATGCGGGTTCAAGAAGAAAATAAAATCTCTACTTGTGAGGTAGATCTGCCTCCAGACATCCACCAGCTCTGATTCTGCACACAAATCCACGAATTACGTACATTATAACGAGGGTATTGGGGACCTTTGGACATTCTGTCCATTGTGGGGTACATAAGACAGTTGAAATATCCTTCTACAATAATGTGCCACGATGCAAGATAACTTAATTTGGGAAATGCATCTACCAGGATTTTAAGAGGGTGCACTGGGTGGCAATAAACATTCAAAATACTGTATTAATTCCCATAGTTCAAGACTTTGAGGATTATGATCCTTCCATGAGTGTTTAATGCAATCTAATAATTTAAATGGAAGATTCTTACTACCAATTATGACTTTTCTCCTACTCCTAGTATTAAAAGACGCGAAATAAACCCGAATAAAGCCGCTCTGCTGTCACGTCAAATGTTCCCTGTCATCACGGTGTCTCTCCTGCAATGGAGGAACATCCACCCCCTTTTTTAAAGTCGAGAAATTACATTTTTCCTCTTGACTGGCAGATCACTACCCTTAATATTTCAGGTACACCATTTAACCACATAATAATCCATAACACATTGCAGCAACATTTGAATTCGAGAGAGTTTCACATCGAATTACACATCGCTGAGAATTAATGATAAAAGACTCAGCGACCCTAAAAACTATACAAACTAAAACTAGTACAACTAATAAGCTCACAAAACTTTCCAAAGCTAAACACATTAAAAAACAATGAACGAAACAAAATCCCAAGTGCTAATGACATTTTATAGGGCAATTATCCCCCTCCCATTGGGGACGCTTACATATCCCAAAACTTTATCTTCTGCCCGCTACCAATATGGCATTCAGGGCAATTAATAACAAAAACCAGGCTTCAACTGTCCTTCGGTCGGCAGGTTGTCATCACAACTACCTTTGTAACTCCCTGCAGCTTGAGCCACACCTCAGACTCAAGCAAAGAAAGAGAAAACGAGTAGTAATACTAATGAAGAAGTTAAAAGTGTGACCTCTACCCATCCCCGACTATAATTTAACACTGGTTAATACCAGAAAAATCCAACAACATTTCTTTAAGGGAGAAACATGATTATCTGAACATCCAGCTTACTTTAAAATGTCCACAAAGTTTTCGCTTTCTCTGGAGAGTCAGTCGAGTTCATTGATCCATTCAAAGCAATACGGAACACCACTGGGAACCATAAGGAATACTGAATCCCGAGTTCCCTTACACGACTCTTGATATCATCAAAAGATTTTCTTTCCTGAATCACTGATGCTGAAAAGTCCTGAAAGAATATACTGCTGGAGCTCTCGTGAATTAAAGCCATTGGAAACCACACTGAGCTTCCATCAGTCTTTGTTTATCCCTGTAACTATGTAACCGCACAAGGACAGGGCAAAAGCGTTGGTCTGAGTCTAACCGCCACACCATAACCCGATGAATTGTCTTCACCCATCCCTCTTCGGCTTCGAAGTGAAGGAATCACAGCAGCCAGATCTCGAAAATCTCACGAGCTGACCACCTGCCGTCTGGCCCAGCAGATCGACGATGTGAACATTCTTCATCCTGTCCCTGTTCTCGAGGTGGTCATCTTGTTCAGTTAAGGTATGGACTTGTATTTCAAGGGGAAGGATCCTCTCCCGAGAGGAATTGATCGCAGTGTCAGTCAATGCATTTCGTCACTTGACATTGTATGTTCTGTTTCCAAGGCTGTCTCGTTGCTGCTCATGTTTTTGGAGCACGTCTGAGAGCGGTTCTAGCCACAGCTGAACTTCTGTTCAGTCATGCCTTCAATCATTTCACTTAAGTTGGTGAACTCAGTGACCAAGGTCTGGTGAGTAACTGGGTCTATTGAACGAGCAGAGTGGGTTGCAGCTACAGCCTCAGGCTGTCGATGCTTCTGACGGTTGCACCACGTGATGGGACTTACTCAATCCTTTCCCATGTTTTGTCATTTCCACTTGACGAAACGGGATTAGTAAAGATTATATCGCTCTTTTTAGTGTTGAATGTTAAGTAACTGGCTGGTATGGGGTGGGTTAGAGAACCACTTTGCCTGTGCTCTGATGCAGACCCCAGTAAAACAGACCTTCCAGATCGCCACCATCTGGGCTTCCCCCTTAATATTTTATTGATATTACCATTTTGTTTTGAATTATATTCCTGGATGTTCTGGAGCAGTGTCATTTGGTACCACTGTCTACATTTACTCCCATACTGCATATTACTGCCAATCCTTGATAATCCTCGATACCGTTGTTATTTATGAACCTTCTGTCTGTTCCTCAAAATTATTCAATATCTCTGCCTCCAATGCTCTGTGGGGAAGAGAGTTACAAAGAACCAGAACACTGAGAAAAAATAAAACTCAAGATCTGAGTGTGAGATTATTTTTTTTGTCTCCTTCTCTGAGAAAGAATATAATTACGTTAGAAGCAGTTCGGCGATGTTTCACTTCACGCATTCCAGGAATGAGTACCTTATATTATGAAAGATTTAACAAGTCACCCTTGGAAAGAGAGATGATCTCATTGAAACTTACAAGACCTAGATGAGAGTGGATCAGATAGACACCCACTGGGTATAGTCTAAATTTCTTGTCATTTTCACAGAATCTCTACAGTGTGTAAGCAGGACATCCCATCCATCAACTCCACACTGACCCGCCAAACAGCATCCACCGGACCTGCCCCCCACCCTATCCAAGTAACCCTGCATTTCCCATGACTAACCTACCTAACCTACACATCCCTGGGCATGATGGGCAATTTAGCAAAGCCAATCCACTCTAAGCTGCGGATCTTTGGACTGTTGGAGGAAATTGGAGCATTGGGAGGAAACCCACACAGAAAACTGCAGAGAGAATGCTCAAACTCCACACATAGCGTCGCCTGAGGTTATATTGAAAGCAGCTCCTTAATGATGGGAGGTAGCAGTGCTAACCAGATATCCACCATGCACATCCATCAGTTCTATTAGTTATTTGTGGCTGACTAAAGAAATCTGCCTGACTTGTTCCTGTCACTGAACCTGACGCAGTCTGAGAACTTTATGATCGGCCATATCACCAACCTGGTTACATTTAAAGTTTACTAGGAGAATAGTTCATCCACTTTACTAACACCTTCCACCTCGACCTCAAATTTACCTGGACCGTCTCAGACCCCTCCCTCCCCTTCCTAGACCTCTCCATTTCTATCTTGGGTGACTGACTCAACACGGACATTTACTATAAACGGACTGACTCCCACAGCTACCTAGATTACACCTCTTCCCACCCTGCCCCCTGTAAAAACGCCATCACATGTTCCTAATTCCTTCGTCTCCACCGCATCTGCTGGCAGGGAGACCAATTCCAATACCGATCAACCCAGATGGCTTCCTTCTTCAAAGACCGCTATTTCCCCACAGACGTGGTTGACGATGCTCTCCACCGCATCTCCTCCACTTCCCGCTCCTCCGCCCGTGAACCCCACCCCTCCAATCGCAAGAAGGACAGAACCCAACTGGTCCTCACCTACCACCCCACCAACCTCCAGATACATCATATTATCCTTCATCATTTACGCCACGTCCAAACGGACCCCACCACCAAGGATATATTTCCTTCCCCACCCCTATCATCGTTCCGGAACGACCAGTCCCTCCGCAAATCCCTCGTCAGATCCATACCCCCCACCAACCCAACCTCCGCTCCTGGCACCTTCCCTTGCAACCGCAAGAAATGCAAAACATGCGCCCACACCTCTCCCCTCACTTCCCTCAAATGCCCCAAGGGATCCTTCCATATCAGTCAGAAATTCACCTGCACCTCCACACTCATCATTTACTGTATCCGCTGCAGCCGATGTGTCCTCCTATACATTGGGGAGACAGGCCGCCTACTTGCAGAACGATTCAGAGAACACCGCTTTGACACCCGCACCAACCAACCCAACCGTCCCGTTGCTGAACACTTTAACTCCCCCTCGCACTCCGCCAAAGACGTGCAGGTCCTTGGCGTCCTCCATCGCAAGACCATAGCAACACAACGCCTGGAGGAAGAGCACCTCATCTTCCGCCTAGGAACTTTCCAACCACAAGGGATGAATGCAGATTTCTCCAGCTTCTAGATTTCCCCTCCCCCCAACTTTTCTCGGTCCCTCAGACTCAGCACCGCCTTCTTGAGCTGCAATCTTCTTCCCGACCTCTCCGCCCCACCCCTCTCCGGCCTATCACCTTCACTTTAACCTCCTTCCACCTATCGTATTCCCAACGCCCCTCCCCCAAGTCCCTTCTCCTTACCTTTTATCTTAGCCTGCTTGGCACACCCTCCTCATTGCTGAAGAAGGACATATGCCCGAAGCGTCGATTCTCCTGCTCCTTTGATGCTCCCTGACTTGCTGCGCTTTTCCAGCAATATATTTTAAAGCTACATTTTAACTTTGTTGGGAGCAGTGGAAGAGTGGGATAAAAATGAAACAGTGACACCCTCCAACCTCAGTCAGAGCAGGAATTTGGAGAAATTCACCAAGTGGGAATTTATTCCAGTGGGAATTCTCTTTCCTGGAAGTTTGGGATGGCTGAATCTTTATATTGTATCGAGGCTGGATTCGATATAATATAAAATGATTTTCCACAAACAGGTGAATCAGGGATAATAATGCATCGGGAGCAAAGTGCAGCTGGGAACACAATGAGATGAACCACAACCTTATTTACTGGTGGAGTAGTGTCAATGGGCAGAATGGCCCACTCATGTGCCTCAGCCCCATGTTCTGATGTTACGTTCAACCCTTCAGACCTGCTCACAGAGGCACATCGAGGCCACTCCGATGGTGAGATGTAGTTTCGGAAAACTACTTGGAAAATCCAGGCTGGGTCAGGAACTGACCCCCACCCCCAAGCTCTCTTTCCAGGCTTCCCCTCTCTGTAACATCTGCTCCAGATGTGGGTCATGTTACAGACCTAGATACGCTGGTATACAGCCCCCATACCCCACCGACGGTTAACCTAAACAAATCATCTGCTGTCCCTGAATGCAGCATTGTGCAACACGACTTCCAGGAAAATAACCTGTTAGTTTCCAATAGCGTAACATGTGAAATTAATAAATAGGAACGCAAGTAGGTCATTCGCCCCCTCAAGCTAGCCCTGTCATAAAATAAGAACATGGCTGATCTACTCCAGGGCTCAACTCCACTTTCTTGCCGACTCCTGTATCTCTCCACATTTCTCTGAGTTAGGGAATTCCAGATATTCACTACCTTCTGAGAGAAGGCATCACTTTGCATCTCAGATTGAAATCGATGTTTCTTATTCGGTATCTTCATCCTCGATTTCGGCATTCTGCCCAGGAATGGGAGCAACTTCTCAACATCTACCTTCTCAAGCCCGCTCTGTATCTTGTATATTTCAGCAGTATCCCTCTTCATTCATTTAAACTCCAATGAATAATCACCTCACCATTTTCGAGATTCTGAATAACTGAACCCTTTCATCGCTGGAAGCCGGTTAATGATCCAACCTGTTTACTTGCTGCATCAGCATGCTGACTGTATGTTTCATACACTGGAAGATTCCAATCACTTTGTGCTCCCCCTTTTCTGGATGTCCTCTCCATTAAATAGCAGCCTGTCTTTTGGTTCTCAGCGTCTTCCACAAACTCGGATGTATATTGCACTCAGCTCCCTCCTTCAGGCTGTCAGTATAGATTGCAATAACTGATGCCATCGGACTGATATGTGTGGTGATCCAGCAGATACGCCTTTATATAAAGATCCATTAATCCTGACTCTCTGATTTCTATGTGTTAACCAATCATCATCGCATGTTAATACATTATCCGTCATCCTACAAGCTTCCGGCTTGAGTAAGATCTTTTATTTTGTAATACCCTGCGGAAAGTCACTGGAAAGCCTCTTGTCTACCAGATCCCCTTTATCAAGTCCGCTTGTTATATTTCCAGGCATCTCCAGAAATCTTTGCATGATCTTACAGGGCAAAATATAATTTCCCTTTCACAAACTCTCATTGACACTGCGTGAAGCTTTTCTTAATGTTCATGCTGGCCAGGTTTTCCAAACGAAACTAACCCCATCTGCTTTCATTTGGCCCATAGGCCTCTAAATATTTCTCATTCGTATGTTTGTCCAAATGAGTTTTAAATGTTATAGCTGTATTGGCATCTACCACTCTTCCTCTGAAAACTCATTCTATACCCGTACCACTCTGTATAAAAACACTGCCCCTGCGTCCCTTTTAAATCTTCCCCCTTTCACCTTAAACCTATGCCTTCTATGGTTGAACCCTCCCGTCCTGTGGAAAAGCCCTTGGCTATTCATCTGGTGCGTACCTCTCTTGATTTCATAAACTTCTATGATGTCAGTCCACAATCTTCTATACTCCATCTGATACTAACTTCAAGAACAAACATTTAAAGATAAGTGCTGCAAATTTGAAACTATATTAAACATGACAGTAAAACAATACACAGCCAAAACTTCATACTATTATTTGTTTTTCTCCATATTACAATAGTGAGGCATCATGAAACACTTATTTAGTGCTAATAACAAGTCACACACCTGAATTTATTTGTCTAACGGGGGTGATGATCTCGACAATGAAAACGTAACCATGGTCAGATCTATATAATACCATATAGTCAACATTCCCTCTCCTGGCCTCCCAATGATCTTCTGTGCTTGTATCTTCCTTATCTTGCACTTAATAGAGAGAACCCCTTTCCCCATCGCATCTTAATTTAAACCCGTTTCACAGAATCTTCTTTTATCTTTTGCCACACCCTCTTTCCCCTGTCACCCATTCCCCAACTCTGGCTAGGGATTTAAAGCACATTTTCCAATCATTTTGAGTTCTGAAGAAGTGTCACACTAGACTTGAAACACTAATTCTGTTTCCCTGTCTCTGCAGATGCTGACAGACCTCCTGAGTTTCTCCTAGAAATGAATAGGGGCACAGAACAAATTTTCAATTAAAAAATAACGATCGATACTGGAAATAAAAATACCAAAAATTGCTGGAGAAACAGAGAGCTATGTAGTAGGTTCAATGGACCTGCAAGTTTATATCTGCATTCACTGCAGATTATGCTGCAACATCATCAGCAATTTCTGTTTTTGAACAATTTCCAACGATGAATGTCAAAGATGCCCAAACATCCTGTCCAACATGGAGCGTTGTACACTGGGAACTGAACGATAACGCATGGTGACAAGTTCCTTAACTCTGGAACTGCATAAGGCTGGCATCACTGACACTGCAGTGCTCTGAATTATGGTCAGGGAGAAAAACAGAAGGAAACACATTCACTTCAAATACAGAAGATGGCATTACTGAAAGGAAAAGATTTAGAATCGTACCTTAAATTGATTGAGTTAAAGTAACAAATTGGAGGCGTGACACCAAGGAAAGAATTTCAGCAGAATGAGAATATGAAAATGGAAGTGTTACCGCATCAGAAACCAGAGTAGGTTACTGAATCCAGGGCTGCTGGGTGAATGTGTCTTGGTGTGAACTGGGGGACAGTCAGTAGAATTGAATTGTAGATATTGCAGATTAAACTGGGTTATCATCTGATGCTGTAGGTCACAGCAGCAACAGCAGAAGCAGAATTGTATTCAATGACAATCTCTAACCTTTCCCTCAGGATAATCCCTCAGTCCACCATTACCCTCAAGCTGATCTATAGTTCAGTGACGAGTGTGGGTGAACATGCCAGGGTCAGTACCATGTGTACCTTTACCTGATGACAGCCCATAAAGTCTACCACAACTGGCTGGTTACTCTCGAAACAGCAGAACTAACATCTTGGACAGAGGAAGAAATTATACCACGAGTAACAAATCAGATCGAAGCACTGTCATTCTGCCAAATCCAAGCATAAATGTCGATGGACCATTAAACAACTTACTGGAGGAGAGGAACCCACAAATATCCCCATCCTAAGTAATGGAACAGTCCTGTACATCAGTGTAAAAGTCAAGTATGTGGTGTCTGCACTATCCTCAGCCAGACGTGTTGAGTGGATGTTCCAACTTACCCTATCATGAAGCCCACAGAATCACAGATGACAGTCTTCAACCATTTCGATCCGCTGCACGTGACATGAAGAAACAGGTGAACACAGCAGATACAACAAAGGCAATGGGCCCTGAACCCATTCCTGCAATAGGACTGAAGACTTGTGCTGCACAATAAGCTGTGTCACTGGGGAAGCTGTTTCATTCCAGCTCCAACTCTAACATCTCCCTGGCAATGTGGAAAATTATTCAGCTATGTCCAGTTTCCTAAGAGGGGAATAAATACAATCTGACCAATTACCACCCCATCAGTCCCATCACGACAGTCAAATTGGTGGGAGTTCTATAGGAAAGAGCTGTCAAGTAACACAAAAATAACCTGCTCAGTGTGGTTTCAGATAGGTCTCCATGTGGAGATGGTGCTGTTGTGGAATTGTCATTGGATTACTAATACAGGCCAGGATAATGCTTGGGCAGCTGGTGGAAGATAAAAACAATTATTAACATATCAAGATCTAAAATCTGGTTCAGTAACAGTGATCTTGTGTCCAATGTTGATTGTAAACATCGATCTCCTTACCCAATGTACGTTGAGGAAGTGAATCTCCCGTGCTTTCCTGGTCTGGCCTAAAAGTGACTCCAGACTCACAGACATGTGATAAACTCTTCAATGGTCCCTGAAACGGCCAAGCAAAACACTCAATTGTATCATCTGTTCAGACTCATAAAGGATATACCCGGAGAGAACACCTGGCTCCAACTTTGGTGTCGGAAAAGGGAACGGGAAACATAGTCCTGCAGAGACCTCCTTCCTAACATCTGACGGTTTGTGACAACATTTACTGAGCTTTCCCACAAACTGTACAGGAACATCGGGAAATGAGTACGTCACACAACACATCGAGCTTTCTCTGTGCTAGTTAATGGTCGAACATCTCCTTCATGCAGTTTTCCCCATACAATATTCATATCCCTTAATATGTTTAAACGTTGTGAAATATAAAATGAGAACTGCTGTAATCCCTTCAGCCCATCAATTTTGCTCCTCCATTCAATATACAGGCAGTTCTCAGATAATGCGTGTTGATTAAATACAATTTGGTTGCAATGTAATTCGTGAACCTTTTTCCATAAAGTGAACTCCCGTTCATTGTGACGCAATTCCTTGCCGGGAACCAACTGAACAGCAAAACCCAGCCTTAGGATCGTCTGTCTGCAAAATGTACAATCAATGTGTTCAGCTAAAACAGGAATGTAATCCACTCTGGAAGCCTTGAAACTGAGACTGAGACGGGGAGTTGTAGTATCCACTTAGAAAGAACTTTATTTCAAACTGTGGGGAGATTCTTGAGGAGAACTGAAGTTTCCCCATCGGAATCACGTGGTCAGTCAGCCTCACGCGCTTTCTGGTGAAGAGTGTGGTGAAAGGTCCACTGCTGTAGTCAGTGACCTGTATTTTGAAAGTGTTACATTTACAGCACTGTTTTATTACAATATGGGACTTAAAGATTTATTTAGACTGTGCGAGTATGTGTGTTAGACTAAATTAAATTTTTGGCTTTATTACTATATTTGGGGGTTCGCCCCTTACCCTCTTTTTCCCATAGACCCCATTATTAATATTGCACGATTTTTCACAACACGGTGTTGCACAGGAACACAGCTACTGAGTTATTGGAGAACAACCTGGATTGATAGCTGATCTTCTATCTTCACACGATACTCCGCTATCCTTTTAATTTCCAGAAATCCTTATTTATATTCAGTGCCAAGGTTTCCACAGCCCGAGCTGGGAGAGAGTACTCCTTGTTCGCCAGTCTCTGAGTGAAGACATATATTCTCATCTCAAAGCAAAGTGGCCTGTCTGTACTTAATGCTGTGGCCCCTTGTTTCAGGCGTCCAAGCCAACTTCCAATCTGTCTTGCCCTGTCAGAGTTTTATATATTTCACTGTAAACACCGCTCATTTTCCTAAATCCCATGGAATACAGATCTAGTCGCCCAAAACCCTGCTCCCACAACAAGCTTGTCATCCCAGTTATCCGTCTGGTCATCCTTCCCTGCTCTCCCTCAATGTCAGGTTTGTCCTTTATTGGGTAAGGAGACCATAAGTGCATACAATACTGTACAATGTTCAAGATGGGGTCTCACCAAGGCCCTGTACAGCTGCAGTAGGATACTCTTACTCCTGCACTCAATTCCCCTGAAATGAAGGTGAATACATCATTTATCTGTCTAAATGCTTACTGCTCCTATAATATTGCTTTAGTGACTGGTGTACAAGGTGATCCAGATTCTTTTCAATGTTACAGCTCCCCACTTGCTGGGTCTATGTACACTGGTCAGCGTGTCAATGCCATTCCCAGTGTTGACTTCTGGCTTCAGATTCACTGTCACATGTACTCAGAGGGCTGCACAGAAATAAACGAAAATGCACCTTAAGTTCCTTTATAGAACAACATGTTTCAAATATTCCCTTTTCAAATGATTGGCTGCCATTCTATTGTTCCCATCAAAGTACACAACATCTCATCTCTGCCATGACTCTCCATCTGCCACGTATTTTCCCAGTAATTTCACTTGTCTCAGTCACTTTGGAGCATTTTTACATCTTCCTCACCAACTCACATGCTGATATCGTTTAGTGCTGTCAGCAGACTTGGGAATATTGCATTTGAGCCCGTCAACCAAATATATGATGTGTATTGGGAATAGCTGGGGCCCAAGACGCAATCCTTGCTATATCCTCTTAGACTTCCATTTTTAAAAAAAATGTTGTTTTATTCCTGCGTACTGTTTCCTGCCAGCTCTCCCATTCTAAAACCATGACCATACATTAGACCGAGCCGCTCAGGATTTGAATTCGCACAATAGGCTTTATCAAAAATATTTCTGAGATTCCCATCGTATTACATTGATAGCTTCTCCATAATGTTGCTAAAAGCCACTTTCTCAAATATGATTCCCATTTCATAAATCTCTGTTGACGTTGTCTATGTCCATTAATTTCATTCCGATACTTTCTCTAAACTGTTTAGTTGCTAATTTCATTCTATTCCCTTTTTCTAAGCAGACTAAATACCCCTAGTATTGCTAGGAAGTTTTCTTTTTTATTATGTTTTCCTCTGTGAAGGCATAACTGAAACTTTTGTTCCATAGTTCTACCATTACCCGGTCCTCAATTATCTGACATCAAACTGTAAGAAAGCTGCACATTTCTTTCTCTTAATTTTGCCATTAACATATTTTCCGAAAATATCACAAGTTCTGTCTAATAAACTTTGTTAAGATATTCTTCAGAAACCTACCAAATCCTATTTTAAGGTACTCACTGATTGGCCTTCTACAGCCATACAATCACAGAAGCAAAGACTCTGTACTATCAGAAATACAGCATGGTCTACATAAGGCCCACCTTCCGACACAATACGCCTAGCCGTGAATCTTAAGGCATTTCAAGTGCACGACGTGTATTTTCTAATAGTTTTGACTTTGCCATGATATCTCCCCTCTCAAGAAGTGTACTTCAGACCCCAATACACACTGGCTGAAAAGCAATCCTCAAATCCTCACTAAACCGCAAACCCTTCACTTTAAAAGTGTGCCCCCTTGACTAAAAGGAACAACTGCTGTCCATCCACCCTGTCCTTGCTCCTCGTAATCCTATCCTTCAGAATCACGTACCCCTCAGCCTCCTCTCCTCCAAACTAAACAACTCAAGCTTATCCAGCCTCTCTCCATAGCTGATATGCTCCATCCCAGGGAACATCCTGGTGAATCCCCTCTGCAAACACTCCCGTGCAGTCACATTCTTCCTGTAATATGGTCCCCGGAACTACACACAGTATTCCATCTTGGCCTCGCCAAAGTTCCGCATCGCTCTTATAATCTGCGCCTCAATGTTTACAGTCCCTTATACTTTCCCAAATTGTGTATGAACCTGTCCACTCACATTCAGGGATATGTGGAGAAGCACCCTTTGACCTTCCGAGTGTGCTGGCATTCATTGAGTCCTCTCCTGTCTGGTTCCTTCTTCCAAAGTGTATCCCCTCCTATTTATCAGGGTTACATTCCATCTGTCATTGATCTTCCCAGCTGACCATTCCATCTGTATCTTCTCCTAACTTAAGGCCTTCCTCCTCAATGCCAGCCAACAGCCATTCTGCGTATCAAACACAAACTTACTTCTCACACTCCCCACCCCTCATCCATATTCATTTATGATTACCACAAATATTAAAGTTGAAAATCACACAACATAAGAATAGAGTCCAACAGGTTTGTTCGGAGGCACTAGCTTTCGAAGCACTACTTCTTCATCAGGTGATTGTGCGCTTTGATGAAGAAGCAGCACTTCGAAAGCTAGTGCCGCTGAATAAACCTGTTGTACTTTAACCTGGTGGTATGATATTTACAGCATTGTCCACCCAGTCCAACACCAGCACCTCCGAATCACAAACAATAAGAGATACAGCACTGATCCCTGTGGTATACCATTGGACACTGGCCTCCAATCACACAAGCAGTCAACCACCACCTTGTGTCTCCTACCACTAAACTTCATTTGGATGCAATTTGGCAAGTCACTAATGAGACCTACCTCTTCGCTGGTTATTCTGTTCCGCTGGACGCACTTGTAGAATATCTGGGAATTCTCCCTAATCTTGCCCTGCCAGCAGGTTTCCATGTCCTTGTGTTAATTAGTCCCCTAGGCGTGCAGAATTTCCTCCTTATTGCAGTCTTAAATGGTCTGTCCTTTATCCTGCCATTATTTTCCTTGAATGTGTATTAGGCAGCCGGAGAAACATCCTGTTAATTTCCAACTTGTCACATGTTTTGTGAATTTTATGCATTTCACAGTGACCCATCTCTAATTCTTTGAAACTGTAGACAACACAGGCCGAGTTTCCTTATCACGCAATCTCGCCAATTGAGGGATTAATCTGGAGAATGTCCATTGAACTTCCTCTGTGTTCGGTATATTCTTTCTCAGATTTGGTGACCAAAACTGAACTAAATATTCCAGGTACAGTACTCACCAACATGCTGTTAAACTGCTTCAAAATGTCTTTACATCTATATTCTGACTCCCTAAAAGGAAGGCAATACAAACTTTAACTTACCACTTGCATATATTCCTCCAAATACCCTTCACATTCATTGCATTTACAAACTCATTGTGTGCGTTCTTATAGAAAGCCTTCTGATAATCTAAAATATGCCAATTGTACGGGTTCCCCATTATCTATGCTGTAAGACTCAACTTCAAACAATTCCAAAGCTTGTCAAGTATGATTGCCCTTTCAGAAATGCATACTGATTCTCTCCAATATTGCTGTTAATTTCTAAATAACGAATATCACATCCTATATGATCGATTCCAACAGTTACTCCACAAATGTCAAGTTAATTGGTCTACAGTTCTTCACACTATCTCTTCTTCCCTTTGTAGATGCTTGGATCACTACCGGACATCTATAGTGCTGGGAGTATGGTTACTAATGTCCATTTATCTACAACGGCTTCCAGACGATGCAGAATGCACTGGGTAATAGAACACAGTCATCGACAATGCAACTAATACTTCTGTTAGTGGTTTATTTCTGAAGATATTGTTCTGAACTATATCTGGTTTGTCAAGGTTAGCAATGCTCAATCCAGCTGCATGTTCAAGTAGAGCCTTGTTACTGATATAAATTGACTTTATGTCTTTTGATCCATAAGTCCAATATAATGGCGTTGTAATTCTGGGTGATTTTCTGAATCTTCCTCCATGAAGACAGATGCAAAGTAACTGGGTTTTTGCTTGGCCATTTCCCTGTTATCCATAATAAGCTCGTCTCTCCTGATCGCAGATTTCCACATTTGACTATGCTTATCTCTTTCCTTTGAAATATAGAACATAGATTTATTCAGTCTTAGTGTTCCTGTTTGTTTGCATGCATGTTCGCTTTTTGATTTCCTTACCCGTTTCATGGCCCTGTATTTCTGGATCGTAAATTTCTGAGAATTCTCAGGATTCCACAATGTGTGGAATTCTTCTGATGTCACTTCCTGTGATTAATATAATCTTTCATTTATTATGCTAATCATTTTTAACTCACTTTCTCACTCTTGGGTGTTTTACCTCAAATAAATAAAGATATTTTCCAGACTTTGTAGTATTTCTATAAATCTCCTGGTCCTGACCAGATATATTCAGGAACACTGCACGAGGACCTGAAAGAAATATCGGGAGCCCTGGTTGGTACTTTTGTATCAGCGGTAGCCAACGGGTGAAGTCCTGGAGGACTGGAAGGTAGTGAATGCTGTGCCCTTATTCAAGAAGGGCTACAAAGAAAAACCGGGCAACTAAAGACCAGTAAACCTAAAATCTGTAGCAGGTAAGTTACTTGAGAAGATTCTGAGGGAGAAGATATACATGCATTTGGAAAGACAGGGCTTTGTGAATGGGGGATTATGGCTCACACATTTGTTAGACTGCTTTGATGAAGTGACTAGTAATTTTGGCAAGGGCATGATTGTATATATAGTCTATATGGATGACAGTAAGGCCTTCAATAAGGTTCCCCATGGTACGCTGCTCTGGAAGGTTAGATCATATGGAATTGAGGGAGAGTTGGCAAATTAGGTCGATAATTGGATTGATGATAGGAGGAAGAGGGTAATCGTGGAAGGATGCTTTTCGGACTGGAGGCCTGTGATGAGTGGAATGCCTCAGGGGTTGGTGCTGGGACCATATATTCATATATTACGCATATCTATGATTTAGATGAGAATGTACAGGCATGATTTGTAAGTTTCAAGGTGACACTAAAATAGGTGGTATCGTGGACAGTGAGGAAGGATGTCAGAAATTTCAGAAATTACAGCAGTACCTTGATCAGGTGGGGACGTGGGCCCAAAAATGGAAAATGGAATTTAATTCAGATAAGTGTAAGTTCTTACATTTTAGAAAGTCAAATCAAGGCAGGAGTTTCATGGTGACTGGCAGGGCCTTAAGGATTGCAGTGGAACAGAGTGACCTTGGAATTCAGGTGCACCGTTTTCTGTAAGTGGAGTCCTAAGTAGACAAGGCACTGAAAAAGGCTTTTGACTCACTGGCCTTCATCAGTTAGAGCACTGAGTATTGAAATTAGGGAGTTATGGTGCAGTTATACAAGATGTTGGCGAGTCCATACTTGTAGCGTCATGTTCAGTTTTGTTCACTTTGCTCGAGGAAAGATGTTATTAAACTGGAAAGAGTGCAGAAGAAATTTACAAGGATGTTGCCAAGACTCAATGGTCTGAGTTATAATGAGAGGTTGAACAAGATAGGAATTATTTTACTTTAGAATGCATGAGGCTGAGGGGGATCTGATAGTAGTGTATAAGATCATGGGAGACATGGATCGAGGCAATTCACTCAGTCTTTTTTTTCCCCCAATATTGGGCAATCACGGACTAGAGGACATCAATTTCAGGTCAGAGGGGAAAGAGTAAAAGGGAACCTGAGGAGCAATTTCTTTTAAAAACAGGGTGGTATGCATATGGGATGACTGCCAGCAGAAGTGGTCGAGGCGGGTACATTCACAAAATTTAAAATACATTTGGACAAATACAGAGTTAGGAAAGGATTAGAAGGATACAAGGAAATGGCAGGGAAATGGGGTTCGTTCGGAATAGACCAGTTTGGGCCGAATGGCCTGTCTCCATGCTGTAAGGGTATATGGGTCTAACAACCATTGCTCTCCTACTGAATGTTATACTGTATTTTCCCAATTCACTGGTGCGAACTTGACACTCTAACCTCTGGGCTTCCATGGTGTTTGACCAGAATGTTCAAACATTCCACATTGAATGCAGACGCCGTGTAAAATACAACATATTAATGTCACTATTCCGCCAAAGCTGCTTCAGAGCAAGGTTAGTAATTAGTCCTTCCGACCACACAATAGACAATAGACAATAGGTGCAGGAGTAGGTTATTCTGGCCTTCGAGCCTGCACCACCATTCAATATGATCATGGCTGATCATCCTTAATTAGTATCAGACAATGCCAAATCCGAAATAATCTGCTCTCTAGTTTGGTTCACAACATACTCTTCAGCCTACCTGATATACACAAAAGGAATTTATTTTTCACAACATTAGCAGTCACTTAGTTAACTCAGTTTCGATGCAACTTGACACCATCCATTATTACTGCAGAACCCACGAGTATTTGTCACAAATTCACAGGATGAGGGCTTAGCAGGATAACCAGCATTTACTGGCCATGCCAGATGGCAGTTAAGAGTCAACAGCGTTGCCTTGGATCTGGAGTGACATGCAGGTCAGACCAGATAAGAACAGCCGTTTGCTTCCCTAAAGGACATTAGTGAACCAGATGAGTTTTTCCAACAATCAACAATGGATTCCTGATCATCATTCCAGATACTTATTGAATTCAAATTCCACAATCTGCCATGGCAGGATTTGGAACCATGTCCCCAGAACATTACCTGGGTCTCTGGGTTAAGAGCCCAGCGATAATATCACTATGTCATAGCCCCCATTTGCATATTGTTGCATATATAATTTCCAGAGCATATGATGCAAAATATTTGCACGACAGTTTTGGTTTAGATATATAACACAGCAAGTTTGTTACTCCTTGCTATTTGTAAGACCCACCCACACTGATTCTGTAGAATCTGAGAGACAGAGCCTGTGTCATTATAAGTGATAGACTTGGATAAGGCATTCAGGGAGGCTCACCTCGATGCTGAGATGATCTGCAGACATGTCCAGCAATACAGGACAAACATCAATATCCATTCCGCTCTGTCAGGATAAGTGTCACTGTATTTTCTCACTGTTCCCTAGACTCACTCTATATCTGTTACAGCACCTACCATCGACCAACGCTCACACTCTAACTCCAATAAGGCTCAAGCACGACCACACTCACTGTTGAATTCAGCACCTTCCCTCCCCCACATTTTCTGTCCCTGATGCAATAGCCCCGCACAGTAATAGCACGACATGGATACAACACTATGGACAGACTCCCTCCGCCCACCTCACCATGTCACACCTCACCTAGTCCAGCACTAACAGCAGGACCATCCACTCCCACCCTCACTCATTCTCTCCCTTTTTCCCATTTCACGAGAAACAGCCTGGAATAGGACAGAAAGGGCCATGCCGGGTGGTGGAGTGCTGGAGTACCGTTCCCTCATTCCCCTACCCTGATATGTCGGGAGGATCCTGGAGAGAGCCGGAGAGGGCCAGGAGGCCTTGTGTGGAGATTCTGAAACATCCACGTCGCACCAACTGAATAACGGGTAGTGTTCAGTAAAGAGCAATTCTCAATTCAAACCAACAGTCAGTTGCAACATCATCTCTCTCACTTGCAGAAGAATAGATACCCCATTGCACAGAGATGCAGGCATTGAAATACACAGACGTATGAGTAAAATACCCCAATATACTAACATGGACAATGCATACAAGGAGATAAGCATGCACACATGGAGAAGCAGACAAAGACATAAACAGTCACACACAAATAGACATAAACACAGATAGCAACACACAGGCTGATACAAAGACAGACAGACTTAGTCACACAAATACAAAAATAACAAGTACATGGACACACACACTTAAATACCCATTAAGACACAGACACGAGTGCCATTAAGACACAAATAAATAAGTTTTTGATTTATAAGGAGATCAAGGATTCGAGGGAGAAGGTAGGAAGAGAGGATAATGTTGAGGAACATATTAGAAATGACTGAATGGTATATCAGACTCGACAGGCCTTGTTGGTCTAATTCTGCTCGTTTTTTAATGTGCGTGTGATGTTATGCTATCAGGTATTCTCTTCCTGAGACAGCAGCAGCATCATATTTGATTGGAAACAGTCAGTGGTAATGTGGGGAAAGATTGGAGGGCAGAATGGTTAATGTCTATTCCTAGTTATTGTGCCACTATATCCGAAAAGGGGCAGTGATTTGATCTGAGATTAACACAGTTTATAAACAATGTGTCCCACAATGAAAGAAAGATGTCCCTTTCCCTTTACTGTTGAGCTATCTGTGATATCCTCATCCTCAGGGAGCAGTGAAGACTCGGTTAATTAAGGTATTTTAGTTTGAGTTTGACTGATCTTTGCCGGACAGGAGAGTCAATGTTTATTGGGAAAAGACAGGAGACGGATGGTCAGACACACCTGGATCAGCCATGAGCATTCTGAATGGTACAGCCGAATAGCCAACTGCTGCCCCTTTCCAATGTGTTGTTCTGTTCTGTCAATCCAGTCTCCCGGCCGTTACAGGAATGGACTGCTGCCCCTATCCCATGTGTTATTCCCTCAATTCATGCTCCCGCCCGTTACAGAGATGTACCACTGCCACTACCCCATGTGTTGTTCCTTCAAGCCACGCCCCGGGCCGTTACAGAGATATACCGCTGCCCCTACCCCATGTGTTGTTCCCTCAATCCACCCTTCGAGGCTGTACAGAGATATACTTCTCCCCCTATCCCATGTGTTATTCCCTCAATTCACGCCCCAGGCCGTTACAGAGATATACCGCTGCCCCTACCCCATGTGTTGTTCCCTCAATCGACACTCCCATCTGTTCCAGAGATATACTGCTGACCCTACCCCATATGTTGTTTCCTCAATGCACCTTTCAATGCGATTACAAGGTAGAGGACCATCCCATTCAGCCAGACTGGATCGTTACAATGAGACGGGAGGAGACCATTCTGCCCCTCCAAAGATTTACACAGGAATATAGGATGAAGTAATTCAGCTCGTTGAGTACATTACACAACCCAGGACAAGGCCATTCAACCCACCTGAACTGCTGCACAGGAACAGGGATGTTGTCACTAACAGGAAATAGACAGTCGAGATATATGATTTTTTAAAACAAAACTGTAACTATTTTTGACTCAGAGATCACTGTAGGGTCATCAATGATCAATAATCTATGTAAAATATCTGGATGAAGGGACTGAATGCATCAAAGCTGGACTATCTTGCACACCAAAATGATCATTCAATAGATCTTCAAATGGAGGGAGTGAATCTGCATTATGATGTAGACAGGGATTATTAGTGAGCATACCCTCAGCAGTAATAATATAATGTGATTTGTCTATTGCAGTCGGGAACAATTTAAATGGAGAGAGATTGCAGAACTCTGTGATGCAGATGTTTTTCATATTCTTGGTACATGAATCATATGAAGTCTGTCTGCAGATGCAGCAAGTGATTCGGAAGGTAAGTGGAATGATGCTGTTTGTGGCAACGGGTATTAGGTTTAATTAGGAATATTTCACTGTATCTGTGCAAGGATTGCTGAGACCACATCAGATACACTGGGTGCAGTTCTGATCCTGTAAACTAAAAAAAAAATCAATTCCTTTCAAAGATGTTCAAAGATGCTTCCCTTTACTCATTCCTTAAATGAAGGCCTTTGTTATCGGGGATTATCTGTTTAGATCTAAGATGAGAAATCTTACTGAACCGTGATTTTCAGAGAAGTCTTTCAGCTGGATACATATTTTCTCTTGTTAAGAAGACTAAAGCTAGATTTTTTTTGAATGAGATGCATTGGTATTAACACAAATATTATGAAGATATCAACCCATTTTTAAAAATTACGCAGATGCATATAAGCACCTCATCAAATCATAAAACCGGCACATTATTTTCTTTTGCTAATGCAAGGCACTCTGCACAACAACAGCAATGATGCTGCATACAGTCTATTATCATCCATTCCAGAGGATGTACATGGAGAGTGCATATGCAATTTGGTGTTCAGTTGACATTCTTGTATTTTTCCACACAGAGACGGGGAAAAATATTACTTGCTTCAGAAGCAGCAGCCAATTGGTCTCTCTCTCTCTTACTTTGTTCTGCCTGAAAACAAGGTGTAAGAGCAGAAAATCCCTGAGTCATCTTTACCACTCGTGGAGGATTCCTGTACAGCTCGAAGCAAAGGGAATTCAGACAAATCCAAATCCAACTGTTCCGGGAAGAAATCCGCATTCCCAGACATTAGTGTGAGCAGAATAAATTCAAAGTCAGAAACATATTTGAGACACTCTATCATTTTACCATTTGTTCACAGTTCAACTTTCTGTGTCTCAGATTTTTCTAGAAAATTACTCAGTCCGATACCTATATCATTGGGCACAGCACTCAACTGGTTACATTTAAAATTTGCTTTCACCAATAGAGGTGTGGGAAAAGACATGAGTGACCCTCCAACATTGGTCAGAACACAAACAAGAGATTCTCAAAAGGTTTTTAAGGTGTGAATTCCCTTCCACAGAAGATTGTGATGCTTGGATATTTCTATTTGTTCAAAGTTGTCTATGTAAGACATTTGAAAGACAAATGAATGTAGGCAAATGGTACTGACAGAAAAGTGCTGCTGAGATCTTAATCAGATCATAGTGCATGGTAGAGCCGTGACAAAGTGTCTGATGACCCACTCTTGCTCCACTGTCCCATGTTACGATGGTGCATTCAGCCTCTCAGCTCCTGCAAGGTGCAGATGAGGGCCAATGCTCCACAGTAACACAGGATTTCATTTAATCCCTCACAACTGGCACACTCAGATTGGTATGGATTGGAAAATGTTATTTGGAAATCCAGGCTGGTTTTGAAAGACGCCTCTGGTATGTTTATAGAGTGCCCCCTCTCTACACCTTGTGCTTCATTTGTTGGTCTTGGTCTAGACCAGGAATCGTTATGAATAAAGCTCCATACCTCACTCAGATATGACTCAAAAATGTTTTGCTCTCTCTGATTACAACATACAAACACAGTACATTCAGGAAAATTACAGCCGTTTACTTTGAAATTACAGAAAATGAAGACATAAGGAATTCGGACGGTCAAGCCATTGTATATGATCATGGCTGATCCACTGTTCGCATTAACTCCTCCATAATGCTCAGTTCTTCACACTCCACAGCTCTCTGACAGGTCAAAGATTCATGTACCACCTCTTTAAATATTTTCAGTGATGTAGCTCCCCTAACTCTCTAGTCCAGATAATTCCTGACATTGATTACCCTCTGTGAGAGGAAAACACTCTACACATACACCGTCACCTATTGATTTGAACAAGAGGTGAACACAGGGGCTCAGGATAGAGTGAATGGCCTTGATATCAAGGCAGTAGTTGACTGAGGATGTCATCGGGACCACCTAATTTTTTGAGCTTAATGAGAATCAGGTCTAACCACCTCACTGGTTGGGGTCTTTCAGAGCACAAAGGAAGGTGCTTGTGGTCGGTGTCCAACAATCCTCTCAGTCCCGGGACATCTCTTCAGGAGATCCTCAGATTAACTTCCTCAGCACAAACATCTTCAGCTCCTTCGTCAACGTCTATGTGCCCCTATTCCCGTCGCCCCTCATCTATCCCAAGATCAGAAGTGGAGTGATCACTTAAGATCACACAATATTCAGAACATTTTGTCCCCACTCAGCTCCTGAACAGGTCTGTGTCCATATTCAGCAAGACCCAAACAACATTCACGTTGGTGCTGTTAAAGTGTCGGTAACATTCATGTAACAGAACGGCCAGGCACTGTACTTTTCCACAGTTAAAAGAGGAGCTCATTCAGCACCTCAAGCTGGTTACACCCGGATATGTGGAAAGTATTCAGCCCATCGAAATGACTGAACAAGAAGAGGGACAGCCCATTCAATCCTCCTGCCTGTTCCACAGGAAGAGGAGGCGTCTGGTCAGTACATTGAACTGTTAAACAGGAACAGGCAGAGTTCAGTAAGACCCCTAAACCTGCTCTATGGAACCAGGAGGAGACCATTCACCCCTCGAGACACTTACACAGGAATAGGAGGGTGTCATTGATGCTCCAACCAGAAAAACGAACGGAGCAGAGACTGCACTCATAGACTGCTCACAATGTTCCTCGTGGCTCCATTGCCTGTGGAACAAATGATACTTTAACGTGTATTTCCGGCAATGAGGAAGGAATCAAATGGTTTAGCCAAGCCACAAGGAGGCAACTTCCATCTGCAAGAAGACAGACCCATGTTCTCCGTGGGGGTCAGAAGCTGGTGGGGACAGTTAACTGTTTTAGAATGAAGGTGTTTTGGCTCCTGTCGCGATGGAGGATAATGTGAAGTTCTATGTATGATCACACACCAAATGCACTGGATTAATGTTGGAAAAATTCAGGTAAAGACTGGCTCTCTCTCTCTCTCAATCGAAATGGGGAGTGGCGTGGACTGAGAGGAACATTCTCAGAGTCTTTTAAGCCATTGAGAATTATGTAAACCAAGTTAAAAAAAAACATGGAATTTATCACCGTATTAGTTCTGTTTGGAATATAATGAGTGACTGTCCATCACCTTAAGTTTCAATGCAATCACCTCTTATTCTTCAAAGCGCTACAGATCCTCATGCACGCCCGATAGTACAATCATCCCAATAATTAGTCTGGTGAAACTCCTTTATACTGTTTCTGCCAAGAGGATTATTCCTTATAAAGGAGAGAAAATATGTGCACAATACTCCAAATATTATCTCAACAACACTCTGAGGTCGATCACAGCAATTCTGTTCCCTCACTTAGCTGTCTCAGCTTCTTTCCTGTAGTATAAAAAGCCATTCCTTCTCTCCGCACTGCGAATGTTGTGGAATTTTGAAGTTTCTTACATCTGTACGTCAGTCATCACCAGAGATGTCAATGGAGATGTATATCACGTTCAGAGGGAGACTCAATCAGAAAGAATTTACTTGAAACAGGGAATGGTCACCTACCTGAATGGAAATGACTTGCAGGAAAATGGAAATCAGGCAGAGAAAGGGAGCTATCTTTCCTTTTGTTCTTCTCTCACGGGATGTGTGCAGCCCTGGTCAGGCCAGCATGTTATGCTAATCTTGAACTGAGTGGCTGATTCAGCTGTTGTACAGGATAATAAAGAGTAAACCACATTGCTGTGGGTTTGCAGTCACACAGAGACCTGATCATGAAAGGATAACCCATTGCCTTCTCTAAAGGACATGAGGCAAACAGATATGCTCCTGTTTAAAATTAGTGGTGATGATTTCATTTGCATTCCATCAACGTCCTTCATGAGATACCAAAAGATTATTATTCTGTGCCGCTTGATGATGAGTAAATGACTTGACCACCATGCACTGTCTGTCCATCTGACAGATTCTGTGGAGAGGACAAATTAACCAGCTCAAGTGACGTAAGCATAGTTAAAAGGGAGTTGAAACGGTTATATCTGGATTTACCAAAGGCACAAACGATGGATTATTCAGCAGCTGCATTGAGGCTGAGAAGGTGACTGAAATATCCTGATAGTGGTCTTGGGCAGGATTGGTGAGGGGAGAATATGTAGAAATGTAAATATGAATGAAGAAAAAAGATAATGGAAATTAGGAACAGTCTGGTTTCTCCTCGTGTATTGTTGAGTAAGCTGTGAATAGTAATTTGCTAGTTATAATCAGTAAGGAATAAATTTTTTGACTGGACCTGAAAATGATGGCTTGCAAATTAAAAAATTTGAATATGAACAGCAATTCAGTACAACTCAGCTTAATGGTCAGATGGAATGACTTACCAGGAACACCAACTATAGCGAGGATAGGATAGTAACCACCTTGAATCATCCAAAGGATATCTTCGATTCGTGAGGCTAATGATATCCAAGGCTGATAAAGGTAGAAAAGACCCCATGATAAACTCCTGTCTGTTATTGTAATATTCCAGTCTAATGTTCTCAGAATCTGATCCATTAATGGAACATTCCAGTCTAAGGTTCTCAGATTCTGATCTCTCCTCCCCTGTCTCTCGAGCTACTGATCCCTGTTCGTCCAGTCATTGATGCTCCCGCCCATACTGGGATAACACATTGAACCGAGTCCTTAATTAATAGAAGAGGCAAACCCTCCAGTGACACATCTCGGATCCACGGAGACTGACATCGATCTCAGTCACTGAACAAATAGCTCCAGCCAACGCCTTTCAATTCAATATTGTTTTATTCAAATTCAAAACAATTATTCAAACTGTCATTTCCTGGATGGGATATGTGAGGGTGACTGATGGAACAAATCTTGAGGCCGGTGGATCAATTGAGTGGAACCATTCAATCTGTCTTGGATGCAGGAGTAATGCCATAAGTTTATCAGAACGTAAACATGCGTCTCTGATTATAAATGGAAACATACATCCTGGAACTATTGATCAAGCATCATAATTTCAATTAAACATTGAAACAATTTTTATAATTCATGATCTGAGGGGAATGTGTGCCTGAGAAACGTGGGGTTATAACAGACAAATGGCATGGATATGTTAACAGAGAATTGAACGTGGCAAATACAATTCAGATTGTTATTCCAGATTTAGAGAGAGGCAGATGAGGACTGTGCTATTGATGTTATCGATGTTAGTGAACTGTGATGAAATGTTATTTACTGGACTTCAATTTAAGTGTGATTATGGCATTGTGGAGGAGACAGGAAACAAAGAGAATTGTGGGATGTGACAGTTCAGACTGGAGGGAGGGACAATAATATTCCTCAGTCATCAGTATTGGAATGTTACTCTTTATAACTCATATGAAGAACAGATTCAAGGATACATCTAAAGTGAGGAATGAGGAGTAAAATCTGTTTATTGAACACAGAATACGGGGACAAAATGATTTTCTGTCCATACTAAACTATGGAAAGTATAAAGAAATAAGATACACTCATGATATTGAGTTTCATAAATTGAAATGTGTATTACAAAACCATGGAAGTGGTGTGTAATCTTTGTCAATCATTATTTGGCCCACAGCTGAGATGCTGATTTCCCCTCTGTCAGTGATCCACCTCATTGAGATTCTCTCGTGCAGTATCTCAGTATCGAGCACGATTCTAAGTTCTTCCTGCTGTTCATCCAGTCTATATATATTACATCACCTTCTCACTGTAGAGAGAAAAAAAATCACTTTGCCTTTTGGACTCCGTTTAACTGTCAGCAAATCAGCTCTGTGATATTATTGGCGATAAATGCTCTGGGACCACAGCCAGTATCCGCACAGTGCTCAAACGGTATGGCAATAGATAAAGACCTTGCCATCCGTGAGAATTTCTAAATAAAACTTCCATTTTCTGTCCGTTCCTGTCTATCACCCCTCATGCTGTCTTCTGATCTGTCCAACTCACCCTCTTTTAACATCCCTCCAATCACTCCCTGTTTCCAAATTGTGCAGTTGTACAACTTGATGTTTTGGCCATTTTGGAGAAATGGATAGATCAGGGACAGGACTGATTGTTGTAGGGTCCGGGGTTTAGAAGCTTCAAGAAGAACAAAGAAGGTACTAATAAGGACTTGTCTCGTGAGGTCGTATGGGAAGAGGTGAGATACAAACACGGAGAGGTCACTCTGCTGAAAGTCCTCTATCGCCTTCTGAAAAGTTCCAGCGATGGAGAGGAAAGGATTACAAAGATGATACTGGATAGGAGCGAAAATAACAGAGTAGTTGTTATGTAAGAGTTTAACTTTCCAAATATTGTCTCGAAATGCTGCAGTTCGATTGCTTTATATGGGTCAGTTTTTGTCCAATGTATGCAGAATGGTTTCCTGACACAGTATGTAGATAGGCCAACAAGGGCCGAGGCCAAATTGGATTTGGTACTGAGTAATGAACCAGACCAGGTGTTAGATTTGGAGCTAGGTGAACACTTTGCTGATAGTGACCACAATTCCGTTATGTTTACCTTAGCGATGGAAAGGGACAGGTGTATACTGCAGGGCAAGAGTTATAGCTGGGGAAAAGGCAATTATGATGCGATTAGGAAAGGTTTTAGGATACATAGGATGGGGAAGGAAACTGCAGAGGATGGGTACAATTTAAGTTTGGAGCTTTTTCAAACAACAGCTACTGTGTGTCCTTGATACGTTTATACCTGTCAAGAAAGGAGGAAGTGGTCGAGTGAGGCTGCTGTGGTTTACTGAAGCAGTTGAATCGCTTGTCAAGAGGAAGAAGGAGCTTATTTTAAGATGAAACGTGAAGGCTCAGTTCGGATGCTTGAGAGTTACAAGTTAGCCTGGAAGGTCTTAAAAAAAGAGCTAAGAATAGCCAGGAGAGAGCATGAGAAGTCTTTGGCAAGTAGGATCGCGGAAAACCCTCAAGCTTTCTATCAGTACGTCATGAATAATAGAATGAACAAATGAAGATTAATGGCAATCAATGACAGTAGTGTTAAGTTGCGTGTGGAGTCTGAGGAGATATGAAAGGCTGTAAATTAATATTTGAATCAGTATTCACAATGGAAAAAGAAAATGCTGTCGAGGCCAATACTGAGATGCAGGCTATTAGACTAGACAGGATTGAAGTTTGTAACGTCGAGATGTTCGTAGTTCTGGAGAGTGTGAAAATAGATAAGTCCCCTGGGCCAGATGGGATTTATCCTAGGATTCGCTGAGAAGCTAGGGAGGAGTTTACATAACCATCTGTTCGGATTTTCACATCGCCATTATCTACAGGAATAGTGCCAGAAGACTGGAGGATAGCAAACGTTGTCCCCTTGCCAAGAAATGGAGAAGGGACAACCCTGATAATTATATACCTGTCTTACTTTGGTTGTGGGTAAAGTGTTGGAAAGGATTATAAGAGATAGGATTTACTATCATCTAGAAAGAAATCATTTGATTAGGAATAGTCAACAAGGTTTTGTGAAAGGTATGTCATGCCTCACAAATCTTACCGAGTTCATTGAGAAGGTGACCAAACAGGTGGGTGAGGGTAAAGTGAGGTATGTGGATTTCAGTGAAGCGTTTGATAAGGTCACTCATGGTAGGCTATTGCAGAAAATACGGAGGGCGTGGTGTTGGAAAAGCCGAACAGATGAGGCAGCGTCCAAGATGCATGCATGTTGATGTTTCTCTTGTAAGCCTTTCATCAGGAATCAGTTTTCTGGTCTGCAGCATCTGCAGTCTTCATTTTCTCCTCGCTCCTCGGATATTGCCTGACCCGCTGTGCTTTTCCAGCGCCACAATCTCGACTCTGATCTCAAACATCTGCAGTCTTTACTTTCTGCCAGAAAATATGGAGACGTGGAATTGTGAGTGATTTAGAATTTGGATCAAAAATCGGCGAGCTGAAAGCAGACAGAAGGTGATAGTTGATGGGGAATGTTCATCCTGGAGTTTAGTTGCTAGGGGTATACTGCAAGGATCTGCTTGAGAGTGACTGTTGTTTTTTTTCCTTTTGAAAATGACCTTAATGAGGGTATAGAAGGATGAGTGAGTAAATTTAAGGTTGACAGTAAGGTCGGTGGAACTGTCGGCAGTGCTGAAGGATGTTGTAGGAACTGAGCTGTAATGTTCTATGTGCATAGACCTACAATGGGCTAAGTAGCTTTCTTCTGTGATGTTACGGTTCTGAGGCCCTCTGGCCCAAAATAAAAGCTTTAGGTGCCTGGAGAGACAAGCTGGTCCAGTAAAGGACACACACTGCACAATCATCCATCATCTCTTCCTGTTCTCTGATATATGGCGGCCTCAAAATATCAGTCCAATCAAAATAGATTGATTCACATTCAAATAGTCAGCAGGACGTTCACCAGAGGGGATTACTGTCAGAGGATTCAATGAATAATAAGGTTTCAGAATAACTCAAAAAATAAAGCAATATCACAGCAGCATAATAATTGGCAGCAGAGTGAAACTTACAGTTCCAAATATTTCCCAGTTCAGCATTGTGTTCAGTTTTGGTCACCTTGCTATAGGAAGAATGGTATTAAACTGAAACTTTACAAGGATGTTGCCAGGCCTCAAGGGTCTGAGTCATAGGGAGAGGTTGGATAAGCTGGGACATTTCTTTTTAGAGCGCAGGAGACTGAGGGAGGCATGAAGTGCTTTGAGAAGCTAGTCATGGCCCACATCAGTTCCCGTCTCCCAGCCTGCCTCGATCCCCTACAATTTTCCTACCAGTGGAATGGGTCCATAGCGGGTGCCATATCCCTGGAACATCTGGACAACAAGGGCACCCACGTCAGATTCCTGCTCATTGACTATAGGTTCACCTTCAACACCATTATTCCCTTCAGACTGATCACCAAACTCCCTGACCTTAGTCTTGGCTCCGTCCTCTGAATTTGGATCCCCAGCTTTCTGACCCACAGTACACAATCAGTGAAAATAGGTAAGTGTGTCTCTTCCATGATAACATTCTATACCGAAATCCCAAAGGATGTGTCCTCAGCCCACTAGTATACTCCCTTTTCACCCACGACTGTATTGCCAAATTTTGAACAAATGCCATCTACGTGTTCACTGATGACATTATCATAGTAGGACAGGTATGTAATGATGGCAAGTCAAAATACAGAACGGAAATAGAGGACTTGGTGATGTGCTGCACTGAGACCATCCTCTCTTTCAACGTCGGCAGAACTAATCAACTGATCAATGACTTCAGAAAGAAAGGAGGAGAACATGCCCCCATCTGCATCAATGGAACTGAAGTTGAAAGAATGGAAAGCATTGAGTTGCTTGGAGTGACGATAACCGAACTCCCACGTAGATATGACAGCCGAGATGGCACAAGAAAAGCCTCTTCTTTCTCTGGCAGCTCAGGACATTTGACATGTCCACAAAGACCCTCACCAATTTCTACAAATGCACCACTGACAGCAAACTATTTGTGTTCATAATGACCTGGTGTGGCCACAGCCCTGCCCAGGACAGTAAGAGAAATGACAGAAGGTTGTGTGCACAGCCCATGCCATCACGGAAACCAACGTCCTATCCATTGTCTCCATTTACACAGCTCACTGCCATGGAAAGGCTGATAACATTATCAAAGACCCATCGCACCCTGGATCTCCTACAATCTCTTCCATCAGGCAGACAATACAGAATCTTGAACACACAAACCAGCGGCTCATGAACAGCATCTTCCCAGCCCATTATTAAACTGAGGAATGGACTCTCTAACTTCAAATAATGCTGATCTTGCTCACATTGATGTTGCCTATTGCATGCCCTTTCTGGTGCAGCCTGTATATCTCAGTCTAAGAGTTTCCTTTACCCTATGATCTGTATGTCCTTGCTTATTGTAGGAGGGAGATTCCCCAGCTAGGGACAAATACTTTGGAGGCAGACAGGGCACAGGCACGGAAGGGACTTTAATTCAAGCAAAACCTGGTTAATGCTGAGAGAATACCAAAGGATCTTCCTCGAATCTGGCTTTGATATGAGAAGACAATCGTTTCCTTAATCTTTAGCTCAGATCAGACGGCAAATCAATGACACACTTCGAGTTTACAGTAAAAAGACAGTATTTTCATACATTCTGTGTTGCAATGATCATACACAACCTTGTCAGTGTACCCTCCACTCCCCTTCTGCAGAACCAATCTTGTAAAACAACTGATCAATGATGGACATTCCCATGGACAGCCCGAGGTTCTTATTTGTTTCGGATGTTTAACGATTGTTGTTATCTCTAGTCCTTGGGATCTTTCTATCATGCAGTCCAAGGTTCGTGGCTGTGCTCTTTTTAGTCATATCCCTCATTGTTTATCTTGAAGGATTGCATAAATTCTATTCTCCAATGGGCAGGCTATCTCTTATCAAATTCCGAGATTACATTTTACATTAAAATGTTGATTCTGTTACAAAATTCGTATTGTTATTATTATTTCTACTGTTAATCTTTTTCTTATTATTTACCAAATATTTAACTCGGACCTATTACAATTGTAAATAGTTTCAAAGGCACAGCGAGCTTCTGAAAGATAACTTGAGTTGCTGGTTTTGTGGATGAAAAGAATCCTTACTGAGATCAGAATAAGTTACCTTTTGTAATGATTCTTCATGGTTTTTGTGCTACAATTTCATTATTTCATCTGTGTTCTGTTAAAAATCATCGATTCTTTAAAAAAGAACTTTCTTTATCACTATGTTGGCATGTTTCAGAATCTTACGAATCAGATTATCCTTTATTTTGCTTTGGAATAATTCCCTTCTCAAAGGCCCTTTTTTCACTAATGCTGAAGCAATCTATTTTAATTTCTGGCTATTTTGTGGCTCTTCAAAAACAGACAGTTGAAGTAGACTTTTAAACTTTGGCCACTACATGTCTCTAAAAAAAGGCAGCTCCAACTCTCACTATGATCTGCCAGAACCGTGTATAAACAAAGAGTTTCACTCTACTTAGATACATACGACAACGACTCCTATCAAATCAAATGAAACCAAATCTAATGATAGAGAGCGAGAAATTGTCACAAGGTCAATACACCCAGATCGAACTCTGCAGTCTGCCACAACCGTGATAGACGATTAAACAACTGACTGATGGAGAGGGCTCCACAATTATTCCCATTCTATCAATGGATAAGCTCTGCACATCAGTGTAAAAAACAAGGTATCTGTACCATCCTCGCCAGGGGCGTTGAGTCGATGATTCAACTCACCATCATCATGATGCCCACAGAATCACAGATCAGTCTTCAACCAATTCGATTTGCTGCACGTGACATGAAGAAACAGCTGAACACAGTAGAGACGGCAAAGGCAATGAACCCTAACCCCATTCCTGCAATAGGACTGAAGTCTTGTGCTGTACAACAAGCCGTGCCCCTGGGGAAGCGGTTTCCTTCCAGCTCCAACTCTGACATCTCCCTGGCAATGTGGAAAATTACTCAGTTTCGGGGAATAATTACAATCTGACCAATTACAACCCTCTCAATCTCATCACGATAGTCAAATTGGGAGTTCGTTTTGACAGAGCTGTCAAGCAGCAGAGACAAAAACGTGCTCAGTGTGGTTTCTGATAGGTCCCCATGTGGAGATGGTGCTGTTTTAGAAAAGGCACTGGATGAATAATCCAGACCAGGCTAATGCTCTGGCAGCTGGTGGAAGTTAAAAACAATTAATAAAATATCGAGATCTCAAATCTGGTGTCAGTAACAGTGGCCTTGAAGTCAATGTCGATTGTAAACACCAATTTGTTTTTCCAATGAACTTTCAGGAAGTGATTCTCCCGTGCTTTCCTGGTTTGGCCTAAATCAGACTCCAGAAACACAGACATGTGATCAACTCTTCAATGGTCTCTGAAAAAGCCAAGCAAGACACTCTATTGTATCAAACTGCTCCTAGGTCTTAAAGGATAAAACTGGACAGAACACCCAGCCTCAGCCTCAGTATGGGAAAGGGAACTGGAAAGACAGTCCTGTTGACCCTGCAGAGACTTCCTTCCTAACATCTGCGAACTTGTGACAGCATTTACAGAGCTTTCCTACAGACCGCACAGAAACATTGGGAATGGAATAGGCCATCCAGCACATTGAGCCTGCCCCATTCTAGTTAATGTCTGAACATCTCCTCAATGCACTTTCCCCACACTTTACACACCCCTTAATGTGATTAACCTTGTGAAGCTATAAAATAGGAACTGCAGTTGTCCCCTTGGTCTGTCGAGTTTGCTATCCAATTCAATATAATGATAGCTGACCCTTTATTTCTACTACATACTCCTGCTCTCTCCCCCATCCTTTCGGTGTCTAGACATCCTTATTAGTCTTTAATGCCTTGTCTTCCACAGCCTTATGTGAGACAGAATTCCCAGATTCACCAGTCTCTGAGTTCAGACATTTATTCGTATCTAAATGCAATGTGACCCATCTGTATTTAATACTGTGGCCTCTTGTTTTAGACTTCCCAGCCAGGGGAATTATCATCACTGCTTCCAATCTACCTAACCCTGTCAGTGTTTTATTTATCTTACTGAGATCTCCACTCATTTTCCTAAACCCCATGGGATACAGGCTCAGTCGCCCCAAACTCTGCTCCCACAAAATGTCTGTCATCCCAGAGATCAGTCTGTTCATCCTTCACTGCTCTCCCTCAATGTCAGGTTTGTCCTTTATTAGGTACGGACACCAAAACTGCACACAATACTGCACAATGTTCGAGTTGAGGTCTAACCAAGGGCCTGTACAGCTGCACTGAGACACCCTTACTCCTGGACTCAAGCCCACCTGAAATAAGGGTCAACACCCCATTTATCTTCCTGACTGCTTTCTGCTCCTGCAATATTGCTTTCAGTGACTGGTGTACAGGGAAATCCCAGATTCTTTTCAATGCTACAGCTCCCCACATGATGGGTCTGTGTAAACTGGTCTGTGTGCCAATGTTTTCCTTGTATTGGCTTCTGTCTTCAGAACTCACTGCCCTGCATGTAACTCAGATGTCTGTCCAAACAATAACAGAAGAAAAGTGCAATTCCCTTCATAGATGGACATTTCTCAACCACTCCCTTTTCCAATGGTGGGCTGGAATTTCAGTGTTTCCCAGCAAAGTTGACAACATCACATCTATCCACACTGCTCTTCATCTGCCACATGTTTACTCATTCACTCCATTTGTTTCAATCACCTTTAAGTTTTTTTCACATCCTCCTCACTTTCAAAATCCTAGTTCCGTCCGCAGACTTAGAAACTTGGCATTTGATTCCCTCAACGAGATGTTTGAGATGTATTGTGAATATCTGATGCCCCATCACCAATCATTGCGATGCCTCATGAGCCTTTCAAACTGAAACCCATCCATTTATTCCTCCTCATTGTTTCCTGTCAACACTCCCATTTTAACACCATGTTCATATATTACCCCCTACCCCATGTGCTTTTACTTTGCACACAAGGCTTGGGACTCTATTAAAATTCTTGCTGAAAATCCAAGTTCAATGCCTCTATTGTATTTTCTGTAATTAATCTACCAGTCAGTTTCTCAAATATGTTTCCCATTTCATCAATCTGTGTTGTTTTTTTTCTATGCCCATTATTTTCAGTTCCAATAATTTCTCCAAATTAGTTTATTTACTAGTTTCATTCCACATCATTTTCTCATCAGACTCAGGTTTTCTCCTATTGCTGGGAAGGCTTTGTTTATGTCTTTTTCTGTGAAGGCAGAAGTGAAGTAGCTGTGTCATGTTTCTCTGTTCTCCATTCTCCATTCCCTGGTTTCACTCTGTAAGGAAGCTGAAACTTTGACTAAAAAGAACAGCTGTTGTCTATTCACCCTGTCCATGCCCCTTGTCATCTTAAACCTGAATGACTTATCCGCTCAACTTCCTCTGCTCCAAAATAAATAACTCGAGCTTACCCAGCCTCTCTCCACAGCTCATATGGTCCATCCCAGGGAACCTCCTGGTGAATCTCTTCTGCACCTCATCCAGTACAATCACATCCTTCCTGTAATGTGGCTCCCAGAACTGCACAAAACATTTCATTTCGCCTTACCAAAGTGCTATATAAAACTCGGATAATCTTTGGGTCAATGAATAAAGGCTTTATCTACAATCATGCTGAACTCATCAATTATCATATCCAGTCACATTCAGGGATGTGTGGAGAAGCACGCTCTGAGCTTCCTAGTGTGATGCCATTCTATGAGTACTCCCCTGTCTGGTTCCTTCTTCCAAACTGTATCCCCTATTTACATTCCATCTGCCATTGTTCTGTCCATCTGACCATTTTATCTGTATCTTCCTGTGACATAAGACCTCCCTCCTCACTGCCAACCACCCGGCCAATCTTTATGTCAAACACAAACGTACTTATCACACTCCCCCTACCCACTTCACATTCACATCACTTATGAATACCGCAAATAATAAGGGACGCAGCATTGATCTCTGCGGTACACCTGGGGAAATTGGGTTCCAATCACACAAACACCCTTCTACCATGAAGTTAAGTTTGGATACAACTTGCCAAGTCACTAACAGGCCCTACATGTTCCCTGGTTGCTCTGTTCCACTTGATATACGTGAAGAATATCTGGAGATTCTCCTTAATCTTGCCCTGTCAACAGGCTTCCATGCCCCTGTGTTAGTCAGTCCCCTCCGAGGGAAGAATTTCCTCCTTATTACGGTCTTAAATGGCATATCCCTTATCCTGTCATTATTTTCCTTAAGTATAGAGTAGACAGCTAGAGAAACATCCTGTTTATTTCCACCTCATCACATGTATCATAGATTTTTGAAATTTCACTGCGATCACCTCTCATGCTTTGAAACTGGAGAGGTCGCAAGACAACTCTCCCCATCAGAAACTCTTGTCATCTCAGGAATTAATCTGGAGAATGTCCATTGCACGTCCTCTGTGATCAGTGTAATCTTTCTTCGATTAGATCACCAACGCTGCACTCAATACCTCAGGTACACTCTCACCAATATTCTATGCCACTGCTTCATGATGCCTTTACCACTATATTCCAATTCCCTTAAACAATCTCCAACCTAACTTTAACTTTCCAATTACATGTATTCCTCCAAATACCATTCACATTAATTGCATTTACGAACTCACTGTGTGAGTTAAAAAGGCATAGAGATGTACAGCATGGAAACAGACCGTTCAGTCCAACCCGTCCATGTCGAGCAGATATCCCAACCCAATCTATTCCCACCTGCCCGTACCCAGACCATATCCCTCCAAACCCTTCCTATTCATATAACCATCCAAAAGTCTTTTAAATGCTGCAATTGTACCAGCCTCCACCACATCCTCTGGCAGCTCATTCCATACACGTACCACTGTCTGTGTGAAAAAGTTGCCCCTTAGGTCCTTTACGTTTAATTACTTACAGTGTGGGAACAAGTCCACATCAACCCGCCGAAGCACAACCCCACCAGACCCATTCCCCTACACCTAACACCACAGGCAATTTAGCATGGCCAATTCACCTAGCCTGCATATTTTTGGATTGTGGGAGGAAACCCACGCAGACACAGGGAGAATGTGCAAACTCCACACAGCCTGAGGCAGGAATTGAACCTGAGTCTCTAGCATTATGCAGCAGCATTGCTAACCACTGTGCCACAGTGCCACCCAACACCTTTTGCCTCTCACCCTAAACCTATGCCCTTCAGTTCTGGACTCCATGACCCCAGGGAAAAGACTTTGTCTATTTATCCTCTCCATACCCTTCATAATTTTATACATCTCTATAAGGTCACCCCTCAGCCTCCAGTGCTCAATGAAAAACAGCCCCAGCCTGTACAGCCTCTCCCTGTAGCTCAAATGCTCCAAACCCGTCAACGTCCTTGTAAATTTTTCCTGAACCCTTTCAATTTTTACAACATATTTCCAATAGGAAGGAGACCAGAATTCCATGCAATATTCCAACAGTGGCCGAACCAGTGTCCCGTATAGCCCCAACATGACCTCCCAACTCCAATACTCAGTACTCTAACCAATAAAGGAAAGCATGCCAAACGCCGCCTTAACTATCCTATCTACCTGCCACTCCACTTTCAAGGAGCTATAAACCTGCACTCCAAGCTCTCTTTATTTAGCAACACTCCCCAGGACATTGCCATTAAGTGTATAAGTCCTGCAAAAAATTTGCTTATCCAAAATGCAGCACCTCGCGTTTATCTGAATTAAACTCCATGAAGTAAACTGAATTAAACTTCTCAGACCAGTGGCCCATCTGATCAAGATCCTGTTGTACTCTGAGGTAACCTTCTTCGCTGTCCACTGCACGCCAATTTTGTTGTCATCTGCGAACTTACTAACGATACCTCTTAGGCTCGCATCAAAATCATTTAAGTAAATTACAAATATAGAGGACCCAGCACTGATCCTTGTGGTACTCCACTGGTCACAGGCCTCCAGTCTGAAAAACAACCGTCCACTTCCACCCTCTGTCTCCACTTCCACCCTCAGTTCTGTATCCAAATGGCTCGTTGTCCCCGTATTCCATGCGATCTAAACTTGCTAACCAGTCTCCCATAGAGAATCTTGTCGAACACGTCCATATAGATCACATCTACCGCTCTGCCCTCTTCGTTACTTCTTCAAAAAACTCAAGCAGGATTGTGAGATCTGATTTCCACGCACAAAGCCATGTTGACTATCCCTAATCAATTCTTGTCTTTCCAAATGCATGTACATCCTATCCTTCAGGATTCTTTCCAATAACTTGCCCACCATCGACGTCAGGCTCACTGGCCTATAGTTCCCTGGCTTGTCCGTACCACCATTCTTAAACAGTGGCACCACGTTAGCCAACCTCCAGTCTTCCGCCAGCGCACCTGTGACTATCGATGATACAAATATCTCAGCAAGAATCCCAGCAATCACTTCTGTAGCTTTCCACAGAGTTCTCGGATGCCCGTGATCAGGTCCTGGAGATTTGTCCACCTTTAACCATTTCAAGACAGCCTACGCTTCCTCCTCAGTAATATGGACATTTTTCAACATGTAACCATCTATTTCCTGACATTCTATATCTTCCATATCCTTTTCCACAGTACATACTGATGCAAAATACTCGTTTAGTATCTCCCCAATTTTCTGCGGCTCCACACAAACGCTGCCTTGCTGAACTTTGCGGGGCCTTATTCTCTGCCTAGTTATGATTTTGTCCTTAATGTATTTGTAAAGAAAAACCCTTATATTCTCCTTAGGTCTACTTGGTTTAGCTATCTCATGTCCCCATTTTGCCCTCCTGACTTCCCTCTTAAGTATACTCCTACTGCCTTTATACCCTTCTAAGGATTCACTCGATCTATCCTGTCTATACCTGACAGATGCTTTCTTCTTTTTATTTATCAAACTCTTTAGTTAGCCAGCAATCCCTATACCTACCAGCCTTTCCTTTCATTCTAACAGGAATATATTTCTCTGGATTATTGTTATCTCATTTCTGAAGGCTTCCCATTTTCCAGCAGTCTGTGAATATCTGCCCCCAATCAGGTTTTGAACGTTCTTACCAAATACCGTCAAAATTGGCCTTTCTCCAATTTAGAACTTGAACTTTTAGATCTGGTCTATCCTTTTCCACCATTAATTTAAATCTAACAGAATTACGGTAGCTGGCCCCATAGTGCACCTCCACTGACGTATTTCCCCAAAGTGGGTCAAGTTTTGCACCTTCTCTTGTAGGGTCATCCACATACTGATTCAGAAAATTTTCTTGTACACACTTAACAAATTCCTCTCCATCTAGACCCATAAAGCTATGGCAGCCCCAGTCTATGTTTGGAAAGTTAAAATCTCCGACCAAATCACCCTACTTTCTTACAGATAGCTGAGATCTCCTTACAAGTTTGTTTCTCAATTTCCCTCTGACTATTACGGGGTCTATAATACGATCCCAATAAGGTGATCATCCCGTTCTTATTTCTCAGTTCTACCCAAATAACTTCCCTGGATGTATTTCCGGGAATATCCTCCCTCAGTACAGCTGTAATGCTATCCCTAATCAAAATCGCCACTCCCACTCCTCTCCTGCCTCCCTTTCAAACTTTACTGTAGCATTTGTATCCTGGAACATTTAGCTGCCAGTCCTGTCCATCCCTGAGCCATGTTTCTGTAATTGCCATGATATCCCAGTCCCATGTTCCTAACCATGCCCTGAGTTCATCTGCCTTCCCTGTTAGGCCCCTTGCATTGAAATAAATGCAGTTTACTTTATTAGTCCTACCTTGTCCCTGTCTGCCCTGACTATTTCACTTGTTTCTTTTCTCAATGGTACCAATTTCAGATTGATCTGTTTCCTCACTATCTCTCTGCCCAATCCCCCCTCCCCCGCTTTACTAGTTTAAATCCACCCGAGCAGCTGGAGCAAATCTCCCTGTCAGTATATTCATCCCCTTCCAATTTAGGTGCAATCTGTCCTTCTGGTATAGGTCCCTTCTACCCCAAAAGAGATTCCAGTGATCCAAAAATGTGAATACTTCTCCCATACACCAGCACCACAGCCATGCCTTCATCTGCTCTATCCCTCTATTCCTGTCCTCACTAGCTCGTTGCACCGGGAGTAATCCAGATATTACTACTCTCGAGAAACTCCTTTTAAAACTTCTGCCTAACACCCTGCAATCTCCGTCCAGAATCTCAAACTTTTCCCTTCCTATGTCGTTGGTTCCAATTTGGACAATGACCTCTTGCTGGCCCCTCTCCCCCGTGAGAACATTCTCCACCCTTTCTGAGACATCATTGATCCTGGCACCAGGGAAGCAACATACCATGCACCATTTTGCTTCTCTGCTGGCCACAGAACCGTCTGTCTGTTCCTCAGACTAGGCAGTCCCCTAACACAATTGACCTCGTGGAATCCGACGTATACCTTATTGCAGTCGAGCCAGTCTCAATACCAGCCACCTGCCTGTTCGTGCTACATTCCCCTATGAATCCATCACCCGCTACATTTTCCAAAACAGCATATTTGTTTGAAATGGGGACAGCCGCAGAAGACTCCTGCACTACCTGCTTAACTGTTTTACCTTACTTGGAGTTAACCCATCTATGTGACTGTATCTGTGACCTCCCCCCTTCCTATAACTGCTATCCATCACATACTGTTGCTGTTACAAATTCTTCATTGTCTATAACTGTCTCTCAAAACGATACATTCGATCTGACAGAATTCTCAACCAGAAGCATTTATTGCAGATATAATCTGCAGTAACCCTTAAATCCTTTTAAACTCTCGCATTTGACAAGAAGCGCATATGATTCTACTAAGGCCGTTTGTGCTCTTTCACAATCTACTGACCCAGAAAAACAAAACTGTCTTATTCCTCTACAAAACACTGCTCAAAGTAAATTAATATTTATGGCTTATATTTTAAGATTAATCAAGAGACATATCTCAAAAACATATAATTAAGGAAGAAACCACTCGACTTACTTCTGCAGACTTTCTGTAGGACACAGATAAAACCATTCACTTATCTGGCAGGGAACTTTGCCCAAACAGTTCCTCCAAACCAGTTGTAAATTTCACTGTTTGTTAAATTTCCTAGACGCACTCAGATATCCAGCGATACATGAATTCAAATATAAAAGGCAGTAACTCAGCAGGGACGCTGTCCTATCAGTTCCTTCCCCTCACCATGTGCTTCCTTTGTCTGTTCTTTTCCCTCTTAAAGCTGCTGTTGCTTTGACTTTTTTTTCCCAAAGTTCCAAAATAATGCAACAGCATACAAAACAATAATTGCTGCTTCTGGAATTCGGGGAAATCAACTCCAACACCAAAAATACCTCAAAAAAGGAGCAGCTGTTACAACTAGAAATTTTTCCTGCCCTGACTTCTGAAAATCCAAATACATTACTTCCACTGGCTGTCCGTGGTCTATGCTGCAAGAAAGAACTTCATATAATTCCGAAGTTTGTCAGGCAAGATTTCTCTGTCAGCAATGCATTGTGATTTTCTGCAATTTTGCTGTTCATTTCTACGTACCCTATATCACTTCTTATATAATGGATTCCAACTGTTTCCATACATATGTCAAATGAATTGGTCTGCAGTCCTCCACATTATCTCTTCTTCCCTGTGGACATAGATGGATCATGTTTACTACCTTTCAGTTATCTACAATGTCTATGGCCTTTGCAGAGTCTGCAAGAAAATAAAATGCAGTCACCGACAGTTCAATTAATATGCTGTTTTATTTCTGACATTTTGATATGAAGTATATCTGGCGCATCAGACTTAGCAATGATCAATCTAGCTCAATTTTCAAGGACTACCTTGTTGCTGATATGAATGGACTTTCTGTCTTTAGTTCCACAAGTCCCATGTGATCACTTGCTTTACACAGAGATTGCCTGGCGCTTTCTCCATGAAGACAGATGCAAAGTACCTTGTTATTTTCTCTGCCATTTCCTTGTTCCCCACAATAAATTCTTCTATACCTTACAAATTTCTACATTTGACCTTGCTTTTGTTTTCTTTGGTATATGGATTGTAGATGCAAGCAGTCTGTGTGTTTCCTGTTTGTTTGTTTTCATGTTCTTTTTGATTTCCTTAACACTTTCTTCATCCTTATTATCGGAAAAATAAATCTCTCAGAATGTTCAGGTTTGCACAATATCTGGAATTCTTCTAAAGCTGCTTCCTTAGATTTAATGCAATCTTTGCTTTCTTACGTAAACCATTGATGAGTCACCTTCCCTTTCGTTGGTGTTTGTAACTTAGTGATATTTTTGTATTTTTCAGACTTGACAGTATTTCTATCACTAAAAGCCATTGTTTGTCTCAAACTAAATGTGATATTGTATTTTTCCAATTCACTTGACCCTCTAGCCTTCGGGTTTCCATGATATTTGAGTGTAATGTTAAAAAATTCTATATTGCTTGCAGGCGCCATGTAAAATTGAACATATTAATGCGATTGCCCAAAAGCTGCCTCAGAGCACGGTAAGTAGTCCTTCTGACCACACAATACCACACCCGAAATAACCTGCTATCTACTTTGGTTCACAACACACTCTTCAACCTACCTCATATACACATGAAATAGATTTTTCACAGCATTAGCAATCATTTAGTTAACGCAGTTTAGATGCAAATTTAGATCATCCAGTATTACCGCATCACCCAAGATATTTACATATCTAATTTCCAGATAATCGGATGCGCAAAGTTGCACAACAGTTTTTGTTTAGATATGTAAGGCACCAATGTGTGTTCCTCCTTGTTGTTTGCAAGATCCATGCAAACATATTCTGAAGAAGCTATGGGATGTGCTCTGTGCTGTTATTAGTGACAGACGTGGACAAGACATTGGGGAGGCTCACCCCGATGCTGAGATGATCTGAAGAAATGCCCATCAATACAGGACAAGCATCAATAACCTTCCCCGTTCAGCCAGGACAAAGGTCTTCCTACTCTCTCTACTCCCTCACACTCTCTGTATATCTGTTACAGCACCTACCCCCGAACAAGGCTCTTGCTCCACTACTCTCACTATTGCAGGCAACACTCTCTTTCCTTCACTCTCTCTGTCACTGAAAGCAAATCGAGATTAAATTTATTGTTTTGCCAAATTTGAAACAGTGAGACAGTTTGGTGCTGGGGATATAAAATGCGGACATTTTGAAAATTGGGGAGAGAACAGATGCCATCGAGACGGAAGAAGCCTGGGATCAATCATCTTGCTCCACAAGAAATTAGGAAATACTCACTGTCATATATATTTTTTCATATGAAACATATTCACAGTAAACAGAAATACGACGACCCAGGGAATTCAGCAGCCACGAGAGTAACATCACTGAGGACGGCAGTGGCTGTATAGTTTTGAAATTAAGTTGATGTAATCTTTATAAGTGTCTTATTGAAACAGCATATTGTTATAGATTTGGGGGCAGTTGTGGGGGGTGAATTGGTTAAAGTTGTAAATAGTTGTGGCATAATGTTCACTTTTACAGTTAAAAATAAATTGGCGTTATTTTCTTTAAATAGTGGAATTTGGGAGTTCTCTGTCACTCATATTCTAATAGATTACGAGGTGAGGTGAGCTCTCCTGGGTGTTTGGTTTCATTAACAGAGGCGTTCACCCCCATATCGTAACACTTGCAAAGACCAACAGAGAGAAAAAAAAATAAGGAGTAAGAAAGTTAAATATGAGGATAAGCAAGCCAGTCATGTAAAGAAGGACTGTAAGAGCTTCTTTCGATATATAAAGGGCAAGCGAGAGGCAAAAATGTGCATCTGATCGCTAGAAATTGACACAGGAGAGATAGTAATGTGGAACAAGGAAATGACTGAGGAGCTGAAAAATTACTTTGTGTCAGTCTTCACGGTTGAAAACACGAGTAATATCCCAAACATTGAAAAGACTTAGTGGACAGACCTGAGTAAGGTGGTCATCACCTCGGAGAAGGTGTTGGGAAAACTGCATGGCCTGAAGGTAAGTAAATCACCTGGACGAGATGGACTCCACTCCAGATTTCTAAGGCAGGTAGCTGATGAGACAGGGGAGGCGTTGGTGGAGATCTTTCAGGAATCTCTCGAATAAGGGAGATTACCAGAGGACTGGAAAATCGCTAGCGTGATACCACCGTTTAAAAAAGTAAACAAAAAATGGAAAATTACAAACTGACTAATCTAAATCTGGCTGGAAGTAAGATCCTGGAATCCATTGTGAAGGATGAAATTTCTGAATACTTGGATGTGGATGGTAAAGTAGGACAAAGTTAGCATGGTTTCATCAAGGGAAGGTCATGCCTGGAAAATCTGCTAGAAAACCTTGAGGATGTAATAATCAGCTTAGATCAAGGAGAGGCATGGATGTCATCGACCAGAAATTCCAGAAGATCTTAGACAGGAGGCTAATGAGTAAGGCAAGGGCCCATGGTGTTAGAGGCATGGTGCTAACATGGATAGAAGTTTGGCTGTCTGGCAGGAAGCAAACAGTGTCGTTAAAAGTGTCCCTCTCCGGTTGACAGTCGGTGACAAGTGGTGTTCCATAAGGCTCAATGTTGGGATCATAACTTTTCACTTTATACATTAACGATCCAGATGAAGGATCTGAAGCCATTCTATCTACGTTTGAAGATGAAGCAAAAATAGGTATAGGGACAGGTAACGTCGAAGAGGCAGGGAGGCTCACGAAGGATTTGTATATGTTAGGATAATAAGCAAAGAAATGGCAGATGGAGTACAACGTGGGAAATTGTGGGAACATGCACTTTGTTTGGAAGAATAAAAACATGGACTTCCCAGAAAATTCAGATGTCTGACGTGCAAAGCGACTTGGGAATTCTACTCCAGGATTGTCTCAATGTAAACTTGCAGGTTGAGTCAGTAGTTAGGAAGGCAAATGCAGTGATGGAATTTATTTTGAAAGGGTTTGAATATAAAAGCAGGGACGTAATTCTGAGGCTCTATAAGGCTCTTGTCAGACTATATTTGGAGTAGTGTTCGCTGTTCTGAGCCCCATATCTCAGGAAGGATGTGCTGACCTTGGAATGGGTTCACAGGATGTGCACAGGAATGGTCTCAGGAATGAAAAGGTTAACACATGAGAACGGTTGAGGACTCTGGGACTGTTCTTGATGGAGTTCAGAGGGATGTGGGGGAATCTAACTGAAACATACAGAATACTAAATGGCCTGCACAGGACGGATGGTGAGAAGACTTCCATTGGAAGGAAACTATAGGACCCAAGGATACAACCTTAGAGCCAAGGGAAATTCTTTATGACCGAAAGTAAGGAGAAACGTTTTCAGCCAGAGAATGGAAAATCAATGGAATTCATTTTCACAGAAGGCAGTGGAGGTCAGTTCATTGTGTATATTTAAGATAGAGGTCGTTAGCTTCTTGAATATCAAAGGGTTCAAGGGTTACAGGGAGAAGGCAGGAGAATGAGTTTGAGAAACTTGTCAGCTGTAATTGAATCGTGGATCAGATTCGATGGGCTGAATGGCCTAATTTCTGTTCCTGTATGCGATGATCTTATGGTCGTTAACCACTGTCTATTGCCACCTCTCTCTCACTTTGTCCCTTCTGACCGCAAAATGTGAGAGGAAAAGTCCCTGAGTCATCTTCACCAAACTTGGAGCATTCCTGTTGAGGATTCATGGGAATCGCTCCTCTGATTGAAGGAAAGGAAATTCTGCCAAATCCAACTGTTTCAGGAAGAAGTCTCATACCAGCAGCTTGTTTGAGTAGAATACCGTTGGACACAGTGTATCAGTTGGGACGCATTTTCTCTTTTCCATTTGAAATGAGTTCAACTACTATGAAACTCTGGAAACCTTTTCGTATTCATTTTCGTCTTCAGACATGTGCGATTGTGTATGTGTCTGTACGTGTGTGACTCTGTGTATTCACATTTTTTGAGAGACTGGGCTAGGTTACACTTCAAACCTGTTGTAACCAGTGGAGAAGTGGGTCTGGAAAAGGACATAGTGACCCTCCAACATTTGTCGGAGCAGAAATGAGAAATTCACACGGGCTGTTCAAATGGGAATTCTCTTCCCCAGATGTTTCAGCTCAAGGTGGCAGCTAAACACCACCACTTCCAGCATAATTAGACATGGTCCATAAAAGTTGGCCTATCAACGACACCCACATTCCATGAACAAATCTAAAATGATAAACTGCAACAGCATTAATTGAATGGGAACAAGACTGATAGATAAATGCCTGTTGCCTTACAGAATTGTGCTGCCTGTGTACTTTGACTTTGTGCAGTTCCCTAGTATTGTGCCTGGATGCTTGCATTTATTCAAAGTTGTGTTTTGGAACATTTGACAGACATGTGAATGGAGGAAGATTGTGGACAGACTGAAAAGTGCTGCGCAGACCACAATCAGATCAGCCATGATCTGACTGTCTGTTCGAGCAATGACAAAGTGTCTAATGACCCCCTCCTGCTCCTCAGTTCTCTGTTCCTATGTTCCATTCAGTCCTTAAAACCACTTGTAAAGGAGCAGATAGAGAGCACTTGCTCCAAATACCTGGTTCGCAGTATTACAGGATATCATTCAGTCCCTCAACACTGTGTGGATTGCTGTGAGTTGGAAAATGTGATGGGAAATTCAAGCTGTGTATGAAAGTGGTCTCCCACCTCTTTAAAGAGTGTCTCCTCTCTGCAAGTGGTGTTTCATTTGTTGGTCATGCTGTAGACCCAGATTCATGTGAATATCCAGCCCATACCTCTCCCAGAGATGGCTCATATAATTCTTTTCTCTCATTGTCCTCAAAATTCAATAGCAAAATTTCCAGGAAAATTAAAACCATTAACTTTCCAAAGACAGAATATGAGAACATAAGAAACAGGAAGAGGTAATTTGGATGCTCACACCATTGTATGCTATCATGGCTAACCTACTGTTGGCATTAACTCTTCTTTAATGCGCAATTCTTCACACCCCTCAGCTCTATGACAGGTAAAAAATCCATCTGCCTGCTTTTTCAATACTTGGAGTGATATAGCTCCCCTAACTTTCTAGACCGAGAATTCGTAACATTCACTACCCTCTATGAGAAGAAAATACTCTCCACACAGACACCATCACGTATTAACATTAACAAAAGTGGTTAACTGACCTGCTCAGGTAAGAGGGATTGATCCTAATATCAAGGCTGGATATGACTGAAGATTTTATCGAGAGAGGCACTTAAATATCCAGAATCATGCATACCGATCAAAAATAAAAATACAAGCCATGGACTTCATCACCTTCTCAGTGTCTGTATAGAATATAACGAGTGATTGTCCATCACCATCAAGTTTCAATGCAATGACCTGTTATTCTCTGACTGTGCTACAGATTAACCTTCACTCACTCGTCTTTTACCACCAGCCCAGGGATTAGTCCCATGAAATTCCTTTACACAGCCTCTATTGTAATGAGATAATTCCTTTTAAAGGAGAAAAATCTGTCCATAATACCCCAAATACTACCTCAACTACACTCTCAGTGATGATCACAATAATTCCTTTCCTTCACTTACTGGTCTCCGTATCTTTATTCTGACATAAAAACCCATTCCTTCTCTATGCACTGCTACTGTTTTGGAATTTAAAAGTTCCTTACATCTGTCTGTCAGCATCAGTAAAGCCAGCACCAGAGGTGCCCGTGGAAATGAACATCACTCTTGGGGAGAGACTCGGTCAGAAAGATTGCACTTGAAATAGGGAATGGTCACCTACCTGAATGGAAATGAAGTGCAGAAATAAGGAAAACAAGGAGAGGAAGGGAGCTAACTTTACTTTTGTTCGTCTCTCACGGGATGTGTGCAGCCATGATCAGGCCAGAATGTTATGCTGAGCTTTAACTGAGTGACTGGTTCAGCTGTTCCACAGGACAGTCAAGAGTAAAACATATTGCTGTGGGTTTGCCCAGACATGAGTGGGTAAGGATAACGCATTGGCTTCTCTGAAGGACATGAAGCAGGCAGATGAGCATTTTCTCACAAATGATAATAGTTTCAGTTCAATAACATCAATTTCGTTCATGAGATATCAACAGATTATTATTCTGTGCCTCTAGATTATGTGTCAATGACTTAAGCAGCATGCAGCATCTGCCCGTCTGACAGAATCTGTGCAGTAAACAAGTTCAACATACTCAAGAGCAATTATTCTGTAAGTGACAGGTGGTTACAAGAGACTTGATAAATTGTATCCAGATTTAACAAAGGCACAATTGATGGTTTATTCAGAAGATGCACTGAGGCAGAGGAGGAGTCGAGGATATCATGATGGTGGTATTGGACAGGATTAGTGAGTGGGAGGATATAGAAATGTAGATCTGTGCAGGGCTAGACGGATTATGGAGTTTGAGAACAGTCTGGTTCTCCTCACAATTTGGTGAGTAATTTGTCATGAGTAATTTGCTCAATACAATTTGTGAGGAATGGAATATTTCATTGGAATTGAAAATGTTGGCATCCACCTTTCTAAATCTTATATAACATGTGCAGCAATTCAGTCCAACCTGCCTTAATGAACAGATAGAATGAATTACCAGGAACACCAACTTAGCGAGGATGGGATAGTAACCAACTTGAATAACCATCAGTACATCATAGATCCGCAAAGCTAATGAGATCCAAGGCCGAGAAAGACAGTAAAGACCCTCGGATAAACTCCTGTCCATTGCTGGAACATTTCAGGCTCATGGTCTCAGATTCTGATCCATTGTTGGAACATTCCAGTCTAATGTTCTCAGATTCTGATCTCTCCTCCTCCTCTCTCTGGATCTTCTGATGCCTGTAAGTGCTGTCGATGATGCTCCCACTGATACTATGAGATAACTCATTGAACCGAGTCCCTAATTAATAGAAGAGGAAAGTCCTCCAGTGACATATTTAGGATGCACGGAGACTGATATCAATCACAGTCACTGAACAAGTACCTCCCGTTAACCCATTTCACTTCAATGTCTTTTATTAAAATTCCAAATTATGATTAAAAATTTACATATTCTGGATGGTATATGTGGGGGTGACTGAGGGAACAAATGTTGGGTCTGGTAGATCAATCATGTGTAAGCATTCAATCTGCCTTGGATATGGGAGCAATGCCAGAGGTTTATCAGAATATAAGCGTGCTTCTCCGTTTATAAATTGAAACATACGTTCTGTATCTACTGATCAGGCACTGCAATAACAGGAAGACATGGAGAGAACTTTTATCGTCCATGATCTGAGAAGAAAATATCCCTAAGACTACATGCGGTTATAACAGACTGCGACATGGCTATGTTAAAAGGGAATTATACCTAAGAGATAGTGGTGACTGCAGATATTGGATAATTCAGTGCAGGTAAAGCATGGCGGTGGAAAATGCACAGTAAGCCAGGCAACATCCGAGGAGCAAGAGAGTTGACATTTCAGGCAGGACATTTCTTCATAGCTGAAAAAATGTGTTGCTGGAAAAGCGCAGCAGGTCAGGCAGCATCAATGGAGCAGGGGAATCGACGTTTCAGGCAAAAGCCCTTCTTCAGGAATGAGGAGGGTGTGCCAAGCAGGTTAAGATAAAAGGTCGAGAGGAGGGACGTGGGGGAGGGGCGTTGAGAATTCAATTGGTGGAAGGAGGTAAAAGTGAGGGTGATAGGCCGGAGAGAAGGTGGGGTGTCAGAGAGGTCGGGAAGAAGTTTGCAGGTGATGAAGGCGGTGCTGATTCCGAGGGTTGCGACTGAGATAAGGTGGGGGGGAGGGGAAATGAGGAAAATGGGGAAATGTGTATTCATCCCTTGTGGTTGGAGGCTTCCTAAGCGGAAGATGAAGTGCTCTTCCTCCAGCGTGGTGTTGGTATGGTCTGGCGATAGAGGAGGCCATGGATCTGCATGTCCTTGGCGGAGTGGGAGGGGGAGTTAAAGTGTTGAGCCAAGGGCTGGTTGGGTTGGTTGGTGCGGGTGTCCTGGAGGTGTTCTCTGAAACATTCCGCAAGTTGGCGGCCTGTCTCCCCAATGTCGAGGAGGCCACATCGGGTGCAGTGGATGCAGTAAGTAATGTTTGTGGCGGTGCAGGTGTATTTGCGACGGATATGGAAGGATCCCTTGGGGCTTTGGAGGGAAGTGAGTGGGGAAGTGTGGGCGCAAGTTTTACACTTCTTTTGGTTGCAGAGGAAGGTGCCGGGAGTGGAGGTTGGGTTGGTTGGTGGTGTGGACCTGATGAGGGAGTCGCAGAGGGAGTGGTCTTTCAGGAACGCTGATAGTGGAGGGGAGGGACTTATATCCTTGGTGGTGGGGTCTGTTTGGAGGTGGCGGAAATGATGAAGGATGATACGATGTATCTGGAGGTTGGTAGGGTGGTAGGTGAGGACCAGTGGGGTTCTGTCCTGTTGGCGATTGGAGGGGCGGGGTTCAAGGGCGGAGGAGCGAGAAATGGAGGAGATGCGGTGGAGAGCATCATCAACAACGTCGGAGGGGAAATTGCGGTCTTTGAAGCAGGAGGCCATCTGGGTTGTTCCATATTGGAATTGTACCTTTCTTCAGGAAAGGGGAGGGAGAAGGGGCTCGATCGGTGGAGAGTGTGGAGCAGATGATGGGAAGGAAGATGGACGTTATGTCTCCTCGAGAGGGCTGATGTGAATCTAGGGGGTTGGATCTGGGATCTGGGTTGGCCAGGGGAGATTTGGAAACCAGTGAATCCATTGTTCATGCCGTGTGTTTGTTGGCTTCCGAGGCAGAAAATGAGGTGTTACTGGTAACATCCTGGTAATCTCTTCTCAACCATCTCCAGTTTAATAATCTCCTTCCTATAACAGAACTGCACACAGTACTTCAGAAGAGGCTGTATCAATATCCTGCACAATCTCAGCATGACTTCGAAACTTCTAACCTCAAAGGTCTGAGCAATGAAGTAACCTTACACACTCTGTGCCACAAACTTCAAAGAAATATAACGTCGCCCGTGGGTCCCTCTTTTCTATATAACTACCAAAACCAGCATCCATTGTGTAAGCCCTCCCCTTGTTTGTTTTACCAAAACGCAGTACTTCACATGTATCCATGTTAAACCCCATCTGCCACACCTCAGCCCAGTGAGTGATATTACTGCTCCCTCATACTTCCCTTTCGGATCAAAACGACAATCCCCTCTCCAGAAGGCCTATAAACACCAGCCTTGTGTTTCCCAAAGACCCAGAGCTTGGTTTGCCTTGCGCAGGCAGAGGGAGGAATCGGTTAGGAGAAGATGGAAAGGAAGCAGTTGCCTTGTGTCGTTGAATGATTTTAGGAAGAGGGAAGCCACATGTTAGAGATTTGAAATAGTGACCGGTGTTTTGGGACCAGAATTGTGCTCCTTCCTCTAGTATCAGTATTGATATCTACTCGTGATCCTTCATAATGCAGAGTGTGTTGCAGGGTATCTTCCACAAAAAGAGCAGACTACTGGTAACAGCCATTTAAACTAGAAATGATAACCAAGCAATTAAAGATCTTCGTAGTTTATCTCAATGGCACAGCAAATGCACTCAACATCCTATAATTAAGGCGAATAACTTGTACTTTTTTCAATGAGAAATGTCCCCTGTGTAATTTGGTGGTGTTAACCAGAATTTAATAAATCCATTCACTTAAAGTATGATCCAAATTCTGGGCATGGTTTAAGCCTTGTTTAATGGATGATGCACACGTTTCTGAGGCGGAACTCTGGATTCGATTCCAGTCCAAGACTGTCTGGTCGTGCCCCTATCTCTGGAGAAGGTGGTGTATAGTCATGTCCTGTGGAGGTGTGTCACAGCGTGTTACAATAGGCTGATGAACAAACACACAGGCGCATCATGTTGCAGCTTCAGCGGCTCATGCTGAATGGTGGTAGTGTCCATATCACTGGGCCGAAAATCCCAGTTTCAAAGCCCACAGAGTTGTTTCATAATATGTCTGAACAAGTTGATTAAACTCTTTTTGTAATCGTGCCTTGATGGAGAAGGAAGAGGTACGACTACTGATTTTGAGAATTTAGACGCAGGATGACTAAAAGCACAGTCATTCGTGTTGATTGGAGGCACATTTGCACTTACTAGATGAAGATCATGGATCGGGTGAGTGGTCAAAGGGAACTTGAGGTAGTGTCAGGAAATACAGAGTAGAGATCATTACTCATTTTGCGGTTGGAAAGCTGTATCGAGCGGAATTCTTCAGGGATCTGTGTGATGTCATCAACAAATTCCAATCCATACCAAGGAATTGGATGAAAGGGATGGAGCTCAGTTTGCTCATACACCAGGATAGTCATTCAATAATTTGTCAAATGGAGACAGGGCGTCTGCAATGGGATACAAACAGGGGAGGGCAGAGCATCTGCAATGGGATACAGACAGCGAAAGTGTAGAGCATCTGCAATGGGGTAGAGACAGGGGAGTGCAGAGCATCTGCAATGGGATACAGACAGGGGAGAGCAGAGTGTCTGCAATGAGATACAGACAGGGGAGGGTAGGGCGTCTGAAGTGGAATACAGACAGGGTGAGGGCATAGCAGCAGTAATGAGATTCTGACGGGGGAGGGTAGGGCGTCTGCTATGGGATACAGATAGAGGGAGAACAGAGAGTCTGCAGTAGGACAGACTGGGAGCGGTCAGAGCATCAAGGAATGGCATAAAGACAGAGGACAGTTGTGAGCAAACCGTCACCAGAAAAAATAAGTTTTCTCTTTCTCTCTCTCTCTCTCTCTCTCTCTCTATATATATATATATACATACATGTGATGGGAATTTTCTGTTTTGGGGAAAAGAAAAAACACCAGAAAAGTATTTAAATGCAAGGAGAATGCATACCTCTGTGGTACTGAGGGATGTGTGTGTTCTGGCACATGACTCACATCAAATTACTCTGAAGATGCAGCAAATGATTTGGAATGTAAACGGAATGATTCTGTCTCGTGCAAGGTTTATTGGGAATGATCTTAGCGAGATTTTTCTGCATCAGTGCAGGGCATTGCTGAGATCACATCTGAAGTATTATGTGTAGTTATAATTGCCTAAACTGAAAACAAAAACAAAATTACTTTCGAATCGTTTCAAAGTTTTTTTTTTCTCACTTTACTCATTCTTGGGACGAAGGCATTACGTTATGAAGAATTAACAGTTCAGTCTGAGAATGAGGGTTGTTGTATTGACCATATAAGATATTGAGAAGAGTATAGTTGGTGAATATCAGATGGATATTTCTTCTTGTGTGGGAGAATAAAACTGGGGAAATAATTTCAGAATAAATCAGTTTGAAAGGAAAGGTCATTGGACTGAAAAACATGAACTCTGATTTCTCTTCATATATGCTGCAAGACAGGCTGAGCTTTTCCAGTAATTTCTGTATTTGTTTAAGAATAAAACATATTCATCTTAACACAGGTATTATGAAGACATGAAACGCTTATTTTTGCATTATGCAGGCACATATTAACACATCTTCAAAACAAGTAGGGCCATTTATTGTTAATGAATTGGTTCTGTGTACGACAACAGCAATAACGCACTGACCTGGAGTCAAGAATGTATAATATAATTCGGGCAATGTTCAAGAAGTGCTCACATGGTCCAGCTTGGGGTTTGATAACGTTATTGATTTAACTTAGAGATGGAAAAATGTAGTCTATCTGTGAAGGAACAGTCTATTGCTCCCTTTCTGTTTCCCTGTCGTTCATCACAGTAATGTGTGGGAGTGAAAAAAAGTCGCCTTTCCCACTCATGGAGGATTCCTGATGATGATTCAATGGAATCTCCCCATTGCCTGAAGCAAAGCAATTCAGCCAAATTCAACTGTTTCAGGAAGAAATCCCATTGTCAGAAGGTTGTGCGTGCAGAACAACTTCAGAAGCACTTATTCAGACTCGATAGTGAGGGCGACAGACAACAGATTCTGTGTCTGCAAATGGGAATCCAGGATGGTGTGTAGCCTCCCACGTGCCAGGGTCCAGGATGTCTCAGAGCGGCTGCAGAACGTTCTCACGGGGGTGGGGACCAGCCAGAAGTCATTGTACACATTAGTACAAATGACACAGGCAGAAATAGTAATGAGGTCCTGCAGAGTGATGATAGAGAGCTAAGAAAAAGAGTAAAAGACAGGACAACGACAGTGGTAATATCCGGTTTACTTCCAGTGTTCCGTGCTAGTGAGGGTGAGAACAGGAGGATATGGCAGATGAATGAGTGGCTAAAGAATTGGTGAAGGGGAAAGAGATTTAGATTTTTGGATCACTAGGATATTTTGTGAGGCAGAGGTGATCTTTTCGGGAAGGACGGTTTATACCTGAACTGGAAGGGGACCACTATCCTGGCTGGCAGGTTTGCTCGTGCTGCAAGGGAGGGTTTCAACTAGTTTGGCTGGGGTTGGGGAGGGGTGGGATGCTCAACAGCAGGAAGGCAAGTGTGAGGCTGGAAAGAGATACAGTAATCAGAAATAGTAAAGTGAAGAGACAGGTCAGGCTGGAACACGACAGAGAGAAAGGAATGTCTGTTGGATTAAATTACAACTGTTTCAATGCAGGATGGCTGACAGGTAAGGCCGATGAACTCAGGGTGTGAATAGGTATCTGGGACTGGGATATTACAGAAACATGGCAAAGGGAGGGATAGGACTGGCAGCTTAATGTACCAGGGTACAGGTGCTTTATGCGGGAGAGAGACTGAGGAAGGAGGGGATGGGGAGTTACATTTTTGTTTCTGGTGAGTATCACAGCAGTAATCAGAGATAAAATAATTGATGGATCATCTAATGAGGATTTGTGGGTGGAGCTAAAAAATAAAAACGGAATGGTGATAGTATTTGGGTTGTTCTAGAGGCCCACAAATAGTAAACGGGGAATTAGGAGAATAAAAATATGTAAAGAGATTGGGGAGACTTACAGGGTGAATAAGATTGCCATAGTAGGAGATTTTAATTTTCCTAACATAGACTGGGAATGACATAGAATTCAGGACTGTGATGGGTTGTATCTATTAAGTGTGTTCAGAATAGTTTTGTCCAGCAGTACGTAGAGGCTGCAACTCGGGAAGGGACGAAACTTGACCTACTCTAAGGACTAGGGCAGGACAGGTGACTGAGGTAACAGTGGGGGAGCACTCTGGGACCAGTGACCATAGTTGTATTAATTTTAATATAGTTATGGGGAAGGACAAAACTGGTCCACATGTTCAAGTTCTAAATTGGGGAAAGGCGAACATTGACGGAATTAGACAGGAGCTTGTAGGGGTTGGTTAGAGAAGTTTGTTTGCAGGCGAAAGGATTTCTGGCAAGTGGGAGGCCTTTAAAAGTGAAATGTCTACAGTTCAAGGTCTATATGTTCCTGTGAGGGTAAAAGGCAAGGTTGGTAGGAAGAGGGAAGACTGGATGTCAGGAGATATTGAGGCTTTGACCAGCAAAAAGGAGGCGTGGCTCAGATCCATGCAGCTGGGATCAAGGGAATCCGTGGCGGTGTGCAGGGGATACAGGAGTTTACTGAAGATGGAAATCAGGAGGCCAAAAAGGGGGCACAAGATAGCCTTGCCTGAGAAGATTAGGGTAAATCCAAAGACGTTATTTAAGTATATTAAAGTAAGAGGAATAACTAAGTGAGAATATGACCTCTCAAGGTCCAAAGTGGACATGCATGTCTGGAACCGTAGGAAAGTTGCGAGATTTCCAATGAATATTTCTTCTCTGTCTTTACCGTGGAGAAATACATGAAGTTTTAAGAGCTTAACAAAGGTCGTGGTGTTATCTTGGGGTGAGTCAATATCACAGGAGAGGACCAGCGGAAGTGGTTGAAGCATTTATATGAACAATATTCAAACGTCATTTGGACAAGTACATGGGCAGTACATGTGTGTATGTGTGTGTGCATGTGTGCGTGTACATGTGTGTGTGTGTGTGTTTGTGTGTGTATGTGTGTGTGTACATGTGTGTGTGTGTGTTTGTGTGTACGTGTGTATTCCACAGTATTTTTCAAAGGCAAGTATCAATGTACATATTTGCAAATCCTTTCGTCATTCTTGTTTCCATCATAGTTGGAGGAATTTTGCTTTTGTCATAAACGTGTTGCTTTAGCAGATTAAAGAAATCCATCTGACTTGTTCCTAACACTGACCCTGACACACTCTGAGAACTATATCCTTGGCCACATCACCATACCAGTTATATTTTTTTATCGAGGAGTGGGACGAGAAAAGGGAACTGCGATCCAAGAGCACATGAAATTATAGACTCAGTGAGCCTAACATCAGTGTAGAGGAGTCTGTTGGAGTGGATTCTGAGGAATAGGACTTCCATCCATTTAGAAAGACAAGGACTGATTACGGATTGTCAACATGGCTTTGTGTGATGAAAATCATGTCTGATTGATGTGTTTGAGTATTTTCAAGAGGTGACAGCGAAGACTTAAGAAGGCACAGTTGTATATATTGTTTACATAGACTTCAGCAAGGTGTTTAATAAGGTTCCCCATGGTAGACAGGTTATTATGGTTAGGTCACAAGGAATCCAGGGAAAGCTAACCAGTTGGATACAAAATTGTCCTGAAGGTAACGGATTGTTTTCCAGACTGGAGTCCTGTAGCCAGCGGTGTGCTGAAAGAATCAGTGCTGAGCTCACTGCTTTTCATCATGGATATAAACGACTTGGATGGAAATATCGGAGGCATGGTTAGTAAGTTTACAGATAACATCAAAATCATGGTGCAGTCGACAGTGACCAACAAAGGGCCAAGGACTTGCAGATAAAGTTTAATTTAGATATTCGTGAGGTTTTGCATTTTGGTAAGTTAAAGCAGGGTCGTGCCCTGGGGAATGTTGATGAACAAAGTGACCTACGGGTGCAGGTTCATAGTTCCTTGAAAGTTGAGTTGCAGGTAGACAGGGTGGTGACCAATTCAGTTGGCATGCTTGCCTGAATCGGTCAGAATATTGTGTATAGAAGTTGGGGTGGCATGTTGCGCTTCCACAGGGACGCTTGGGAGGCCACATTAAGAATACTGCTTACAATTTGGTTGGCTCTGCTAAAGGATTGATGTTGTTAAACTTGAAAGGGTGCAAAAAAGATTTTCTGCAACCTGAAGGTTTCATCGACAGGGAGAGGATGAACAGGTTGAGACTTTTTCCCCTGGACTGTCGGATGCTGAGGGGTGACATGAAAGTGGTTTATAAAATCATAAGGGGTACGGATATCCAGAATGACCAAGGTCTTTTCCCCAGGGCCGGGGAGTCCACAGGTAGAGTCATAGGGTGAAGGTGAGGGGGAAAGATTTAGAAGGAACCTTCGGGGTAACTTTTTCATGCAGAGGGTGGTGCATGTACGGAAAGTGCTGTCAGAGAAAGTGATGGAAGCGGGTACAAATACATGTTTAAATATATCTGGACAGGTACGTCAATCGGAATGGTTCAGAGCGATATGAGCTTGTGATCAGATTGTGATATCTCGTCAGCACGGGAAAGCTGGAATAAAGGATCTGTTCCAACGCTGTATGACTCTCTAATTGAATATGAGGGATGAGGAAAAATTCTAAAAAGGGCCTTTCAAGTGAAAATTTTCTTCCCCAGATGTTTGAGGTGTCTCTCTCATTACAAGAATTCAAAGCTGAGTTAGTTAAATATTTGACAGAGAAGTGAGGTACGGATAATGGAATACAGACAGGAAAGTAGGGCTGACAACACAAACTGATCAGCCACAACCTTAGTGCCTAGTGGAAAAAGCTCGAAGTATCTAATGACCCAATCCTGCTCCCCAGTCCCATGTTTCTGTGTTCCATTCACCCCCTAAAACCTGCTAGACAGGAGCAGTTGGAGACGATTTGCTGCTGTAAACTTGTGCCAGAAACAGAGGCTGAACAATCACTCTGTAACTCATTACTTATTCTGAATAAAACAAGATTTTGCTGACATGCTGTTTCACTAATGCGTATTCCACTCATAAATCCATTATTCGTAAGAACAAAATTAAAACTTAGTTTCTTAAAGTTCATACAGAATGGACTCTGTTGAAATTTCTGTATCTTCTTCCCTCGTCTTTCTCTGTCTGAAATGCCTTCTTAGTTGTTTTCTGGTTTCAAGGATATTTGCTCAGCGTGTTGTGTGCCTTTATTGATGGATGCGGCTTTTTAGGCAGAGTATGGAGATTTTTGTGGGACCTCAATATTTCTTTCGCAGATGACACTTCCCTGTCATATTTCTTTTCGGATATTAGTTGACTGTCCCCCTCTGTCCAATTGCCTCAGTGTTATGTATCGCTCCTTGACACATACATTGACACCGAGATCTCTCTGCTCATCGACACTGCAAAGAATCTTACCATTAGCCTAGTACTCTTTATTCCTTTTGCTCCTTCCAAAGTGAATCACCTCACACTCTTGCACATTAAACTCAAGTTGACACCTCTCAGCCCAACTCTGTAAGCTGCGGCACCCCTATGTCCCTCGGTAACCTGGAATATCCTTCACACTATCCACACTTCACCAACCTTAGTATCATCATCAGATGTACTAACGCATCATTCTGTACCCTCATCTCGGTCATTTATAAAAATGACAAACAGCAGTCATCCCAACAAGTTCCTCTGTACGAACTACAGTTTGTGGTGCAGTCTGTGAAAACAGAAAGCATTACTTTTGTGCCTCTGCCATTTTTGAGTTTTTCATTGTTACCTTGTCAGTTTCATCCTCCAAAGAGCTCTCACTTAGTTTCACTCTGCGCTTTTTTTTTAATGTACTAGTGAAAGCTACTGGTATCAGTATTTATGATTCCATTCATTTCCTTTCATAGCTTCTTTTAATATTGTCTGTTAACCCTTTGCTGAAGTTTTTTGTTTGTTTTCATTAATTCCGAGAAAGAGGGCATTGCTGCGTAGGCCAGCATGTATTGCCCATCCGTGATTTCCCAGAGGGCAGTTAGGAGTTATCTACAGTGATGTGGGTCTGGAGTCACATATCGGCCAGACCAGGTAAGGATGACAGTTTCCTTTCCCATAGGACATTAGTGAAACAGGTGACTTCTACTCACAATCTATTCATATTCACCGTCAGCGTGGTAATCCCAAATTTGAATTCAAATTAAACCATCTGCCATGGCAGAATTCGAGCCCAGCTCCCCAGAACATTATCTGGGCCTCTCGCTGAGCAGTTCTGCTGTAATGCACTAGGCCACCGTCTTACCCAATCCCCGGAGCATGACTAACTTGTGCAGTATGATTTGCCCTAGTTTTTGCCCTCGTGCAGTCATTGACTTCCTTATCAAGACATGGATATGTTTTTCTCTGTCATGCAATTCCTCTTGTCTCACGAATGTACTTTAATTGCAGGTATTTAGTATCCCCTTAAGTCTTTGCCAAGTTTCTTCATCTGTCCTGTTTTTGACTGTTCACGCCCTCGCTGACGATGGCTGAAAATTACTCTTCCAAAGAGGTTTCTTCCCTTGCTTTTAATTTGTACCTGGGCTTATCTTCATTTTGTCCCCTCGTGCCAATATCACTTCTTAATATAGCCCTGGTATCATCCTTAACAAATACATCAATTCCACCTCCTTTATCTATCCTTTCGGAATACCGAGTACCCATGGGCAGTTCACTGTCCAGTCCTGATCTTCCTGTAACCATGTTTCAATCATCCTTACCAGGCCATACCCATTTATCTCAGTACCTACTGCCAGCTCATCAATTTTATTCAAATTGCTGTGTGCTTTTAGGCCTAAGGTTTTTAAATATGTTATTTTGATTTGTTTTTCTCCTTTAATATTTTCTTGAGTACGAGCTTCCTGATCTCACACACCTCACTCCTTTACGCCCCCATACATTCCATCTTCATTTGTTTATCTCCGATAAACACCTCTATCATTTATTCCATGCTCCATCTCACATATTTTGGACTGTTTTGAATCCTTCTCGCAGCATGGTCATGAGACTGGCTGTGCCTGATGTCCTACTCACCCCTATCTTCTGCTCAGTTCCTGACCTGTTACTTTGTTTCCCAGCCTCCTGGTTTATGAGTTTAAATCCTCCCAATTTGCACGAGCAAACCTCCCCACCAGGATGTTGGTGCTCCTCCAGTTAAGATGCAATCTGTCCATATTCTAAAATTCCCACCTCTCCTGGAAGAGGATCCAATGATCCAGTAATATGAAACCCTCACCCCTAAGCTAGCTGTTTAACCATATGTTAATCTATACTGCCTTCCTAACCCTTACTTCTTTTACACGAGGCACTGGGTGCAATTCAGACATTACAGAGAATTGTTTTTTTCTCTCTCTCTCTCTCTCTCACACACACACACACACACACACACACACACACACACACACACACACACACACACACACACACACACACACACGAACACACACACACACCCTGCATTACTTTGCAGAAGAATACCAGTACCCTTATAAATAATCAGAATGATAAGTGGAATGAAGGAATCAGTTAAAGGTAGGATGCAAGAAATTAGAGTAATGAAAAGACTCTTCATTGATCAGAACAGACAAAAATGTGAACTTATTGCAGTGTTCAAAATAATGAAAAAAATCAGGGTAAAATAAAAATACTCCGTTTCTCTTAGCTAGCATAACAGCATTCCATTTCAACATCGTCAGCACAAGACCTCGGAGTGAGATAAGGCGAAAGTTTATTTTTACTAAGAGAGTTGTTAGGATTTGGAATGCCCTGCCTGGGAGATTTGAGAATGAAGATACAGGAGGGAACTGGATATATTTTTGAAAGTTCCGAATTTAAAGGGCAACAGTGAGAGAGGGGGCAAATGGGAGGATTTGGGAGACATTTCACTAGCTGATGCATACACAGTGGCCCAATAGCCTCCTTGTGTACATTAAAGTTCTGTTCTCTAACATGTACAAATGCAAGTCAAAGCCAGTATCAGATTATTTCCAGTTGTAAATGTTGGGAAATATCTGATCATTTTGCTGCAGCATAACCATTTAAAATGCAAGTATTGCAAGGTCAGCTTGACGATGAAGTCTAATTACTAATCAGTATATGAAAATTTTAAAACTTGTATCCCAATTACTAAATCAAAATTTTCCTTTCCTTTGCCACAAAACTCTTTGAAAATGTCTGACTGTTCACTCACAAGGAAGTATGTTCATCGTTCTTTTTCACATTTCACATTAAATACCATGTATTCTAAAAATTGCAAGGTTTCAAATTATTGTTCACTTCAATTTAATACCACAATTCATTTATGTAAACTAATATTCTCTGTTCATGTTGAATTTTTGTCATTTTCCAATTGTTGGTAAAGAGCTGAAGCTCGCACATTTAGTGAGAAATTAAACTGATTGATTATATAAAAATGTGTAAGTACGCTATTTATATATGATGGTCCAATCGTTTTCTCACTCTAAAAATGCAATCATTCAGAAGCCAATGACTTTCCAAATATTGGAACGAGGATGTATTCATTTGAATTCTGACAATGTGTATGTACGTGTAGTGAATTTTGAGAAGATTTGTAGCTCAGGTTGAGGTTTTGGGTGGAGGTTTGCTCGTTGAGCTGGGAAGTTCATTTCCAGACGTTTCAACATTTTCATCTTCAGTGGGCCTCAGGCGAACCAATGCTGAAAATTCTTACCTTCTATTTATATGTTTGGGTTTCTTTGGATTGGTGATGTAATTTCCTGTGGTGATGTTATTTGCTGTGGTGAAGTCACATCCTGTTTCTTTTCTCAGTGGTAGAAGTTGAGTTCAAACTCGATGTGTTTTTTGATAGTGTTCAGGTTGGAATGCCATGCTTCTAGGAATTCTTGTGCGTGCCTAGGATGGATGTGTTGTCCCAGTCGAAGTGGTGTCCTTCCTCATCCGTATGTGAGAATACTACTGAGAGAGGATGATGTCCTTTTGCGCTTAGTTGGTGTTCATGTATCCAAATGAATGTAATTGTTGATCACCACTATAGTCAGATAACATGTTCTTTGTTCGATATTAAATAAAATATACGTTCCTTATTTTTGTATCATAAAATGTTGGCAAGAAAGTATATTTTATTTCCATAAATATCTGATCATATTACATCAATCTAAGTGTTTTCAGAGATGATGCAATTCTTGTTTGGCTGAATAATGATATTTCACGTTTTCGTGAATCACAATTCACGAACATAGCAAATATATGATTTTTTTCAGATCAGCTTGCAATCATAACCTACATTGAAAAACGATTTTGGAAGATTTGACTTCAGTCACAGCTGCCAGTGAGACTGGGTAAGACATTGTTCTGCTCATAAATGAATCCTGAGACCTTACACCTGGGTCAGAGCAGTCATTCAAACATTATTTCAAAACAAATTATTTCGACTTCATCTTCAGTCTGAGCATTGCCCGGGGGCCGATGAATGGACATGGAGTGTCAGAATCACATCATACAAGTTAGTTATGGTGATGGCATCTGGCCTGCCTGCCAAACTCCAAGCATCTGCCACCTGGACCAGACACTGGGCGAAGACGTCAACAAGTTGACAGTATTCTGCAGCACATTTTGTCTCGCAAAGAAACTGCTAAAGCCGTGTCCAATAAATGTCACCCTCACATTCATCAGTATACAAATAAAATTGTACATCTCTGTTGATGGACAAAAAATAATTCATGGGTCACCCAACAGAATCTATCTGAAGAAAACAGCCGTTAATAACTGAACTTGACGGATTCTGTCTAGTGTAGGTCGTCACACACATATTGTACTGGTACTCAGGTGACTGTAAGAATGCACACCATTAGTGGACGTCTTGGCCTAACGCCCTTACAAAGCTTCCTGATTTCATACACATCACACCCTCACACATTCAACAATTGATAAAAATCCACAAGCTGGGTGAAACAGGAAACACAGAACAGTGCAGCACAGTGCAGACTTTTTGACCCTTGACGTTCAGCCAACCTTTTATTCTACCCTAAGATCAGACTAACCAACATACCCTTCATTATTCTATCATTCATTTGCCTATCCAATAGTCGCTTAATTTATCCCCAATGCAGCTGACTCTACTATAGTTGCCAGCAGTACATTCCAACCATCCACCATTCTCTTTGTAAGGAGCCGACCTCTGACATCTCCGCTAAACCTTCCCCCAATTACATGAAAGATTTTCTCCCTCGTGATAGATATTTGCACCATGGGAAAAAGTATCTGGCTATCCACTCTATACCTCTCATCACCTCTATCAAGTCCTCCCACATGCTTCTTTGCTCCTCTGAGAAAAGCCCTGAACTCTTTTTTGTTAGCAACCTGATAAATCTCCTCAGCACCCTCATTAAAGGTTTCACATCCTTCCCACAATGAGGCGACCAGAACTGATCACAACATTCTATGTGTGATCTCACCAGGGTTCCACAGAGCTGCAGCATCAACTTACAGCTCTTAAACTCTATCCCCCTGCTAATGAAAACATCATACACCTTCTTAACAATCTTATCAAACTGGGTGGCAACTCTGAGGGAGCTATGACATGGACCACGAGATGAGCCTGTTCCTCTACAATGCAAGAATCCTGCCTATTTTTCTGCATTCAAATTCGACCTTCCAAAATGAATTGGTTCACAAATTTCCAGTAGAACTCCATCTGCCACTGATCAGTCCCATTGCAAACTACAACAAACCTCCACACAATCCGCAACATCAACAATTTTTGTTATATCGACAGACTTACTAACTTACTCTTCCACTTCCTCATCCAAATTAGTTATAAAAATCACAAACGGCAGAGGTGCCAGAACTGATCCCAATGGAATACCACTGATCACCGGGCTCCAGACTGAATACTTCCCATTTACCACCACTTTGTGACTTCTATGTGCCAGCCAATTCTGTATCCAGTCAGACTGGTTTCAATGTATCCCATCACTCCTTCCTTTCCGAATGAACCTGACTTGGGGAATATTATCAAACGCCTTGTTAAAATCCATGTTTTCCACATCCACTGCTCCAACTTCTTCAATGTGTTTGATCCCATCCTCAAAGATATTAATAAGTTCTGTGAGGCATGACCTGCCCCTCACAAAGCCATGCTGACAATTTCTAAACAAACTGTAATTTTCCCAGCCATCATAAATTCTAAGTTTGTGAGAAGATTTGTAGCTCGGTTACACGTTGTTGTGGTTTTGTTCGCCGACCTGGGAATTTGTGTTGTAGACGTTTCGTCCCCTGTTTAGGTGACATCCTCAGTGCTTGGGAGCCTCCTGTGAAGCGCTTCTATGATCTTTCATCCGGCATTTGTAGTGATTTGAATCTGTCGCTTCCGGTTGTCAGTTCCAGCTGTCCGTTGCAGTGCCCGTAATGTAACGAGGACATACCACAACCCAAAGGACTGGCCACACTACCATATATCAAGAGCATTTCCCAACTGACAGCCAGACTACTACGACCACGAGGACTTATTACAGCACACAAACCAAAAGCCACTCTCAAACAACTCACTGGAATGAAGTACCCGATACCCAGCATGAGCAAAACAAATGTAGTGTACAAAATCCCATGCAAGGACTGCATAAAACACTACATAGGACAAACAGGAAGACAGCTAACAATCCGTGTCCATGAACACCAACTAGCCACGAAAGGACCAGCTATCCTTAGTAGCCACACACGCAGATGATAAGCAACATGAATTAGACTGGGACAACACTACTATTATAGGACAAACCAAACAGAGAACAGCCAAGGAATTCCTAGAGGCATGTCACTCATCCACAGATTCAATCAATAAGCACATCCACCTGGACCCAATATACCAGCCACTGCAACGGACAGCTGCAACTGACAACCGGAAGTTAAAGATTCAAACCACTACAAATGTCGGAGGAAACATCACAGAAGCGCTTAACATGAGGCTCCCAAGCACTAAGGATGTCACCTAGACAGGGGACGAAACGTTGCAACACAAATTTCCCAGCTCAGCGCACAGAACCACAACAATAATAAATTCTTTCTCTCAGAAACCCCTCCAATACTTTGCTCAATACTGATGTAAGACTGACTGATCTGTAATATCTAAGGATAATCCCTCGTACCTTCCTTGAACATGGCGTAACGTTTACCGCCCTCCAAATATCTGGCACTACTCCAGTCGACAATGAGGATGTAAACATCATCGCCAAAGGCGCAGGAATCTCTTCCCTGTCTTCCTGTAGTAACCTCGGGTTTTGTCCGTCTGGCCCAAGGGATTTGTCTATTCTTGTGTTTGTACTTCAATCAATCTGTACTTCACGTCAAAATGTCTGCTCCCTGTCCAAACAGATGATTGACTGTTTTCCCTTTCAGGTCTCTATACAGTGCTGCCTTCTGGAACACGTATGGTTCCCTATAACCTGTCAATCATGGAATGGAAAACATGGGAAGGCACCAATGCCTTCTCGATGAAGGGCTGATGTCCAAAGTTTTGTCTGTCTTGTTCCTCAGGGGCTGCCCGAATGGCTGTGCTTTACCAGCGCTAGAGTACCTGCGGTTCTCACTTTCTGTATGACGTAGAGCCCTCCCCTCTGCGCACTGAACAGGGGATTAATCAGCAGAAACTCATTGCATGTGGAGCTGACTGTTGAGTTCTGGAAAGTTTTATTTGATGAACACATTTATTAAAAGAAAAATTTCATTCAACAAATATTCATTCATTCCCAGAGTTACAGTTTTGGTTCATGAATTGGGCAGCTTGAGAACAAACAATGAATGATTGAAGAACTTCGCGTTATAGAGTATTCCAGGTGTTATATTCCAGGCTGGATGTCCTCTACCTTAATGCTGGGAATATTATCCGACAGACAGGTATGATAAGGGAACAAGGTGAAATAGGAAAGTGTGACATTTTTACCATCACAGAGATGTGTTTGAGGGAGGTTAGGGCTGACAACTCAATATTCTGTGGTACAGGATCTATAGGCACGAAGGGACAGTGGTAAAAGAGTAAGTGGGATTGCATTATTAATTATGGAGTCAGTTACTGCAGTAAGAAGGATCTCCTAATGAAGCTTGGTGGTTAGAGCTCAGGATCAAATCCATGACAGACACACCGCTGGGGATATATTGTAGACTACCAGATAAAAGAAAGTACAGGAGCTGATATAAAACCAATTTACTGAGGTGTGTTAATACAACAATAGGATCATCATATTCAGGCATTTCAATTCCAAACATTCATTCGGGCAATGATAACTTATTTAGAGAGAGCAGGTGCCTTGAAATTTATTCTGCAGAGCTTCTTATATCAACTTGTAGCTGACACATCAATGGGCGGGGCTGTGCTGGGCCTCACTGTGGGGAACGAAGCCAGTCAGATGTTGCATGCAGGATTGGGAGAGCATAAAAGGACCAGTGGCCGTGACTCATACTCAAAAATGTTTGAAAAATAAAAGCTTTTTGAATTTGGGAGACTGATTTTATGAAAAAAATGACAGGATCTGGCCAAAGTGCAGTTGCTTCTGGGTGAAACTATCGCAAAACAGCGTGCGGCGGGGGTTGGGGTTCACTTGATCAAAATGGAATTGATGACAGTGTCGGACCAGCATGTTTAACCGAAGATGAATTTTAGGAAAACAAGCCCAGAGAACCTGGGGTGTCAGACACAAATTCCGAACAGAATTAATAAGGAAAGACAAGCTTAATGCAGTTACAAAGTGCGCAGGTCAATGGAGGTCCAAAAAGAATATAGTAAGTGTAGGGCTAAACTTAAAAACTCAGGAGAATAGCCGAATTGGAGGCGGGGAGTTGAAACATTAGAGGATAAGATTAGCAAGAATTCAAACACATTCTTTCGGTTGATTAAGGAGGAGAGGATAACGCGGGAGAGAATTGGTAGTGTTAGGGACAAGGGGGTGCACGGAGACAGAGAATATGTTAAACACGGACTTTTTTAGGTCTTCAGTTTGAAGAAGGAATTCCTGGATTCAGGGAGAGTGACTCTGTGATCCTTGAGTGAATTGATACAGAAGCTGACGAATTATTGGAAGTTTATGCGGATAGAGAGTGGGCAAATCCACAGATCAGGATGAGCTGTATCTTAGGCTGACGTGGAAGATGAGTGAGGAGATTACAGTCTCTTAACTTTTCATTTTTGTTTTGCCTGTGGCCACAGAGAAGGTGTGATAGGACAGGATAACATCTAATATTGATGTAACATTCAAACAGAGTGCAAGAAATACCACATGGGACTAAAGACCTCCAAGTCTCACATTAGTGAGAGGGAAACAACTGTAGAAAAGTCTGTGGGCTGTTGAGGCTGGATCAGTAAATATACTCAGGGTGGAGGCAGTCTGATTTTCATACAAGGTCTATGGGGAAAATGTAGACAAGTGGAATGGGGGATTATCAAAATAGATCTCATCTAATTGAGTGGAAAAGCAGACTCAGTAAGCGGATAGACATACTGTTGTCCCTATTTCGAATTGTATCATTTTTAACAATAGCCTTATATTAACTGGAATATCAACCTCTCTCGCTGTGGAGTGAGACCCAGTTTGGAATGCAGTCGACGGATTCAAGGAATTAATAAATACAGTACTATTAGACAGAAAGGACCAAGGGATTGTGACAACGCAGATTGGTTGTCGGGGTGAAAATTAGCATCAGCGCAGTCAGCACTACCAAAAGGAAGACCTCAGTAAGACACCCTCCAAGACCAAAGAGTGACTCTGGCTGGAGAGCAGGTAGTTGGTGGTCAGGTGTCAAGGGGTGCCTAATGACCAAGTGCTACATCACTGCAGTGTCTCCCTCCTTCCCTAACCAAAGGAAAGTGTGAAGAGGTAGAGAGACATGCTATTGGTAGCAGAGTAAGTAGTAATGTTTGGCTCAACTGGCTTTGGAAAGCAACAGCTCATCAAAAACTACAGGCAAGCTCAAATAAAGTCCTTTCCGCTTTCATGTTGCAGCAGTGGGGATAGCAGTTAAGACAGTTGTTGGTTCCTCCTACGGGATGTGGGAGCTCAGGTAAATTTCCACCGTCTCTGAAGACTTTTTGTGTGGAAAGTGAACCCAGCTGCAACTCCTGGGAGATCGTGTTCGGAAGTTGGAGCTGAATGCAATCAGGATCATCGGAGATAATGAGAACTTCATAGATAAGAGCTTTCTTGTTGTGGTCACACCCAGGACCCGCACCAATCATGACTGTAATATCGCATCCCACGTTAAGATCCATGCAATGAGTTCATCAGGCTTACGTGTCAGTCCAGTTGCATGTAAATAAAGAACATTTAATACAACAGGCAGTTATTGCTTCCTGTTGTGTTCAAGACGGAGAGGAGGTAGGCGTCAACCTGGAATGGCGAAGGAGTAGGCAGAAAGTGCAGGAATCCACTGTGACCAATCCCGTTGAAAACAAGTACCCCGTTTTGAATACTGTTCAGGGGAATGACGGTTCAGGGAAAAGCAGCAGTAGCCAAGTTGGTGGCATTACCATTGACTCTGGGGCACAGTGGGAAAGGGTAACGGTAAACAGGAGCTTAGCGATAGGAGAGTCGATTGTTCGAGGGACAGGTCGGAGATTCTGTGGCCTCAAGCGGGAATCCAGGAAGGTGTGTTACCTCCCAGGTGCCAGAATGTCTCCGAGTGGTTGCAGAAAATTCTCAAGGGGGAGGGGAGCAGCCAGAAATCATTGTGCACGTTGGCACAAATGACACAGGTAGATATAGGAATGAGGTCTTACAGAGTGATTACTGAGAGCTAGGAGAAAAGTTAAAATCTAGGACCTTGACGGTGGTAATCTAACTGATTACTTCCATTGTAATGAACTAATGAAAGTAAGAGCAGGGTGGCTTTGGCAAATAAATAAGTAACTAAAGAATTAGTGTGGGGGTGGGGGGAAGAGAGATTCAAATTTTTAGGTCATTAGGGTCTTTTCTGTGACAGGGTTGACCTGCTCAGGAGAGACAGGTGGCACATGCAATGGGGAGGAGACCAATATCTTGTTAGAGAATTTTGCTCGTGCAACAAGGGAGGGTTTAAACTATATTGAGGAGGAGAGTTATCCTCATGATCAGGGAGTCAAGTGCGAGGCTGGAAGGAGATACAGTAATCAGAAACAGTAAAGTGAAGAGACAGGTTAGGCTGGAACACGACGGGGAGCAAGGAATGCCTGTTGGATTATTTCGATGCAAGAGGACTGGCAGGTCAGACCAATAAACTAAGGGCGTGGATAGTAACGTGTGATTGGGATAATACAGCCTTTATAAAAACATGGCTAAGCGAGGGACAGGACTGGCAGCTAACTTACCAGGGTATAGGTGCTTTAGGGGGGACAGGGATGCTGGAAGGAGGGGAGGAGGAGTTGAATTTCTGATTAATAGGATGATCACAGCATTAATCAGAGATAAAATTACCGACCAATCATCCATTGTGGCTTTGTGGGTGCAGCTAAGAAGTAGGAATTGGATGATGATATACCAGGGTTGTACTATCGGCTCCAAAGAGCTAACATAAATGAGAGTGACAAATATGCATGGAGAAGGGAAACATTCAGGAGCAATGTGGTTGCCATAAGAGTGGATTTTAATTTTTGTAACAGACTAAGACTGCCGGAGCGTTAAGGAGTTTGATGGAGTGGAATCCGATAAGTAAATTCAGGAAAGTTTCCTCAAGCAGTATGTAGAGGGTCCTTCTTGGGAAGGGGCAAAACTCGAAAAACTCTTGAGAAACAGAGCAGGACAGGTGTCTGAGGTGACAGTGGGGGAGCACTTTGGGAGCAGTGACCATCGTTCTGTTAATTTTCAAATAGCTATGGAGAGGGACAAAGCTGGTCCACAGGTTCAAGTTCTAACATCGGACAACGGAAATGTTCATGGGATTAGACTGAAGCTTGCAGGTAAACTGGAGCAGTTTGTTTGCAGGTGAATGGACCGCTGGTTAGTGGGAGGCCTTTAAATGTGAGATAGCTAGAGTTCAAGGTGTTTATGTTCCTGTGACAGTGAAGGGCAATGGTGGCAGGAATGTGGAATCCAGGATGCCAAGAGATATTTAGGCATTGACTGCAAAACGGGGGATGCGTGGCTCAGGCACAGGCAAATTAGATCAATGGAATCCGTGGTGGTATATAAGAGATTTAGGAGTTTACCTGTGATGGAAATCAAGAAGGCGACAAAGGTGCTATGAAATAACCTTGGCTGAGAAAATTAGGATGAATCCAAAGAATTACATTAAGAGTATGAAAGCTAAGCAATAACTAGTGAGAGAATAGGATTCCTCAAATACCAAAGTGGACAGATATGTGTCGAACGATAAGAGATGGACGAGGTCCTCAACAAAGATTTCTTCTCTATATTTACTGTGGAGAAAGACATAAATATTTGGGAACTTGAGGAAGTTAGTGGTGATATCGTAGGGGCAGTCCATATCACAGTAGAGGAGGTATTGGGCGTACAAGGATGTTTGACTTTGGATTATTCTCAGGATCCTTAACAAGTATATCCATGAGCACTGCAGGGATCTAGAAAAGAACTTGCGGGGACACTGGTTAAATACATTTATCACCATTAAACAAAGTTGAGATTCCGGAAGACTGGAGGATAACAAATACTGTGCCCTTGTTCAAAATGAACTGTAAGAAAAACTCCTGGGAACTATAGACCAGTAAGTTTAACATCTTTGGTAGGTACATTACTTGAGAAGATACCATGGAATAAGATGTACATGCATTTGGAAAGGCAGGGTCTGATTAGGAATAGTAAGCATGGCTTTGTGCATGGAAGTTTATGCCTAAAAAACTTGATGATGTGACCAGGACGGTTGACTTTGGAAGGGTGTAGACGTCGAAACCTATGGTGCTGGAAAAGCACAGCAGACCAGGCAGCAGTCAAGGAACAGGAGAATCGATTTTTCAGGCATAAGCCCTTCATCAGGAATGTCCAAACACAGATTCTCCTGCTTCTCAGATGCTGCCTGAACTGTCGTGATTTTCCAGTGGCACATTTTTTTTCGCTCTGATCTCCAGCATCTGCATTGTTCACTTTCTCCCCGGATGGTAGAATTATTCTGTATGGATTTCAATTACAACAGAACAGGATGAATGTTTTCAGCCCCTGGACACTGTGATAAAGTGACAGCAGGAGGTAAATCAGCCACTCGAGCCTATAAAACTGTACCCAGAGTAGATCACGCAGCACCAGTATCCTGATACACAGCAACAGTCTATTCAGTCTATTCAGTTACTTGAAGTCCGTAACACAGGAAATAGAAGTGACCACAAACTGACTGGACTCTGGGGTACACTGGAATAACATTACGGCAGGATTTGACGGAGCAAGGTGTCAAGGAGTCTGAATAAGGTTGAACTGAATGGGATCAGGTGTAATCTCCCCACTGGGTGATTCAAAAAACAATGTGGTTGGTGGCCAGCAATCCTCTTAGTCCCTGGATATCTCTGTGGGCGATCCTTCGGGTAGCTTCTTCAGCACAAACACCTTCAGCTACTTCATCAATATCTTTGCCTCCATCATTCGATCAGAAGTGAAGATGTTCTGTAGAAATCACATAAAACTTCAAAACCTGAACAACATTCAAGGTTGTTGTTAACGTTCATGTAACAGCATTGCTAAACCCTGAACATTTTCACAGGATAAAAAGAGGAGCTCTTTCAGCATCTCAAGCTGGTTTCACAGGAATGTGAGAACGCCATTCAGCTCATTGAAACAATTGGACAAGCAGACTCACAGCCAATTGACTCTCTCCTGCCTATTACATCTGAGGAGAGTTTTTAAAAATGTTAGTATTGAAAAGCAGGCGGCTGGAAGACCAAACCAAGCAAAGCAGCATCAGGAGGTGGAGTAGTCAACACATTGGGTGGAACATTTCTTCAGGAGTGGGGATGGACGTAATGACGTTTACAGGTAAAGAAGCAGCGTGGAGAGGATGTGGTGTGGTGAGGTGGGGATGGATCAACAATGGTCAGGGTACCACTTGGTTTTTTGATTGGAAGCTGGAAGAAGGGTGGATCAGAGGAATGGAAGGGAGATGGACGGGCTGGGAAGGGAGGGGGAGGTGATGGGAAGAGAAGGGCAGGGATTGGGAAGGGAGTCAGCAGTTTGGAAGGGAGGTTATTTGAAATTGGAGAACTCAGTGTTCTCGAGACACTTAAGACACTGACACATCAAAAAGAAGAGGCCATTCAGCCCCTCCAAACGGTGATACTGAAACAGGAGGATGTCTTTGATGCTGCAACATGACAAACTAATGAAGCAGAGACTGTGCAGACAGACTACTGGCTCCATTGCTAATGGTACACACGTGTTAAGTTAACATCGTTTGCTGATCTTGAGGAGGGAAAGTGAATGATTTGTACCAAGTTCCAAAAGGGCATCTTCCATCACCGAGATGTTATGGATGAATCTAGATCACTCAAACCATTCTTAGGCAAACAGCCCAGAGCATAACTTTGCAATTTGTTTCATTAAGTGTCCAATGAAAATTCCATGGTGTAGTTTAGCTATGTTGACTACTGGATTTTAAAACAGACAAAAACTTTATTCACAAAAGTGCACAATGAAACACAAAGAACAGAACAAAGTACCCCTACAGAACTCAGCTAGATTTAATTATGCTGTTCCGAATGCACATAACAGCCCCAATAAACAAACTCGCTTTAAAAATCAGTATAAATGGAACACAAGCTTACAGTTTGAAGTTGAAGGGCAGAAAAGAGAGAGAGTCTCCACATACCTCCCTGTTGAACTTCCCAATTCAAGACTCAGCTGAACGATGCTCAGCTCAGCTCAGGTAGTACAGCTAAATGAGCTCACTACTCCCCTTTCATTATACAGGTGACTTGTAAAGCATGACCACTTTGGCCTTAAGTCTCATCTGTTTACAGATAAACAAATGGCCACTGAAAATCCTTTTAGTCTCTGTACCAAGCCAGACTGACCAGAATCAGGCACCTTTTTATTGTCTCTCTGAAAGAAAATCAAGGACAGATTACACCTGAGCCAATAAAAGCTTCTTGACAAAAAATGGGGCTAGCTTTGTGACGCCTCCCCCCTAAAAAAAAATGAACCATCAATACCAAAATATGGCTGCATTTTTAACCATTCAAACCGAGTTGGTAGCCTAAAAACGCGCATATGCACTATCGCAACTGTAAACATGCAAACATGAACAAGCCCGTTCAAATTAAGGTCGCAGTGCACTCACAACCAAACGCCTCCATATCTCATTCAAGTTTCAGAAACGCATCGGCAATCACATTTTCACAACCTGCCACACGCACATTTGTCATAATGAATGGCTGGAACAACAAGCTCCATCGAAATAGTCTGGCATTTTTGTCCTTAACTTTTTCCGCAAAAATCAATGTGTTGTGATCAGTGTATACTATTGTCTCAGATGCATCGCTGGTGATATAAACACTGAAATGTTGTCATGCCAACACCAAGCTTAAATTCTCTTTATCCACGTTGAATATTTCTGTTGATGAAGTTCAACTTCATGGAAAAAAATCCGACGGATCTTTTGATTCCCTCGTCATCTTCCTGCAGGAGCACCGCACCGACCCCCACATCACTGGCATCGATATCCACCTTGAATGGCTTCGTGTAATCCGGTGGGGCTCATACTGGGGGCAGTGGTTAACAAAGTTTTTAGGCTGGCAAATGCCTTTTGACAGTTTGCTATCCACTGAGTGTACTTGCCCGTTTTTAATACTTTTGGTAGGTGGAGCAGCCACACTACTAAAGTTTGGCACAAACATTCAGTAAAATCCAGTCAATCCCAGGCACCATAATACGACTTTTTGTCGATGATGTGCGAATTTTCCCACTACTTACGATTTTGTATCTCATGGGGCTATTGGACCATGTCCAATAACATGTCCTAGGAATGTGACTTGGGCTTTCGCAAATTCACTATTAGCTAGGTTTGTAACAGCGTTGACTTTGTCATAGTCCCCACATGACTGTGGGGTACCATCTGGCTTTGGCATCATGACTATAGATGAGTTCCACTTTGATTGTGCCATCTTGGAGCATTCACTCTATCTCTTCCTGAACCTGTGCCAACATTGGAGTGTTATGCCTAAAAGGATGTTGCTTAATCGGAACAGCATCTCCTATATCTACATGATGCACAATTATGCGAGTACTTCCCAGTTTAATACCGTATATATCCCAAAGTGATAGTAATAAATCTTTTGGGTCATTTTGATTTTCTTGTGGAAGGTAACGCAATAATTTATCCTAATGTTTGACAACTTTCTCTTTGTTCAATCTGATTTGAGGAATGTCCCATTCAGAATCCTCCGAACTTGATTCTTCCTTCTGTGCTGTAATCATGAACACCTTCTCCTCTTCCTTTCTTTCACTATCAAACTATCTTTTGAGCACATTGACATGACACACTTTGTGAGATTTCTTCCTGTCTGGAGTCCTTAGCAAGTAGTTCATCTCACTAAATTTCTTATCAATTTGACAAGGTACACAAAACGTTGTTTTTAAAGGCTCACCTGTTACTGGAAAGAACACCGATGCCTTATTCCCACATGCAAAATTGTAAATTTGTGATTTCCTATACGAATCCTGTTTCATTGTATGCTGTGATACTTTTAAATGTTTCTCGCCAACTCTCCAGCTCTATTTAATCATTCCCTAAAATTTGACACATTGGCCAAATGGGTGGTCTCTGAATTCTGACTTATTAATTTCTCCTTCATCAATTTTAATGGTCCTCCTAGTTCTTGTCCAAAAATTAATTCAAATGGATTGAATTTGGTCGATTCATTCAGTGCATCCATCATCGCAAAAAGTCCAAAAGGAATTTCCTTACCGCAGTCATCTGGATAATCCTGACCATAAACGCTCAACATGATCTTCATTTTTTTAAATGCCATCTCTCTCCTGTTCTCTGTGATTCTGGATAGTGAGCAGTAGATTTGAATTGTTTTATTCCCAAGTTATCCATCGCCTCCTTGAATAGTTTGGATGTGAAGTTTGTTCGTTGATCTGACTGTATCATTATGGTCGTCCGTATCTAGGAAAAATATAAAGTTTTTTTTCTACAACCTTTATAGCTGTGATGCTGCATAATGACATTGCCTCTGGATATCTTGTCGACACATCCATTACTGTTAATAAATACTTATTCCCACCTTCTGTTTGTGGTAGGGGACCTACGCAATCAATAAAGATACTTGTGAAAAGGTCGTCAAATGCTGGAATAGGTATTAAAGGTGTAAGTTTTATTACTGTCTTCGTGATATGTTTAACACGTCTGGCAAAATTCAGCTACATCTTTATATAGTCCAGCCCTGTAAACAAATCTTTTTATTTTAGCTGGTGTTGTACTCGCCCCAAAATGACCTCCAACTGGTAGCTCAAGTGCCAGTCGCGGCACCTCCTTTCTATACCAAACTGGCAAAACAATTTGATGAATTTCTGCCCATGTCTGGTCTGTTTGAAAGTGTGGTGGTCCCCATTTCTTCATTAAGACATAATTTGTTCGGTAATAACAGACAGGAATACTTTCTTTCTTTCTTGTTAAATGCCTTTTGATAGAACTTTTAATTCCTCATCTTTCTGCTGCAGGTCAACCAAATTAGCAGAGCTAAAATTACTTGCATGTTCTCAAACTTGCTGCTTCTCTGTTCTACGTATCTGATCAAAATAAGATTCGGATAACTCTACATCATCTTCCTTTTGATCCCTCCTGCTTAAACCTGAACATTGTGATCTGTGATCACACATTCAGGGAAAATTCCTGGATAAACATTCTCCACGTCTTCCGTTGCCTGCATCTCCACTAGATTTTCAACTAGTGTAGGCAGCATACCTACTGGCGAATCAGCTATATCATTTGCAAGGACAGATTTTATTCCTGGAGCAGAGAGTTTGGGGTCTAGTCCTCCTATCACACATTATCCACTGTTCTCCCTTTACATAACTGAGCACTTTTTGTCTCACCATGAATTCTTGTTACCAGCACATTTTCTGGCAATAGTCTCTCAGGCGTGCCTATCATCTCATCCCTCAGTAGTGCAGACTGAGAAGATCCTGTCTCCTGCAATATTGGAACGGGCTTATCTATGACTCCTGGTCCATGTGAATAAACTTTACACTTGTTTGTATTTTTTAAGCATATTTGGCACATATTCCTTGATCAAAGTCTGATCATCTTGTACACTCTGAGGCAGTTGTCTAACTTCCCTTATGTTTTTTGTTACTGGTCCAACAAATCTTCCAGGGTTGTCTGGTTTTCCTACATCTGGTTTTCCTCGGCCACCAACACTGTGATTTTGTGTGGCCCATTTTATTATCATGAAAACACCGGGGGCATTTAGCAAGAAAGAGAGTGATGCATTCCTATCTGTTACTACTTAACAAATTATGTCTTAATGAAGAAATGGAGGCCATCACTTCTTTGTCCCTCTCAAGGGTTTCTTTTTTAACCTGTGGTAAAGTATCCTTATTGTCTTCACTGAGATCTACCTTTTCCTTTCTACGTGAGGATATCTCTTTGCTCCAAATTCTGTCCCTCATGGACTGAAATAGATTCTGGAAGCCAAACTGAGTTTATGGACCAACTGATAATCATCAGCCACTTTAGCCGATAACTTTGCTGTTTTAACTCTCTTTTGATCCACATGAGGTCGCACTGCTTCAAGCAGTGAATATTTGAATTTCTCCAAATTACTTACTGCTCTAAGTGCAACAAAGGATTGCTTGCTTTATTCAAGCTCTTATTTATCTACCAAAATTTTTCTGTTTGATCCTTTCAAACTCAATGTAGTTTTGACCAGGATCCCTCATTAGATTCCAGAAACCAGATCCATCCTCTGATAGGGATGCGAATGCCTCACTAGCCCTAACTAAAAGTTCCATTTGGATTAACAAAACTCACATTGACTCTGGCCATTGTATTTGTCTAGACACCTTTTCAAATGAGTTGAAAAAGCCTTCCATATCCTTCTCATCAAACTTAGGCAATGCTTGACCGAGGATAGGCTTCTGACTACCAGTAGTTTGCTAATCCTCACTCATTTCCTTACTCACCCTACCCTCAGCCTTTATCTCCAGCGCTTTACGCTGACTTTCCTTTTTAAAGTGTCAGTTTTTGCTGTTTAACAGTTCTCTCTTTCTTTCTCCTCTGCTACTCTCTCTTTTCCATCTTTTCTGCTGCTGTTTTTCCCTCTCTTCTGCTTTTTAACTGTTTCATTTCTGCTGAACTTTCCATTCTCTCGCCGCTTAACTCAAGCAAACTCCATTTAAAGACCAGTATAAATGAAGCATATGCTTTCAGGTTAATGTTGAAGGTAAGAAGTCTCATCTGTTTACATATAAGCAAAAAACCTCTGAAAATCCTTTTCATCTCTGTACCAAAGGAGACTGATCGGAGTCAGGCCTCGTTTTATTGTCCCTCTGAATAAGCATCAAAGACAGGGTCTCCTTGAGCCAAGGAACAACTTTTAAACAAAAAAAGGATGAGCTTTGTGGCAGAAAATTTAGGCTAGTGTTCTGTACGGGAGTCAGTAGTTGGCGGGAATGGCGAACTCCATCAGAATTCGACTGCTGACAGATTTGTGTAAAACATAACATTCAGTGCAGGCTTACACACCAACTACACATTGAGATGATGAGAGTTCATTCAGAACCTGGAGCTCTCTCTCAACCAATATGGGGTCAGAGGGTGTCCAGAGAGCTATGTACAATATCATAGAGTCATAGAGTCCTATCGCACGGAGACAGGCCTTTAGCCCAAACGGGTTCATGGTGACCAAAATGTTCATCCATGCTTAGCCCATTTCCCTGCACTTGGCCCATATCATTCTCAATGTAGCCTATCTATATATTTGTCCAAATGTGAAGACGTGTATTGCAGAAGACACATTATATTTTACTCCATCATCGTTTTGTTTTGGAAATAATGAGTGTTAGTCCATAACGGTCAAGTTTTAATGCAATCAGTTTTAATTCTTTTGTAGCTTTACAGATTAAACACTAATTTCCTTCACACTCTTATCATGGTACTATCACTGCAGGGATTAGTCTGGTGAAACTCGTTTATTCTGTCTCGATGTAGCAAGGAAATAATTCATGATAAAGGAGAAGTGTCCCACGTACTATCGCAAGAACACTCTACAAATGCAAGAAGTTGGCTTCACTCCTTCACTTTAATCATTTTGCAATGAACTTACTGTCAGTGACTCATCACCAAGGACATCCAGCTCATTTTCCCCAGTAGCACTTTCCATTATCTCGCCTTCTCATAAATACACAATGAGAAGAATGGGGTATTTTGCCAAAGCATTTCTTTGCCTTATGAAGCAAAGCCACTCCAACAGCATCATCACTATTGCCATTGGAGATGGTTGAAATGCTGAGTAGGCAATGGCCTCGCTGTATGATCTCAGGAATAGTAATTCAGGGACCCAGGTAATGACCCAGACCCAGGATTGGAATTCCACCTCGGCAAATGTTGGAACTTGAATTCAATAAAATATCAGGAATTAAGAATCAAATAAAACAATGAAACCATTGTCGATTGTCCTACCTGGCACCCCCATGCCCTTCAGGGAAGGAAATCCATAATCTTCACCTGATCGAGCTTACGTGAGACACCAGACCCACAGCAATGTGGTTAACTCTCAGCTGCAGTTTGAAATGGCCAAGCCAGCGACTCAGTTATATCAGTTACTATAAAGTCTCAAAGAAATGAAACCGGACAGAACTAAGCACTGATTACTTACAGCCCACGGCCTGCACTGGTCAGCAAGGCAGCTCATAAACACCTACTCAAGGACAATGGGCAAAGGGAATTAAATACTGGCTTAGCGTCCCATTAATGAATAAAATAATATGTTTACTCTCAAGGAAGAGAGACAAAGCGACATGACTCACTTTAAACAGTGATTTTTATAGGTACCGTACATGGTCACAGTTTTCAATAATATGGTAACAGGAGAAAAATAAATAAGCTTAATCTCGTTTGTTTTCCATCCCAGCTAATAATAAACAATCTGTTTGTTTGCTTCTTTCCCTCTATCGTTCTCTTTCTCTATCTATTCTACTCAGTCCTTCTCCCATTTACAACAGACGTCCCTGTCACCAACATCAATTACAGCAGCGTTCAGTTCTGATGTCTAGTCATTGGACTCAAAATGCCAATTTTTTTTTCTCCCGATGTGAAGCTGCCAAATCTGCTCAGTTTCTCTGGCACTTTCTCATTCTTTTTGATTCTGATCTCTTGCATCATTCTTTGATTTATTTAACCTTTACTTTTGTTATTACATGGGATGTCTGGATCGCTGACAGGAACAGGATTTGTTGACCCTTTACTGTGAGCTCATTCCAGAAGGTAGTACAGAGCCAAGCACATTACTGTGGGTCTGATGTCAGTCTTAAGCCAGATCAGGTAATAATGCTAGATTTCTTTTGCAAACTACATCAGTGAAATAGATAAATTTATAGACTAAATGCTGGTGATGTTACGGTCAGAATTAGTGAAACTTGTTTTTATTTCCAAATCCTGTCATTTGAATTTACGTTCGGACATAATTTGTGGTAGGATGTAAAACAGTGTCTTAATGTGTAATAGCTTGTGCCGCTGAATTACATTTATTGCAACATTATTACTCTGACAGTGTCCCTCTTATGAGATTATTTTAGAGACAAGAACAAGGTTGTGATCGAAATATTTACAACTGAAATCATGCTTCGAGGAGACCTGTAACCATGAAGGCATGAAAAATTGTTTATTAAGCGGCAGCATCAATGCCAAGATGGCGACTGGGGATATTATTGAGCTCATAGTAGATAAGTTTGATGATGGACAGAATACCGAGACATAAGTGAATTCCTGGTGAAAATGTACTTCAGGATTGTGGAAAATCTTGCTCTCTGGTATTTGTGAGGCCGGGGTTGTGGTCGGTTCTGAAATTTGTGGATAATGAATTGACTTTGTATTTGAAGCCGAACACAACGTTTTCAACCTTTGCCAAATATAGGTAACAGAAATAGCAAGGAAGTTCGCCACGGTTTATGGAATTAGTAAATGGATAGAGATGGAGGTACTTCCCAGGAACACCAACGATAGCGAGCATGGGATAGTAACCTGTCTGAATAATCATCAGTACACCGTATATCCGATCTGATAATGTCGACCAATACCAGGAAAGATAGAACAGTCCCCAATACAAACTCCTGTCCATTGTTGCAGCATTCCAGTCCAATGTTCGCAGATTCTGATCAACTAATGGAACATTCCAGACTATTCTCAGATGTTTGCCTCTCCTTTTCCTGTCTCTGCAGCTGCTGATCCCTGTTAGCAGCGGAGGTGATGCATCCGCTGATACAATGGCATAAAGCATTGCAAGAAACGCCTTATTAATAGGAGAGGGAAACCGTCCAGTGACATCATTAAGATCCATGGAGACTGACATCAATCATAGTCACTGAACAAACAGGCGTTGTTCATTTGCATTACTTTAACCGCCTGAACCTCCACCACCACCACCCTCAAAAACCACAATCTAGATGTTTTTACCGTGCTGATCGTTCGTCGACTAGAAAAGACACCAGCTGATGTATTTACAGAAGATACCTTTGCACTCCATTACACAGGAAATGTGGATTTGCCTGGTCATCCCTTTCATTGACCTAATGAGCCAATTTTGTATCTTCAACTCTCAATGTGCATTAGCACCTTTTTTTAAGTAGAAACTCACAAACACCTGAACTCAAGTTATTGGCTTCAAAGCAGGAAGACTTAATTGTTTGAGTTCAGTCCAAAGCCAAATGTGGTAATTTGTCACCTTTTGCAAGGTTATATTATCCTTGAATTTTCTTCTTCATTGGGATTAAAAATGACCCAAGATTCCAATATGTCTGAGTTTTGAAAGGTTTATTTGTGTTCCTTTTGTTTATACATAAATGGTAATACCTCAGGCGGAACGCATTCAAGTCTTTAAATAAAAACATGTACAATCAAGCGGACGTGGCCAGCTCTCGAGCTGGGCAGTTCGATTCAGTTTGGGGGTTAGCTGAGTTAGGGTCACTGTTGGAATTGAACGCTCTCCCCCTCCTTCTCTTCCGACCTCATCACCTGTAAGCTTTTTGTATCAGATTTACTTTTGGTGATAAAGCATTTGTTTATTGGAATTCTTGCAAGTATTTTGGAGCAACATTCTAAAGTCAGGATAGCGTCTTGGTTGGATAAATTAAGTTAGTTGAATATTCTATTTTCAGTTTCATGTGCTTCATTCCGTACTTTGGTAAAATTGTTTGTTTCAAACTCGGCAGTATGACCAACTAATTCACGCCGGAAATATCCACTGTACACTAACCTTCAACAAATACCAAAGTTAGGTCTGGACTACCTGCTAAAAATTGTTTTGAGGGATCGGGCCAGATTGGGGGGCCTTTGCGGAATTTAGATAGCGAATGGCAGTTTTTGGAGTCTCTTTTTTCGTGTGTGGATTTGGTGGGTAAACAGAACTTCAGAACACAATAGCTCTTGCAGTCACAAAGGGTGTTTTGGAGATGGGAGAATCGACATTGGGACTGTTACAAAATGCACATAAATCCAAGCTGCGGGAATTAGTAGACAAGGTGGAATTGAAGCTACCTCCTAATGTGAGGAAATATTAGATGTTTGCAGCAACAGTTCAGCATTCCAATTTGCTGGAAACTCCATTGGGGTCTGTACAAATGACTAAACTTTAATCGGAAATAAAGCAGCTTGAGTAAGAAGTCGAAGTGAAGCAGTTTGCGTTATGGCTAAAATTAAAAGAGAAACAAAGAAAACGAATTGGTTTTATCCAGGAAAGAGAGAAAGAAAAACCGAATGGCTTTAGCAGGAGAGAAACAAAGAGAGAGAGCGTTTGAGCTTCAGAGATGTACACTGAGACGAGAAAGTTAGCTGTAAATGATGGAAATGAAGGCTGAAGGCAAGCTTACTGATAGACAGCGTGAGGATTAGCAAACCCATGGTAGTCAAAAGCCTGGGGAGATACTTTTTAGGTATATTCACGCCTTGCCGAAGTAGGATATGGAAAACCTTTTCATTTCATTTGAATAAGTGGCTAAACAATTGCATTTGCCAGTGACCATGTGGGATTTTTGATCCAAACGGAACCTGCAAGGAGAGCTAGTGAGATCGCCGCAGTAATACCAGAGGAGGGATCTAGGGAGTATGAGAAGGTGAAGAAAGTGCATATGAGCTTGTGCCAGAAGCCTAAAGACAACATTTCAGGAATCTTAGGAGTGACCCTGGTCAAACCTATATTGAGTTTGAAAGGGTCAAAGAAAGTAATTTTGATAAATGGATAAGAACTTTTAAAATCCATCAAATGTATGATCCACTTAGAGAGATAATTATTTTGGAAAAAATCAAAGATTCATTGCATGAATTAGTGCAAACTCATGTGGAAGAGCAGAGAGTTAAAACATATTTTTAGCAACTGAAGAAGTTGATGATCATGATTTGTTTCATAAAACACATCTTGGCTTTCAGAATCAACTTCAGAGCATGAGGGATAGAGGAAATCCTCATGTGGAAAATGACATGTAGATCTCAGTGAAGATCAGAAGGACAACTTACCACAGGGTAACAAAGGAACCCTTGAAGGGGACAAAGAAGCTAAAAAGCTCTGGTGTTTTCGTTGCAATAAATTAGGTCACAGTAGAGTACTCTGTTGGTGGGCTAGGGAAAAAAAAACAGATGTAAGAAAGCAGGATAAGCCCGGGAGTTTTATGGGAGGGGTAACAGAAAGCACAGTGGAGGCTCGAAAGCTACATCAGAGTGTACAAGTTGATCTGAGGTTGGTCAAGGAGGAAGTACCAGATCTGCTTATAAAATATACCTGCAAAGGGAAAGTGTATTCACATAGGTCAGGAGTATCAGGGAAAGAGGATGCACAATTTAGAGACGCAGGATACTCTCAGTCTGTGATGCTGAAAGATACAAAGGTATGTATTCCTGAAGGACTATTTCGAGAAAAGGTACTTATAAAGTGAATTCATGTGAGACAAAAAGCGCACAATTATGTAAAGCGGGGATGGAATGTCCAGTAAAGTGTGCAGAAATTGCGGTGGGAGTATTAGACAAACTGTCAGCACCAGGAATACAATTTGTCCTTGTAAAGTATGTACCTGATTCATCGGTAGAAGTGTTACCTGCTCTGGTTGAAAAGCCAGTGGAATCACAGGCAACTGAAGCAATGCAGGAGCCTTATCCTGGAATCTTTCCTGATTATGGGGCAACAAGGACACAATATCACCAGCTGAAACAGGAGAGATCATAAATGTAAAGACGAGAAAGCTGAAGTGGCATTGGCAGAGATGTTGTTTCATCAGATAGTTGAAACAAAACAAGAGTAAATATGTGATTATGGAAATATGTTTAGATCAGCTAAACTAATTGAGTTACAGCATAAAAATGAAAAGTTAAACCAGTTATGTCCCATGGAACACAGGGAAACTTAACCAATTGGATGCAAAATTGTCTTGAAGGTAACGGATTATTTTCCAGACTGGAGGCCTGTGGCCAGTGGTGTGCTGAAAGAATCAGTGTTGAGCTTGCTGCTTTTCATCATGTATATACACAACTTGGATGTGAATATCAAAGGCATGATCACTAAGTTTACTGATAACAGCAAAATATGGTACAGTGGACAGTAAGGAAGATTATCTCAGAGTACAAGAGCACCCATGGAAGCGGGTATAATTAGACATTGAAATTATACCTGGATAGATACATAATTAAGAGTGGTTCAGAGGTATATTGGCAATATGCTGGCAAATAGGACGAGATCAGATTATGATGTCTGGTCAGCATGGACAATTTGGACAAAAGTGCCTGTTCCCGTTTTGTCTGACTCTCTGATTCGATAAAATGGATTAGGCAAAGTTCTAAAGGCCTTTCGAGTGGAAATTCTCTTCCGCAAAAGATTGTGGTGCTGCTTTGTTTACATGTATTCAAAGATGTATTAGTTAAGTATTTGTCCATGAAGTGAGTCATGGATAATTGGATACAGAGAGGAAAGTGGGGCTGAGACCACAACCTGACCAGCCACAATCTTCGTGCCTGGTGGAGAAGGCTCACAGTGTGTAATGACCCACTACTGTTCCTCAGTCCCATGTTTCTGTGTTCCATTCAGCCCCTGAAACCTGCTAGACAAGAGCACTGGGAGTCCACGTACTGCTATCACCTCGTGCACAGAAACAGAGGAAACTATTCAGTCCCTCAATACTTTCCCACACGGTTTAGGTGATTTGGAAAATGTAATTGGAAAACCCAGACTTGGTATCAAAGAGGCCCCTCATCTCTCTTTACAGCGATTCCGCATTCTGCTAAATGTGCTTCATTTGTTGGTCACGTTGTCGAACCAGGTTGACTGTGAATACAGCTCGGATATATCACCCAGAGATGGCTCAGAAAATCCTCTGGACTCCCTGACTATATTCAATAACCAAACTTCCAGGAAAATAACACCCTGTAATTTTCCAATAATAGAATGTGAGAACATAGAAACAGAAGCAAGTCGTTCGCTCCCTACCCCAACCCCTGAAGATTGCCTTGTCCTTCAGTAAGATCATGGCTGATCTTCTCTCGGTCTCAAATCCTCTTTCATGCCTAAATATTCATAGCACCCAACTGTCTGACAGCTCAAAATCCATTTGAAGCCTCTTTAAATACTTTCGTCGAACAGAGAACGTCGGACATTACAGCACAGTACAGGCCCTTCGGTCCTCGATGTTGTGCTGATCTTTTATCCTTCTCTAATATCAGATTCATCGACATACTTTCGTGCATTATCTTTCATTTGCCTATCCAAGCAATTCTTAAATGTCCCTCAGGTATCTGACTCGACTAGCATTGCTGGCAGTGCATTCCACGCACCCAACACTCTGTGTAAAGAACTGAACTTTGACATCTCCCCAAAACCATCCTCCAATCACTTTAAAATTATGTACCTTCATTCCCTCGTTAGAGAGATTTCTGCTAGGGGAAAAGGTTCTTTACACAGGCTATTCACTCTGTCAATGCCTCTCATCATCTTGTATACCTGTATATAATTACCTCTCATCCTGCTTCACTCCAATGAGAAAGGACCTAACTCCCTCGATCTTTCTTCATAAGACCTGATCTCCAGTCCAGTCAGCATCCTGGTAAGTTCACTCTGCACCCTCTCTAAATCTTTCTCATCCTTCACAGAATGAGGTGACCAGAACTGAACGTAATATTCTAAGTGTGGTCTAAACAAGGCGCTATGGAGCTGCAGCATAACCTCGCGGTTCTTAAACCCTTGCTAATCAAAGCTAAAGTACTATATGCCTTCTTAACTACCCTATCACAATTTGGGTAGCAAACGTAGGGGATGTATGGTCATGGACCCAAAGACCCATCTGTTCCTCCACACTGCTAACACTCCTGCCTTTAACCCTGTATTCTGCATTCACATTCGAGCTTGCAAAGAGAGTCACTTCACACTTTTCCAGGTTGATCTCTATTTACCACTTCTCAGCCCAGTTCTGCATCCTGTGAATGCCCCATTGCAACCGACAACAGCCCTCCACACTATGTACCTCTCCACAAACCTTCGTGTCATCGGCAAACTTACTAACCCACCCTTCCGCTTCTTCATCCAAATCATTTATAAAAATCACAACAAGCAGCGGTCCCACAACGATCTATACCAGGATGAGCTAGTATCCTGGTGCTATCTTATCGAACTCACCTCATTCACTACCTACTCAATCTCACAGTGTTCCTCTCATTCAATGCCAGCCCGATTCTCCAACCCAACATAACTGGAGATACTCACCACCACACTGATGCCCCTGGATATTCCGTGATAACTGGCATTGGTGCCATTTTTCAAGTGTCAATGGGCACACGGTTGATCTTTCTCAGTTTGGAGCAACACTGTACAGTTGACCCTGCGCATGGCAGACAAGGGGAACTAACACGACGAATTTCTATCTCTCTCCATCTCTCTCACTCTCTACATATGCACTTCTTTTATATCCAATCACAATTAGTAATTCTGGCTATTTCACCTTGTCTCACTTTATTGTAGGAGAAAGTGAGGACTGCAGATGCTGGAGATCAGAGCTGAAAAATGTGTTGCTGGAAAAGCGCAGCAGGTCAGGCAGCATCCAATGAGCAGGAGAATGAACTTTTCTGGCATAAGCCATTCTTCAGGAATGTATTGTATTCAGCCAAACACCACTACAAAACACTTGTCCCGTTATGAAATACAATTTCGAGTAGAGAAGGTTTTATCCTCCGCTGCTATCTTGACCGTTATCTTCCCCTGTGAGGAACGATATAAAATACTGGTGTAAATGGCCTGTCAGTTCCCAGTAGCCAGTTACCCAGTCACACCCTCCAAATGTCCTCAATATACTTTGCTGACTTTCTTTCTACCAAAGGACACATACCTCTTGAACTCTTCTTATGTACATGGAAAAGCTCGTGCTGCTTGTTTTTACATGTCTTGCCAATTTGCTTACATCACATCTTTTCTTCCCTTTTCTTATCTTTCTATAACCATGCAGTCATATCGCGCACAAACACAATCTTTGATCCAACTTGTCTATGCCGGCCAGGTTTTTCAAAGTAAACTAGTGCCACCGGCTTGCATTTGGCCCAAATGCCTCAAAAGGGTTCCCATTCATATGTTTGGTCAAATGTATTTCAAATTTGCATCTGCCAGACTTGCATCTGTCAGTCTTCCTCTGACAGCTCATTCTAAAAACTCATCACCCTGTATGTAAATAATGTTCCTTCTTCCTCCCTTTTAAATCTTCCCTCTTACACCATAAACGTATGCTCTCTCTCTCTGGTTTGATTTTCTTATCCTGTAGAAAGGACCTTGGCTTTTCACCCTATCCATGCCAAGATCCATGCATCTTGTGGAGTGAAAGCAAAGTTCATCTTTCGGGTCCTTGTTTCTACAGCAATTTGTGCATTTCTATTTCCAGTATCCATTGTTATTGGTTTAATTGAAAATTTGTTATGAGTCTATTCATTTCTGGACAAACTCAGCAGCCTCTACAGAGACAGAGAATCAAAGTTATCGTTTCAAGTCCAATATGACACTTCTTCAGAACTGACAAGGATTGGAAACTGGGCATTTTAGTCCCTTGCTAGCCATGGGGGGTGGGTGAAAGGGAAAAGAGGGCGTGACAACAGATAAACAGGCTTTCAGCAGTGGTGAACGAGAAGATGATGCAAAATGAGTTTAAATTAAGATGTGAATTGGGGAAAGGGGTTCTCTCTATTGAATACAAGATAAAGAAGACTCAAGGTCATAGGGAGGCCAGGAGGGAGGATGTGGAGCATGTAGTATTAGAAAGATCTGGCCAGAGATACATTTTCACTGTAGAGATCATCACCGCCGCCAAAGGAATTCAGGTGCCTGATGTGTTATTGGCACAAGTAAGATTTTCATGCTGCCTTAGTATTGTAACATAGAAAAATAAAAAAAAACAGTCGGAAGTTTGGGCTGCGTTCTTTTTCCTGTCATTTTGAATATTGTTTCAAATTTGCGGTGCTTATCTTTAAATGCTTGTTCTTGAAGTTCATCAATTTCTATTTTTGAGCAAGGTACAAGGAAGTGTGTCAAGTCTGCTCAAACAAAGCACCGTACATTGGGAAGTGAACAAAAATGCAAAGTGCACAAGTTCATTGGCTCTGAAACGAGATAAAGCTGGCATCACTGACACGACAGAGGTCTTAATCATGTCAGCGAGAAAAACAGAGGGGAAAACATTCACTTCAAACACAGTAGATGGTATTATGGGAAAGAAAACGATTCAGATGAATATGTTAAGGTATTTGAGTTATGTAACATATTGGAGGCGTGACATCAGGGAGGGACACTCAGCAGAATGAGAATATGATAATGGAAGTGTTACCACATCAGAAACCAGTTTAGGTCACTGTCTACAGGCCTGATGGGTGAATGGGTCCCGGTTTGAACTAGGGGAGAGTCAGTTGAATTGCAGATATTGCAGCTCACACTGGGTTATCATCTGATGTTGTAGATCACAGCAGCAGCCGCAGCAGAATTGCATTCAATAACAATCCATAACTTTCTTCCCCAGGATAATCCATCACTCTATCATTACCATCAAACCGAGTGATGGTTCAGTGACGGGTTTGGGTGAACATGCCAGAGTAAGGACCATTTGTATCTAAACATGATGATAACCCATTAAACCTACCACACTTGACTGGTTACATTCCAAACAGCAGAACTACAATCTGATGGAGAGGGGGAAATGATCCCAAGACTAACAGATAAGATAGAAGCTCTGAAGTCCTGCCACATTTAGTCATCAATGTCGATCGACTGTTGAACAATTTACTAGAGGAGAGGACTGCACAAATATCCCCATTCTAAATAAACGAAACGCTCTGTACATCATTGCAAAAGATAAGGATGTAGAATCTGCACCATCCTCAGCCAGAAGTGTTGAGTCGAAAATCCACCTCACCCTCCTCATGATGCTCACAGATGCCACTCTTCAAGCAAATTCGATTCACGGCACATAACATGAAAAAAAGTTTAACATAGTAGATACGACAAAGGCAATGGGCCCTGACTCCATTCCTGCAATAGGACTGAAGACCTGTGCCGCACAACATGCCGTGTCCCCGGGGAAGCTGTTTCATTCCAGCTCCAACTTTGATATCTGCCTGGCCACGTGGAAAATTACTCAACTCTATCCAGTCCCATAACAAGGGAATAACTACAGCCTGAACATTTACCACGCACTCAGTCCCGTCGCGATAGTCAAATTGGTGGGAGTTCGTTTGACAGAGCTGTCAAGCAGCACAGAAATAACCTGCTCAGTGTGAATTCCGATAGGTCCCCATCTAGAGATGATGCGGTTGTAGAAATGCCATTGGATTACTAATCTAGACCAGGCTAATGCTCTGGTGGAAGTTAAAAACAATTAACAAACTATCGAGATCTAAAATCTGGTGTCAGTAAAAGTGATTTTGAATCTAATGCCGATTGTGAACATGTGTTCCTTCCCCAATGTACTTTCAGAAAGTGTGTCTCCTGGTCTAGCCCGCAAGTGTCTCCAGACACACAGACATTTGATAAACCCTACAATGGTCTTAGAAACGGCCAAGCAAGACACTCAATTGTATCAAATTGCTCTGAATTCTAAAAGGATAAAACCGGACAGAACACCCAGCAACAAGCTTGGTTTTGGAAGAGGGAACGGGAAACACAGTCCTTTTCACCGTACAGATGCTGCCTTCCTGATGTTTGAGAGCTTGTGACATCAGTTACAGAGCTTTCCCACGGAGTGCACAGAAGCATCAGGAAAGAAGCAAGGCATTAGACACTTTAAGGCTTACCCGTTCTAGATCTTGGAGACAATCTCCTCAATACATTTTTCCCCACAACGTGTTCATATCCCTTAGTATGTTTAAACACCGGGATATATCAAATAAGAATTCCTGTAGTCCATTCGGTCCATTAAATTGACTCCTCTGTTCAACACAGAGACAGTTCTCTATTAACACGTGTTTACTAAACACGATTTGACTGCAAAACGATTGGTTGCACACCTTTTTATAACGAAAGCTCCTATTCTCTGTTCCGTGATTCCACACCTCCTGACACTTGCTGAATATTAAATCCTAGCCTCAGGATTCTCTGTCTGCAAAATGCACCCTCAGTGTGTTCAGCTAAAAGAGAAATGCAATTTGCTCTGCAAGCCTTGAACCTGAGCCTGAAACTGGGGATTCTAGTCTACATTTAGAAGTACGTTTATTTCAAACCGGAAAGAATCTTGATGAGAGGTGGAATTCCCCTTTGGCATCACGTGGTCAGTCAGCTAACGCGTTTTCTGGTGAAGATCTGAGTGAAACGTACAGTGCTGTAATCATTGATTGTAGTGGAAAGTGTTACGGTTACTGCACTGTTTAATTACAATATATGACTTAAAGATTTACTTAGACTGAGCTTGTGTGTGTGCTGGGATAACCTCAGTTTTTGGTTATGAGCAATAATTTGGCGGTTCGCCCTTTACCTTCTTTTTCCCATGGCCCTGAATATTAATATTCACAGTTTTCTATAACATGGTGTTTCACAGGAACACAGCTGCCGCATTAATGGAGAACAAATTGAAAAGATATCTGATCCTCTATCTTCCCACCAAACTCCTGCTCTCTCCCTATCTCGTTTGTGTCTTGAAATCCTTATTTATATACAGTGCCTTCGCTTTCATCGCCTGATCTGGGAGAGAATTCCCCAGGTTTACCAGTGTCTGAGTACAGATATTTAATCTCAACTCAATGCAGAGCGGCCTGTCTGTACCTAATACTGTGGCCCCTTGTTTTAAACGACCCAGACTGGGGAATTATCATCCCTGCTTCCAAACTGTCTCACCCTGTCAAGATTTTATATGTTTTACTGAGATCTGCACTCATTTTCCTAAAGCCCATGGAATGAAGGCCGAGTCTACTCAACTCTGCTCCCGCAACCAGCCTGTCATCCCAGAGATCAGTCTGGTCATCCTTCACTTCTCTTCTGTCAAAGTCAGGTTTATCCTTTATGAGGGAAGGAAACCAAAACTGCACACAAAACTGCACAATGTTCGAAATAGGGTCTCACCAATGCCCTGTACAGCTGCAGTAAGACAACCTTACTCCTGGACTCAAATCCTCCTGAAATGAACGGCAACACATCATTTATCTTCCTAACTGCTTTCTGTTCCTGCAATGTTGCTTTCAGTGACTGGTGTACAGGGAGATCCAGATTCGTTTCAATGCGACAGCTCCCCACTTGGTGGTCTGTGTACACTGATCAGTATACGAATGGCATTCCCATTATTGACTTCTGGCTTCAGAACTCACTGCCCTGCATGGAGCTCAGAGGTCTGCAAAGAAGCAAAGAAAAATGCAACATTAATTCCTTTATGGATCACTATTTTTCAACCAACCCCTTTTCAAATGGTAGGCTGCCGTTCTGTCTTTCCCACCATCGTGCAAATTGTGGCATCTACACGCATCTGCCACATCTTTGCCCATTCACTCAAGTTGTCTCAATCAACTTGTAGCTTTTTTACATCCGGCTGCCCCACTCACAATCAGTGTCATCAGCAGATTTGGGAATATTGCGTTTGATTCCGTCGATCAAAGGTTTGGTGTGTATTCGGAAAGCTGGGAGCCAAGCTCGATTCCTTCTATATCACCCAAAACTTCCACTGGAACAAAACATTGTATTCCTTCTCGCTGCTTCCTGTCATCTCTCCCGTTCAAAAACCATGTACACATATTAGCCGCCGTCCCATAAGATTAGAATTTGTATGGTAGTCTTGGGGCTTTATCAGTAATCCTTTTGAAAACCTAATCGTTTTGCATTGATTGCTTCTCCGTAATTTTGCCAAAATCACTTTCTCAAATATGACTCCCTTTTGATATATTTCCCTCTGATGACTTTTTCTCTGCCCGTTAATGTCAGTCCCAATTCTTTGTCTAAGTTGTTTATTTTCTAATTTCATTCTATTCACGTTTTTCTAACCATATTAAAGTTTCCTCGCCTTGCTGGGAATATTTATTTTTCATTTCGTTTTCTTCTGTGAAGACATAACATTTGTACATGCTCCATAGTTCTACCTTGTCCCTGTTCTCTATTCTCCATTCTCTGGTTTCAATCTGTAAGGAAGCCACACATTATTTCCCTTATTTTTGCCAGTGACATACTTTTAGAATCTATTACAAGTTCTCTTTTATAACCCTAGTTCAAAATTCTTCAAATTCATCAATTCCTGTGTTATGCTGCTCAGTAATTAACGTTCCAAAACCAAACAATCGCAGAAGCACTGACTCTGTACTGTCATAAATGAAGCACGATCTACATTAGTCCCACTTTCCTATATTACTTTCCATAACCATGTATGTTATGGCACTTCAAGGGCACGACCATGTACTTATTAACGGTTGTGAGGTTACCTGTGCCAACTGCCCTCTCATGAAGTGCACTAACACTCTCTGGGTGAAAACCAATCCTGAAATCCTCACTCAATCTCAAACCCTTCACTTTAACAGGGTACTCCCTTGTCATTGGCTCTTTGACTGAAAGGAACAGCTGCTGTCTACCCAACCTGTCCATGCAGCCGGTAATCTTATCCTTCTCAATCACGTCCCTCTCAGCCTTCTCTGCTACAAAGTAAACAACCCTTTCCAGGGGACATCCCGATGAATTTCTTCTGCCCCCCCCCCCCCGCCTTCCGTGCAATCGGATCCTTACTCTATTGTGGCTCTCAGATGTGAACACAGTATTCCATCTTGGCCTAACTAAACTTCCGCAGAGCTCTTATAATCTATGCCTCGATGAACAAAAGTTATGTTTATGCTCGCCTATGCTTTCTCAACTTGTGCATTAACCTGTTTCATCACATTCAGGAATGTGTGGAGAAGCACCGTTTGTGCTTCCTAGTGTGCTGCCATTCATTGTGTACTCCCCATCTGGTTCCTTCTTCCAAAGTGTATCACCACATATTTATCATGGTTACATTGCCATTGATCCACCCATCTGACGATTCCATCTGTATCTTCATGTAGCATAAGGCCATCCACCTCACTGCCAAACACCTGGCCAATCATTGTGTCAAACGCCAACCGATTTATCACACTCACCCCACCCCCTCCATATTCACAGCTGCATCATTTAAGAATACCACAAATAATAAGGTTAAACATCACACAACGCCAGGTTATAATACAACAGTTTCATTCGGAGGCACTAGCATTCGGAGTGCTGCTTCTTCATCACGTGATTATGCTCTTCGAAAGGTTTAACCTGTTGGACTATCATCTAGTGTTCTGTAACTTTTAATTTTGCCCAAACTAGTACAACATTAGTGCCTCTAAATCACAAATAAGAAGGGACACAGCACTCATCCCAGTGGTACACGATTGCACACTGGTCTCCAGTCAAACAAACAGCCTTCTACCAGCAGACCTTCTGTCTCCTACCATTAAGTTGATTTGGATGCAACTTGTCAAGCCACTAATGAGTCCTAACTGTTCCCTGGTTATTCTGTTCTGCTGGACAAACTTGTAGTTTACGTGGGGATTCTCCTTAATCTTGCCCTGCCAGCAGGTTTCCATCCTGCTGTGTTAGTCAATCTGGTTAAAGCGAAGAATTGCCTTCTTATTGCAATCTGCAATTGTCGATCCTTTATCCTGCCATTCATTGCCTTAAATGTAGAGTAGACAGCCAGAGAACCATCCTATTTATTTCCACTTTGTCATATGTTTAGTGATTTTTCTAAATTTCACTGCGATCACCTGTCATTCTTTGAAACTTTGGAGGACACAGGCCGAGTTTCCACATGAGGCAATCTCGCCATCTGAAGGATGAATCTGGAGAATGTCCATTGCGCATCCACTGTGGTCAGTACATTCTTGCTTAAATTGGGTCACCAACACTTTACACAATACTCCAGGTACAGTCTCATTAACAAACTCTGAAACTGTTTCAACATGACCTTCCACCTATGTTCTGATTCTCTTAAATGAAGGCGAGCCTGACTTTAACTTTCCTCTTGCATATATTCCTCCAATTACCTTTCACTTTACTTTATTTATGAACACACTGCATGAGTTCTTATAAAAAGCCTTTTGAAAATCGAAATATGCCATTTCTATGTTGCAATAAACAAGTTCAATTCATTCTGAACTTTGACAAGTATGATGACTCTGTCAGAAATGCATAATGATTCTCTCCAATGCCGCTGTTAATTTCTAAATATCCAGTATCAGATCCTATATGATAGATTACAACAGTTTCCCCACAGATGTCAAGTTAATCGGTCTGCAGTTCTCCACACTATCTCTTCTTCCCTTTGCAGATGCTTGGATCCCTTTCATTCATCTACAATGCTTGGAACACATTTACTAACTTCGATTTATCTACAATGGCGTTCAGCCTCTGCAGAATGTACATGAAAATAAAACAGCCATCGACAACACAATTCATGTCTGTATTGCTGATTTAATTCTAATATATTGATACGAAGTACAACTGGGTCATCAGATTTAGCAATGCTCAATCCAGCTACAAAAGTATCATACTAGTCTCCAACTACTACCTTGTTAAGGATATGAATTGACTTTATCTCTTTAGTTCCACAAGTTCCATGTGATCACTTGACATTTCTCACGATTTTCTGGATCTTCCTCCATGAAGACAGAAGCAAAGTAACTGGTTATTTTCTTGGCCAGTTCCGTGTTCTCCACAATAACCTCACCTTTACTGATTACAAAATTCCACATTTGATCTTGCTTTTATTTTGCTTTCTTTGAAATACAGATTGTAGATTTATGTAGTTTTCGTGTTCTTCTTTCACAGAATCATGAAATGCCTCGAGTGTGGAAAAGGCCCTTGGACCCAACAGGTCCATGCCGCCCCTCTGAAGAGTGACCACCCAGACCCATTCCCCTCTGATTCTAACATTTTCCCGACTAATGCACCTAATCTATACATCCCTGAACACAATGAGCAATTAAGCATGGCCAACTCACCTAACCTGAAAATCTTTGGACTGTGGGAGGAAACTGGAGCGCCCGGAGGAATCCCACGCAGACAGGGAGAGAATATACACAGTCCACACAAACAAATCTTTGAGAATTCTCTGTTTTCCACAATACCTGGAATCCTTCTTCGGTCACTTCCTATGATTGATATAATGTTTAATTTATTATGTTAACCACAATTAAGTCACTTGCCCTTTCTTCGGTGATTGTACCTTAAAGAAATAGACGTATGTTTCAGACATTGCAGTATTTCTGTGGATCTCCTGGTCCTGACCAGGTGTATCCATGAACACAGCAAGAGGCGAGAGAAGATATTGCGGGGGCCCTAGCTGATTTTTTGCATCATCGCTAGCCACAGCTGAGGTCTTGGAGGGTCGTGAACGTTGTGCCTTTATTCAAGAAACGCTGCGAAGAATAAATTGAGAACTATAGACCAGTCAGCTTAACAACTGTGATTTGTAAGTTACTTGAGAAGTTTCTGAGAGATAACGTATACATGCATTTGAAACGACACGGTTTGATAAGGAGTAGTCAGCACTGCTTTGTGCACAGGATATCATGTCTTGCAATGTTTTAGCGTTCTTTGGAGGAAGTGACCTGGAATGTTGATGAGGGTATGGTGGTAGACGTAGTCGATCCAGGTTTCAGAAAAGCGTTTTATAAGTTTCCACATGAGAGGCTGCTCTGAAAGGCTCGATAGCAAAGAATCAAGGGGGATCTCGCAAAGTGGATACACACTTGGCGTGATGGTAGGACGCAGAGGCTAATACTTGGAGGATGCTTGTTGGACTTGACGCCTGCGGTTAGTGGAGTGCCTCGGCTGTCGGTGCTGGGCCTATTACTCTTTGTTATCGATATCAAGGATTTGGATGAGAATGTACAAGGCATGATTAATAATTACGCTGATGCCAATAAAATAGGCAGTACTGTGAGAAGTGAGAAAGGTTATTAGAAATTACAGCAGGCCCTCTATCAGCTGGTGAAGTGGGCCGAGAAATGGCAGGTGGAATTTGATACCGATATCTGCTGGGTGTTGCATTTGGAAAGTCATATTCAGGTTGCAGCTTCGTGGCGAATATTAGACCCTGAAGGTGTGTAGTGGAATAGAGAGATCTTGGAGCTCAGGTCCGTGGTTCTCTAAAAGTGGTCGCAAGTAGACAGGGCAGTAAAAAAAGCTTTTGGCTCACTGGCCTTCATCAGTCAGGGCATTGAGTATAGACGTTGTCGAATTAGATTGCAGTTGTACAGGACACTGGCGAGGCTGCACTTGAAGTATTGTGTTCGGTTTTGTTCACTTGGCCGTAGGAAGGATGTGATTAAACTGGAAAGAGGACAGAAGAAAGTTATAAGGATATTGCCAGTTCTCAACATTCTGAGTTATAGGGAGAGTTTGGACAGGCCAAGACATTTTCCTTTGAGTGGAAGAAACTGAGGGGAAATCGTATAGAAATCTATAAGATCATGAGATGCGTGGATAAGGAGAATGCACTCATTCTTGTTCCCAGTGTTGGGAATCAAGGACGAGAAGGCATCAGGTTAGAGGTGAAAGAATAAAAGGGATCCTCAGGAGCAACATTTTTATGCAGAGGATGGTACACATATAGAATTAGCAGCCAGCGGTTTGGTTGAGGCACATACATTAACAACATTCAAAAGGCGTTTGGACAAATACGTGCATAGGAAAAAAATAGAAGAATATGGGGCAAGGGCAGGGAATTGGAATTAGCAGGAGGGATATTTTGGTCAGGACGGATCACTTTGATCCAAAGGGCCTGTATCCAAGATGCAAGACTCCATGGTTCTATGACTGTAACAACCATTGCATGTCTATCACTTCATGCTCAAACATTCTATATTGTATTCAGATGCCGTGTAAGATACATATTAACGTCACTATTCCTCAGAGCAAGGTTATTAATGAGTCCTTCTGACCACACAACAAACCCAAAATAACCTGCTCTCTTGTTTGAGTCTCAACATACTCTCCAAACTACCTGTTATACGCTTTTGGAATTTATTTTTAACAACTTTAGCAGTCACTTAGTTAACGCAGTTTAGATGCACTTTGAGATCATCCAGTAATACTGCAGCACCCACAATACTTGCATTTCTAATTTCCAGAGCATATAATGCACAGACTTTGCATGAGAACATTGGTTTCGATATATAATACAACAATGTTTGTTTCTCTTTGCTATTTACAAGATCCACCCAGAATGATTCTGTGGAATCTGGAATCTGAGGGACAGTATCGACGGCAATATTAGTGAAAGACTCGGACAAGACATTCGGGGAGGCTCACCTCGACGCTGACATGATCTTAAGAAATGACTGTCATCACAGGACAATCACCAATATCCTCCCAGCTCTCTCAGGTTAAGTGTCACCTTACTCTGTTTGCTCGCTCACACTCACTATCTGTTATAGCACTTACCCCGGAACAAGGCTGACACTCTATCTCCAAATAAGGCTCACCCACTATCACTCTCACTATTGAATTCAGCAACCACCTCCCCCCACCCCCCCAACCCCCCCCCCCCCCCCCGCCCCCCCGGGCACTCTCTCTCTCTCCCTCCACCATACCCCCAACACTAATAACACTGCATGGATATAGCACTGCGGACTGACTCCCTCTGGACACCTCACCATTCTCCCTCCCCTTCCACCTAAACCTGCACTAACAGCAGGGCCACACACTCCCACCTTCACCCCCTCCCTGCCTTTCTCCCATTCCAGGAGAAACGGTCTGTAATAGTAGAGAAAGGGCCAAGCCAAATGGTGGAGCACCCGATATCTGATCCCTCCTCCACCCCGTCCACCCGGCATGTGGGGAGGACCCTGATATGAGCCGGAGAGGAACAGTACGGGTCGAATGGAATTTCCGTGACATTAATGTCCCTCCAACTGAGTAATAAACATTGTTCAGTGAAGGGCAATTCGCACTTTAACCACTCTGTGTGTTCCCACAATTTTCACCCTTGCACAGGAACAAATATCTCATTGCAGAGAGATGCAGTCACAAAAATACTCAAGAGACATGTGGAACCACGTCAATATACTGACACTCACATTACATATATGAAGATGGACCTGCACACATGTAGTGGCATACAGTCACACACAAATAGGCACAAAGACAGACAAAATGCGCAGGCTAATTCAGAATTGAACTGGTGTCAGTGCATAAATACAAAGATACACAAACACATGAACGAACACACACAAGCACACATAAGACACAGAGACACAGACACTAATGCTTATAAGACAGAGATAGATAAGTTTTGGATGAAAAAAGGTGCCAAGGGTTACAGACAGAAGTCAGCAGAATGATGTTGAGAAAACTCTAAGCTTTTACTAAATGGCATTCAGACACGATGGGTCGAATGGCCTAATTCAGCGTTTATAATGCTCGTTGGGTGTCATGCTTTCAGTTATTATCTTCCTGTTTGAAAAGAGTCAGTGGTACTATTGGACTGGTTTACAGGGTTGAATGGTTTATGACTATACCTAAATATTCTGTCCTTGTGTTTCAAAAGAAGTGGCGCTTTAATGTTACGTTCACACAGTTTGAAATAACAGGTCCCACACTGAAATAAGGACGCCACTTTCACTTTAGTATTGTACTATCTGTAGGGTCCTCATCCTCAGGGAGCAGTGAATACTCAGATTTTGAAGATATTCAAGGCTGAGCTTGACTGATCTTTGCTGGACAGGAGAGTCAGTGGTTATTGGGAACAGACAGGAGACGGGTCGTCAGACACACTCCGATCGGCCATGAGCATTCTGAATGGTGCCGCCGAATAGCCAACTGCTGTCCCTACCCCATGTGTATCTCAATCCATTCTCGATGCTGTTACAGAGATATACTGCTGTCCCTACCCGATATGTTATTCTCTCAATCCACCCTCGATGCTGTTACAGAAATATACTGCTGCCCCTACCCATGTATGGTGCACTCCATTTATCCCTTGAAGCTGTGATAGAGACAGAGAAACACCTCATTCAGCCAGTCATTATCGTGACCATGAGATGAGAGGAGACCATTCTGCCTCTTTAACGAGTTACAGAGGAAAATATAACGAATCATTTGAGCTCATTGAGTACATTTTACTGCACAGGAGGCCATTTATACTGCCTGAGCTATTATTGTAGAAGCTTTGCTTGCAGGGAATAGAGAGTAGTGATAAGTGCTTACTTTCACATTACAAAGCTGTAGCTGGTGGAGTGCCTCAGAGATCACTATGGGATCATCAACGATCAATACCTCTATCAAAGATCTGGAGGAAGGGATGGAATATACCAAAGCTCAATTAGCTTAATACCAAAATGGTCATTCAGCATGTCATCAAATGGAGGTCGTGTGTCATCAATGTTATATAGGCAAAGGGAGGTTAGTGAGCAAACCTTCAGCAGATATAGCATAATTTGAGTAGTCTATTTTGGGTGGAAGTATAAAATAATGATAAACAATTTAAGTAGAGAGAGATTGCAGAGCTCTGTGATACAGGCGGTTTTCATGATTCTGGTACATGAATCATATGTAGTTTGTCTGAACTTGGAGCAAGTGATTTGGAAGCTAAGTGGAATGATTGCGTTTCTGGAAAAGGGTACCAGGTTATATCAGGAATGTTTTACTGCATCGATGCAGGGTAAAATTGAGGAGTGCAGATGCTGGAGATCAGAGTCGAAAAGTGTAGGGCTGGAAAAGCACAGCCAATCAGGCAGCATCCGAGGAACAGGAGAATTGGTGTTACGGGTGTAAGTCCTTCATCAGGAATGTGCTTGAAACATCGTGTCTCCTACTCCTCGGTTGCTGCCTGACCAGTTGTGCTTTCCAGTATTACATTTATCGAGTCTACATCTGTACAGGGCGTTGCTAAGACCACGTATGACACATTATGTGTAGTTTTGATCCCTAACACTAAACCAAAATGTTTTGCAAGCTTATCGACAATGTTTTATTCACACATATCTGGAATGCAGGCCTTTCGTTCCGAAACATTATCATTTTTAGACTTAGATGAGAAATCCTTTTGTAGCATACATGATTTTGAGAAAACATCAGCTGGATATATATTTTCTCTTCTCAGGGAGACTCAAACTATGTAATGAATTTTAAGAATAAAATGCATTGATTTTACCACAGATATTACGAAAACATCAAACGATTTTTAAAAAATTAAGCATAGACATTCCAACATATCATCAAATTATAAAGCAGGAATTTTCTTTTTTGCGAATGAATGGCACTGTGTACAACAACAGCAATGATGCTCTTGCATATATTCCATTATGATCCATTCTAGAGAATATTCACGATGAGCGCACACAGTCCAGTTTGGTATTCAGTTGACATTATTGCTTGTTTCAACACAGAGAGGGAGAACAATGTTCCCTGCCTGAGAAGCTGCAACCGATTGATCCCTCCCTCTTACTTTGTTCCACCTGACAACAGAAAATCCCTGATTCACCTCTACCTGATGAGTCATGGAGAATTCCTGATGAAAGATTAATTGGAATCTCCCTGCGGTCTGAAGCAAAGTGAGTTCAGCTAAAATGTGTTGCTGGAAAAGCGCAGCAGATCAGGTAGCATCCAAGGAGCAGGAGAATTGACGTTTCGGGCATGAGTCCTTTCCCCATGCCAGAAGAAGGCCTGACCTGCTGCGCTTTTCCAGCAACACATTTTCAGCTCTGATCTCCAGCATCTGCAGTCCTCACTTTCTCCTAGGAGTTCAGCTAAATACAAAGATTCCGGGGCGAAATCGCACTACAAGCAGCTTGTCTGAGCAGAATAACTTCAGAGAACAGAATAACATTTGGGACAATCTATCATGTATCTATTTGTTATGAGTTCAATTGTTATGAAACTCTGAAAAGCTTTCATTTTTCTGTTTTGTCTCAAGATGTGAGTGAGTGTGTGTGCTTGTTTGTGTGTGTGTGTGTTTCACATTTTTCGATAAGATGAGCCAGGCTGACACTTGTATAATTATCCATATCACTAAACTTTGAAATTTGCTGTAACCAGTGGAGCAGTGTGACTGCAAAAGGGAACAGTGACCCTGCAACATTGAATTGAGCTCTAATGAGAAATTCTAAAAGGGCTGTTCAAGTGGGAATTTCCTTCCCAAGATATTTGTGGTGCCTGGATGCTTGCATTTATTCAAAGTTGTGTCTGCTAAATATTTGATAGACAAGTGAAGGTAGGAAAATGGTGCATGTACAGAAGAAGTACTGCTGAGACCCCAACCAGATAAGCTAAGATCTTAGTGCGTGACTAAGGCATATGAGCACCAACTGCCAGGTTAAGGTACAGAAAGACAGATATTCGTGTTATAATTGGATGATTCCTTGATCGACAAGTTCAGTAAACAGGAAAACGGGAAAAACTGGATGGGTAGTACTTTCTTACGTCCAATAACAAAAATAAGAATATAAAGTAAATGTGCTGACAAATCAGCTGGAAAAAAATACGTCACAGAATCAGACACCATAATCCAGATGATATATCTGTGCAGCATGTAGCAGTGTTCAGACCAGGCTAGTGTACTGCTCAGTACAACCCAGAAATTTGTGCAGACCACACCAGTCCATGAACTACCTCTACAGTACTGGGAGCGATGGAGTGAACAGCAGTGAATTGCTGTGTAAACCAGGAGCATTTACCCTCCCAGCGTATAGAGCAATGTACGCCATCCCAGTGCATTGACTGTAAACCAGGACCATTTACCCTCCCAGAATGTAGAGCTGTGTACACCACCCCAGTGCATTGATCAGTGACACTTTGTTAAATCACTACCCAGCGTGGCAAAACTTGCAGCCCATGCTGGAAGTGACAGAATGTGCAGCTCGCATCCATTTGCAGCTCCATATCTCCATTGTGTCAATGAATGGAGAATATCTCAAGAGGAAGGAGGAAGATGACTTTAGGTTAAGTAGGCAAGGATCAGACAGGGCTCTCGAGGGTTACAAGGTAGTCAGTAAGGACGTGAAGACTAATCACAGGAGAGCGAGATTCAGACATGAAAAAGACTTGGTGAGTAGGATTAAAGTAAAACTTAAGAGGTTCTCCACTTTTGTGGGGAATAGGATGATGGCCTGTGTGAGGGTAGGGCTCATCAGGATAGTGGAGGGAACTTGCACCAGGAGCTTGAGGAGGTAGGGGAACATAGAACACAGAACATAGAGCAGTACAGCACTGTACAGGTCCTTTGGCCCTCGATGTTGCGCCGACCTGTAATACCAATCTGAAGCCCACCTCACCTACACTATTCCGTTTACGTCCATATGTTTGACCAATGATGACTTACATGTACTTAAAGTTGATGAATCTACTACCGTTGCAGGCAAAGCATTCCATACCCTTACATCTCTCTGAGTAAAGAAATTACCTCTGACATCTGTCCTGTATCCATCACCCCTCAATTTAAAGCTATGCCCCCTCATGCTCGCCGTCACCATTCTTGGAAAAAGGCTCGCCCTGTCCGCCCTATCCAACCCTCTAATTATCTTATATGTCTCTATTAAGTCACGTCTCAACCTTTTTCACCTTAACGAAAACAGCCTCATCCCTTCAGCCTTTCCTCGTAAGACCTTTCCTCCATACCAGGCAGCATCGTAGTAAATGTCCTCTGCACCCTTTCCAAAGCTTCCACAACCTTCTTATAATGCAGTGACCAGAACTGTACACAATATTCCAAGTGCAGCCGCACCAGAGTTTTGTACAGCTGCAGCATAACTTCATGGTTCCGGAACTCAATCCCTGTATTAATAAAAGCTCGAACACTGTATGCCTTCAGTTGCCTGTCAACCTTGGTGGCAACTTTCATGGATCTGTGTACCTGGATACTGAGATCTCTCTGCTCATCTACACTATCAAGAATCATACCATTAGCCCAGTACTTTGCATTCTGGTTACTTCGACCAAAGTGAATCACCTCACACTAGTTCGCATTGAACTCCATTTGCCAACTCTCACCCAGCTCTGCATCTTATCTGTGTCTCCCTGGAACCTACAACATTCTTTATCACTATCCACAAATTCACCAACCTTCGTGTCGTCTGCAAATTTACTAACCAACCTTCTATGCCCTCATCCAGGTCGCTTATAAAAATGACGAACAGCAGTGGACACAACACCGACGCTTCCGGTACACCACTGGTAACTCGACTCCAGGATGAACATTTCCCATCAACCGGCACCCTCTGTTTTCTTTCAGCAAGCTCATTACTGATCCAAACTGCTATATCTCCCATAATCACATTCCCCCGCATTTTGTTCAATAGTCTACTGTGGGGAACATTATCAAAAACCTGGCTGAAATCCATATACACCACATCAACCAGTTTACTCTCATCTACCTTTTTGGTCACTTTCTCAAAGAAGTCAATAAGTTTTGTGAGGCACGACCTACCCTTCACAAAACCGTGCTGAATAAATCTAATCAAGTTATTCTTTTCTAGATGATTATAAACCCTATCTCTTATAACCTTTTCCAACACTTTACCAACAAGTGGAGTAAGGCTCACTGGTCTATAAATACCAGGGTTGTCTCTACTCTCCCTCTTGAACAGGGGAACCACATTTGCTATCCTCCAGCCTTCTGGCACTATTCCTGTAGACAATGACAATTTAAAGATATAGGCCAAAGGCTCGGCAATCTCCTCGCTGGCTTCCAAGAGGATCCTAGGATAAATCCATTCTGGCACAAGGGACTTATCTATTTTTACACGCTGCAGGATTTTTAATACCTCTTCCTTGTGAACCCCAATCACATCTCGTCTAGTAGCCTCTATCTCAGTAAACTCCTCGAAAACATTGTCGTTTTCCCGAGTGAATACTGTTGAAAATATTCATTTCATGCTTCCCCTATCTCCTCTGACTCCACACACAACTTCATATTGCTCTCCTTGATTGGCACGAATCTTCCTATCGTCATTCTTACATTCTTAAATACCTATAGAAAGCATTAGGTTTGACCCTGATCCTAACTGCCAAAAACTTCTCATGTCCTCTCCTGGCTCTTCTGAGCTCTCTCTTTAGGTCTTTCCTGACTACCTTGTAACCCACAAGCGCCTTAACTGAGCTTTCACATCTCATCCGAACATTAGCCGCATTCTTCCTCTTGAACAGAGATGCCACTTCATTTGTAAATCTCAGGTCCCGCGCTCTACAGCTTCCTCCCTGTCTGACAGGTACATACTTATATCGGACATACAGTAGCTTTTCCTTGAATAAGCTCCACATTTATAATGTACTCATCCCCTGCAGTTTCCTTCCCCATCATATGCTTCCTAAACCTTGCCTAATCGCATCGTACTTGCCTTTCCCGCAGCTGTAAATCTTGCCCAGTGTTATACACCTATCCTTTTCTATCACTAAAGTAAACATAACAGAATTGTGACCGCTATCACCAAAGTGCTCAGCTATTTCCAAGTCTAACAACGGACTGGGCTCATTACCCAGTACCAAATCTAATGTGGCTTCGTCTCTTGTTCGCCTATCGACATACTGTGTCAGGAAGCCCTCCTGCACACACTGGACAAAAACTGACCCATCTATTGTAGTCGTACTATAGGGTTCCCGTTCAATGTTTCGAAAGTTGAAGTCCCCCATTAAAACTACCCTGTCTCTGTCACTCCAATCAAGAATCATCTTTGCGATCCTTTCCCCTACATCTCGGGAACTATTCGGAGACCGATAGAAAATTCCCAACAGGCTGACCTCTCTTTTCCTTTTTCTAACTTCAGCCCATACTTACCTTAGTTGATGAGTCCCCAAACATCCTTTCTGCAACTGTAATACTGTCCTTGACCAACAATGCCACACCTCCCCCTCTTTTACAATCTTCTTTGTTCTTCCTGAAACATCTAAATTCTAAAATCTGCAACAACCATTCCTGTCCCTGCTCTAACTATGTCTCCAAAATGCCCACAACATTGAAGTCCCAGGTACCAACCCATGCTGCAAGTTCACCCACCTTATTCTGGGGTGCTCCTGGCATTGAAGTGGACACACTTCAAACCAACCTCTTGCTTGCCGATGCCATCTTGCATCTTTGAAACTTGATTTTTGACCTCCCTAATCTCAACCTTTTCTGTGCTCGAACTACAATTTTGGTTCCCGTCCCCCTGCTGGATTAGTTTAAACCCAGCCCAATAGCCTTAGTGAATTTCCCACCCCAGGACATTGGTACCTCTCCGGTTCAGATGAAGACCACCCTGCTTGTAGAGGTCTCACCTACCCCAGAAAGAGCCCCAATTATCCAAGAATCCAAATCACTCCCTTCTGCACCATCCCTGTAGCCACGTGTTCACCTTCTCTCTCTCCCTATCCCTTGCCTCACTAACACGTGGCACGGACAATAAACCACAGCCAACAACTCTGTTTGCCCTAACTCTAAACTTCCAACCTAGCTCCCTGAATTTTTGCCCTAAATCCCCATCTCTCTTACTACCTATGTCATTGGTGCCTATATGGACCATGACTTGGGGCTGCTCCCCATCCCGCTTAAGGATTCCAGAAACTCGATCAGGGACATCACGAACTCTGTCCCCTTGGAGACAACACACCAACCGTGAGTCTCTCCCAACCCCACAGAACTTCCTATCTGTTCCCTTTATATGGAGTCCCCAATGACTACTACTCTGTTCCTCTTCCCATTTGCCTTCTGAGCAGCAGCGACAGACTCTGTGCCAGACCCCTCTATACCACTGCTCTCCCCTGGTATGTCGTTCCCCCTACAGTATCCAAAACGGTATTCTTATTGTTGAGGGGAATGGTCACAGGGGATCGATGCACTGCCTGTCGGTTCCCTTTCGGTCCCGTGACTGTAACCCATTTGTCTTTATCTTGTACCTTAGGAGTGACTACCTCCCTGTAACTCCTCTCAATAACCCCCTCTGCCTCCCGAATGAACCGGAGTTAATCCAGCAGCAGCTCCAGTTCCCTAACGCGGTTTTCAAAAAGCTGGAGTTGGGTACACTTCCCGCAGATGTAGTCAGCAGGCACACTGGTGGTGGCCCTTACCTCACACATTCTACAGGAGGAACATTCAACTGCCCTCGCCTCCATTCTCACTATTCTAAATTCCCAAAGATACTGTTGCAAATAAAAAAAATACTCATTACCTTACCGATCTGAGGCACAGGACTTTGTTTTTGGTTAGACACCATCCGTGTAGTGTTGTGGGTAACACAACCACACAAATATATGCCTTCCCAGAAGTCCTTCGCTCCTCCCTCGTACCTCTTGGCAAATGGAGGCCCGACTCCCGAGGTAAGTCCCTTTTAATGCGGAAAACATCACCCTTCTCGGCAGCTCTCGCTTCACCTCTCCTTCTCTCCTCGCAGCTCTGGCAAAATTAATTTAGGACCTCTGGGAGGTCCTTAATGAATGCCATGCTTCAGTATTCAGTACTGAGAGGGACCTTCACGTTTTTGGGTACAACGTGAAACATATGCTAGAACAGGAGGATGTGCTAAAAATTTTGAGAATCACAAAGATAGACAAATCTTCTTGGCCAGATGGGAAAAAAACTACGATACGATAGGAAGCGAGAGAAGAGATTGCGTGTGTTTTGCGATGCTTTTGTGTCATCAGTGGCCACTGGATTCGTGAGTGATGATAGGAGGTTGGCAAATGTTATTCCCTTGTTCAAGAAAGGAAATAGTGATAATCCTGGGCATTAGAAGCCAATCATTCTTTCGCCAGTGATGGGCAAAGTATTTGAGAGGATTTGAGAGACACGATTTATGATTACTTAGAAAACCATACTATATTTAGAGGCAAAAATATGATGCTGAAAAAACACAGTAGGTCAGGCAGCATCCGAGGAGCAGGAGAATCGACGTTTCAGGCATAAACCCTTCTTCAGGAATTAGAGGCAGTCAGCATGTCTTTGTGAGAAGCAGGTCATGCATCATAAGTCTTCCTGAACTTTTTGTGAATGTGAAAAAAACATTGATGAAGGTAGAGCAGTGGATGTGGTGTATTTGGATTTTAGCAAGTATTTGATAAAGTTACCAATTGTGGGTTCATTCAGAAAGTAAGGAGACATGGAACACAGGGAAATCTGGCTGTCAGGATACAGAATTGGCTGGCCCACAAAAGACAGAGGGTAGTGCTAGATAGAAAGTACTCAGCCTGGAGCTCGGTGACCAGGGGCGTTCTGCAGGGATCGGTTCTGGGAACTCTGCTCTTTGTGATTTTTGGGACAGTTGAATTGGAAATTGGGAGGGGGGGTTAGGAAGCTTGCCGACGGAGGGTTGGTGGAGTTGTGGATAGTGTGGAAAGTTGTTGTACGTTGCAACAAGTCATTGACAGAATTGAGCTGATGAGTGGCAGATCGAGTTAAACCTGGAAAAGTGTGAAGTCATTCACTTTGGAAGGTAAAATTTGCATGCAGAGTATAGGGTTAAAGGCAGGATACTTGGTAGTGTAGAGGAGTAGAAGGATCTTGTGTTACATGTCAACAGATTCACTAAGTTGCCACCCAAGGTTGTTGAGAAGGCACAAGGTACGATGGCTTTCACAAGCCGGGGAACTGGTTTCAGAGCTGTGAGGTTATGCTGAAGCTCTGTGAAATTGAGTGCTGTTCTGCATTGACAGCTCGTAAGCACCTGTCATATGAGTAGTTGCAGACCGAGAATGTACTGGAAAATTGAAAATATGTAACATTTGGCTGTTAAAACAGATACCTTGAGATTCGGTTGTTCTTTGGGCAACTTTTCATATTTAATGAACCTGTTTAAAATATGCCTCAGGATAGAACATAGAACAAGACAGCACAGAAGAGGCCCTTCAGCCCACGATGCCGTGCCGAACATTTGTCCTAGCTTAAGCACCTATCTATGTACCTATCCAATTGCCGCTTAAAGGTCACCAATGATTCTGACTCTGCCACTCCCACAGGCAGCGCATTCCATGCCCCCACTACTCTCTGGGTAAAGAACCTATCCCTGACATCCCCCCTATACCATCCACCCTTCACCTTAAATTTATTCCCCCTTGTAACACTCTGTTGTACTCGGGGGAAAAGTCTCTGACTGTCTACTGTATCTATTCCCCTGATCATCACATAAACCTCGATCAAGTCACCCCTCATCCTTCGCCTTTCCAATGAGAAAAGGCCGAGCACTCACAACCTACCCTCGTCCGACCTATTCTCCATTCCAGGCAACATTCTGGTAAATCTCCTCTGCATCCTCTCCAAAGCTTCCACTTCTTTTCTAAAGCGAGGCGACCAGAACTGCACACAGTACTCCAAATATAGCCTTCCCAAGGTCCTGTACAGATGCAACATCACCTCATGACTCTTGAATTCAATCCCTCTGCTAATGAACGCTAATACACCAATGGCCTTCTTACAATCTATCCACCTGAGTGGCAACTTTCAAAGATTTATGAACAGAGACCCCAAGATCCCTCTGCTCCTCCACCTTAATAAGAACCCTGTATTCCACATTTTTATTTGTCCTTCCAAAATGGACAACCTCACACTTGACAGGGTTGAACTCCATCTGCCACTCCTCAGCCCAGCTCTGCATCATATCTAAGTCCCTTTGCAACCGACAACAGCCCTCCTCACTATCCACAACTCCAGTAATCTTTGTGGATAATAAACCCAAAAGATTTTGAATTTATTGTTTTGCCAACATTGAACCAGAGAGGATTTGATGTTGAGGGGAGAAAGAGGTAGGCATAAAGATACTTAGAGAGTAAACTGCCATCTTCAGAGACTGCCATGCCAAACACTCTCTATTAAATTTATGGGTTTTTTGCATGAAACATTCTTGCAGTAAAAGACAGAAGACGGCCCAGGGAGATCTAATGCAGAAAGAAGGAGGACACTAGAGATGACAGCCGCTGTCAAGATTTGAAATTAAATGATTCAATTTTAATTTAGTTTTTTTTTAAAGGGAACAGTATGTTGTTATAAAGGTGGAGGCAGATAACAAACAGTTCAGAGAAAGGGAGCTTAGAACTGTGAATATTTGTTGTTCAATGTTCACTTTTAGAGTTAGGGAATAAATTGATATTATTTTCCTGTAAATAGTGGACTTTTCGAGTTCTCTGTCACTCGTGCTTTAACAGATTATAAGCTAAAGTGAGCTTTTCTGGATGTTTGGTTTAAGTAACAAATGAGTTCATTGCTGTGTCGTAACAGCACTCTTGGAACATGGTGTTCAGTTCTGGTAGCCTTGTTGTAGGAAAGTTGTAGAAGCTATAGTGAGCGTGCAGAGGAACCCCTACGGATCAACGGAAATATTGGCACACACCACACGATCGAGTGAAATATTGAGGAAGTCACCACGCGAATTCTCGATGGCAGATTCTCTATGCCTGTAAAAACGTCAGTGTGTCAGTCATGGGGTTGTGTCTGTACTAATGCTTGTATATCTGCGTGTGCATGTGCATCAGTGTATCGGCATTTGTCTTTCTGTGTCTGCTTTAGAATCTGTGTGACTGCACCAGTCTCTATGTGTACCTGTGTATCTATATTCATATCTGTGTGTATCTGCGTGTCTATGTGGGTATCCATGTGCCGTGTGCGGATCTGCCAGCCTCTGTGGTTTAAAGTGATCTAATGTCCGCCTCTGCTGGCTTTCACAGTCTACTGCATTGATGGCAGTGGAGGGAGAAAACCAGAAGGGATTCAGTCTCGGAGGTCGGGAGAGGGAGGTAGATCATAGCACCAACCAAACTGACAGAACCATCTGCACATGCACACACACAAACACACAATTGGGTGTGAATTGGGTGTGGGAGGATCGTAATTGTACTGAGGACACTCAGAGTGGTGAATGCTTCTGAGGAGTGATATCTGCGCTGGATCTGCAATGTGGAAGCGATTTGTCTTTGAAGATTATTCGTTACACAGAGTGTACACCTTAAAGAGTATCTCCACTGCAACTGCAACCAAGCAATTCTGACCAAACCATTTGTACGGTGACGCAATGAATTTATGACATGTTCTTTAAATTGAAATATTTTATAATTCACCCCTACAAGGTGTAAGTGAGAAAGAATTGAAAAGTCCTGAAACTGACCCAGTGGTGGTGGTAATATATCTAGGTATCAGACAAAACTGTTCTGTGCATCCAGGGATATTTGCAAAACGAAACAGCCGTGCAATGTGAGAGATTAACAGTATTTGATGTCCAATGATAGAGAGAAAAAAAATTGACACTTGTTCAGTGGCATGGGGAGATCAGCAGAGGATGGCATTGTTTGACTATAACCTTAAAAGGGACAGACGTAGAGGTACAGGAGGGGAGTAGTGGTTTATCTCAATTTGAATGAATTTACCCGCAAACCTACAGAGACATCGTTTCACAGAGATGCACTCAAACATACACAGACACATTAAACACACAACACAGACACATACAGATATGGACACTTACACACAAACACATGCACACGCCCGCACATTCACACAGTGATTTTTTTAAGATAGAGATAAGTATGTTTTTCTTGAATAAAGGAATCAATGGTCAGTTGGTGAAGGCAGGAGAATGTGGTTGAGAAATATTTTAACCGTGATCAAACGACACAGCAGATCCAAGGGGCTAAATGGCCTGATTCTGTTCCAAATTCCTATTTTGTGAAGGGATTCATTTTGGAAGTCGAATTTGAATGTAGATTACTGGGTCAAATGTCAGATTCGTAGCAGTGTGGAGGAGCAAACGGATCTTGGGGTCCATGTCTGTAGGTCTCTCAGTTGCCACCTAAGTTGATAGGGTTGTTAAGAAGGCGTATGGTGTGTTGGTTTTCATTCGCAGCAGGACTGAGTTTAAGAGCCGGGAGATTATGCTGCAGGTCTATAAAGCTCTGGTGAGACCACATTTGAAATATTCTGGTCGCCTCATTATACAAAGGATGTGGAAGCTTTAGAGCAATTGCAGCGGAGAATTGCCAAGATGTTACCTGGACTAGAGGGCTTGTCTTGTGAAGAACGTTTGAGGAAGCGATGGCTTTTCTCACTGGAGTAAAGAAGGATGAGAGGTAACTTGATAGAGGTGAATTGGATGGTGAGAGTTACAGACACAGTAAATAGCCAGAAACTTCTTCCCAGGGTGGAAATGATTGTCATGAGGTGAGCACAATTCTAAGATGTTTGGAGAAAGGTTTTGGAAGATTTCAAAGGCAATTTTTTTTTTACACAGAGAGTGGTGGTTGGGTGGAATGCACTGCCAGAGGTGGTAGTAGAATCACATACATTAGGGACAGTCAAGTCACTCTTGCATAAGCAGATTGAAGAAAGTAAAATTAAGGTATGTCTGTTAGTTTTATCTTAAAGTCGGCTAAAAGCATGCTCAAAGTTTGTGAGAAGATTTGTAGCTCGGGTGCACGTTGTTGTGGTTCTGTTCGCTGAGCTGGGAATTGGTGTTGCAGACGTTTCATCCCCTGTCTAGGTGACATCCTCACTGCTTGGGATCCACCTGTGAAGCGCTTCTGTGATATCTCCTCCGGCATTTATAGTGATTTGTACCTGCCGCTTCCGGTTGTCAGTTCCAACTGTCAGTTGCAGTGGCCGGTATATTGGGTCCAGGTCGATGTGCTTATTGATTGAATCTGTGGATGAGTGCCATGCCTCGAGGAATTCCCTGGCTGTTCTCTGTTTCGCTTGTCCTATCTGTAGGATTGTCCCATCGAACTCATGATGCTTGTTGTCTGCGTGTGTGGCTCCGAAAGAATAGCTGGTTATGTCATTTGGTGGCGAGTTGGTGTTTAGATGATTAGATTAGATTAGATTACTTACAATGTGGAAACAGGCCCTTCGGCCCAACAAGTCCACACCGCCCCGCCGAAGCGTAACCCACCCATACCCCTACATCTACATCTACATCTAGATCTACATCTACCCCTTACCTAACACTACGGGCAATTTAGCATGGCCAATTCACCTGACCTGCACATCTTTGGACTGTGGGAGGAAACCGGAGCACCCGGAGGAAACCCACGCAGACACGGGGAGAACGTGCAAACTCCACACAGTCAGTCGCCTGAGGCGGGAATTGAACCCGGGTCTCCGGCGCTGCGAGGCAGCAGTGCTAACCACTGTGCCACCGTGCCGCCCACATGCCGTGTTCATGGATGCGGATCGTTAGCTGTCTTCCTGGTGTCCTATGTAGTGTTTTGTGCAGTCCTTGCAAGTCCTGAACTACGAAAGCAACCACCCCAACATACACAAAAGAATTTGCATCAAGACACTGTTCAAAAGGGCCACAACACACTGCAGTACACCAGAACTGCAAAAAGAGGAAGAAGAACACCCATACAATGTATTCGCCAAAAATGGTTCTCCCCGCAATTTCATCCACAGATGCCTAAGGGAAAGACAACGGAATGAGGACATGCCACGACCCAAAGGAGTCGCCACACTGCCATACATCAAAAACATTTCTGAATTGACAGCCAGACTACTGCGACCACTCGGACTCATAACAGCACACAAACCAACAGCCAGTCTCAGACAATAACTCACCAGCAGGAAGGACACGATCCCCAGCATGAGCAAAACCAATGTAGTGTACACAAACCCATGCAATTCCAGTCTCCCTGCCATAAGGATGTTGCGAAACTTGAAAGGGCTCAGAAAAAGATTGACAAGATGTTGCCAGGATTGTTGCTGAATAAGCTGGGGTTTTTTTCCCTGCAGCATCGGAGACTGAGTGGTGACCTGGCAGAGGTTTATATAAACATGAGGGGTATGGATTGGGTAAGCATTCAAGGTCTTTTCCCAGGGGTTCGAGACTCCAAACCAAGAGAGCATAGTTTTAAGGTTAAAGGGGAAACGTTTAAAAGGGACTGGAGGGACAGCTTTTTTATGCACATGGTGATGTGTGTGTGGAATGAGCTGAGAGAGAAAGTAACAGATCCTGATACTATTACAACATTTAAGAGATATCTGGATGGGTTTATGAATAATAAGGGTTTAGAGGTACATGGGCCAAACGCTACTAAATGGGATGGATTTATTTACGTCTTCTGGTCAGCATGGGCGTGTTGGACCGAACGGTCTGTTTCCATGCTGTACATCTCTATGACTTGAAAAGAGTGCATGTTATAGAAGAGGTGGTGCTGGAGGTTTTAAAACACAACGGTATGGAAAGCCCCAGTACCTGATTATGTGTATCACATGATATTGTGGGATGCTAGGGAAGAAATTGTGGAGCCGCGAGCAAAGGTATTTGCACCATTGACAGCCATGTGTGATGGGCTGGAAGGTGGAGAGTAGCATGGTGGACAGTGAAGGAAGTTTGTTGAGATTACAAAGGGATATTGATGATATGGGTGAATGGGCTGAAAAACTGTAGATGGAATTCAGTCTGAACAAATGCAATCTAGTGCAGTTGGTAAAACACACAAGATTAGAGCTTATACAATTAATTTTCGGGCCTCGGTTAGTGTTTTAGAGCAGAGGGACCTCCGGGTTCAGGTACATACTTTTGAAGCTTGCATCACAGGATGGATAAGACAGTGCTTGGCATGACTGACTATTGTTCAGTCCATTGAGTGGAGGATTTGGGATGTCATGTTGAGATTGTACAGACATTGGTGAGGCCTCGTCTGCAATACTCTGTCCAGTTCTGGATGCCCAGTTATGTGGAGGATGTTATTAAGCTGCAGGGTATTCAGAAGACATTTACCAGGACGTTGCTGGGTATGGAAGGCTTCAGTTCTGAAAAATGGCTGGATAGGCTGAGTCTTTTTTCACTGGAGTCTGGAGGTTCAGACGTGATGTTATAAAAGGTTATTTTAAAAATGAGGTATATAGATCGATTTAATGGTAGTTGCCTTTTCCCCAGGCTGAGGGATACCTGGGGAGGGACCACATTTTTAAGGTTAGAAGAGAGAGATGTTAAAAAAAGGACATGGGGGAAAATTGTTACACACAGGATGTTTTGATTGTGGAATGAACTTCCTGAGGAAGGGGTGTATGTGGGTACAATTACAACGTTTAAAAGACAGAGACACGAAACGAGTATTTTACATCAGTTTTCACTGTGGAAAGGAGATGGAAGATATAGAATGCAGAGAAATAGATGGCGACACCTTGCGAAATGTCCATATCACAGAGGAGCAAATGTTGGATCTCTTGAAATGCATAAAGAGGGATAAATTCCCAGGACCTGATCAGGTGTATCCTCGAACTCTGTGGGAACTAGAGAAGTGATTACTGGGCCTCTTGCTGAGATACTTGCATCTTGGATTGTCACAGGTGAGATGCCGGAACACTGGAGTCGGCTGACGTGGTGCCACTGTTTAAGAAGGGTGGTAAGGACAAGGCAGGGAACTATGGACCAGTGAGCCAGAAGTCGGCCGAGTGCAAGGTGTTGAAGGGAATCCTGAGGGACAGGATGTACATCTATTTGGAAAGGCAAGGACTGATTAGGGATAGTCAACATGGCTTTGCGCGTTGGAGACCATGTCTCACAAACTTGATTGAGGGTTTTTGAAGAAGTAACAAAGAGGATTGATGAGGTCTGAGCAGTAGAAGTGATCTATATGGACTTCAGGAAGGCATTCGACAAGTTTCTCCATGGGAGACTTATTAGCAAGGTTCAATCTCCCGGAATACAGGGAGAACTAGCCATTTCAATACAGAGCTGGCTCAAAACTAGAAGACAGAAGGTGGTGGTAGAGAGTTGCTTATCAGACTGGAGGCCTGTGACCAGTGGGGTGTCACAAGGATTGGGCTTAAAAATGGTGAATAGCCAAGGGTAAGGGAGTCCAAACCTCGAGGGTACAAACTGGAGGTGAGAGTGCAAAGATTTAAAGAGGGAGCTGAGGGACAACATTATCCGCAGAAGATGGTTCACAGACAGAACAAACTGCCAGGGGCACATGGGAGAAACAAGAACAATGACAACATGGAAAAGACATTTGGGCAGGAACATGGAGTGGAGAAGGTTTGAAGATCTAAGGGCCAAACGCAGGCAAATGAGACTCATTCAGTATAGGAAACATGGGCAGCATTGAGGGGTTTGACCACAGGTTCTGTTTCCGTGCTGTATCACTCTGTATCCAGTTTAAGAGGATTACAGTAGCGAGATAAAGCATGTTGTAGACACTGAAACAAGTTACAGAGATAGGGATGGTCATCTGGAATGCAGTACGTTTCAAATACGTGGAGGGACTACCGTTAAGGGAGGTGGTTACCGGGACAGGAACTCTTACAGGAGTTAAGAATGACTGAAGGCCCTGGTGCACAAGCCATGCCATAGGTGCAGTGTTGCAGAGTAGTCAGTCTTAGTACAGTGTTGGAGGGAGAACACAGAACAGAAAGATCCCAGGCAGCATTCCCAACCTCTCGTCATAGGCCTGCTTTCCCCTCTGTTGTCCTGATGCTCACTAAGACAGCACAGGCCTTGTTTGATTACTATGAACTCGCCATGCTGTCTCAGTGCAACGTAAGTTAATGTAGACGTGGTGATTGAGCCAGGGGTGTGTCTGTACTGTACTGTGCTCCCCCTCCAGCACTGTATCTATGTCATGTCTTGTTAGCGATGTTTGGAGCCCTCTCATTGCTCTCAGCTCTGTGCACTGTGAGTGATCTTACCTCACTGCAGGATTTATTGAAGGCTCCAGATCTCCTTGCCCCTTGTCTCTCTGGCTGACTAACCATCTTCAATGAGGTGTTGAACGAGACACCCAGCAATTGGGAAATCTATCAAATCAGGAACTTCCCGAGTACCTACAGGAGACAGAGAAATAGACAGAATGGAGAATTAGACTGATGCAGTGAGGGTTATACATGGAGAATCGGAATGAGCCCCACAGATACCTGGAAAATTCCACTCCATTCCTGCCTATGCTATTGCATCTCTCTGGAGTGGAGAATTCCGTTAGCTCAGTATCTGGAGTAACTGTAAGAGCGGGAGGCACTGACAGAGGCAGCAATTAGACCCACACAGTGAGGGATGCCACATGGAGAGAGACTGAGTGATATCACCAGAGTGCTGAAAGACTTCAGGATCACACAGTTATGTTGGAAGAATGTGTTTAGCTTCATGATGCCCTGGTATCAGTGCTCAGGGATGAGCAACCAGTGAGCAGGCGAAGTGATTGCCAAGTGGTATTATTGCTAGAGCATGAATCCAAAACATCAGCTAATGTTCAGGGAAAGTGGGTTTGAATCCCACTATCAATAATTTTAAAAATAGTAATTAACAATCCATAAATAAATATGAAACCATTGCTGATGTACAAAAGACCTAAACACTTGTCCTGTAGATAAGGACATCTGCTCACCCTCACGTAGTCTGCACGATGTACCCACAGCAAAGTGTTAGCCTCTCAATTACTCTCTGAAATGGTCGAGCAAGTTACTCAGCTCGAAGCAGCTAAGGCTGGGCAAGAAAGGCTGGTTAGCCAGAGATACCCAAATCCCATACCTGATTTAATAAATAATCCATTTGAATGGCCCCACTGGAACCGTGCTGGGATCAGTGTCCTGGCCAATTATGTTGGTAGGTTTATGGATAGAGATTTAAACTGACAGAGAGGATGCAGGGACAGGGTTCAGGTGAAAGGAGCTTTCCAAATGCAAAGGGAAAAGGTGAAGTATAGGAGCAGCATGGGAATGTGGATGAAGACAAGCAGAAAGGAACAGGATGGGACAGAGTTTAATTAAAACTTTTCATCAGAGAATCGGTTTGTGATAGAAAATTGTGGGAAAGAGTAAATTATGTAGGAATGCATAATGTCTCATCAATAACGTAGATTGATTTGTGACCCAGAGATAAAAGAGATTTAGACACCACGGAGACGTGGTTACAGGGTGAACAAAAATATTCAGTGGTTCACAACCTTGAGGAAACTCAGGCAAAATGGGTAACGCTAACAATAATGGATACCAAAGGGATTACAGAGAAAGCATTTGACCTCACATCACGAAATAGAGTCAGGCTGAATGTAAATTCTGGCTACTACTTGCCAAGGACACAAAGAGCAGAACAGTTTTAGCCACCGAACAGTATTCCATTGCTCATCACTGCATTACACAGGAACTTATCGGTATTTTTTAACAAACACATTGTGATAATTTTGGGAAACTTCAATATTTCCATAATCTGGACAGTCACGCTTACAACAGTGATATTGGAAGAGGAGTTCAGAAAATCTTTTTTCTTTGAATAACAAATTGGACAACTGGCGAGGGACATAACTATCTCAGATCTATCATTGTGTGATCAAACTTAGTGAATGAGTAATGTCACCTGGGGAGATCCTCAGGGAAATTGTGATAAAGTGCAGTTTAAAGAAATATAAAGTTTTAAAGTGAAAGGACAAGCTACAACTAGAAACAAAAACAGCCAATTACATGAGTTTGAGATGCGAGTTGACCAAGGTAAACAGGCTAAACAGACTGAAACATGTGCCTGTAAATGATCAGTGGAAATCATTTAAAAGAACAGTGTAAATCACTCAACAAAAAGACAGTCCATTGAAACAGACAGCAAGAAATTCCCACCGGCCCCTCAATCAGGACAAAATATATCATATTCGATTATGAGGCTGAGAAGATCACCAAAAAGTACTTAAAATCCTGAAGTGAGAGAGTGTTTTAGGAGTAAGTGTTAAAGGGATTGCAAAGGGTCTGCTAGCAGGAGTTGGGCAGTGGGAAGGGGAATCAGTGTCAGGGTTTAATGTCGCAAAAGGAACAGGGAGAGGTGAAGGTGCTGGAGGTGGTGAGAGTGTTACAGAGAGTGGTCAGGTCCTTAGCGATTTTACAAAGCCAGTCTGAATTGCTGCAGCTGGAGGGGTTGCAGAGGTAGGGAGAGACATAGGTAATTTCACTTATTCATTCATGGGATGTGGGTGTTACTGCTAATTACCCAGAGGACAGCTCAGAGTCAGCAATATTGCAGTGGGTCTTGCGTTATATGTTATCCAGCCCAGGTTAAAATGTCAGATGTTCTACACAAAAGGAGTCAGTGAACCAGATGAGTTCTTCCCACTGATCAACAATGCTTTTATGATGGCCTGACCAATGTCTTGTACCGATACAAGATGATGTCCCAACTCCTACGCTTAATGCTCTGCCCAATGAAGGTAACCATCCCAAACACCTGCTTCACCAGCCTGTCTACCTGTGCCACCACTTTCAAAGAACTGTGTACCTATATCCCTGGGTCACTGATTGACAACATTACCCAGGGCCCGAACATTAACTGTACAAGTCCCACCCTGGTTTGTTTCACCAAAACGGCACACTTCACGTTTATTTCATGAAACTCAATTCCTGTTTTTCAGCCCACTATCCCAGCAGTACTATTCATCCTGTTGTATCACAGATAACCTTCATCACTGACCAGTTTACCAACAAATTCAGAGTCACACAAAAAAGCTTTCTTAACTTACTTTAACAATATTTCCATCCAAACCATTTATCCAAATGTGAAACAACAGTGGGCCCACTGCACCACTGGTCACATGCCTCGAGTCAGAAAAACAACATGTCCCCCATCACCCTCTGTCTCCTACCATCAAGCCCAATTTTCTGTCCAGTTGACTAGCTCCTCCTGAACGCCATAACGTTTTACACTGATCTGAGGTTATTACCCAGTTTACCATACAACTTATATAAAACACAGAACAGTACGGAACAAGACCCTTCGGCTGTGATGATATGCCAATCTTTTGTCCGACTGTAAGATTAAAAAAAAGTGGCAGATAGAGTTTAATTCAGATAAATGCAAGGTGCTGCATTTTGGGAAAGCAAATCTTAGCAGGACTGACACATTTAATGGTAAGGTCCTAGGGAGTGTTGCAGAACAAAGAGACCTTGGGTCCAGGTTTATAGCTCCTTGAAAGTGGAATCGCAGGTAGATAGGATAGTGAAGAAGGCGTTTGGTGTGCTTTCTTTTATGGGTCAGAGTATTGAGTACAGGAGTTAGGAGGTCATGTTGCGACTGTACAGCACATTGGTTAGGCCACTGTTGAAATATTGCGTGCAATTTTGGTCTCCTTACTATTGGAAAGATGTTGGGAAACTTGGAAGGGTTCAGAAAAGATTTACAAGGATGTGGCCAGGGTTGGAGGATTTGAGCTAAAGGGAGAGACTGAACTGGCTGGGGCTTTTCTCATTGGAGCGTCAGAGGCTGAGGGGTGACCTTATAAAGGTTTACAAAATTATGAGGGGCATGGATACGGTAAATAGACAAAGTATTTTTCCTGTGGTTGGGAAGTCCATAGGTTTAGGATGAGAGGGGAAAGATATAATAGTGACCTAAGCGGCAATTTTTTCACGCAGGGGTTGGTACGTGTATGGAATGTGCTGCCAGAGGAGGTGGTGGAGGCTGGTACAATTGCAACATTTAAGAGGTATTTGGACAGGTATATGAATATGAGGGGTTTGGAGGGATATGGACCGGGTTCTGGCAGGTGGGACCAGATTGGGTTGGATATTTGGTCAGCATGGACGGGTTATACTGAAGTGTCTGTTTCCATGTTGTACATCTCTATGACTCTAACTTCCAGACCCTTCATTTTATTATCATCCATGTGCCTATCCAGAAGAATATTAAATGTCCCGAATGCATCTAATTTTACTGCCACCGTTGGCAGTGCATTCCACTCAGCCACCACTCTGTATGTAACAAACCTGTCTCTGAAATCTCCCCTTTACCATCCGCTAATCACCAGAAAATTAAAAGCCCTTGTAATAGCTATTTATGTCAGGGTAAAAAAATCTCTCTCTATTCACTCTATCTATGAGTTTCATCAACTTGTTCAACTCTACCAAGTCACCCCTCACCCTTCTTCACTCCAATGAGAAATGCCTTAGCTCCCACAACCTTTCTTTATAAGGCATGTTCTCCAGTACATGCAGCATCCTGGTAAATCTCCGTTTTTCCCTCTCCAATCGGGCCTAACCAGGGCTCTATAGAGCTGCAGCATAACCTCATGGCTTTAAAACTCAATCCACAAACTAATGAAATCTAACACAATATATTCCTTCTTAACAAGCCTATCAGCTTGGGTGGTTACTTTGAGGGATCTATGAACTTGGAACCCAAGATCCCTCTGTTCCTCCACACTGAAAAGGATCCTACCTTTAACCCTGAATTCTGCATTCAAATTCAATCTTCCAAAATGAATGACTTCACACTTTTCCAGATTGAACTCCATCTGTGACATCTCAGCATCTTGTCAATGTCCCGTTGCAACCGACAACAGCCCTCCACACTATCAACCACTCCACCAAACTTTGTGTCATTGGCAAAATTATTAACCAACTCTTCCACTCACACATCCAACTTATTCATAAAATCACAAAGACGGGAGGTCCTGTAACCTCTCTCTGCAGAAAACCACTGGTCACTGAGCTCCAGGATGAATGCTTTCTATATATCATCACCCTCTGTCTTCTGTGGACCAGAAATCCTGTATCCAGACAGACAGGTTTCCCTGTACCCCCTGCCTCCGTACTTTCTGAATAAGCCATAAAGATGTTTTGTCACATTCTCAAAAGTTTCAATAAGAATTGTAAGGCATGACCTGCCCCTTACAAAACTATGCTGACTCTCTCTGATCAAACTATGGTTTTCCAAGGAATAATAAATCCTGTCTCCCAGAGTCCTCTCCAATAGTCTGCAAACCACAGACAAAAGGCTGACAGGTGTGCAATTCCCAGGATTATCCCTATTCACTTTCCCCAACAAGGGAATAATATTTTCCAGCCTCCAATCATCTGGTCCGACTCCAGTGGACAGTGAGGGAGCAAAGGTGCGCAGCAATCCACTCCCTCGCGTCGTATAGTAACTTTGGACGCATCCAGTCTGGTTCAGTGACTATTCTGTCTTTATCTTTTACAATATTCTCAGCACATCCTCCTTCTTAACATCCACCTGTTCACGTACGTCTGCCTGTTTCACGCTGTCCTCACAAACGACAAGACCCTTCTCAGCAGTGAATACTGAGACATAGTAATCATTTAGGACCTCCTCTACCTCCTGTGACTCCAGGCACAAGTTCCTTCCACTATCCCAGATTGACCTTATCCTCACTCTGACCACCCTCTTGTTCCTCGCATAAGTGGAGAATGCCTCACGGTTTTCCTTAATCCTTCCCAACAATGCTTTTTCACGTCCCCTTCTAGTTGATCTAAGTCAATTTCTCGGTTCCTTCCTGGTACCTTCAGAGAATCCCTACAGTGTGGAAATGGGCCATTTGGCCCAACACCTCCATACCAACCCTCCAAACAGTATCCAACCCAGCCCCATTCCCCACCCTATTACTCTCCATTTGCCTTGACTAATGCACTAAACTTACACATCCCTGAACACTATGGGGAATTTAGCATGGCTGAGTCACATAATCTACACATTTTTGGGCTGTGGGGGGAAACCAGAGCACCTGCAGGAAACGCACAGGTTGAATGCGCAAACAACCCACAGATAGTCGCCTGAGGCTGTAATCGAAATGGAGTCCGTGGTGCTATGAGGTCGCAGTGCTAACCACAGAGACACCGTGCCATCCAATGTAACTCTCTGGAGCCCTGTCTGATCCTTGCTTCCTCGACCTTAAGTAAGCTTCCTTCTTCCTCTTGACTAGATGCTAAAGTCCATGTGGAAACGTTCACTGCTCTGGCTTCACGTATTTTTGGCCTCCTCCTCGAAGTCAATCCGGATTGTGAAACGTGGTTTTCCACTCACAAAGCCATGCTGACCATCTCGAATCAGCCCTTGCCTTTGTAAATGTAAGGAGCTCCTTTCTCTCAGAATCTCATCCAACAACTTCCCCATCACTGGGCTCACTGGCCTGTAATTTCCTGGCCTTTCCCTGCAGCCATTAAGTGATGGAACAGCATTAGCCAACATCCAGTCTTCCAACACCACACTGTGTCTGTTGATAATATAAATATCTGTGTAAGGGACTGCAATCTCTTCCCGAGCTTCCCATAATTTTCTAGGATCGACATAATGAGCCAATGAGAATTGATCTACCTTTATTTGTTTTAAGATTCCAGCACTTTCTCTTCTTTGGTGAGGATTCTTTCCAAGACATCACTACTTATTTCCCTAAGTTCCCGCGCTTCCATGTCCTTCACCACAGTAAATACTGACAAGACTATTTTGTCTAATATCTCACCCATCTCCTCTGGTTCCACACATGGGTGACCTTATTGATCTTTAAGGGGCCCCATTGTATACCAAGTTACTCTTTAGCCCTTGTTGAAACTTGCGTAAAGGCTTCTGATAATTCAAATACACTGTATCCCCTCCTGCAAACTTACAATGCTGCTATTCATATTCACACCAACAAATTAAATCCAACAGGCTCAAAAACAAATTCTCTTTTATCAAATGTGTTTCTAAGTGGCCAGTTATTGTATATTGACATATCCTTTCTAACACTTCCAGTATCCTCCCGACGTACTGTCAGGCTAACTCTATTTGGTTTCAGACTGACAGCAGAAAGGATTGAGAGAGTTCTTGTTTATCAATCTGAAAAAGGTAGCTTGCAGGGTCAGCAGGTAATAGAGAAGGCAAATCAAATGCTGGCATTTATTGCAGAGGGAATGGAGTCTAAAAATAGGCAGGTCTATCTAAAACTGTGCAAGGTACAAGTCAGACCACACCTCGAATATTATGTCGTGTGAGTGCCCGCAGGAAAGATATTGTCGCATTGGAGACAGTCCAGAGAAGGTTCACTCGGATGATCCTGGGAACGGAGGGATTTTCTAATGAGAACAGGTGGAGACGGTTGAGGTTGAACCCATTGAAGTTTAGATAATGAGAGAGAAATGGAATGAAACATCCAAGATTCTGAGGGGCTTTCATCGGGCAGATGCTGGCAAGTTAGAAAACTGAACAATACAGCACAGTAATAGGCCAAGCGGCCCACCATGGCTGTGCCGACCATAGTGGTATTCTCAACTCATACCATCTGCCTGGTCCATATCTCTCTATTCTCTGCTTGTTCATGTTTCTGTCTAAACGCCACTTCTAAACTTGACTCACATTTCTACTTTTCTGATCTTCCTCGATCACTTCCACTCTCTCGGTAAAAAAAACAGCTGAGTTGGAACCCAGTGTGGGAACCGAAGAGAAGCGACTCAGTAAAGCTTACTAAATTCCTTGGTGCTTATTAGAGATGCAGTTTCTGTTCACCCCAATCTAAAAGACAGTTTCTGAACGTATTAACAGAAGTCAAAAGGTGATTACTCCACCCCCACCCCAGAAGATGTCAGTGGTGCTAACTGCCCTTGATTGTTTTTTGTTCTCGATGTGAAGAGATCTCACGCCTGAGTCACCTTCACGTCTCTGGTTGCTGAGTGAATCACAAAGGAGTTTCACCAGAGCTGCAACTGCCTCACTTCCCCACTCGCCCTCCCCGTTTACATTTTCCTGCTTATGTGATTTAAAGAAAACCAAATGGATGCGATGCCATTCGGTAGCCTGTCTGTTTTTTCCGCAGTCTCAGTGCCAGCACGGCTTAGATCTGGGGGCGCACTAGTGACACTATGACAGCACAAGTCCAGTGGTTCATCAGAAAGTGTAGATTCATTCATTGCTGTTGCTGATGGAATGAGCCACTAACGTACAAACTGCTCCAAAATAAGTTTCGGGACTTCTGGCGCCTATTCTCGCACGTTGAATAACGTCTGACAGCTTCCAATTGAAGCCTTTCAGAGATGACTTTGGGAAACGTTTGACAGAGTGGAGCACCGGTAACCTTGCTGCTCAGTGGTGTCCAGCACTGAAATTTGCAAACGTTCTACTCTTCCCCTTTCCATTTCCAGTAGCTCATTGTAGTCCAGCGTAACTGCCATCATCGAAAAGATAACGAAAAACATGTGAAATTGCTTTCAAAATATAGACAAGGATGTTGTCAGGGTTACAATGTTTGGACTGAAGGGCTTATGCCCAAAACATCGATTCCCCTGTTCCTTGGATGCTACCTGACCTGCTGTGCTTTTCCAGCAACACATTTTACAACTTTTCCTGCAGCCTAGCGGCTGGGTCTTGATCTTATGGAAAGTTTGTAAACTGGGTGTTTAAGTTTTTTTACCCCAGGTGGGGCGAGTTGAAGACAACAGAGAATAGGTTTAAGGTGAGAGGGCTAAAATTTAAACAGAAACCTGAGGCACATTCCCCACACATAAGGTTGTGTGTGTATAGAATAAGCTACCAGAGGAAGTGGAGGAGGCTAGTACACTCACAAGATTCCAAAGGCAATCGGAAGAGTTTCTGGATTGGGAGGGTTTAGAGGGATCGGGGCCAAAATTAGACAGGACGTGAGCAATTATTAAATATTAGCAACAATTACTCTTGTAAACAATTCATAGCAAACTCGAAAATGATTAAAAATCTCATATTGCTATCCATAATGCGTAGAAATGGCCAATAGTTATTGGAATGCAAAACCTTCAGCGATGTCTTAGTTTATAACGCCAAATATTAATCCAATGAGTACTGTGAACATTTAAATGAGAAACAATCAGATATTTGCTATGAGTGCCTGATGGGAAATGATTGGTTGGTTTGTGGGTGTGTTGACCTGGAATAAAAGATACATCTTTCATTGTAATAATGGCAATAAGAAAGAATGGATTAAACTATTATGTGATGCTCACGATGCTTGTTACAAAATGTAAACTGAATTACTGCATGTCTGTTGGAATGACAATGAATTGACAATAAATTTTAGAATTCTGGCAATTTAAATGACACAATATTTCACAACGAGTTTGCTCTGATGTCGATTACATATTTAGTAAGATCGGTGAACTGGGAATTAAAATTCTGGCATGGTGAGTTCGAGAAAAACTGACACATGTAGCAAGTATTGATCAGAATTGTTTTGTCATTCAAATTTCACAGATATTCAAGACTTTCAAGTTTCGTGTTTTAGCTATCCTTCTGTCGAAATACAATATATAAATCATGCAAGTTTTCGTGTCATCAATATTTTGACATTTATGACAGAATAACAACGAAACTAAGTAGATAAAGAACATAGGTATCAGAAAAATACAGTCAATGCCATTTATCGAAAAATTGCTTTCAATATTGTCTCAGGGGAGAAAAGCAGCTGAATAAGTTTAATGAGGATCTGATCGAAATGTTTATAGTGACTCATGTACTGAGTCACAATTACGCTTTTGTGTGGGTGATTGGACTGGAAACTTGCGTATATTCAGGACTTGCTTCATCTCAATGCAGGATTAGATTAGATTCCCAACAGTGCACAAACAGACCCTTCGGCACAACAAGTCCAAATCGGCCCTCCAAAGAGTAACCCACAAGTCCCATTTCCCTTTAACTAATGCAGCTCACACTATGGGCAACTTGGCATGGCCAATACACCTGACCTGCACATCTCATGCACTGTAACACTCTCTCTCTCACTCAATACTCTCTCTGATGTACACTGTTCCTCTGCCACTCAGGCACCCTCTCTGCTGTACACAGTCTCTCTGTCTCTCTCACTCACACTCTCTCTGATATGCACAGTCACTCTCTCTCACTCATGCTCTCTCTCTCTCTCCTACTGTCTGTCTCTCTGTCTCTCTGTCTCTCTGTCACACACACTCTATCTGATATGCACTGTCTATCTGACTCTGTAGCAAACACACTCTCTGATATAAACTGTCTCTTTCTCTCTATAGCTTACACATTCTCTCTGACTTGCACTCTCTCTCTTTCTCTCACTCACACATTCTGTATGATGTACACTGTCACTCTATCTCTCTGTCTTTCTCACTCACACCCACTCTCTCTGGTGTTCAGTGTCTTTCTCTGTCACTCACACTCTCTCTCTGATGTACACTGTCTCACTCTCTCTCTCACTAACTCACTCTTTCTTATGTACACTGTCTCTCTCTTTCTCTCTTTCTTACTGACACACACTCTCTGATGTCCACTGTCTCTCTCTGTCTGTTTTACTCATTCAATCGCTCCTAGGTACAATGTCTCTCTCTCTCTCAATCACTCCCACACTCTGTCTGATGTACATTGTCACTCGCACTCTCTCACTCACACAGTCTCTCCGATGTGCACTGTCACTCTCTCAATCTTGCATTCTCTGATATACACTCTCTCGCTCCCACACACTCGCTATGATGTACAGTGTGTCTATTTGTCTCTCTCTATCTCTCTGACTCTCACGCTCTCTCTGATGTACACTATCTGTCTCAGTCACACAATCTCTCTGATATATACTGTCTCTCTCTTTCTCTCACTCACGCACTCTCTAATGTACACTGTCTCTCTCCCCCCCTCAGTCACACACTCTCTCTGATGTACACTGCCTGTCTCTCTCTCTCTCTCTCAGCCACACACTCTCTCTGGTGGACACTGTCTCTCTCTTTCTCTCACTCTCACTCACCCTCTGATGTAACTGTCTATCTCTCTCTATTGCTCACATACTCTCTCTGACGTGCACTGCCACTCTTTTTCTCACACTCACACACTCTCTCTGATATACACTGTCTCTCCCTCTCTCACTCTCACACACCCTCTGATGTAACTATCTCTCTCTATCGTTCACAAACTCTCTGCTGTGCACGGTCTCTCTCTTTCTCTCACTCACGTAGTATGTCTGATGTACACTCTCGCTCTCTCACACTCACACACTTGATCTGATGTACACTGTCTCTCCCTCCCTCAGTATCACACACCCTCTGATGTAACTGTCTACCTCTATCGCTCACACACACTTCCTGACATGCATTCTCTCTCTCACTCACGTAGTCTGCCTGATGTACACTCTGTCTCTCACACACTCACACATTCTCTCTGATGTACACTGTCTATCTCCCTCTGTCAGTCACACACGCTCTCTGATGTACATTCTCTCTCACACACACTCACACACTCGCTCTGATGTACACTGTCGCTCTCTCTCTGTTTCACTCATGCGCTCGCTCTGTTGCACACTGCCACTCGCTCTCTCTCACTCACAGTCTTTCTGATGTGCACCGTCACTCTCTCTCTCTCTCAATCACTCGCTCTCTGATATTCTCTCTCTCACACTCTCTCTCTCCCCTCACACTCTCTCACTGATGTAGACTGACGCTCTGACTGTCACTCACACACTCTCTCTGATGTACACTGTCTCTGTCTATCTCTTACTCAGACCTTCTCTCCTGTACACCGTAGATCTCATTGTCACTCACACACTCACTGATGTAAATTGTCTCTCTCTTTCTCTCTCTCTCTCACACACACACTGTGATGTACACTGTCCCTCTCTGTCTCTCTCTCTCAGTCACACACTCTCCGATGTACACTGTCTGTCTGTCTGTCTCTCTCTCCCTCACACTCTGTTTGATATACGCTGTGTCTGTTTCTCTCTCTCTCTCACGGTCTCTCTGAGGTACTCTCTCTCTCTCTTTCTCTCTCTCTGTCAGTCACACACTCTCTCTGATGTACACTGTCTCTATCTTTCTCTCATTCACGCGCTCTCTCTTATATACGCTGTCTCTTTCTCTCTCTCTCTCTCTCAGTCACTCTCTCTCTGATGTCCACTGCCTCTCTCTCTCTCTCTCAGTCACACACACACTCTGATGTACACTCTCTCTTTCTCTCTCTCTCGCTCGCTCTCTCAGTCACACATGCTCTCTGATGTACATTGTCTCTGTGTCTGTCTCTCTCTCTCACTCATACACACACACACAGTCTGTCTGATATTCACCGTCTATCTATCTCTCTCACACACACTCACTCTGATATACACTGTCTCTCCCTCTCTCACTCTCGCACACCCTCTGTCTCTCTCTATCGCTCACACACTCTCTAAGACGTGCACTGTCTCTCTCTTTCTCTCACTCACGCACTCGCTCTGATGTGCACTGTCTCTCTCTGTCTGTTTCATTCATGCACTCGCTCTGATGCACACTGTCTCTCTCACTCACTCACTTCCACATTCTGTCTGATGAACACTGTCACTCCCTCTCTCTCACGCACACAGTCTCTCTGATGTACACTGTCTCTCTCCCTTTTTCTCACACAATTGCTCTGATGTCCACTGTGTCTCTGTCTGCTTCTCTCTCTCTCTCATTCACACACTCTCTGATGTAAGCGGTCTCTCTCTCCAAGTCACCAACTCTCTCTGATGTGCACTGTCTGCCTCCCTCTCACTCACACACTTGTTCTGATGTACACTTCCTCTCTCTCTCTCTCCCTCACACATGCTCTCTGATGTACACTGTCTCCATCTCTTTCTCAGTCACATATGCTCTCTGATGAATACGGTCTTTCTCCCTTCCACTCACACAATTGCTCTGATGTACACTGTGTCTCTGTCTGCCTCTCTCTCTCTCTCAGTCGCACACTCTCTGATGTACACTGTCTCTCTCTCTCTCAGTCACCAACTCTCTCTGATGTACACTGTCTGCCTCCCTCTTACTCACACAATTGTTCTGATGTACACTCCCTCTCTCTCTCTCTCAGTCCCACACTCTCTGATGTACGCACACTCTCTCTCTCTCTCTCTCTCTCGGTCACACACTCTCTCTGATGTACCCTGTCACTCCCTCGGTTGTCTGTCTCTCTCCCTCATGCACTCTCTTGATGTACACTCTCTCTCTCTCTCTCTCTCTCTCTCTCTCTCTCAGTCAAACACTCTCTCTAAATTATACTGTCTCTCTCTCCCTCCCAGTCACACACTCACTATTTTGTACACTGTCTCTCTCTGTCTGTTTCACTCATGCACTCGCTCTGATCCGCACTGTCTCTCTCTCACTCACTCCCACACTCTGTCTGATGAACACTGTCAGTTGCTCTCTCTCACTCACACAGTCTCTCTGATGTGTACTGTCACTCTCTCTCTCGATCACTCATTTCTGACATACTCTTTCTCCCTAACTCTCTCTCTCCCCCTCACACTCTCGCTCTGATTTACACTGTCTCTCTCCCTGTCACTCACACACACTCTCTGATGTAAACTGTCTCTGTCTATCTCTTATTCAGACCCTCTCTCATGTACTCTGTAGCTCTCATTGTCACTCACACTCACTGATGTAAATTGTCGATCTCTCTTTTTCTCTCTCACGGAGACACACTCTGTGATGTACACTGTCCCTCTCTCTCTCCCTCACACACTCTCTCTCTCTGATGTGCACTGTCTGTCTCCCTCTCACTCACACTCCTTGATGTACACTGTCTCTCTCTTCCTTACTCATACACACTCTCTGATGTGCACTGTCTCTGTCTATCTCTTACTCAGACACTCTCTCCTGTATACTGTAGTTCTCATTGTCATTCACGCATTCACTGAGGTAAATTTGTCTCTCTCTCACACACACACACACACACTGTGATTTACACTGTCCCTCTCTCTTCTTCCTCACACACTCTCTCTGATGCACACTGTCTGTCGGTCTGTCTGTCTGTCTCTCTCTCTCTCTCTCACAGTCACACACTCGCTCTGATTAGATTACTTACAGTGTGGAAACAGGCCCTTCGGCCCAACAAGTCCACACCGACCCGCCGAAGCGCAACCCACCCATTCCCCTACATTTACCCTTTTACCTAACACTGTGGGCAATTTAGCATGGCCAATTCACCTGACTTGCACATCTTTGGACTGTGGGAGGAAACCGGAGCACCCAGAGGAAACCCACACAGACACGGGGAGAACATTCAAACTCCACACAGTCAGTCGCCTGAGTCGGGAATTGAACCCGTGTCTCTGACGCTGTGCTAACCAATGTGCTACCGTGCCGCCCACTGATGTACACTGACTCTCTCTCTCTCTCTTTCTCTCTCTCCTGCACTCACACAATTGCTCTGATGTCCATCATCTGTCTGTCTGACTGTCTCTCACTCTCTCTCTTTCTCTCACACACAGTCACACATTCTCTCTCTGATGTACACTTTCTGCCTCTCTCACACACTCTCTCTGATGTATACACTCTCTCTCACTCTTGCTCTCTCTCACACTCACACTCTCTCTGATGTACACTTTCTGTTTCCCTCTCTCAGTCACACATGCTCTGTCATGTACACTGTCTCTCTCTCTCTCACTCTCACTCATATACACTCACACAGTCTGTCTGATATGCACCGTCTATCTCTCTCTCACACACACACACTCTCTCTGATATACACTGTCTCTCCCTCCCTCAGTATCACACACCCTCTGATGTAACTGTCTACCTCTATCGGTCACACACTCTCCGTGACATGCATTCTCTCACTCACTCACGTAGTCTGCCTGATGTACACTCTGTCTCTCACACACTCACACACTCTCTCTGATGTACACTGTCCATCTCCCTCTGTCAGTCACACATGCTCTCTGATGTACACTCTCTCACACACACACTCACACACTCTCTCTGATGTACACTGTCTCTGTCTATCTCTTACTCAGACCTTCTCTCCTGTACACCGTAGATCTCATTGTCACTCACACACTCACTGATGTAAATTGTCTCTCCCTTTCTCTCTCTCACACACACAAACACACTGTGATGTACACTGTCCCTCTCTGTCTCTCTCTCTCAGTCACACACTCTCCGATGTACATTGTCTGTCTGTCTGTCTCTCTCTCCCTCACACTCTGTTTGATATACGCTGTGTCTGTTTCTCTCTCTCTCTCTCTCTCTCACGGTCCCTCTGAGGTACTCTCTCTCTCTCTTTCTCTCTCTCTGTCAGTCACACACTCTCTCTGATGTACACTGTCTCCATCTTTCTCTCATTCACGCGCTGTCTCTTATATACAATGTCTTTTACTCTCTCTCTCTCGCTCTCAGTCACACACACTCTCTGATGTACACTCTCACTTTCTCTCTCTCTCGCTCGCTCTCTCAGTCACACACGCTCTCTGATGTACATTGTCTCTGTGTCTGTCTCTCTCTCTCACTCATACACACTCACACAGTCTGTCTGATATTCACCGTCTATCTATCTCCCTCACACACACTCACTCTGATATACACTGTCTCTCCCTCTCTCACTCTCGCACACCCACTGTCTCTCTATCGCTCATACACTCTCTAAGACGTGCACTGTCACTCTCTTTCTCTCACTCACGCACTCGCTCTGATGTGCACTTGTCTCTCTCTGTCTGTTTCACTCATGCACTCGCTCTGATGCACACTGTCTCTCTCACTCACTCATTTCCACATTCTGTCTGATGAACACTGTCACTCCCTCTCTCCCACGCACACAGTCTCTCTGATGTACACTGTCTCTCTCCCTTTTTCACACACAATTGTTCTGATGTCCACTGTGTCTCTGTCTGCTTCTCTCTCTCTCTCAGTCACACAGTCTCTGATGTGCGCGGTCTCTCTCTCTAAGTCACCAACTCTCTCTGATGTGCACTGTCTGCCTCCCTCTCACTCACACACTTGTTCTGATATACACTTCCTCTCTCTCTCTCTCCCTCACACACGCTCTCTGATGTACACTGTCTCCATCTCTTTCTCAGTCACATATGCTCTCTGATGTATACGGTCTTTCTCCCTTTCACTCACACAATTGCTCTGATGTACACTGTGTCTCTGTCTGCCTCTCCCTCTCTCTCTCAGTCGCACACTCTCTGATGTACACTGTCTCTCTCTCTCTCTCTCAGTCACCAACTCTCTCTGATGTACACTGTCTTCCTCCCTCTTACTCACACAATTGTTCTGATGTACACTCCCTCTCTCTCTCTCTCAGTCCCACACTCTCTGATGTACACTCTCTCTCTCTCTCTCTCTCGGTCACACACTCTCTCTGATGTACCCTGTCACTCCCTCGGTTTTCTGTCTCTCTCCCTCATGCACTCTCTGATGTACACTCTCTCTCTCTCTCTCTCTCTCAGTCACACACGCTCTGTCATGTACACAATCTCTCTGTCTCTCTCACTCATATACACTCACACAGTCTGTCTGATATGCACCGTCTATCTCTCTCTCTCACACACACACTCTCTCTGATATACACTGTCTCTCCTTCCCTCAGTATCACACACCCTCTGATGTAAATGTCTACCTCTATCGCTCACACACTCTCCCTGACATGCATTCTCTCTCTCACTCACGTAGTCTGCCTGATGTACACTCTGTCTCTCACACACTCACACATTCTCTCTGATGTACACTGTCTATCTCCCTCTGTCAGTCACACACGCTCTCTGATGTACACTCTCTCACACACACACTCACACACTCGCTCTGATGTACACTGTCTCTCTCTGTCTGTTTCACTCATGCGCTCACTCTGTTGCACACTGCCACTCGCTCTCTCTCACTCACAGTCTTTCTGATGTGCAGCGTCACTCTCTCTCTCTCAATCACTCGCTCTCTGATATTCTCTCTCTCACACTCTCACTGATGTACACTGACGCTCTGACTGTCACTCATACACTCTCTCTGATGTACACTGTCTCTGTCTATCTCATACTCAGAACTTCTCTCCTGTACACCGTAGATCTCATTGTCACTCACACACTCACTGATGTAAATTGTCTCTCTCTTTCTCTCTCTCACACTCACACACACTGTGATGTACACTATCCCTCTCTGTCTCTCTCTCAGTCACATACTCTCTGATGTACACTGTCTGTCTGTCTGTCTCTCTCTCCCTCACACTCTGTTTGATATACGCTGTGTCTGTTTCTCTCTCTCTCTCTCTCTCTCACGATCTCTCTGAGGTACTCTCTCTCTCTTTCTCTCTCTCTGTCAGTCACACACTCTCTCTGATGTACACTGTCTCTATCTTTCTCTCATTCACGCGCTCTCTCTTATATACACTGTCTCTTTCTCTCTCTCTCTCTCTCAGTCACACTCTCTCTGATGTACACTGCCTCTCTCTCTCTCTCAGTCACACACACTCTCTGATGTACATTGTCTCTGTGTCTGTCTCTCTCTCTCACTCATACACACTCACACAGTCTGTCTGATATTCACCGTCTATCTATCTGTCTCACACACACTCTCTCTGATATACACTGTCTCTCCCTCTCTCACTCTCGCACACCCTCTGTCTCTCTCTATCGCTCACACACTCTCTAAGACGTGCACTGTCACTCTCTTTCTCTCACTCACGCACTCGCTCTGATGTGCACTTGTCTCTCTCTGTCTGTTTCACTCATGCACTCGCTGTGATGCACACTGTCTCTCTCACTCACTCACTTCCACATTCTGTCTGATGAACACTGTCACTCCCTCTCTCTCACGCACACAGTCTCTCTGATGTGTACTATAACTCTTTCGCTCTCAAACATTCACTCTCTGATATACTCTCTCTGTCTCTGACTCTCTCTCTCCCTCTCACACTCTCTCTCTGATGTGCACTGTCTCTCTCCCTCTCGCTCACACAATTTCCTCTGATGCAAACTGTCAGTCTGTCTCTGTCTGTCTCTGTCTGTCTGTCTCTGTCTCTCTCTCTCTCTCTCTCTCAGTCACACACATTCTCTGATGTACACTTTCTTCTCTCTGTCACAATCTCTCTCTGATGTCCACTGTCAAAGTCTCCCTCTTACTCACACAATTGCTCTGATGTGCACTGTCTCTGTCTCTCTTTCAGTCACCAAGTCTCTCTACTGTACACTGTCTTTCTCTCTCATCACACTCTCTCTCTGATGTATACAGTCTCTCTCACTCCCGCACTCTCTTACTCACACACACACACTCTGATGTACACTCTCTCTTTCTCTCTCTCAGTCACACGCTCTCTCTGATGTACACTGTCACCCTCTCGCTCTCTCTATCTGTCTCTCTCTCTCTCTCTACCTCACAATATCTCTGATGTACAATGTGACTGTTTGTCTCTCTCTCACAATCACGCTCTCTCTGATGGACACTATCTCTCTCACACACACACACTCTCACTCACCCTCTGCTGTAACTGCCTATCTCCCTCTATCGCTCACACACTCTCTCTGACATGCACTGTCACTCTCTTTCTCTCACTCACAGACTCTCTGTGATATACACTGTCTCTCCCTCTCTTACTCTCACACACCCTCTGATGTAACTATCTATCTCTATCGCTCACAAACTCTCTCTGTTGTGCACTATCTCTCTCTTTCTCTCACTCATGTAGTATGGCTGATGTACACTCTCGCTCTCTCACACACTCGCTCTGGTGTACACTGTCTCTGTCTGTTTCACTCATGCACTCGCTCTGATCCGCACTGTCTCTCTCTCACTCACTCCCACACTCTGTCTGATGAACACTGTCACTCGCTCTCTCTCAATCACTCACTCTCTGATATACTCTCTCTCTAACTATCTCTCTAACTCTCTCTCTCCCCTCACACTCTCTCTCTCTGATGTGCACTATCTCTCTCCATCTCACTTACACACACTCTCTCATATACACTGTTTCTGTCTATCTCTTACTCAGAAACTTTCTCCTGTACACTGCAGCTCTCAATGTCACACACTCACTGATGCAAATTGTCTCTCTATCTTTCTCTTTCTCTCATACACACACGCCCACTCTGTGATGTACCCTGTCCCTCTCTCTCTCCCGCACACACTCTCTCTGATTTACACAGTCTCTATCACTCTCTGAGTCACACACGCTCTCTGATGTACACTGTCTCTCTCCGTTTCGCTCACACAATTGCTCTGATGTACACTGTGTCTCTGACTGCCTCTCTCTCTCTCTCAGTCACACACTCTCTGATGTGCACTGTCTCTCTCTCAGTCACCAACTCTCTCTGATGTACACTGTCTGCCTCCCTCTCACTCACACAGTTGTTCTGATGTACACTCCCTCTCTCTCTCTCTCTCAGTCACACACTCTCTGATGTACACTCTCTCTCTCTCTCTCTCGGTCACACACTCTCTCTGATGTACACTGTCTGCCTCCCTCTCACTCACACAATTGTTCTGATGTACACTGCCCCTCTCTCTCTCTCTCAGTCACACACTCTCTGATGTACACTCTCTCTCTCTCTCTCTCTTGGTCACACACTCTCTCTGATGTACACTGTCTCTCTCTTTTTTACTCACACACTCTCTATGATGTAAACTGTCTCTCTCCCTGAAACTCACACACACTCTCCCATGTACACTGTCTCTGTCTATCTCTTGCTCAAACACTCTCTGCTGTACACTATAGCTCCCATTGTCATTCACACATTCACTGATCTAAATTTTCTCTCTCTCTTTTTCTCTCGCGCACACACACACTCTGTGATTTACACTGTGCCTCTCTTTCTCTCCCTGAAACACTCTCTCTGATGTACACTGTCTCTCTCTCTCTCAAACACTCACACAATTGCTCTGATATCCACTGTCTGTCTGTCTGTCTCTCTCTCTCTCACAGTCACCGACTCTCGGATGTACACTGTAGCTCTCTCTCAAACGCTCTCTTCATCACTCGCTCTCTGATATACTCTCTCTCACTCACTGTCTATCTCTCCCCCTCACTCTCTCTCTCTCTGATGTACACTGTCTCTCTCCCTGAAACTCACACACACTCTTTTGTGTACACTGTCTTTGCCTATCGCTTAATCAGACCCTCTCTCCTGTACACTGCAGCTCTCATTGTCACTCACACACTCACTAATGTCAATTGTCTCTCTCCCTCACACACACACACTGTGTGTTGTACACTGTCCCTCTCTCTCTCCCTCACACTCTCTATCTGGTGTACACAGTCTCTCTCTCATGCACTCACACAATTGCTCTGATTACCACTGTCTCTCTGTCTGTCTGTTTCGCTCTCTCTCACCCACAGTCACACACTCTCTCTGATGTACACTGTCTCTCTCTCTCTGTCTCTCTCACTCACACCCACATTTACACAGTCTGTCTGATATGCATCGTCTATCTATCTCTCACTCACACACTCTCTCTGATGTGCACTGTCTCTCCCACTCTCACTCTCGCACACCCTCTGATGTAACTGTCTATCTCTCTCCATCGCTCAATAAACTCTCTCTGACGTGCACTGTCTCTCTCTTTCTCTCACTGAAGTAGTCTGTCAGATGTACACACTATCTCTCTCTCTCACGATCACACAGTCGCTCTGATGTACACTCCCACACTCTGTCTGATGAAGACTGTCACTAGCTCTCTCTCACTCACACAATATTTCTGATGTGCTCTGTCACTCTCTCTCTCACTCACTCTCTGATATACTCTCTCTCTCTCCCTGTCACTGTCACGCACTCTCTGATGTACACTATCTCTGTCTATCTCTAACTCAGACCCTCTTGCCTGAGCAATGTAGCTCTCATTGTCACTCACAGACTCACTGATGTAAATTCTATCTCTTTCTCGTTTTCTCTCTCACTCACACACACTCTGTGATGTACGCTGTCTCTCTCTCTCTCGCACTCAACCACCCTCTCTGATGTACACTGTCTGTCTGTCTCTCTCTCCTTCTCCCTCACTCACTGTCTCTGATGTGCACTGTCCCTCTCTCTCTCTTAATCACACACACTCGCTGATGTACATCGCACTCTCTCCCTCTCTGTCACGCACTCTCTCTCTGATGTACACTTGACCTCTCTCTCTCTCACTCACTCTCTGTATACTGCCTCTCTCTCACACATACACACTCACACACTTTCTCTGATGAACACTGTCTCTCACTTTCTCACTCACACTCTCTCTGATTTACACTATCTCTCTCTCTCTCCATCACACACTCTCTCTGATGTACACACACACTGTCTCTCTCACGCACTCTCTCTCTGATGTACATTGTCTGTCTCTCTCACCCACCCACACTCTCTGTACACTGTCTCTCTCTCTCTCTCTCTCTCACTTACTCTCTTTATACACTGTCTCTCTTTCTCTTTCACACACTCACTCTCTGATGTACACTTGATCTCTCTCTCACTCACACCCTCTCTCTGATGTGCACTCTCTCTCACACACACACTCTGTGATGTACACTGTCTCTCTCTCTCACACACACATACTGTCTCTGATATAGACTGTCCCTCTCTCTCTCTCCATCATGCACTCTTCTGATGTACACTCTCTCTCTCTCTCCCGCGCTCACTCACTCTCTCTCTCGGATGTACACTGTCTGTCTATCTCTGTCTCTCTCTCTCACTCACTCATTCCCTCCCCTCTCTCTCTCTCACTCTCTCTCTGATGTACAAAGTTCCCCTTTCTCTAACTCACGGACTCTCTCTGATGTACACTGTCCCTCTCTCTATCTCTCTCTCTCTCTCTCTCTCTTACTCACACACACTCTCTGATGTACACTTGGTCTCTCACTCACTCATGCTCTCTGCACAATGTCTCTCACTCACTCACACTTTCTGTATACTGCCTCTCTCTCTTTCACTCTCTCTCTCACACAGTCTGTTTGATATGGTCTGTCTATCTGTACCTCGCACTCACACACACACTCTCAGTTGTACTCTCTCTCTCTCTCTCTCTCTCTCTCTCTCTCTCTCTCTCTCTCTCTCTCTCACACTCTCTCTTACGTACATTTGGTCCATCTCTTTCACTCACTCACCCACTCTCTCTGTATACTGCCTCTCTCTCTCTTTCACTCTCTCTCTCACACAATCTGTTTGATATGGTCTGTCTATCTGTACCTCTGACTCACACGCACACACTCCCTGTTGCACACTGTCCCTCTCTATCTCTCTCCCTCACACTCTCTCGCACACGTACACTGTCTCTCTCGCGCTCACACTCACTCTCTGATGTACAGTGTCTCTCACTCACACACTCTCTCAAATATACACTCTTTCTCTCTCGCCCACCCACTCTCTCTGATACAAACTCTCTCTCTCTCTCCCATCTTCTCTGATGTCCACTGTCTCACTCTCGCTCTCTCTCACTCACTCACTCTCCCTGTACACTGTCTCTCACTCACTTACTCTCTATATTCACTCTCTCTGATGTACACTGGATATCACTCTCTCTCTCGTTCTCTCTCTCTCGCACACTCTCTCTGATGTACACTTGGTGTCTCTCTCTCATTAAGTCTCTCTGTATACTGCCTCCCTCTCTCTCTCACTCACTCACACAGTCTATCTTCTCTGTCTATCTGTATCTCTCACTTGCGCACTCTCTCTGATGTACAATGTCTCTCACTTCCTCACTCACACACGCTCTCAGATTTACACTCTCTCTCTCTCTCTCTCTCTCTCTCTCATTCACACATTCTCATGTAACTCTCTCTCTGTCACTTTACACAAACTGTCTGATGTACACTGTCTCCCTCTCTCTCACTCACACTCTCGCTCTGACCTAAACTGTCTCTCTGTCTCTGACTCTCTCTCGCTCTCTCACGCAGACGCTCTCTAATTTTCACCGTAGATCTCACTCTCACTCTCTCTTTGATGTAAATTCTCTCTCTCTTTCTCACTCCACATTCTTTCTGATGCACACTGTCTCTAACTCTCTGATTTTGACTGTTTCTCTCTCACTCACACACGCTCCGTTGTAACTGTCTCTATCTCTCTCTCAGTAACACACTCTCTCTGATGTTCGCTATCCCTCTCTCTCTCATTCACACTCTTTCTGGTGTAGACACTCTCTCTCTCCCTCTCTCTCAGTAACCCACTCTCTCTGATGTACACTGTTCCTCTCCCTCTCATTCACACTCTCTCTGATGTACTCTGTCTCTCTTTCTCTCACTCACACTCGCTCTATCTCTCCCCCTCTCTACCTCACACTATCTCTCTGATGTGCACTGTCCCTCTCTCTCTCTTACTCAGACACAATCTCTGATGTACATTCTCACTCGCGCTCTCTCTCTCACATACTCACACACACTCTCTGATGTACACTTGGTCTCTCACTCACTCGCTCTCAGCACAATGTCTCTCAATCACTCACTCACTCACTCACACTCTCTGTACAGACTCTCTCTCTCTCTCGCATACTCTCTCTGATGTATATTTGGTCTCTCACTCACTCTCTCTATATACTGCCCCTCTCTCTCATACTCTCTCTCACTCGCACAGTCTGTTTGATATGGTCTGTCCATCTGTACCTCTCACTCACACACACGCTCTGTTGTACACTGTCCCTCTCTCTCACACACTCTCTCTCACAGGTAAACTGTCTCTCTCGCACTCACACACTCTCTCTGATGTACAGTTTTTCTCACTCATACATTCTCTCAGATATACATTGTCTCTCTCTCTCTTGCCCACACACTCTCTCTGATACAAACTCTCTCTCTCACTCTCCCACCCTCTCTGATGTCCACTGTCTCACGCACGCTCTCTCTCACTCACTCACTCTCTCTTTACACTGTCTCTCTCTTTCTCTCACATAATCTGATGCAAACTTTCTCTCTCTTTCACTGACAGACACTCTCTAGTATACACTTGGCCTCTCTCTCACTCTCTCTCTCTCTGTACACTGTCTCTCTCTCACTTACTCTCTCAATACAATCTCTCTGATGTACACTTGATATCACTCTCTTTGTCTCTCGCTCTCTCTCACTCACACACTCTCTCTGATGTACACTCTCTCTCTCTCTTACTCTCTCTCTGATGTACGAAATCCCCCTTCTCGCTAACTCACACATTCTCTCAGGTGTGCACTCTCTCTCTCTTACTCACACACACACTCTGATGTACACTCTCGCTCTCTCTTCTCGCACACTCTCTCTGATGTACACTTGGTCTCTCCCTCACTAATTCACTCTCTCTGTATACTGCCTCTCTCTCTCTCTCTCTCTCACTCTATATGCTCTATCTGCAGATAGAGCAGTCTGTCTGCTCTGTCTATCTGTATGTCTCACTCACCCACTCTCTCTGATGTACACTGTCTCTTACTTTCTCACTCACACACACTCTCAGATTTACACTGTCTCTCTCTCTCTCACACTCACACACTCTCATGCAACTCTCTCTCTGTCACTTTACACAAACTGTCTGATGTACACTGTCTCTCTCTCTCACTTACTCACACACACCCTCTGAACTACACTGTCTCTCTGTCTCTGTCTCTCTCCCTCACTCACTCTCTCTCTAATGTACAAAACCCCCTCTCTCCCACTCACACACTCTCTCTGATGTACAAATTTCCCCTCTCTCTCTCACTCACACACTCTCTGATGTGCACTGTCACTCTCTCTCTCTTACACACACACTGTCTAATGTACACTGTCACTCTCTCTCTCCCTCACGCACTCTCTCTGATTTAAACTGTCCCTCTGTCTCCCGCACTCACTCTCTCTCTGATGTACGCTCTCTCTCTCTCTGTCCCTTGCTCAGTCACACACACTCTCTGATGTACACTGTCTCTCACTTTCTCACACAGTCACAAACTCTTTCTGATGTATTCAGTCTCTCTCTTTCTCTCGCTCTCTCTGTCACACTCTCTCTCTCTGATGTACTCTCTCTCTTTTTCTCTCTCTCTCAGTCACACACTCTCTCTGATGTAGACTGTCCCTATCTCTCGCTCGCACACTATCTCAGATGTACACTGCCACTTTCTCTCTGTTTCTCTGTCTCTCTCTCTCTCACACTCACACGATATATCTGATATGCACTGTTTATCTGTCTCTGTCACTCACACACTCTCTCTGATATAGACAGGCTCTCTGACTCTCTCTCGCTCTCTCACTCAGACGTTCTCTAATATTCACTGTAGATCTCACTCTCACTCTCTCTCTGATGTAAATTGTCTCTCTCTCTTGCTCACTCCAATTCTTTCTGATGTACACTGTCTCTAAATCTCTCACTCTCTCTGCCTTTCACCGTCTCTCTCACTCAGACATGCTCTGATGTAATTGTCTCGCTCTCTCAGTTATGCACTCTCTCTGATGTACACTGTCTCTCTCTCTCTCTCTCTCTCTCTCTCATTCATTCTCTCTCTGATGTACACTGTCTGTCTCTCCCTCTGTCTTATTCACACACTCTCTCTGATATACACTGTCTCTCTGTCTTTGTCTCTCACTCACTCTCTCTCTGATGAAATAAGTCCCTCTCTCTCTCACTCGCACACTCTCTCTGATGTACACTGTCCCTCTCTCTCTCACTCACACAGTCTGTCTGATGTACACTCTCTCACTCTCTCATCACTCATACACTCTCTGATGTAAACTCTCTATCTCTCACACTCACACACTCTCTCTGATGTGCAATGTATCTCTCTCTCACTCACTCTCTCTGTACTCTCTCTCTCACACACACACTCCCACACTCACACAGTCTATCTGATATCTCTCACTCACATACTCTCTCTGATCTACACACTCTCTCTCACTCACTCCCTCACTCACACACTGACTCTGATGTTCATTCTCTCTCTCTCTCGCTCACTCACTCACTCTCTCTGATGTACAAAGTCTCTCTGTATCTCTCACTCTCACACTCTCTCACTCTCTCTGATGTGCACTATCACTCTCTCTCTCACTTACACTCTCTCTCTCTGTCTGTCTCTCTCTCTGTCTGTCTCTCACACACTGTCTGTCAGATATGCACTGTCTATCTGACCCTGTCACTCACACACTCTCTCTGATGTGCACTGACTCTCACTTTCCCCCACTCAACCACTCTCTTTCTGATGTGCTGTCTGTCTGTCTTTCTCTCTCCCTCACACTCTCACTCTGATGTACACTGTCTGTCGGTCTCGCTCTCTCTTTTTCACATTCTATCTGATGTACACTGTCTCTCTCTCTTACTCAAGCACTCTCTGTGATGTATATTGTCTCTCTCCCTCTCACTCTCTTTCTAATGTACATTGTAGCTCTAACACTCACTCACACTCTCTCTCTGATGTAAATTCTCTCTCCCTCTCTGTCTCTCTTTGTCTGTCTCTCTCTGACACACTCTCTCTGTTGTACACTGTCACTCTCTCTCTCGCTCGCTCTATCTGACACACTCTCTCTGTTGTACACTATCCCTCTCTCTCTCTCCCTCACTCTCTCTCTAATGTACGCTGTCTGTCTCCTTCTCTCTATCTTACTCACACTCACACACTTTGATGTGCACTGTCATTCTCTCTCTCTCACTGACATACACTCTCTAGTGTAAACTGTCTCTCTCTCTTTCACTCACACACTCTCTATGATGTACACTAGCTCTCTCTCTCACTCAGACACTCTCTCTCATGTACTCTCTCTCTATTTCTCTCTCACTAACCCACACACTGTCTTTGATATCCACTCTCTCTCTCTCACTCACACACACTCTCTCTGATGTGCACTGTCACTCTCTCACACTCTCTCTGATGTACACTGTTTCTCTGTCTCTTTCTCTCACTCTCTCTGATGAGCACTGTCTCTCTCCCTCTCATTCACACACTCTCTCTCTGACGTATGCTGTTTCTCTATCACTCTCTTTCTCTCACACTCACACACTCTCTCTGATGTATACTCTATCTCGCTCACTCACTCGCTCTCTGTGATGTACACTGTCTCTCTCTCTCTCTTACTCTCACACTCTCTCTGATGTTCACTGTCACTCTCTCTCTCACTTACACTCTCTATCTCTCTGTCTCTCTCTGTCTGTCTCTCTCTCACACAGTCTGTCTGATATGCACTCTGTGTCTGACTCTATCACTCATACACTCTCCCTGATGGTCAAGGTCTCTCATTCTCCCATACTGAACTACTCTCTCTCTGATGTAACGTCTGTCTGTCTGTCTGTGTCTCTCTCTCTCCCTCCCTCACACTCTCACTCTGACGCACACTGTCTATATCTCTCTCTCTCCTCTATCTTTCTTTGCACTGTGTCTCTCCCTCTCACCCTCTCTCTAATGTACACTGTAGCTCTAACACTCAGTCACACACTCTCGCTGATGTAAGTTTTCTCTCTGTGTGTCTCTCTCTTTCTCTCTCTCTGATACGCAGTCTCTGCTGTACACTGCCCTTCCCCCCTCTCTCTCTTTCCCTTACACTCTCTCTCTGATGTACGCATTGTCTCTCTCTCACTCACACACACTCTCTCTCTGAGGTGCACTGTCACTCCTTCTCTCACTCACACACTCTCTCTGATGTGCATTGTCTCTCTCTCTCTCTCTCACTCACAAAGTCTATCTGTTATACACTTTCCATTTCCCTCTGTCACTCACACACTCTGTGATGTACACTGTCTCTCTCTCTCACTCACCATGATGTACTCTGTCTCTCTGTCTCTATCTCTCTTTCTCACTCACACACTCTCTGATGTGCACTCTCTCACACACACACACACTCACACACTGTCTCTGATATACACTGTCTCTCTCTCTTGCTCACTCACACACTTACTTTGATGTTCACTGTCTCTCTCTATCGCTCAAACACTCTCTGTGGTGTATATTGTCTGTCTCTGTCTCTCTCTCTCTCTCACTCACACACACTCACAAAGTCTGTCTGATATGCACTGTCTATCTGTCACTGTCACTCACACACTCTCTCTGATGTACACTGTCTCTCTCACTCACTCTCTCTGATGTACTCTGTCTCTCTGTCTCTCTCTCTCTTTCACACACACACTCTCTGATGTACACTTTGTCTCTCTCACTTGCTCAATCACACACTCTCTCTGATGTGCACTGTCTCTCTCTACCGTTCACACACTCTCTGTGATGTACACTCACTCTCTCTTGCTCACTCACACACACTCACAAAGTCTCTCTGATTTGCTCTGTCTATCTGCCTCTCTCACTCACGCACACTCACTCATGTACTCTGTCTCTCACTCAGACACTCTCTCTGATGTACACTGTGTCTCTCCCTCTCTCTCACTAACTCACACACTCTCCCTGATATACACTGTCTCTCTCCCTCTCATTCAGACACTCTCTCTGATGTACACTGGCGCTCTCTCACTCTCACACTATCTCTGATGTACAATGTCTCTCTCACTCTCTCACTCTCTCAGATTTGCACTCTCTCTCTCCATCTCATTCACACACACTCTCTGATGTATGCTGTCTCTCTCTCTCACACACACTCACATACTGAATCTGATATACTTTGTCTCTCTCTTTCTCGCTCGCTCACTCACTCACTCTCTCTGATGTACACAGTCCCTCTGTCTCTCTCACTCTCACACTCTCTCTAATGTGCACTGTAACTCTCTCTCACTCACACTCTCTCTCTCTCTGTCTCTCTCACTCACAAGCCTGTCAGATATGCACTGTCTATCTGACTCTGTCACTCACACACTCTCTCTGATGTACACTGTCTCTCATTCTCCCACATTCAACCAATCTCTCTCTGATGTGCTGTCTGTCTGTCTGTCTCTCTCTCCCTCACACTCTCATTATGATGTACACTCTCTCTCTCTTTCTCACACTCTCTGATGTACACTGTCTCTCTCTCTTACACACTTTGTGATGTACATTGTCTCTGTCCTTCTCACTCTCTCTCTAATGTACACTGTAGCTCTAACACTCACTCACACACTCTCTCTGATGTAAATTCTCTCTCTCTCTCTGACACACTCTCTCTGATGTAGACTGTCTCTCTCTCTCACACTCACTCACTCACTCTGTCTGATGTACACTGTCTCTCTCTCACTCTCTCTCTGATGTACTCTGTCTCTCCGTCTCTGTCTCTCCCTCTCTCTCACTCACACACTCTCTGATGTACACTGTCTCTCTCTCTCTCTTGCTCATTCACACGCTCACTTTGATGTGCACTGTCTCTCTCTCTCTATTGCTCAAACACTCTCTGTGATGTACATTGATTGTCTGTCTCTCTCTCTCACACACACACACACTCACAAAGTCTGTCTGATATGCACTGACTGCCACTGTCACTCACATACTCTCTCTGAGGTACACTGTCTCTCTCTCTCTCTCTCTTGCTCACTCACACACTCACTTTGATGTGCACTATCTCTTTCTCTTTCTATCGCTCAAACACTCTCTGTGATATACATTGTCTGTCTGTCTCTCTCTCTCACTTTCTCACTCACACACACTCACTAAGTCTGTCTGATATGCACTGTCAATCTGCCACTGTCACTCACACACTCTCTCTGATGTACTCTGTCTGTCTGTCTCTCTCTCTCTCACTCTCACTCACACACTCTCTCTGATGTACACTTTCTCTCTCTCTCTTGCTCACTCATACACTCTCTCTGATGTGCACTGTTTCTCTCTCTGTCGTTCACACACTCTCTGTGATGTACACTCACTCTCTCTCTTGCTCACTCACACACTCTTTCTGATGTACACTGTGCGTCTCTATCTCTCTTACTCACACACTCTCTCTGATGTGCACTGTCTTCCCTCTCTCTCACTCACACAATCTCTCGGATGTATCTCTGATGTACCATCATGCTCAACCCTACACACCCCACCATCATCACACACATTGCCCCACACCACGCCCAACTTCACGCGCACCACCGCACACTCCACCACCCTCACATACACTGCACCACACCACCCCCACCATTATGCTCACAACCACACACTCCACCACCCTCACACACACTGCACCACGCCACACCCGCCATCACACTCACACCCACACAGTCCGCCACACTCACACACACTGCCCGACACCACCCCCACCATCACGCTCACACCCACACACTCCACCACACTTACACATATTGCCCCACACCACCCCCACCGTCATGCGCACCCCCACACACTCCACCACCCTCACACACACTGCCCCATACCGCCCCCACCATCATGCTCACAACCACACACTCCACCATCGTCACACACAATGCACCATACTATCCCCACCGTCACACTCACACCCACGCACTCCACCACACTTACACATATTGCCCCACACCACCCCCACCGTCATGCGTACCCCCACACACTCCACCACCCTCACACACACTGCCCCACACTACCCCCACCATCATGCACACCACCACACACTACACCACCCTCATACACACTGTCCAACACCACCCCCACCATCGCGCTCACCCCCACACAATCCACCACCACCACACACTCCACCCCACACCACCCCCACATTCATACTCACCCCCACACACTCCGCCAGCCTCACACAACCTGCCCCGCACCATACCCACCATCATGCTCACCCTCACGCACTCCACAACCATCACACAACCTAACACGCACAACCCTCGCAGTCACGCTCATCCCCACACACTGCGCTACACTACCCTCACAATCACACTCAACGCCACACATGCCACCACCATCAAACACACTGCTCCACCTCACCCTCGCCGTCACGCTCACACTCACAAACTCCACCACCATCAGACACACTGCCCCACACCACCCTCGACATCACGCTCACCCCCACACACTTCACCAACATTCGACACACTACACCCACCACCCCAGCCGTCACACTCACCACCACACACTCCACCACCATTACACACATTGACCCAAACCACCCCCACCGTAGTGCTCACCCCCACACTCCACCACCATCACACACACTGCCCCACATCACCCTCACCGTCACACTCTCCCCCACACACTCCACCACCATCACACACACTGCCCTACGCCACCCCCATCATCAACCTCACCACCACACACTCCACCACCCTCACACACACTGCCCCACACCACACTCACAATCACTCACAACCCCACACATTCCACTACCAACACACACACTACCGCAAACCACCCCCACCATTATGCTTACCCCAAAGCGCGCCATTTCAATCACACAGACAGGCCCACACCACCCCCACCGTCACGCTCACCCCCACACACTCCACCAACATCACACACATTGCCCCACACAACCTATGCCGACAAGCTCACCCCCACACACTCCCCCATTATCACACACACTGCCTAACACCACGCCCACCGTCCTGCTCATCCCCACACACACATTCACCCTCACACACTACCCCACACCAGCCTCACCGTCACACACAGCCTCACTGACTCCACCACCATCACACTTACTGCCCCACACTTCCCTCACTGTCACGCTCACGCCCACACCCTCCACCACCATTACACACATTGCCCCACAACTCGCTCGCCATTACACTTACCTCCACGCACTCCAACACCATCAAACACACTGCACAACACCACCCCACCATCACGCTCACTCCCACACACTCCACCATCATCACACACTCCACCCCACACCTCCCCACCATCACGCTCACCCCCACACACTCCACTACCATCACACACACTGCCCTGCACCACTTTAAACTTCACGCTCACCATCACACACTCCACCAACCTCACACACACTGCCCTCCACCACACTCACCGTCACCCTCACCCCCACACACTCCACCATCATCACACACACTGCCCCACAATTCCCTCACCATCTTGCTTACCTCCACGCATTCCACCACCATCACACACACTGCCCACACCAGCCTCACCATCATCACACACAGCGCCACAACGCACCCTCACCGTCACCCTCACCCCCACACACTCCACCATCATCACACACACTGTCCCACACCACGCCCTCTGTCACGCTCACCCCCACACACGCCACCAACCTCACACACACTGCCCCACACCAGCCTCACCATCATCACTCACAGCACCCCAAAGAACCCTCACCGTCATGCTCACCCCCACTCACTCCACCGCACTCACACACACTGCCCCACACCACCCACACCATCACGCACACCAACACACACTCCATCACCCTCACGCACACTGCCGCACACCACCCCCACTGTCACGATTACTCTCACACACTCCTCCCCCTCACACACACTACCCCACACCACCCCCACCGTCATGCTGACCCCCACTCACTCCATTGCACTCACGCACACTGCCCCACACCACCCCCACCATCACGCACACTAACACACACTCCATCACCCTCACACACACTGCCCCACACCACCCCCACTCTCACGATAACGCCCACACACTCCGCCCCCCTCGCACACACTGTCACACACCACCCCCACCGTCATGCTGACCACCACATGTTACACCACTGTCTCACACACTGCCCCAAAATCCCCACCATCACGGTCACCACCACTCACTCCACCACCCTCCCTCCACCTGCCCTACACCACCCCACCATCACGCTCGCACCCACACACTCCACCACCACACAAACTGCCCCACACAACCCTCAGTGTCACGCTCACAACAACACACTCGACCACGCTCACACACACTGCCCAACACGACACCCACCATCACGTTCATCCCCACAAACTGCACCACCCTCGCAAACAGTCCCCTTCACAACCTTCAGCTTCATGCTCACCTCTACACACTCCACCACCATCACTCACACTCCCTCACACCAGACAACCCCCACCATCACGTTCACCCCCCCATACTCCACCACCTCTACGCACACTGCCCCAAACCATCCTCACCGTCACGCTCACAACTACAATCTCCACTAACATCACACACAGCCCCACACAACCCTCAACGTCATGCTCACCAGCTCACACTCCACCACCATCACACACTGCCCTACACCACCTTCACCATCACGGTCACCCCCACACACTCCACCACATCACACACACTGCCCCACACTTCCCCACTATCATCCTCACTACCACACATGCCAACACCGTCTCACTCACTGCCTCACACCACCCTCACCGTCATGCTCACCCCCACACACTCCACCACCATCAGATACTGCCCCACACCACCCCCACCGTCACCCTCACTACCACACATGCAAATACCCTCTCACTCACTGCCCCACACCACCCTCAACATCACGCTTAACCCCACACGCTCCAACACCATCACACACACGGCCCCACACCACCCTCACCATCACGCTCGACCCCACATGCTTCACTACCATCACACACACTGCCCCCAAACCACCCTCACCGTCACGCCCACCCCGCCCACACACCACCACCCTCACTCACACTGCCCCACATCACAGAGCGTCAGAGAGAATCAGAACGTGTCGCAGTGTGTCTCAGAGAATGTCACAGTATATCACAGTCTGTCAGAGAAAGTTGCAGTGTATTTCAGAGTTAGTCAGAGAGAGTCAGAAAGTGTCAAAGTGTGTCATACAGTGTCTCAGAGAGTGTCAGAGAGGATCAGCATTGGTCTCAGAGAGGGTCACAGTCCGTGAGAGAGTGTCACAGTGTGTCTCCGAGAGTGTCAGAGAGGGTCAGCATTTGTCTAAGAGAGGGTCAGACAGGGTCAGAGAGTGACACAGTGTGTCATACTGTGTCTCAGAGAGTGTCAGTGTTTGTCTTAGAGAATGTCACCGTCTGTCAGAGAGTGTTACAGTGTGTCTCAGAGAGTGTCAGAGAGGGTCAGCATTTGTCGAAAAGAGGGTCAGACAGGGTCACAGAGTGACACAGTGTCTCTGAGAATGTCACCATGTGTCAGAGAGTGTCGCAGTATGTCACATTGTGTTTCAGAGTGTGTTAGAGAGAGTCTGAGAGTGTCAAAGTGTGTCATACTATATGTCAGAGAGTGTCCGAGAGAGCCAGAGAGTGTCTCAGTCTGTATCAGAGTGTCAGAGAGAGTCAGAAAGTGTCACAGTGTGTCTCAGAGAGTGTCACAGTACATTTCAGAGAGTGTCAGAGATAGTCAGAGAGTGTCAGAGAGAGTCAAAACGTGTCACAGTCTGTCACAGCCTGTCAGAGAGTGCCACAGTGTGTTTCAGAGAATGTAAGAGAGAGTGCCAAAGAGGGTCAGACAGTGTAACAGTGTGTCCCCGAGAGTGTCACAGTGTGTCTCAGGGAGTATCAGAGAGAGTCAGGGATTGTCACAGTGTGTCACAGTCTGTTAGAGAGTGTCACGGTATGTCTCAGAGAGTGTCAGAGATTATCACAGTGTCTTAGAGAGTGATACAGTATGTCTCTGAGAGTATCAGAAACTGCCAGTGTCTTAGAGAGTGTCACAGTCTGTCAGAGATTGTCATAGTGTGTCAGATAGATTCAGAGAGTGTCACAGTGTGTCAGAGAGTGTCACTGTGTGTCTCACACAGTGTCCGAAAGTGTCACAGCGTCTCAGTGGGTGTCACAGTGTGTCAGGGATTGTCACAGCGTGTCAGTGAGAGAGGGTTAGAGAGTGTCACAGTGTGTCAGAGAGAGAGTCAGAGAGTGTCACAGTGTGTCAACGCGTGTCATAGTGTGTCTCAGAGAGAGTCAGAGAGCGCTGCATGCAGAGTCAAACAGTATCACAGTGTGTCACAGTCTGTTAGAGAATGTCCCAGTGTTTCTCAGAGAGTGTCAGAGAGAGTCAAAACGTGTCACAGTGTGTCACAGTCTGTCGGAGAGTGTCACAGTACGTTTCAGAGAGTGTCAGAGAGAGTCAGAGAATGTCATAGAGAGTCAAAACATGTCACAGTGTGTCACAGCCTGTCAGAGAGTGCCACAGTGTGTTTCAGCAATGTCAGAGAGAGTCAGAGACAGTCAAATACGTGTCACAGTGTGTCACAGTCTGTCAGAGAGTGTCACAGTACGTTTCAGAGATTGTCAGAGAGAGCCACAGTGTGTTTCAGAGAGTGTCACAGTGTGTCTCAGAGAATGTCACAGTGTATCAGAGATTGGCACAGTGTCTCACAGTCGGTCAGAGATTGTCAGAGAGTCAGAGAGTGTCACAGTGTGTCTCAGAGAGTGTCAGTGAGAGTCAGATAGTGTCACAGTGTGCCAGAGAGAGTCACAGTGTGTCTCGGAGATTTTCAGAGAGTGTCTCATTGTGTCACAGTCTGTCAGAGAGAGTCAGTGTGTCTCAGAGAGTGTCAGATAGAGTCATAAAGTGTCACCGTGTGTCTCAGAGAGTGTCACAGTGTGTCACAGTCTGTCAGAGAGTGTCACAGTGTGTTTCAGCGAGTGTCAGAGAGTGTCACAGTCGATCTCAGAGAGGGCCAGAGTGTACCACAGTTTGTCACAACCTGTCAAAGAGTGTCACAGTCTGCCTCAGAGAGTGTCAGAGAAAGACAGAGAGTGTCACAGTTTGTCACAGTCTGTCATCGAGTGTCACAGTGTGTTACAAAGTGCGTCAGAGAGTGTCAGAGAGTGTCACAGCCTGTCCCAAAGATGGTCAGAGAGTGTCACAGTGTGTCACAACGTGTCAAATAGTGTCATAGATTGTCTCAGAGTGTGTCAGAGAGAGTCAGAGAGTGTCACAATGAGTCTCAGAGAGTTTCACAGTATGTCACAGTCTGTCAGAGAAGGTTACAGTGTATTTCAGAGTGTGTCAGAAAGAGTCAGAGAGTGTCACAGTGTGTCAAACTATGTCTCAGAGAGTGTCAGAGAGTGTCAGTGTTTGTCTCAGAGAATGTCACAGTCTTTCAGAGAGTGTTACAGTGTGTCTCAGAGTTTGACAGAGCGTGTCACAGTGTCTCAGAGAGTGTCACAGTGTGTCTCAGAGAGTGTCACATTGTGTCTCAGAGAGTGTCACAGTGTGTCTCAGAGAGTGTCAAAGCGAGTTAAACAGTGTCACAGTGTGTCTCAGAGTGTCAGAGAGAGTCAGTGAGTGTCATCGTGTCTCTCAGACAGAGTCAAAGACGGCAGTGCATTTCAGAATGTCTCTGAGAGCGTCAGAGTGTGCCTCATAGTGTGGCAGAGTGAGTCAGAAAGTGTCAGAGTGTGTCTCAGGGAGTGTCACAGTCTGTCAGAGAAGGTTACAGTGTACTTCAAAGTGTGTCAGAGAAAGTCATTGAGTGTCAAATTGAGTCGTACTGTGTCTCAGAGACTGTCAGAGAGGGTCAGCGTTTGTCCCAGAGAGGGTCGCAGTCTGTCAGAGAGTGTTACAGTGTGTCTCAGGGAGTAACAGAAAGAGTCAGAAAGTGTCACAGTGTGTCTCATAGGGTGTCAGGGAGAGTCAGAGTGAGTCATAGACTGTCACACTGAGTTTCAGAGAATGTCAGAGAGAGGCAGAGCGTGTCACAGTTTGTCTAAGAGAGTGTTGGAGAGAGTCAGAGAGTGTGACAGTTTGTCACAATCTGTTAGAGAGTGTCACAGTGTGTCTCAGAGAGTGTCACAGTGTGTCTCAGAGATTGTCTGAGAGTGTCATAATGTGTCTCAGACAGTGTGAGAGAGAGTCAAATGATGTCACATTGTGTCGCAGTGTGTCTGAGAGAGTGTCCGAGTGTCTCAGAGAGAGTGTCACAGTGTCTCAGAGAGTCAGAGAGAGACAGAAAGTGTCACAGAGATTGTCATAGTCTGTCAGAGAGTGCCACAGTGTGTCTCATTGAGTGTCAGATAGAGTCAGTGTGCATCACAGTGTGTCTCAGAGAGTGTCAGAGAGAATCACAGAGTGTCACCCATGTGTCTCAGAGATGGTCAGAATGTGTCACCTCTTTCACAGTCCATCAGAGAGTGTCATTAGAGTGTTACAGTGTGTCTCAGAGAGGGTCAGAGAGTTTTACAGTGTGTCTCAGAGAGTCAGAGACTGTCGCAGTGCGACACAGTCTGTCAGGGATTGTCACAGTGTGCCTCAGAGAGTGTCAGAGAAAGTCAGCGAATGTCACAGTGTGTCATAGACTGTCAGAACATGTCACAGTTTGTCTCCGAGCGTCAGATAGAGTCAGAAAGTGTCGCAGTGTGTCTCAGAGAGTGTCACAGTATATCACAGTCTGTCAGAGAAAGTTGCAGTGTATTTCAGAGTTAGTCAGAGAGGGTCAGAAAGTGTCAAAGTGTGTCATTCTGTGTCTCAGAGAGGGACAGCATTTGTCCAATAGAGGGTCAGAGAGGGTCAGAGAGAGACACAGTGTGTCATACTGTGTCTCAGAGAGTGTCAGTGTTTGTCTCAGAGTATGTCACAGTCTGTCAGAGAGTGTTACAGTGTGTCTTAGAGAGTGTCAGAGAGGCTCAGCATTTGTCTAAGAGAGGGTCAGACAGGGTCAGAGAGTGCCACACTGTCTCTGAGAATGTCAACGTGTGTCAGAGAGTGTCGCAGTATGTCACAGTGTGTTTCAGAGTGTGTTAGAGAGAGTCTGAGAGTGTCACAGTGTGTCATAGTATATGTCAGAGAGTGTCTGAGAGAGCCAGACAGTGTCTCAGTCTGTATCAGAGTGTCAGAGAGAGTCAGAAAGTGTCACAGTGTGTCTCAGAGAGTGTCACAGTACATTTCAGAGAGTGTCAGAGATAGTCAGAGAGTGTCAAAGAGAGTCAAAACATGTTATAGTGTGTCACAGCCTGTCAAAGAGTACCACAGTGTGTTTCAGAGAATGTTAGAGAGAGTGCCATAGAGGGTCAGACAGTGTAACAGTGTGTCCCAGAGAGTGTCACAGTGTGTCTCAGGGAGTATCAGAGAGAGTCAGGGAGTGTCACAGTGTGTCACAGTCTGTTAGAGAGTGTCACAGTATGTCTCAGAGAGTGTCAGAGATTATCACAGTGTCTTAGAGAGTGATACAGTATGTCTCTGAGAGTGTCAGAAAGTGTCACAGTGTCTTAGAGAGTGTCACAGTCTGTCAGAGATTGTCATAGTGTGTCAGATAGATTCAGAGAGTGTCACAGTGTGTCAGAGAGTGCCACAGTTTGTCTCACAGATTGTCGGAAATTGTCACAGCGTCTCAGTGGGTGTCACAGTGTGTCAGGGCTTGTCACAGTTTGTCAGAGAGAGAGAGTCAGAGAGTGTCACAGTGTGTCAGCGAGTGTCATAGTGTGTCAGGGATTGTCACAGTGTGTCAGAGAGTGAGAGTCAGAGAGTGTCACAGTGTGTCAGCGAGTGTCATAGTGTGTCTCAGAGAGAGTCAGAGAGTGCTGCATGCAGAGTCAAACAGTATCACAGTGTGTCACAGTCTGTTAGAGAATGTCACAGTGTTTCTCAGAGAGTGACAGAGAGAGTCGGAGAGTGGCACAGAGTGTTTCAGAGAGTGTCAGAGAGTGTCAGAGAGAGTCACAACGTGTCACAGTCTGTTGGAGAGTGTCACGGTATGTCTCAGAGAACGTCAGAGATTATCACAGTGTCTTAGAGAGTGTCACAGTGTGTCAGAGATTGTCATAGTGTGTTGGATATATTCAGAGAGTGTCACAGTTTGTCAGGGATTGTCGCAGTGTGTCACAGAGAGAGAGTCAGAGAGTGTCACAGTGTGTCAGCGAGTGTCATAGTGTCTCAGAGAGAATCAGAGAGTGCTGCATGCAGAGTCAAACAATATCACAGTGTGTCACAGTCAGTCAGAGAATGTCACAGTGTTCTCAGAGAGTGACAGAGAGAGTCGGAGAGTGGCACAGTGTGTTTCAGAGAGAGTCAGAGACAGTCAAAACGTGTCACAGTGTGTCACAGTCTGTCAGAGAGTGTCACAGTACGTTTCAGAAAGTGTCAGAGAGAGCCACAGTGTGTTTCAGAGAGTGTCACAGTGTGTCTCAGAGAGTGTCACAGTGTATCAGAGATTGTCACAGCGTCTCACAGTCAGTCATAGAGTGTCAGAGAGAATCAGATAGTGTCACAGTCTGCCAGAGAGTGTCACAGTGTGTCTCTGAGATTTTCAGATAGTGTCTCAGTGTGTCACAGTCTGTCAGAAATAGTCAGTTTGTCTCAGAGAGTGTCAGATAGAGTCGGAAAGTGTCACTGTGTGTCTCAGAGAGTGTCACAGTGTGTCACACTCTGTCAGAAAGTGTCACAGTGTGTTTCAGAGAGTGTCAGAGAGTGTCACAGTCGATCTCAGAGAGGGTCAGAGTGTGACACAGTGTGTCACAACCTGTCAAAGAGTGTGATATTATGTCTCAGAGTGTGACAGAGAGAGTCAGAGAGTGTTACAGTATTTCAGAGAATCAGAGAAAGTCAGAGAGTGTCACAATGTGTCTCAGAGAGTTTCACTGTGTGTCACAGTCTTTCAGAGAAGGTTACAGTGTATTTCACAGTGTGTCAGAGAGACTCAGAGAATGTCACAGTGTGTCATACTGTGTCTCAGAGAGTGTCAGAGAGTGTCAGAGAGTGTTACAGTGTGTCTCAGAGAGTGCTAGAGAGGGTCAGCATTTGGCTAAGATAGGATCAGAGCGGGTCAGAGAGTGACACAGTGTCTCTGAGAATGTCACCGTGTGTCAGACAGTTTCGCAGTGTGTCACAGTGCGTTTCAGAGTGTGTTAGAGAGAGTCTGAGAGTGTCACAGTGTGTCATAGTATATGTCAGAGAGTGTCTGAGAGAGCCAGAGAGTGTCTCAGTCTGTATCAGAGTGTCAGAGAGAGTCAGAAAGTGTCACAGTGTGTCTCAGAGAGTGTCACAGTACATTTCAGAGAGTGTCAGAGATAGTCAGAGAGTGTCAGAGAGAGTCAAAACGTGACACAGTCTGTCACAGCCTGTCAGAGAGTGCCACAGTGTGTTTCAGAGAATGTCAGAGAGAGTGCCAAAGCTGGTCAGACAGTGTAAAAGTGTGTCCCAAAGAGTGTCACAGTGTGTCTCAGGGAGTATCAGAGAGAGTCAGGGAGTGTCACAGTCTGTCACAGACTGTTAGAGAGTGTCACAGTATGTCTCAGAGAGTGTCAGAGATTATCACAGTGTCTTAGAGAGAGATACAGTATGTCTCTGAGAGTGTCAGAAAGTGTCACAGTATCTTAGAGAGTGTCACAGTGTGTCAGAGATTGTTATAGTGTATCAAATAGATTCAGAGAGTGTCACAGTTTGTCTCACAATATGTCAGAAAGTGTCACAGCTTCTCAGTGGGTGTCACAGTGTGTCAGGGATTGTCACAGTATGTCAGAGAGAGAGAGTCAGAGAGTGTCACAGTGTGTCAGGGAGTGTCATAGTGTGTCTCAGTAAGAGTCCGAGAGTGCTGCATGCAGAGTGAAAAAGTATCACAGTGTGTCACAGTCTGTCAGAAAATGTCACAGTGTTTCTCAGAGAGTGACAGAGAGAGTCGGAGAGTGGCACAGTGTGTTTCAGAGAGTGTCAGAGAGTGTCAAAGAGAGGCACAACGTGTCACTGTGTGTAACAGTCTGTCAGAGAGTGTCACTGTGCGTTTCAGAGAGTGTCAGAGATAGTCAGAGAGTGTCAGAGAGAGTCAAAACGTGTCACAGTGTGTCACAGTCTGCCAGAGAGTGTCACAGTGTGTCTCTGAGATTTTCAGAGAGAGTCTCAGTGTGTCACAGTCTGCCAGAGATAGTCAGTTTGTCTCAGAGAGTGTCAGATAGAGTCGGACAGTGTCACCGTGTGTCTCAGAGAGTGTCACAGTGTGTCACAGTCTGTCAGAAAGTGTCACAGCGTATGTCAGAGAGTGTCACAGAGTGTCACAGTCGATCTCAGAGAGGGTCAGAGTGTGACACAGTGTGTCAAAACCTGTCAAAGAGTGTCATAGTATGTCTCAGAGTGTGTCAGAGAGAGTCAGAGAGTGTTACAATGTATTTCAGAGAATCAGAGAAAGTCAGAGAGTGTCACAATGTGTCTCAGAGAGTTTCACAGTGTGTCACAGTCTTACAGAGAAGGTTACAGTGTATTTCAGAGTGTGTCAGAGTCAGAGAGTGTCACAGTGTGTCATATCCTGTCTCAGAGAGTGTCAGAGAGTGTCAGTGTTTGTCTCAGAGAATTTCACAGCCTGTCAGAGAGTGTTACAGTGTGTCTCAGAGAGTGTCAGAGAGGGTCAGCATTTGTCTAAGAGAGGGTCAGACAGAGTCAGAGAGTGACACAGTGTCTCTGGGAATGTCACAGAATGTCGTGCTGTGCCTCAGAGGGTATCAGAGAGAGTCTGAGAGTGTCACAGTCTGTCTCAGAGAGTGTCACAGTGTGTCAGAGAGTGTCACAGTGTGTCTCAGAGAGTGTCACAGTGTGTCTCAGAGTGTCAGGGAGAGTTAGAACATGTCGCAGTCTGTCTCAGAGGGTGTCACAGTGTGTCACAGTCTGTCAGAGAGTTTTACGGTGTGCCTCAAAGAGTGTCAGAGAGAGTCAGAAAATGTCACAGTCTGTTTTGAGAGTGTCTCAGTGTGTCACAGTCGTTCAGAGAGTGCCATAGTGTGCCTTAGAGAGTGTCAGAGAGAGTCAGAGAATGTCAATATGTGTTTAAGAGAGTGTCAGAGAGGGTCACAGTGTATCTGATAGAGTGTCACAGTGTGTCTCAGAGAGTCAGAAAGTGTCACAGTATTTCTCACAGAGTGTCACTGTGAGATACAATCTGTCAGAGAATCTTACAGTGTATTGCAGAGTGTCTCACAGAGAGTCAGAAAGTGTCACAGTGTGTCTCAGAGATTCAGAGTCAGAAAGTGTCACAGTCTGTCTCAGAGAGTGTCACAGTGTGCCTCAAAGAGTGTCATAGTGTATCTCAGAGAGAATCAGAAAGTGTCACAGTGTGTCACCGACTGTAATAGCGTGTCACAGTGTGTCTCAGAGATTCAGAGGGAGTCAGAAAGTGTCACTGTCTGGCTTTGAGAGTGTCACAGTGTGTCACCGTCTGTCAGAGAGTCTCACAGTGTGTCTCAAAGTGTCAGAGAGAGTCAGAGACAGTCACAGTGCATCTCCGTGATTGTCGGATAGGATCAGAGAGTATCACAGTGCGTCTCAAAGTGCCAGAGAGTGTCACAGTGTGTCACAGTCTGTCAGAGTGTCACAGTGTGTCTCAGAGAGTGTCAGATAAGATCAGAGAGTGTCACAGTCCGTCTCAGAGAGTGTCACAGTCTGTCACAGTCTGTCAGAGAGTGTCACATTGTGTCTCAAATTGTCAGAGAGGGTCCCTTTGTGTCGCCGACAGTGTCATAGTGTGTCACAGTCTGCCAGAGAGTGTCACAGTGTGTTTCAAAGAATGTCACAGAGTGTCACAGTTTGTCTTAGAGTGTCAGAGAGAGTCAGAAAATGTCACAGTTTGTTTTTGAGAGTGCCTCAGTGTGTCACAGTCATTTAGAGTGTCATAGTGTGCCTTAGAGAGTGTCAGAGAGAGTCAGAGAATGTCAATATGTGTTTAAGAGAGTATCAGAGAGGGTCACAGTGTATCTAATAGAGTGTCACAGTGTGTCTCAGAGAGTAAGAGAGTCAGAAAATGTCACAGTCTGTTTTTGAGAATGCCTCAGTGTGACACAGTCGTTCAGAGAGTGTCATAGTGTGCATTAGAGAGTGTCAGAGAGAGTCAGAGAATGTCAATATGTGTTTAAGAGAGAGTCAGAGAGGGTCACAGTGTATCTAATAGAGTGTCACAGTGTGTCTCAGAGAGTCAGCGAGAGACAGAAAGTGTCACAGTATTTCTCACAGAGTGTCACTGTGAGTTACAATCTGTCAGAGAATCTTACAGTGTATTGCAGAGTGTCTCAGAGAGAGTCAGAAAGTGTCACAGTGTGTCTCAGAGATTCAGAGAGAGTCAGAAAGTGTCACAGTCTGTCTCAGAGAGTGTCACAGTGTGCCTCAAAGAGTGTCATAGTGTATCTCAGAGAGAATCAGAAAGTGTCACAGTGTGTCACCGACTGTAAGAGCGTGTCACAGTGTGTTTCAAAGAATGTCACAGAGTGTCACAGTTTGTCTTAGAGTGTCAGAGAGAGTCAGAAAATGTCACAGTTTGTTTTTGAGAGTGCCTCAGTGTGTCACAGTCATTTAGAGTGTCATAGTGTGCCTTAGAGAGTGTCAGAGAGAGTCAGAGAATGTCAATATGTGTTTAAGAGAGTATCAGAGAGGGTCACAGTGTATCTAATAGAGTGTCACAGTGTGTCTCAGAGAGTAAGAGAGTCAGAAAATGTCACAGTCTGTTTTTGAGAATGCCTCAGTGTGACACAGTCGTTCAGAGAGTGTCATAGTGTGCATTAGAGAGTGTCAGAGAGAGTCAGAGAATGTCAATATGTGTTTAAGAGAGAGTCAGAGAGGGTCACAGTGTATCTAATAGAGTGTCACAGTGTGTCTCAGAGAGTCAGCGAGAGACAGAAAGTGTCACAGTATTTCTCACAGAGTGTCACTGTGAGTTACAATCTGTCAGAGAATCTTACAGTGTATTGCAGAGTGTCTCAGAGAGAGTCAGAAAGTGTCACAGTGTGTCTCAGAGATTCAGAGAGAGTCAGAAAGTGTCGCAGTCTGTCTCAGAGAGTGTCACAGTGTGCCTCAAAGAGTGTCATAGTGTATCTCAGAGAGAATCAGAAAGTGTCACAGTGTGTCACCGACTGTAAGAGCGTGTCACAGTGTGTCTCAGAGATTCAGAGTGAGCCCGAAAGTGTCACTGTCTGTCTTTGAGAGTGTCACAGAGTGTCACCGTCTGTCAGAGAGTCTCACAGTGTGTCTCAAAGTGTCAGAGAGAGTCAGAGACAGTCACAGTGCATCTCCGTGATTGTCGGATAGGATCAGAGAGTATCACAGTGCGTCTCAAAGTGCCAGAGAGTGTCACAGTGTGTCACAGTCTGTCAGAGTGTCAAAGTGTGTCTCAGAGAGTGTCAGATAAGATCAGAGAGTGTCACAATCCGTCTCAGAGAGTGTCACAGTCTATCACAGTCTGTCAGAGAGTGTCACATTGTGTCTGAAATTGTCAGCGAGGGCCCCTTTGTGTCGCAGTCAGTGTCATAGTGTGTCACAGTCTGCCAGAGAGTGTCACAGTGTGTTTCAAAGAATGTCAGAGAGTGTCACAGTTTGTCTTAGAGTGTCAGAGAGAGTCAGAAAGTGTCACAGTCTGTCTTTGTGTGTCTCACTGTGTCACAGTCTGTCAGAGAATGTCACAGAGGGTCACAGTGGGCCTAGGAGAGTGTCACAGTGTGTCTCAGAGTGGCAGAGAGAGTCAAAAAGTGTCACAGCTTTTCTCCGAGAGTGTCACTCTGAGGCACAATCTGTTAGAGAATCATACAGTGTATTGCAGAGTGTCTCAGAGAGGGTCAGTAAGTGTCACAGTGTGTCATACAGTGTCTCAGAGAGTGTCAGCATTTGTTTTAGAGATGGTCACAGTCTGTGAGAGAGTGTCACAGTGTGTCTCAGAGATGTCAGAGGGAGTCAGAAAGTATCACAGTATGTCATACTGTGCCTCAGAGAGTGGATGATAGAGCAGACTGTATCACAATGTGTCTCAGAGAAAGTCAGAAAATGTCACAGTGTGTGTCAGAGAGTGTCAGAGCGGATCAGAGAGTGTCTCAGGGAATCAGAGAGAGACAGAAAGTGACACAGTATGTCTCAGAGAGAGTCACAGTGGCTCAGAAAATGTCACCGTATGTCAGCGCGTGACACAGTGTGTCTCAGAGAGTGACACAGTGTGTCAGAGAGTGTCACAGTGTGTCTCAAAAAGTGTCGCAGTGTGTCTCAGAGAGTGACAGAGAGAGTCAGTGAGTGTCACAGTGTGTGTAAGAGAGTGTCAGAGAATGTCATCGTTTGTCATAACCTGTCAGAGATTGTCACAGTGTGTCGTGCTGTGCCTCAGAGGGTATCAGAGAGAGTCTGAGAGTGTCACAGTGTGTCTCAGAGAGTGTCACAGTGTGCCTCAGAGAGTCTGAGAGAGTTAGAACGTGTCACAGTCTGTCTCAGAGAGTGTCACAGTGTGTCACAGTCCGTCAGAGAGTGTCACAGTGTGCCTCAAAGAGTTTCAGAGAGAGTCAGAAAATGTCACAGTCTGTCTTTGAGAGTGCCTCAGTGTGTCACAATCGTTCAGAGAGTGTCATAGTGTGCCTTAGAGAGTGTCAGAGAGAGTCAGAGAATGTCAATATGAGTTTAAGAGAGTGTCAGAGAGGGTCACATTGTATCTAATAGAGTGTCACAGTGTGTCTCAGAGAGTCAGAGAGAGTCAGAAAGTGTCACAGTATTTCTCACAGAGTGTCACTGTGAGATACAATCTGTCAGAGAATCTTACAGTGTATTGCAGAGTGTCTGAGAGAGAGAGTCAGTAAGTGTCACAGTGTGTCATACAGTGTCTCAGAGAGTGTAAGAATTTGTTTTAGAGATGGTCACAGTCTGTGAGAGAGTGTCACAGTGTGTCTCAGAGATGTCAGAGGGAGTCATAAAGTGTCACAGTATGTCATACTGTGCCTCAGAGAGTGGATGATAGAGCAGACTGTATCACAATGTGTCTCAGAGAAAGTCAGAAAATGTCACAGTGTGTGTCAGAGAGTGTCAGAGCGGATCAGAGAGTGTCTCAGGGAATCAGAGAGAGACAGAAAGTGACACAGTATGTCTCAGAGAGAGTCACAGTGGCTCAGAAAATGTCACCGTATGTCAGCGCGTGACACAGTGTGTCTCAGAGTGTGACACAGTGTGTCAGAGAGTGTCACAGTGTGTCTCAAAAAGTGTCGCAGTGTGTCTCAGAGAGTGACAGAGAGAGTCAGTGAGTGTCACAGTGTGTGTAAGAGAGTGTCAGAGAATGTCATCGTTTGTCATAACCTGTCAGAGATTGTCACAGTGTGTCGTGCTGTGCCTCAGAGGGTATCAGAGAGAGTCTGAGTGTCACAGTGTGTCTCAGAGAGTGTCACAGTGTGCCTCAGAGAGTCTGAGAGAGTTAGAACGTGTCACAGTCTGTCTCAGAGGGTGTCACAGTGCGTCTCAGAGAATATCAGAAACTGTCACAGTGTGTCACCGACTGTAAGAGCGCGTCACAGTGTGTCTCAGAGATTCAGAGGGAGTCCGATAGAGTCTCAGAGAGAGTCAGATAGGATCAGAGAATGGCGCATTGTGCGTCTCAAAGAACGTTAGATAGGAACAGTGCGTGTCACAGTGTGTCTAAGGAAGTGTCAGAGAGTGTCACAGTGTTGTCACAGTCTGTCACAAAGTGTCACAGTGTGCCTCAGAGAGTGTCCGATAGGATCAGAGATTTTCACAGCGTGTGTCAGAGTTAGAGTCAGAAAATGTCACAGTCTGTCTCTGAGAGTGTCACAATGTGTCACAGTCTGTCAGAGAGTGTCTCAGTGTGTTTCAGAGAGAGTAAGAGAGTGTCACAGCATATCACAGTCTGTCAGAGAATGTGACAGCGTATCTCAGAGAGTGTCAGGCAGTGTCGCAGTGTGTCTCAGAGATTCAGATGGAGTCAGAAAGTGTCATAGTCTGTCTCTGAGAGTGCCACAGTGTGTCACAGTGTGTCAGAGAGCGTCATAGTGTGTCTCAGAGAGTGTCACAGTGTGACACCGACTGTAAGAGCGTGTCACAATGTGTCTCAGATATTCAGAGGGAGTCAGAAAGTGTCAAAGTCTGTCTTTGAGAGTGTCACAGTGTGACTCCAAGAGTGTCAGATAGGATCAGAGAGTGTCACAGTGTGTCTCAAATTGTCAGAGAGAGTCAGAGAGTGTCCCAGTGTGTCTCTGCGAGTGTCAGAGTTTGTCACAGAGTGTCACATTCTGTCAGAGCGTGTCAGCGTGTTTCAGAGAGAGTCAGAGAGTGTCACAGTGTGTCTCAGAGAGGGTCACAGTGTATTTCAGAGAGAGTCAGAGAGTGTCACAGTGTGTCGTGGAGATTGTCAGATAGGATCAGAAAGTGTCTCAGTGCATCTCAATGTGTCAGAGAGAGTCAGACACTGTGACAGTGTGTCTCAGAGAGTGTCAGATAGGATCAGAGAGTGTCACAGTGCGTCATAAAGGGTCACAGTGTGTCACAGTCTGTCAGAGAGTGTGACAGTGTGACTCAGAGCATGTCAGATAAGATCAGACAGTGTCACGGTGCGTCTCAGAGAGTGTCCAGTGTGTCTAAGAGAGTCTCAGAGAGAGTCAGAGTGTCTGTCAGAGAGTGTCACATTGTGTCTCAGAGAATGTCACAGTGTATCACAGTCTGTCAGAGAGTGTCACAGTGTGTTTCAGAGAGAGTCAGAGAGTGTCACAGTCTGTCAGAGAGTGTCACAGTGCTTGTCAGAGAGTGTCACATTGTGTCTCAGAGTGTGGCTGGAAGGATCACAGCGTGTTTCAGTGTGTCACAGTCTGTTAGAGAGTGTCACAGTGTGCCTCAGGGAGAGTCAGAGAGTTTCACAGTGTGTCTCAGAGAGTGTCACAGTGTGTCACAGAAATGTCAGAGTGAGTCAGAGAGTGTCACAGTACGTCATACTGTGCCTCAGAGAGTGTCATAGAGAGTCAAACTGTATTCCACTCACTGAGACACAGTGTGTCTCAGAGAGTGTCAGATAGGATCAGAGCGTGTCATAGCGCGTATCAAAGTGTCAGCGAGAGTCAGAGAGTGCCAACGTGTGTCTCAGAGAGTGTTGGATAGGATCAGAGAGTGTCCCAGTACGTGTCAGATTGTCAGAGAGGGTCCCGCTGTGTTGCAGATAGTGTCAGAGTGCGTCACAGTCTGTCAGAGATTGTCACAGTGTGCTTCAAAGAATGTCAGAGAATGTCACAGTGTGTCACGGTCTGTCAGAGAGTGTCACAGTGCTTTTCAGGGAGTTTTCTGAGAGTGTCACAGTGTGTCTCAGAGAGTGTCGGATAGGATCAGAGAGTGTTACAGTGCATCTCAAATTGTTAGAGAGGGTCCTAGAGTGTCGCAGATAGTGTCAGAGTGTGTCACAATCTGTCAGAGATTGTCCCAGTGTGTTTCAGGGAGAGTAAAAGAGTGTCACATTGTGTCTCAGAGAGTGACACATAGGATTATAGAGTGTCATAGTGCATCTCAAAGTGTCAGAGAGTGTCACAGTGTGTCTAAGAGTGTGTCAGAGAGAGTCAGAGAGTGTCAAAGTGTGTCATACTGTGTCCCAGAGTGTGTTATAGAGTGTCTCCATTTGGCTCAGACATGGTCGCAGTCTGTGAGAAAGTGTCACAGTGTGTCTCAGAGATGTCAGAGTGAGTCCGAGAGTGTCTCAGTACGTCATACTGTGCCTCAGAGAGTGTCCGATAGATTCAGGCTATATCCCAGTGAGTCTCCGAGAGTGTCAGATAGGATCAGAGAGTGTCACAATGTGTCTCAAAGTGTCAGAGAGTGTCAGAGAATGTCACAGTGTGTCACAGCCTGTCAGAGAGGGTCACATTGTGTCTCGGAGAGTGTCAGATAAGATCAGAGAGTGTCACAGTCCGTCTCAGAGTGTGTCTCAGTGTGTCAAAGTCTGTCAGAGGGTGTTACATTGTGTCTCAGAGAGTGACAGACAGTATCACAGTGTACGTCAGAGATTCAGAGAGAGTCTGAAAGTGTCACTAAGTGTCAGAGAGTGTCACATTGTGTCTCAGAGTGTGACTGGTAGGATCAGAGCGTGTTTCAGTGTGTCACAGTCTTTTAGAGAGTGTCACAGTGTGCCTCAGGGAGAGTCAGAGAGTGTCACAGTGTGTCTCAGAGAGTGTCACAGTGTGTCACAGTCTGTCAGAGAAGGCTACAGTATATTTCAGAGTGAGTCAGAGAGAGTCAGAAAGTGTCACAGTCTGTCTTTGAGAGTGTCTCAGTGTGTCACAGTCTGTCAGAGAGTGTCACAGTGCATCTCAAATTGTCAGAGAGGGTCCTAGAGTGTCGCAGATAATGTCAGAGTGTGTCACAATCTGTCAGAGATTGTCCCAGTGTGTTTCAGAGAGAGTAAAAGTGTGTCACATTGTGTCTCAGAGAGTGTCAGATAGGATCATAGAGTGTCATAGTGCATCTAAAAGTGTCAGAGAGTGTCACAGTGTGTCTAAGAGTGTGTCAGAGAGAGTCAGAGCGTGTTTCAGTGTGTCACAGTCTGTCAGGGAGTGTCACAGAGTGACTCAGAGAGTGTCAGAGTGTGTCATACTGTGTCCCAGAGTGTGTTATAGAGTGTCTCCATTTGGCTCAGAGATGGTCACAGTCTGTGAGAGAGTGTCACAGTGTGTCTCAGAGATGTCAGAGTGAGTCCAAGAGTGTCTCATTACGTCATACTGTGCCTCAGAGAGTGCCAGATAGATTCAGCCTGTATCCCAGTGAGTCTCCGAGAGTGTCAGATAGGATCAGAGAGTGTCACAATGTGTCTCAAAGTGTCAGAGAGTGTCAGAGAATGTCACAGTGTGTCACAGCCTGTCAGAGAGGGTCACATTGTGTCTCAGAGAGTGTCAGATAAGATCAGAGAGTGTCACAGTCCGTCTCAAAGTGTGTCTCAGTGTGTCAAAGTCTGTCAGAGAGTGTCACAGTGTGTCTCAAATTGTGTCTCAGAGAGTGGTGACAGACAGTATCACAGTGTACGTCAGAGATTCAGAGAGAGTCTGAAAGTGTCACTAAGTGTCAGAGAGTGTCACAGTGTGTCACAGTCTGTCAGAGAGTGTCACAGTGTGTCTTAAATTGTAAGAGAGGGGCCCAGTGTGTTGCAGGTAGTGTCAGAGTGTGACACTGTTTGTCAGAGAGTGTCACAGTGTGTTTCAAAGAATGTCAGCGAGTGTCACAGTGTGTGTCAGAGTGTGTCACAGTGTGTTGCAGTTTGTCAGAGAGTGTCACAGTGCGTATCAAATTGTCAGAGAGGGTCCCAGTGTGTCTCAGATAGTCTTAGAGTGTGTAACAGTGTATCATAGCCTCTCAGAGAGAGTCAGAGTGTGTCACAATGTGTCACTTTCTGTCAGGGTGTGTCACAGTCTGTCAGAGAGTGTCACAGCGTGTGTCAGATTGTGTCACAGTGCGTCTCAAATTGTCAGAGAGGGTCCCAGTGTATCTCCGAGACTCCCAGAGAGTGTCACAGTGTATTTCAGAGAGAGTCAGAGTGTCATAGTCTGTCAGAGAGTGTCACAGTCTGTCAGAGAGTGTCACAGTGCATCTCAAAATCTCAAAGAGGGTCCCAGTGAGTCTCAGAGAATGTCACAGTTTTTCACAATCTATCAGAGAGTGTCACATTGTGTCACAGATAATGACAGACAGTATGACAGCATGTGTCAGAGATTCTGAGAGAATCTGAAAGTGTCACTATCTGTGAGGGAGGGTCACAGTGTGTCACAGTCTGTTAGAGAGTGTCACAGTGCTTTTCAGAGAGTTTTAGAGAATGTCACAGTGTGTCTCAGAGAGTGTCAGATAGGATCAGAGAGTGTCACAGTGTGTCTGAAATTGTCAGAGAGGGTCCAGTGTGTCTTAGAGAGTGTGGTTTAGAGAGAGTCAGAGAGTGTCACAGTGTGTCAAAGTCTATCAGAGAGTGTCACAATCTGTCAATGAATGTCATATTGTGTTTCAGAGACAGTCAGAGAGAGTCTGGGAGTGTCACAGTGTGTCACTTTCTGTCAGAGAGTTTCACAGGGCATCACAGTGCATCTCAAAATCTCAGAGTGTCCCAGCGCGTCTCAGAGAGTCTCACAGAGTGTCAGTTTGTCGGTTTCTCAGAGAGTGTCACAGTGTGTTTCAGAGAGTGTCAAAGAGTGTCACAGTGTGTCTCAGAGAGTGTCAGAGAGAGTCAGAGAGTGTCACATTGTGTCTCAGAGAGTGTCAGATAGGATCAGAGCGTGTCATAGTGCATCCCAAAGGGTCAACGAGAGTCAGAGATTTTCACAGTGTGTCTAAGAGAGTGTCAGAGAGAGTCAGAGCGTGTTTCAGTGTGTCACAGTCTGTCAGAGAGTGTCTAGTGTGCCTCAGGGAGAGTCTGAGAGTGTCACAGTTTGTCATATTGTGTCTCAGAGCGTGGCAGAGAATGTCAGCATTTGGCTCAGAGATGGCTACTGTCTGAGAGAGTTTCACAGTGTGTCTCAGAGATGTCAAAGTGAGTCAGAGAGTGTCACAGTGTGTTTTAAAGAATGTCAGAGTGTCTCACAGTGTGTCGCATAGAGTGTCGGAGTGTGTCACAGTGTGTCACTTTCTGTCAGAGTGTCATAGTGATAGGATCAGAGCGTGTCATAGCGCGTCTCAAAGTGTCAGCGAGAGTCAGAGAGTGTCAAAGTGTGTGTCAGAGAGTATTGGATAGGATCAGAGACTGTCCCAGTGCGTGTCAAATAGTCGGTGAGGGTCCCGCTGTGTCGCAGAGTGTGTCAGAGTGTCTCACAGACAGTCAGAGAGTTTCACAGTGTGTTTGAAAGAATGTCTGAGAGTGTCACAGTGTGTCTCTCAGACTGTCAGATAGGATCAGAGAGTCTCAAAATGTCAGAGAGTCAGAGAGTGTTACAGTGTGTCTGAGATAGTGTCAGATCCGATCAGAGAGTGTTACAGTGCGTCTCAAATTGTCAGAGAGTGTCACAGTGTGTCACAGAGAGTGTCGGATAGGATCAGAGAGTGTTACAGTGCATTTTAAATTGTCAGAGAGTGTCACAGTGTGTCGCAGATAGTGTCAGAGTGTGTCACAGTCTGTCAGAGATTGTCACAGTGTGTTTTAAAGAATGTCAGAGTGTCTCACAGTGTGTCGCATAGAGTGTCGGAGTGTGTCACAGTGTGTCACTTTCTGTCAGAGTGTCATAGTGCATCTCAAAATCTCAAACAGGGTCCCAGTTTGTCTCAGAGAATCTCAGAGAGTGTCACAGTGTGTATCAACGTGGGTTGGATAGGATCAGAGAGTGTCACAGTGCGTGTCAAATTGTGAGAGAGCGTCCTGCTGTGTTACACAGTGAGTCAGAGTGTGTCACAGTTTGTCAGAGATTGTCACAGTGTGTTTCAAAGATTGTCAGCGAGTGTCACAGTGTGTGTCAGAGTGTGTCACACTTTGTCAGAGATTGTCACAGTGTGTTTCAAAGATTGTCAGCGAGTGTCACAGTGTGTGTCAGAGTGTGTCACAGTGTGCTGCAGTCTGTCAGAGAGTGTCACAGAGCGCCTCAAATTGTCAGATAGGGTCCCAGTGTGTCTCAGAGAGTGTCACAGTGTATCACAGTCTTTCAGAGAGTGTCGCAGTGTGTTTCAGAGAGAGTCAAAGAGTGTCACAGTGTGTCTCAGAGAGTGTCAGATAGGTCAGAGAGCGTCATAGTCCATCTCAATGTGTCAGCGAGAGTCAGAGAGTGGCACAGTGTGTCCATGAGTGTGTCAGATAGAGTCAGAGTGTGTATCAGTGTGTCACAGTCTGTCAGGGAGTGTCACAGTGTGACTCAGAGAGTGTCACAGTGTGTCATACTGTGTCTCAGAGAGTGTTATAGAGTGTCCCTATTTGGGTCAGAGATGGTGACAGTCTGTGAGAGAGTATCACAGTGTGTCTCAGAGATGTCGGAGTGAGTCAGAGAGTGTCATAGTCCGTCTCAAAGTGTCAGCGAGAGTCAGAGAGTGGCACAGTGTGTCTAAGAGTTTGTCAGAGAGAGTCAGAGCATGTTTCAGTGTGTCACAGTCTGTCAGGGAGTGTCACAGTGTGTGTCAGATTGTGTCACAGTCTGTCAGAGAGTGTCACAGTGCGTCTCAAATTGTCAGAGAGGGTCCCAGAGTATCTCCGAGACTCCCAGAGAGTGTCACAGTGTGTTTCAGAGACAGTTAGAGAGTGTCACCATGTGTCACATTCTGTCAGAGAGTGTCACAATCTGTCAGAGAGTGTCACAGTGCATCTCAAAATCTCAAAGAGTGTCACAGTGTGTCTCAGAGAGTCTCAGAGAATGTCACATTATGTCACATTCTATCAGAGAGTGTCACATTGTGTCACAGAGAATGACAGACAGTATGACAGCATGTGTCAGAGATTCTGAGAGAATCTGAAAGTGTCACTATCTGTGAGAGAGGTTCACAGTGTGTCACAGTCTGTCAGAGAGTGTCACAGTGTGTCTGAAATTGTCAGAGAGGGTCCAGTGTGTCTTAGAGAGTGTCAGAGTGTTTCACAGTTTCTCACAGAGTGTCACAGTGTGTATCAAAGAATGTCAGCGAATGTCACAGTGTGTGTCAGAGTGTGTCACAGTCTGTCAGAGAGTGTCACAGTGTGTATCAAAGAATGTCAGCGAATGTCACAGTGTGTGTCAGAGTGTGTCACAGTCTGTCAGAAAGTGTCACAGTGCGTCTCAAATTGTGAGAGAGGGTCCCAGTGTGTCTCCGAGAGTGTCACAGTGTGTTTCAGAGAGAGTCAGAGAGTGTCACAGTGTGTCACAGTCTGTCAGAGAGTGTCACAGTCTGTAAGAGAATGTCACAGTGTGTTACAGAGAGAGTCAGAGAGTGTCTGGCAGTGTCACATTGTGTCTTAGTGTGTCACTTTCTGTCAGAGAGTGTCACAGTGCATCTCAAAATCTCAGAGTGTCCCAGCGTGTCGCAGAGAGTCTCACAGAGTGTCAGTGTGCGTCAGAGATTCAGAGAGAGTCGGAAAGTGTCACCACCTGTCAGAGAGTGTCACTGTGCTTTTCAGAGAGTGTCACAGTGTGTCTCAAATTGTCAGAGATGTTCCCAATGTGTTGCAGGTAGTATCAGAGTGTGTCGCAGTTTGTCAGAGTGTGTCACAGTGTGTTTCAAGGAATGTCAGCGAGTGTTACAGAGTGTGTCTCAGTGTGTCGCTGTTTGTCAGAGAGTGTCACAGTGCGTCTCAAATTGTCTGGGAGGGTCCCAGTGTGTCTCGGACAGTCTTAGAGAGTGTAACAGTGGATCACAGCCTCTCAGAGTGTGTCGCAGTGGGTTTCAGAGAGAGTCAGAGAGTGTAACAGTGTGTCTTTTAGAGTGTCAGAGTGTCTCACTGTGTGTCACTTTCTTTCAGAGAGTGTCACAGTGCATCTCAAAATCTCAAAGAAGATCCTAGTGTGTCACAGAGAGTCCCCGAGAATGTCTCAGTTTGTCACAGAGAGTGACAGACAGTATGACAGCATGTGTCAGACATTCTGAGAGAATCTGAAAGTGTCACTATCTGTGAGAGAGTGTCACAGTGTGTCACAATCTGTCAGAGAGTGTCACAGTACTTTTCAGAGAGTTTTAGAGAGTGTCACAGTGTGTCTGAAATTGTCAGAGAGGGTCCAGTGTGTCTTAGAGAGTGTCAGAGTGTTTCACAGTTTGTCAGAGAGTGCTCAGTGTGTATCAAAGAATGTCAGCGAATGTCACTGTGTGTCTCAGAGAGTGTCGGATAGGATCAGAGAGTGTTACAGTGCGTCTCAAATTGTCAGAGAGTGTCTTAGAGAGTGTCAGAGTGTGTCACAGTTTGTCAGAGAGTGTCACAGTGTGTGTCAGTCTCCGAGAATATCTCACTTTGTCACAGAGAGTGACAGACAATATGACAGCATGTGTCTGAGATTCTGAGAGAATGTGAAAGTGTCACTATCTGTGAGAGAGTGTCACAGTCAGTCAGAGAGTATGACAGTGCTTTTCAGAGAGTTTCAGAGAGTGTCACAGTGTGTCTTAGAGAGTGTCGGATGGGATCAGAGAGTGTTACAGTGAATCTGAAATTGTCAGTGAGGGTCTCAGTGTGTCTTAGAGATTGTCAGTGTGTCACAGTCTGTCCCAATGTATTCCGAGACTCTCAGAGAGTGTCACAGTGTCTTTCAGAGAGAGTCAGAGAGTGTCACAGTGTGTCACAGTCTGTCAGAGAGTGTCACAGTGCATCTCAAAATGTCAAAGACCGTCTCAGTGTGTCTCAGAGAGTCTCAGAGAATGTCACAGTTTGTTACAGTCTATCAGAGAGTGTCACATTGTGTCACAGAGAATGACAGACAGTATGACAGCAAATGTCAGAGATTCTGAGAGAATCTGAAAGTGTCACTATCTGTGAGAGAGGGTCACAGTGTGTCACAGTTTGTCAGAGAGTGTCACAGTGCTTTCCAGAGAGTTTTAGAGAGTGTCACAGTGTGTCTGACATTGTTAGAGAGGGTCCAGTGTGTATTAGAGAGTGTCAGAGTGTTTCACAGTTTGTCAGAGAGTGTCACAGTGTGTATCAAAGAATGTCAGCGAATGTTACATTGTGTGTCAGAGTGTGTCACAGTCTGTCAGAGAGTGTCACAGTGTGTATCAAAGAATGTCAGCGAATGTCACAGTGTGTGTCAGATTGTGTGACAGTCTGTCAGAGAGTGTCACAGTGCGTCTCAACTTGTCAGAGAGGGTCCCAGTGTATCTCTGAGACTCCCAGAGAGTGTCACAGTGTGTTTCAGAGAGAGTCAGAGAGTGTCACAGTGTGTCATAGTCTGTCAGAGAGTATCACCATCTTTTAGAGAGTGTCACAGTGCGTCTCAAATTGTCAGTGAGGGTCGCATTGTGTCTCCGAGACTCCCAGAGAGTGTCACAGTGTGTTTCAGAGAGAGTCAGAGAGTGTCACAGTGTGTCACAGTCTGTCAGAGAGTGTCACAATCTGTCAGAGAGTGTCACAGTGCGTCTCAAATTGTCAGAGAGGGTCGCATTGTGTCTCCGAGACTCCCAGAGAGTGTCACAGTGTGTTTCAGAGAGAGTCAGAGAGTGTCACAGTGTGTCACAGTCTGTCAGAGAGTGTCACAGTGCGTCTCAAATTGTCAGAGAGGGTCGCATTGTGTCTCCGAGACTCCCAGAGAGTGTCACAGTGTGTTTCAGAGAGAGTCAGAGAGTGTCACAGTGTGTCACAGTCTGTCAGAGAGTGTCACAGTCTGTCAGAGAGTGTCACAGTGTATTTCAGAGAGAGCCAGAGAGAGTCTGTGAGTGTCACTGTGCGTCACAGTGTGTCACTTCCTGTCAGAGAGTGTCACAGTGCATCTCAAATTCTCAGTGTCCCAGCGTGTCTCAGAGAGTCTCACAGATAGTCAGTTTGTCAGTTTCTCAGAGAGTGTCACAGTGTGTCTCAGAGAGTGTCAGATAGGATTAGATAGCGTCATAGTGCATCCCAAAGTGTCAGCGAGAGTCAAAGAGCTTCACAGTGTGTCTAAGAGAGTGTCAGAGAGGGCAGAGCGTGTTTCAGTGTGTCACAGTCTGTCAGAGAGTGTCTAGTGTGCCTCAGGGAGAGTCTGAGAGTGTCACAGTTTGTCATATTGTGTCTCAGAGCTAGGCAGAGAATGTCAGCATTTGGCTCAGAGATGGCCTCTGTCTGAGAGAGTGTCACAGTGTGTCACAGAGAGTGTCAGAGTGAATCAGAGAGTGTCACAGTGTGTCTCAGAGAGGGTCAGATAGGATCAGAGTGTGTCATAGTGCGTCTCAAAGTGTCAGCGAGTGTCACAGTGTGTCTAAGAGTGTTAGAGAGTGGCACATTGCTTTTCAGAGAGTGTCAGAGATTATCAAAGTTTGTCCCTGAGAGTGTTGGTTCGGATCAGAGAGGGTCCCAGTGCGTGTCAAATAATCGGAGGGGGTCCCGCTGTGTTGCAGAGTTGTCAGAGTGTGTCACAGCCTGTCAGAGATTGTCACAGTGTGTTTCAAAGAATGTCAGAGAGTGTCACAGTGTGTTTCAAAGAATGTCACAGAGTGTCACAGTGTGTCTTATAGAGAGTCAGAGTGTCTCACAGTGTGTCACTTTCTGTCAGAGAGTGTCATAGTGCAGCTCAAAATCTCAAAGAGGGTTCCGGTGTGTCTCAGATGCCTTTGAGAGTGTCACAGTGCGTAAAAGTGCGTGTTGGACAGGATTGGAGAGTGTCAGAGTGCGTGTCAAATTGTGAGAGAGCGTCCCGCTGTGTTACACAGTGTGTCAGAGTGTGTCACAGTTTGTCAGAGATTGTCACAGTGTGTTTCAAAGATTGTCAGCGAGTGTCACAGTGTGTGTCAGAGTGTGTCGCAAAGTGCCGCAGTCTGTCAGAGAGTGTCATAGAGCGCCTCAAATTGTCAGATAAGGTCCCGGTGTGTCTCAGACAGTGTCACAGTGTATCACAGTCTCTCAGAGAGTGTCCCAGTGTGTTTCAGAGAGAGTCAAAGAGTGTCTCAATGTGTCTCAGAGAGTGTCAGATAGGATCAGAGAGCGTCATAGTGCCTCTCAAAGTGTCAGCGAGAGACAGAGAGTGGCACAGTGTGTCTAAGAGTGTGTCAGAAAGAGTCAGAGAGTGTTTCAGTGTGTCACAGTCTGTCAGGGAGTGTCACAGTGTGACTCAGAGAGAGTCAGAGAGTGTCACAGTGTCATACTGTGTCTCAGAGAGTGTTATAGAGTGACCCCATTTGGGTCAGAGATGGTCACAGTCTGTGAGAGAGTGTCACAGTGTGTCTCAGAGAGTGTCAGATAGGATCAGAAAGTGTCATAGTCCGTCTCAAAGTGCCAGCGAGAGTCAGAGAGTGGCACAGTGTGTCTAAGAGTGTGTCAGATAGAGTATGAGTGTGTTTCAGTGTGTCACAGTCTGTCAGAGAGTGTCTAGTGTGTCTCAGGGAGAGTCAGAGAATTTCACAGTTTGTCATACTGTGTCTCAGAGAGTGTCAGCAGTTGGGGCAGAGATGGTCACAGTCTGTGAGAGAGTGTCACAGTGTGTCTCAGAGATGTCAGAGTGAGTCAGAGAGTTCACAGTACGTCATACTGTGCCTCAGAGAGTGTCAGATAGAGTCAGACTGTATGCCAGTGAGTCTTCGAGAGTGTCAGACAGGATCAGAGAGTGTGACAGTGTGTCTCAAAGTGTCAGAGAGTGTCAGCGAATGTCGCAGTGTGTCACAGTCTGTCAGAGAGTGTCCCAGTGTGTCTCAGACAGTGTCACAGTTTGTCAAGTTTCTCAGAGAGTGACACAATGTATTTCAGATAGAGTCAGACTGTATCCCAGCGTGTCACCGAGAGTGTCAGATAGGATCAGAGAGCGTCACAGTGTGTCTCAAATTGTCAGAGTGTCAGGGAATCTCGCAGTGTGTCACAGTCTGTCAGAGAGTATAACAGTGTGTCTCAGAGAGTGTCACAGTGCGTCTCAGAGAGTGTCTCAGTGTGTCAGTCTGTAAGAGTGTGTCACATTGTGTCTCAGAGAGTGTCAGACAGTATCACAGTGTATGTCGGAGATTCAGAGAGAGTCTGAATGTGTCACTATCGGTCAGAGAGTGTCAGAGTGTGTCACAGTTTGTCAGAGAGTGTCACAGTGTGTTTCAAAGATTTTCAGCGAGTGTCACAGTGTGTGTCAGAGTGTGTCAGAGTGTGTAACAGTCTGTCACAGAGTGTTATAGTGCGTCTCAAAGTGTCAGAGAGACTCAGAGAGTGTCCCAGTGTGTCTCAGAGAGTGTCACAGTCTGTCAGAGAGTGTCACAGTGTGTCTCAGAGAGTGTCAGATAAGATCAGAGAGTGTCACAGTGCGTCTCAGAGAGTGTCTCAGTGTGACACAGTCTGTCAGAGAGTGTCACATTGTGTCTCAGAGAGTGACAGACAGTATCACATTGTATGTCAGAGATTCTGAGAGAATCTGAAAGTGTCATTATCTGTCAGAGAGTGTCACAGTGCCTTTCAGAGAGTTTTAGAGAGCGTCACAGTGTGTCTCAGAGAGTGTCGGATAGGATCAGATAGTGTTACAGTGCATCTCAAACTGTCAGAGAGTGTCTTAGAGAGTGTCAGAGTGTGACACAGTTTGTCAGAGAGTGTCACAGTGTGTATCAAAGAATGTCAGCGAATGTCACAGTGTGTGTCAGAGTGCATCACAATATATCGGAGAGTGCATCTCAAATTGTCAGAGAGGGTCCCATTCTGTCTCAGAGAGTCTCAGTGCGTTTCAGATAGAGTCAGAGAGTGTTACAGTGTATCTAAGAGAGTGTCGGAGAGTGTCACAGTGCTTTTCAGAGAGAGTCAGTGTGTGTCTCTGAGTGTATTGTATAGGATCAGAGAGTGTCACAGTGCATGGCAAATTGTCAGAGAGCATCCCGCTGTGTCGCAGAGTGTGTCAAAGTTTGTCACGGTCTGTCAGAGATTGTCACAGTGTGTTTCAAAGAATGTCAGAGAGTGTCACAGTGTGTCTTATAGAGAGTCAGAGTGTGTCACAGTGTGTCACCTTCTGTCAGAGAGTGTCATAGTACATCTGAAAATCTCAAAGAGGTTCCCAGTGTGTCTCAGAGAGTCTCAGAGAGTGTCAAAGTGTGTATCAGCGTGTGTTGGATAGGATCAGTGAGTGTCACAGTGCGTGTCAAAGTGTGAGAGAGCGTCCCGCTGTGTTACACAGTGTGTCAGAGTGTGTAACAGTTTGTCAGAGATTGTCACAGTGTGTTTCAAAGATTGTCAGCGAGTGTCACAGTGTGTGTCAGAGTGTGTCGCAGTGTGCCTCAGTCTGTCAGAGAGTGTCACAAAGCGCCTCAAATTGTCAGATAGGGCCCCAGAGTGTCTCAGACAGTGTCACAGTGTATCACAGTCTCTCAGGGAGTGTCCCAGTGTGTTTCAGAGAGAGTGAAAGAGTGTCACAATGTGTCTCAGAGAGTGTCAGATAGGAGCAGAGAGCGTCATAGTCCATCTCAAAGTGTCAGCGTGAGTCAGAGAGTGTCAAAGTGTGTCTCAGAGTGTGTTGGGTAGGATGAGAGAGTGTCCCAGTGTGTATCAAATAGTCGGAGAGGGTCCCGCTGTGTCTCAGAGTGTGTCAGAGTGTGTCACAGTCTGTCAGAGATTCTCACAATGTGTTTCAAAGAATGTCAGAGTTTGTCACAGTGTGTTTCAAAGAATGTCACAGAGTGTCACAGTGTGTCTTGTAGAGAGTCAGAGTGTGTCACAGTGTGTCACTTTCTGTCAGAGAGTGTCATAGTGTAGCTCAAAATCTCAAAGAGGGTCCAAATGTGGTCAGAGATTCTCAGAGAGTGTCACAGTGCGTAACATCGTGTGTGGGATAGGATTGAAGAGTGTCACAGTGCGTGTCAAATTGTGAGAGAGCGTCCCGCTGTGTTACACAGTGTGTCAGTGTGTGTCACAGTTTGTCAGAGATTGTCACGGTGTGTTTCAAAGATTGAAAGTGAGTGTCACAGTGTGTGTCAGAGTGTGTCGCAATGTGCCGCAGTCTGTCAGAGAGTGTCACAGAGCGTCTCAAATTGTCAGATAGGTTCCCAGTGTGTCTCAGAGAGTGTCACAATGTATCACAGTCTCTCAGAGAGTGTCGCAGTGTGTTTCAGAGAGAGTCAAAGTGTGTCACAATGTGTCTCAGAGAGTGTCAGATAGGATCAGAGAGCGTCATAGTCCGTCTCAAAGTGCCAGCGAGAGTCAGAGAGTGGCACAGTGTGTCTAAGAGTGTGTCAGATAGAGTATGAGTCTGTTTCAGTGTGTTTCAGTCTGTCAGGGAGTGTCACAGTGTGACTCAGAGAGAGTCAGAGAGTGTCACAGTGTGTCATACTATGTCTCAGAGTGTGTTATAGAGTGTCCCCATTTGGCTCAGAGATGGTCACAGTCTGTGAGAGAGTGTCACAGTGTGTCTCAGAGATGTCAGAGTGAGTCAGAGAGTTCACAGTACGTCATACTGTGCCTCAGAGAGTGTTAGATAGAGTCAGACTGTATGCCAGTGAGTCTTCGAGAGTGTCAGACAGGATCATAGAGTGTCACAGTGTGTCTCAAAGTGTCAGAGAGTGTCAGAGAATGTCACAGTGTGTCACAGTCCTTCATAGAGTATCCCAGTGTGTCTCAGAGAGTGTCACAGTTTGTCAAGATTCTCAGGGAGTGTCACAGTGTATTTCAGATAGAGTCAGACTGTATCCCAGTGTGTCTCCGAGAGTGTCAGATAGGATCAGAAAGCCTCACAGATTGACTCAAATTGTCAGACAGTGTCAGAGAATCTCGCAGTGTGTCGCAGACTGTCAGAGAGTATAACAGTGTGTCTCAGAGAGTGTCAGATCAGATCACAGAGTGTCATAGTGCGTCTCAGAGAGTGTCTCAGTGTGTCAGTCTGTCAGAGTGTGTCACATTGTGTCTCAGAGTGTGTCACATTTTGACTCAGAGAGTGTCAGACAGGATCACAGTGTATGTCGGAGATTCAGAGAGAGTCTGAATGTGTCACTATCGGTCAGAGAGTGTCAGAGTGTGTCACAGTTTGTCAGAGTGTGTCACAGTGTGTTTCAAAGATTTTCAGCGAGTGTCACAGTGTGTGTCAGAGTGTGTAACAGGCTGTCACAGAGTGTTACAGTGCGTCTCAAAGTGTCAGCGAGACTCAGAGAGTGTCACAGTGTGTCTCAGAGAGTGTCAGATAAGGTCAGAGAGTGTCACAGTGCGTCTCAGAGAGTGTCGCAGTGTGTCACAGTCTGTCAGAGAGTGTCACATTGTGTCTCAGAGAGTGACAGACAGTATCACATTGTGTGTCAGAGATTCTGAGAGAATCTGAAAGTGTCACTATCTGTCAGAGAGTGTCACAGTGCTTTTCAGAGAGTTTTAGAGAGCGTCACAGTGTGTCTCAGAGAGTGTCGGATAGGATCAGAGAGTGTTACAGTGGGTCTCAAATTGTCAGAGAGTGTCAGAGTGTGTCACAGTTTGTCAGAGAGTGTCACAGTGTGTATCAAAGAATGTCAGCGAATGTCACAGTGTGTGTCTGAGTGCGTCACAGTATATCGGAGAGTGCGTCTCAAATTGTCACGGAGGGTCCCAGTCTGTCTCAGAGAGTCTCAGTGCGTTTCAGATAGAGTCAGAGAGTGTCACAGTGTATCTAAGAGAGTGTCGGAGAGTGTCACAGTGCTTTTCAGAGAGTGTCAGAGTGTGTCTCTGAGAGTATAGTATAGGATCAGAGAGTGTCACAGTGCGTGTCAAATTGTCAGAGAGCATCCCGCTGTGTCGCAGAGTGTGTCAGAGTTTGTCACATTCTGTCAGAGATTGTCACAGTATGTTTCAAAGAATGCCAGAGGGTGTCACTGTGTGTTTTATAGAGTGTCAGAGTGTGTCACCGTGTGTCTCAGAGAGTGTCAGATAGGATCAGAACGTGTCATAGTGCATCTCAAAGTGCCAGCGAGAGTCAGAGAGTGTTTAAGTGTGGTTCAGAGTGTGTTGGATAGGATCAGAGAGTGTCCCAGTGCGTGTCAAATAGTCAGAGAGATTCCCGCTGTGTCGCAGAGTTGTCAGAGTGTGTCACAGTCTGTCAAAGATTGTCACAGTATGTTTCAAAGAATGTCAGAGTGTCACAATGTGTCTTATAGAGAGTCAGAGTGTGTCACAGTGTGTCACTTTCTGTCAGAGAGTGTCATAGTGCATCTGAAAATCTCAAAGAGGTTCCCAGTGTGTCTCAGAGAGTCTCAGAGAGTGTCACAGTGTGTATCAGCGTGTGTTGGATAGGATCAGAGAGTGTCACAGTGCGTGTCAAATTGTGAGAGAGCGTCCCGCTGTGTTACACAGTGTGTCAGAGTGTGTCACAGTTTGTCAGAGATTGTCACAGTGTGTTTCAAAGATTGTCAGCAAGTGTCACAGTGTGTGTCAGAGTGTGTCGCAGTGTGCCGCAGTCTGTCAGAGAGTTTCACTGAGAGCCTCAAATTGTCAGATCGGGTCCCAGTGTGTCTCAGACAGTGTCACAGTGTGTCAAATTCTCTCAGAGAGTGTCGCAGCGTGTTTCAAAGAGAGTCAAAGAGTGTCACAGTGTGTCTCAGAGAGTGTCAGATAGGATCAGTGAGCGTCATAGTCCGTCTAAAAGTGTCAGCGAGAGTCAGAGAGTGTCACAGTGTGTCTAAGAGCGTGTCAGATAGAGTCGGAGAGTGTTTCAGTGTGTCACAGTCTGACAGAGTGTCTAGTGTGCCACAGGGAGAGTCAGAGAATGTCACAGTTTGTCATACTGTGTCTCAGAGAGTGTCAGCATTTGGGTCAGAGATGGTCACAGTCTGTGAGAGAGTGTCACAGTGTGTCTCAGAGATGTCAGAGTGAGTCAGAGAGTTCACAGTATGTCATACTGTGCCTCAGAGAGTGTCAGATAGAGTCAGACTGTATGCCAGTGAGTCTTCGAGAGTGTCAGACAGGATCAGAGAGTGTGACAGTGTGTCTCAAAGTGTCAGAGAGTGTCAGAGAATGTCGCAGTGTGTCACAGTCTGTCAGGGAGTGTCCCAGTGTGTCTCAGAGAGTCTCAGAGAGTGTCACAGTTTGTCAAGTTTCTCAGAAAGTGTCACAGTGCATTTCAGATAGAGTCAGACTGTATCCCAGTGTGTCTCTGAGAGTGTCAGATATTATCAGAAAGCGTCACAGTGTGTCTCAAATTGTCAGAGTGTCAGGGAATCTCGCAGTGTGTCACAGTCAGTCAGGGAGTATGACAGTGTGTCTCAGAGAGTGTCAGATAAGATCTCAGAGTGTCACAGTGCGTCTCAGAGAGTGTCTCAGTGTGTCAGTCTTTCAAAGTGTGTCTCAATGTGTCTCAGAGAGTGGCAGACTGTATCACAGTGTATGTCGGAGATTCAGAGAGAGTCTGAATGTGTCACTATCGGTCAGAGAGTGACTGAGTGTGTCACAGTTTGTCAGAGAGTGTCGCAGTGTGTTTCAAAGATTTTCAGCGAGTGTCACAGTGTGTGTCAGAGTGTGTTAGAGTGTGTCACAGTCTGTCAGAGAGTGTCACAGTGCTTTTCAGAGAGTGTCAGAGAGTGTCACAGTGTGTCTCAGAGTTTGTTGTATAGGATCAGAGAGTGTCCCAGTGCATGTCAAATTGTCAGAGAGAGTCCTGCTGTGTCGCAGAGTGTGTCACAGTCTGTCATAAAGTGCCACAGTGTGTTTCAAAGAATGTTAGAGAGTGTCATAGTGTGTCTTATAGAGAGTCAGAGTGTGTCACAGTGTGTCACTTTCTGTCCGAGAGTGTCATCGTGCATCTCAAAATCTCACAGAGTGTCCCAGCATGTCTCGGAGAGTCTCAGAGAGTGTCACAGTGTGTCACAGACTTTCAGAGAGTGTAACAGTATGTTTCAGAGAGAGTCACAGAGTGTCACAGTGTGTCACAGAGAGTGTCAGAGAGTGTCACAGTGTGTCTCAGAGCGTGTCAGATAGGATCAGAGAGCGTCATAGTGCGTCTGAAAGTGCCAGCGAGAGTCAGAGAGTGGCACACTGTGTCTAAGAGGGTGTCAGAGAGAGTCAAAGTGTGTTTCAGTGTGGCACAGTCTCTCTCAGAGAGTGTCACAGTGTGTCACAGTCTGTCAGAGAATTTTACAGTGTATTTTAGGTTGAGTCAGAGAGGTTCCCGCTGTGTCGCAGAGTGTGTCAGAGTGTGTTACAGTCTGTCAGAGATTGTCACCGTGTGTTTCATCATACCGTGCCGAAGAGAGTTTCAGATAGAGTCAGACTGTATACCAGTGTGTCTCCGAAAGCGTCAGACAGGATCAGAGAGTGTCACAGTGCGTCTCAAAGTTCCAGAGTGTCAGAGAGCTTCACAGTGTGTCACAGTCTGTCTGAGTGTCACAGTGTGTGTCAGGTAAGATCAGAGAGTGTCACAGTGCGTCTCAGAGAGTGTCTCATTGTTTCACAGTCTGTCAGAGAGTGTCACATTGTGTCTCAGAGAGTGACACAGTATCACAGCATGTGACAGAGACTCTGAGAGAATCTGAAAGTGTCACTATCTGTGCGAGAGTGTCACAGTGTGTCACAGTCTGTCATAGAGTGTCACAGTGCTTTTCAGAGAGTTTTAGAAAGTGTCACAGTGTGCGTCAGAGAGTGTCGGATAGGATCAGAGAGTGTTACAGTGCGTCTGTAACTGTCAGAGATGGTCACAGTGTGTTTTAGAGATGGTCAGAGTGTGTCACAGTTTGTCAGAGAGTGTCACAGTGTGTATTAAAGAATGTCAGCGAATGTCACAGTGTGTGTCACAGTGTGTCACAGTCTGTCAGAGAGTGTCACAGTGCGTCTCAACTTGTCAGAGAGGTTCCCAGTGTGTCTCAGAATGTGTCACAGTGTATCACAGTCTCTCAGAGAGTGTCGCAGTGTGTTTCAGAGAGAGTCAAAGAGTGTCACAATGTGTCTCAGAGAGTGTCAGATAGGATCAGAGAGTGTCACAGTGCATCTCAAAGAGTCAGAGAGTGGCACAGTGTGTCTAACAGTTTGTCAGAGAGTGTCAGAGCGTGTTTCAGTGTGTCACAGTCTGTCAGGGAGTGTCACAGTGTGACTCAGAGAGTCAGAGAGTGTCACAGTGTGTATCACACTGTGTCCCAGAGTGTGTTATAGAGTGTCCCCATTTGGCTCAGTGATGGTCACTGTCTGTGAGAGAGTGTCACAGTGTGTCTCAGAGATGTCAGAGTGAGTCAGAGAGTGTCTCAGTACGTCATACTGTGCCTCACAGAGTGTCTGATAGATTCGAACTGTATCCCAGTGTGTCTCCGAGAGTGTCAGACAGGATCAGAGAGCGTCACAGTGTGTCTCAAAGTGTCAGAGAGTGTCAGAGAATGGCATAGTGTGTCACAGCCTGTCAGAGAGTGTCACAGTGTGTCTCAGAGAGTCTCAGATAAGATCAGAGAGTGTCACAGTGCGTCTCAGAGTGTGTCTCAGTGTGTCAACGTCTGTCAGAGAGTGTCACATTGTGTCTCAGAGAGTGACAGACAGTATCACAGTGTGCGTTAGAGATTCAAAGAGAGTCTGAAAGTGTCACTAACTGTCGGAGAATGTCACAGTGTGTCACAGTCTGTCAGAGAGTGTCACAGTGCTATTCAGAGAGTGTCACAGTGTGCCTCAAATTGTCAGAGAGGGTCCCAGTGTGTTGCGGGTAGTGTCTGAGTGTGTCACAGTTTGTCAGAGAGTGTCACAGTGTGTTTCAACGAATGTCAGCGAGTGTCACAGTGTGTGTCAGAGTGTGTCACAGTGTGTCGCAGTTTGTCAGAGAGTGTCACACTGCGTCTCACATTGTAAGAGAGGGTTCCAGTGTGTCTCAGACAGTCTTAGAGAGTGTAACAGTGTATCATAGTGTAACAGTGTATCTCAGAGAGTGTCGCAGTGGGTTTCAGAGAGAGTCAGAGAGTGTCAGTGTGTCTTATAGAGTGTCAGAGTGAGTCACAGTGTGTCGCCTTCTGTCAGAGAGCGTCACAGTCTGTCAGAGATTGTCACAGTGCGTCTCAAATTGTCAGAGAGGTCCCAGTGTATCTCCGAGACTCTCAGAGAGTGTCACAGTGTGTTTCAGAGAATCAGCGAGTGTCACAGTGTGTCACAGTCTGTCAGAGTGTGTCACAGTCTGTCAGAGAGTGTCACAGTGCATCTCAAAATCTCAAAGACGGTTTCGGTGTGTCTCAGAGATTGTCACAGTTTGTCACAGTCTATCAGAGAATGTCACATTGTGTCTACAGAGAAAGACAGACAATATGACAGCATGTGTCAGAGATTCTGAGAGAATCTGAAAATGTGACTATCTGAGAGAGAGTGTCACAGTCTGTCAGAGAGTGACACAGTACGTTTCAGAGAGTTTTAGAGAGTGTCTCAGTGTGCCTGAAATTGTCAGAGAGGGTCCAGTGTGTCTTAGAGAGTGTCAGAGTGTTTCACAGTTTGTCAGAGAGTGCGCAGTGTTTATCAAAGAATGTCAGCGAATGTCACAGTGTGTGTCAGAGTGTGTCACAGTATGTCAGAGAGTGTCACAGTGCGTCTCAAATTGTCAGAGAGGGGCCCAGTGTGTCTTAGAGAGTGTCAGAGTGTGTCACAGTTTGTCAGAGAGTGTCACAATGTGTATCAAAGAATGTCAGCGAATGTCACAGTGTGTGTCAGATTGTGACACAGTCTGTCAGAGAGTGTCACAGTGCGTCTCGAATTGTCAGAGAGAGTCCCAGTGTGTCTCCGAGTCTCGCAAAGAGTGTCACAGTGTGTTTTAGAGAGTGTCAGAGAGTGTCACAGTGTGTCAAAGTCTGTCAGAGAGTATCGCCCTCTGTCAGAGAGTGTCACAGTGTGTTTCAGAGAGAGTCAGAGAGAATCAGAGAGTGTCACAGTGTATCTCAGAGAGTGTCAGGTAGGATTAGATAGCGTCATAGTGCATCCCAAAGTGTCAGAGAGAGTCAGAGATTTTCAGTGTGTCTAAGAGAGTGTCAGAGAGAGTCAGAGCGTGCTTCAGTGTGTCACAGTCTGTCAGAGAGTGTCTAGTGTGCCTCCGGGAGAGTCTGAGAGTGTCACAGTTTGGCATACTGTGTCGCAGAGCGTAGCAGAGAATGTCAGCATTTGGCTCAGAGATGGCTACTGTCTGAGAGCATGTCACAGTGTGTCTCAGAGAGTGTCAGAGAGACTCAGAGAGTGTCACAGTGTGTCTCAGATAGTGACAGATAGGATCAGAGTGTGTCATACCGCGTCTCAAAGTGTCAGTGAGTGTCGGCGAGTATCACAGTGTGTCTAACAGTGTCGGAGAGTGTCACAGTGCTTTTCAGAGAGTGTCAGAGATTGTCAATGTGTGTCTCAGAGTGTGTTGGATAGAAAACAGAGAGTGTCCCACTGCGCGTCAAATAGTCGGAGAGGGTCCCACTGTGTCGCAGAGTGTGTCAGAGTGTGTCACAGTCTGTCAGAGATTGTCACAATGTGTTTCAAAGAATGTCAGAGAGTGTCACAGTGTGTCTTATCGAGTGTCAGAATGTGTCACAGTCTGTCAGAGATTGTCACAGTGTGTTTCAAAGAATGTCAGAGAGTGTCACAGTGTGTCTTATCGAAAGTCAGAGTGTGTCACAGTGTGTCACATTCTGTCAGAGAATGTCATAGTGCAGCTCAAAATCTCAAAGAGGGTCCCAGAGTGTCTCAGAGAGTCTGAGAGAGTGTCACAGTGTGTAACAGCGTGTGTTGGATAGGATCAGAGAGTGTCAAAGTGCGTGTCAAATTGTGAGAGAGTGTCCCGCTGTGTTACACAGTGTGTCAGAGTGTGTCACAGTTTGTCAGAGATTGTCACAGTGTGTTTCAAAGATTGTCAGCGAGTGTAACAGTGTGTGTCAGAGTGTGTAACAGTCTGTCACAGAGTGTTACAGTGCATCTCAAAGTGTCAGCGAGACTCAGAGAGTGTCACAGTGCGTCTCAGAGAGTGTCTCAGTGTGTCACAGTCTGTCAGAGAGTGTCACATTGTGTCTCAGAGAGTGACAGACAGTATCACATTATGTGTCAGAGATTCTGAGAGAATCTGAAAGTGTTACTATCTGTCAGAGAGTGTCACAGTGCTTTTCAGAGAGTTTTAGAGAGCGTCACAGTGTGTCTCAGAGAGTGTCGGATAGGATCAGAGTGTGTTACAGTGCGTCTCAAATTGGCAGAGTGTCTTAGAGAGTGTCAGAGTGTGTCACAGTTTATCAGAGAGTGTCACAGTGTGTATCAAAGAATGTCAGCGAATGTCACAGTGTGTGTCAGAGTGCGTCACAGTATATCGGAGAGTGCGTCTCAAATTGTCAGAGAGTGTCCCAATCTGTCTCAGAGAGTCTCAGTGCTTTTCAGACAGAGTCAGAGAGTGTCACAGTGTATCTAAGAGAGTGTCGGAGAGTGTCACAGTGCTTTTCAGAGAGTGTCAGAGTGTGTCTCTGAGAGTATAGTATAGGATCAGAGAGTGTCACAGTGCGTGTCAAATTGTCAGAGAGCATCCCGCTGTGTCGCAGATTGTGTCAGAGTTTGTCACAATCTGTCAGAGATTGTCACAGAATGTTTCAAAGAATGTCAGAGAGTGTCACAGTGTGTCTTATAGAATGTCAGAGTGTGTCACCGTGTGTCGCAGAGAGTGTCAGATAGGATCAGAGCGTGTCATAGTGCGTCTGAAAGTGTCAGCGAGAGTCAGAGAGTGTCAAAGTGTGTCTCAGAGTGTGTTGGATAGGATCAGAGAGTGTCAAAGTGCGTGTCAAATTGTCTGAGAGAGTCCCGCTGTGTCACCAGAGTGTGTCAGAGTGTGTCACAGTCTGTCAGAGATTGTCACGGTGTGTTTCAAAGAATGTCAGCGAGTGTCACAGTGTGTGTCAGAGTGTGTCACAGTGTGTCACAGTCTGTCAGAGAGTGTCACAGAGCGCCTCAAATTGTCAGATAGGGTCCCAGTGTGTCTCAGACAGTGTCACAGTGTATCACAGTCTCTCAGAGAATGTCGCAGTGTATTTCAGAGAGTCAAAGAGTCTCACAATGTGTCTCAGAGAGTGTCAGATAGGATCAGAGAGCGTCATAGTGCCTCTCAAAGTGTCAGCGAGAATTGGAGAGTGGCACAGTTTGTATAAGAGTGTGCCAGAGAGAATCAGAGTGTGTTTCAGTGTGTCACAGTCTGTCAGGGAGTGTCATAGTGTGACTCAGAGAGAGTCATAGAGTGTCACAATGTTTCATACTGTGTCACAGAGAGTTATAGAGTGTTCCCTTTTGGCTCAGAGATGGTCACAGTCTGTGAGAGAGTTTCACAGTGTGTCTCAGAGACTGTCAGATAGGATCAGAAAGTGTCTTAGTGCGTCCAAAGTGTCAGAGACAGTCAGAGAGTGTCACAGTGTGTCTAAGAGAGTGTCAGATAGGATCAGAAAGTGTCATAGTGCGTCGAAAGTGTCAGACAGTCAGAGAGTGTCACAATGTGTCTCAGAGAGTCAGAGAGAGTCAGAAAGTGTCACACTTTGTCTCAGAGAGTGTGACATTGTGACAGTCTGTTAGAGAATGTTACATTGTATTTCAGAGTGTGTCAGAGAGCGTCAGGATGTGTCTCAATGTGTCATACTGTGTCTCAGAGAGTGTCAGAGACTGTCAGCATTTGGCTCAGAGAGGGACACAGTCTGTCAGAGAATATTACATTGTATTTCAGAGTGTGTCAGAGAGAGAGACAGTAAGTGTCACAGTGTGTCATACTGTGTCTGAGAGAGTGTCAAAAAAGTCACACTGTTTCACAGTGTGTCTCAGAGAGTGTCAGAGTCAGTAAGTGTCTCAGTGTGTCAGAGTGTGTCACGGAGAGAGTCAAAAAGAGACAGAAAGTGTCACAGTGTCTCTCAGAGAGTGTCACAGTTTGTCACAGTCTGTCAGAGAGTGTCACAGTGTGTCTCTGTGAGTATCACAGTATGTCTCAGAGAGTCAGAAAGTGACACAGTCTGTCTTTGAGGGTGTCACAGTATGTCACAGTCTGTCAGAGAGTGTCACAGTGTGTTTCAGAGAAAGTCAGAGAGTGTCACAGTGCATCTCAAATAGTCACAGAGAGTCAGAGAGTATCCCAGTGTGTCTCAGCGACTGTCAGAGTGTGTCACAATGTTTCACAGTCCCTCAGAGAGTGTCACAATGTGTCTCAGAGAGTGTCGTAGTTTGTCACAGTCTGTCATAGAGTGTCACAGTGTGTTTCTGTGAGTGTCACAGTGTGTCTCAGAGAGTCAGAAAGTGACACAGTCTCTCTTTGAGGGTGTCACAGTCTATCACAGTCTGTCAGAGAGTGTCACAGTGTGTTTCAGAGAGAGTCAGAGAGTGTCACAGTGCATCTCAAATAGTCACAGAGTCAGAGAGTGTCCCAGTGTCTCAGCGACTGTCAGAGAGTGTCACAGTGTGTCACAGTCCCTCAGAGAGTGTCACAACGTATCTCAAAGAGTGACGCAGTGTGTTTGAGAGAGTGTCAGAGAGTGTCAAAGTGTATATCAGAGAGTGCCAGATAGGATCAGAGAATGTCACAGTGCATGTCAAAGTAACAGACAGAGTCAGAGAGTGTTACAGTGTGTCTGAGAGAGGATGACAGTGTGTCTCGGAGAGTCATAGGGAGTCAGAACGTGTCACAGCTTGTCTCAGAGAGTGTCAGAGAGGGTCACAATGTGTGTCAGAGAGTGTCACATTGTGTATGAGAGAGTGCCAGAGAGTGTCAAAGTGGGTCTCAGCGTGTGTCAGATAGTGTCACAGTGTGCCTCAGAGAATGTCAGAGAGGGTCACAGTGTGTCTCAGAGAGTGTCACAGTGTGTATGAGAGAGTGCCAGTGAGTGTCAAAGTGTGTCTCAGCGTGTGTCAGAGAGTGTCACAGTGTGCCTCAGAAAATGTCAGAGAGGGTCACAGTGTGTCTCAGAGAGTGTCAGAGTTAGACAGAGAGTGTCACAGTATGTCATACTGTACCTCAGAGAGTGCCAGAGAGAGTCAGACTGTCTCACAGTGTGTCTCAGAGAGTGTCAGAGATTGTCACAGTGTATAACAGAGAGAGTTAGAGAATGTCAGTGAGTCTCACAGTCTGTCTCAGAGAGTGTCAGAACGGGTCAGAGAGTGTCACAGTGTGTCTCAGAGAGAGTCAGAGAGAGACAGAAAGTGTCAGAGTGTCTCTCAGAGAGTGTCACAGTCAGAGAGTGTCAGATTGTGTCTCAGTGAGTGTCACATTGTGTCTCAGGGAGTCAGAGAGAAAGAGAGACAGACAGGGTCACAATCTGTCTTGAGAGTGTCTCAGTGTGACAGTCTGTCAGAGAGTGTCACAGTGTGCCTCAGAGAGTGTCACAGTGCGTCTAAGAGAGGATGTCAGTGTGTTTCAGAGAGTCAGGGAGAGTCAGAAAGTGTCACAGTTTGTCTCAAAGAGTGCCAGATAGGATCAGAGAGTGTCACAGTGTGTTTGTGAAAGTGCCAGTGTCACAGTGTGAGTCAGCATGTGTCAGAGAGTGCCACAGAGAGTTTCAGAGAGAGTCAGATGGTGTCACAGTGCGTCTGAGAGATTCAGGGAGAGTCATAAAGTGTCACAGTCTGTCAGCGAGTTTCACATTGTGTTTCAGAGAGAGTCAGATAGGATCAGAGCTTGTCAAATTGCGTCTCAAAGTGTCAGAGAAAGTCAGAGAGTGTCACGGTGTGTCTGAGAGTGTCAGAGAGAGTCAGAGAGTGTCACAGTGTGTCAGAGAGTTTTGGAGAGAGTCAGACAGTTTCAGATTGTATCACAGTGAGTGTCACAGTGTGTGTCAGAGAGTCAGAGAGAGAGAGAGACAGAAAAGGTCACAATCTGTCTTGAGAGTGTCTCAGTGTGACAGTGTCAGAGAGTGTCACAGTGTGCCTCAGAGAGAGTCACAGTGCATCTAAGAGAGAATGACATTGTGTTTCAGAGAGTTAGAGAGAGTCAGAAAGTGTCACTGTTTGTATCAGAAGGTGTCACATTGTGACAGTCTATCAGAGAATGTTACATTGTATTTCAGAGTGTGCCAGAACGTGTCACAGTGTGTCATACTGTGTCTCAGAGCGTGTCAGAGAGTGTCAGCATTTGGCTGAGAGAGGGTCACAGTCTGTGAGAGATTGTCACAGTGTGTCTCAGAGAGTTTCTTACTGAGTCTCAGAGATTGTCACAATGTGTGAGAGAGGTTCAGAGAGAGTCAGAGAGTGTCACATTGTGTCTCAGTAAGTGTCACATTGTGTCTCGGATAGTCAGAGATAGAGAGAAAGTGTCACAATCTGTCTTTGAGAGTGGCTCAGTGTGACACAGTCTGTCAGAGATTGTCACAGTGTGTCTCAGAGAGTCAGAGAGAGTCAGCAAGTGTCACAGTTTGTCTCAGTGAGTGTGACATTGTGACAGTCTGTTAGAGAATGTTACATTGTATTTCAGAGTGTGACAGAGAGAGTCAGAACGTGTCACAGTGTGTCATACTGTGTCTCAGAGAGTGTCAGCATTTGGCTCAGAGAGGGACACAGTCTGTCAGAGAATGTTACATTGTATTTCAGAGTGTGTCAGAGAGAGAGACAGTAAGTGTCACAGGGTGTCATACTGTGTCTGAGTGAGTGTCATAGAAAGTCAGACTGTTTCACAGTGTGTCTCAGAGAGTGTCAGAGTGAGTCAGAGAGTGTCAGAGTCAGGGGGTGTCACAGTGAGTTTCAGAGAATGTCAGAGTGTCACAGTGTGTCTCACAGAGAGTCACAGTCTCTCAGAGAGTGATTTAGTGTATCATATTCTGTCAGAGAGTGTCACAGGGCGCCTTAGAGAGTCAGAGCGTGTCACAGTGCGTTTCAGTGTATCACAGTCTGTCAGAGAGTGTCACAGTGCCCCTCACAGAGAGTCAGAGAGTGTCACCGTGTGTCTCAGAGAGTCAGAGAAAGTGTCAGAAAGTGTCACAATCTGTCTTGAGAGTGTCTCAGTGTGACACAGTCTGTCAGAGAGTGTCACAGTGTGCCTCAGAGAGTGTCACAGTGCGTATAAGAGAGGTTGACAGTGTGTTTCAGAGAGTCAGAGAGAGTCAAAAGTGTCACAGTTTGTCTCAGAGTGTCAGATAGGATCAGATTGTCACAGTGTGTTTGAGAAAGTGCCAGAGTGTCACAGTGTGAGTCAGCATGTGTCAGAGAGTGCCACAGAGAGTTTCAGAGAGTGTCAGAGAGTGTCACAGTGTGTCTCAGAGATTCAGGGAGAGTCATAAAGTGTCACAGTCTGTCAGCGAGTGTCACATTGTGTTTCAGAAAGAGTCAGAGAGTATCACAGTTTGTCTCAGAGAGTGTCAGACAGGATCAGAGATTTTCAAATTCCGTCTCAAAGTGTCAGAGAGAGTCAGAGAGTGTCACGGTGTGTCTGAGAGTGTCAGAGAGAGTCAGAGAGTGTCACAGTGTGTCTGAGAGTTTTGGAGAGAGTCGGAGAGTGTCTGACTGTGTCTCAGTGAGTGTCACAGTGTGTGTCAGAGAGTCAGAGAGAGGGAGAGACAGACAGGGTCACAATCTGTCTTGAGAGTGTCTCAGTGTGACAGTCTGTCAGAGAGTCTCACAGTGTTCCTAAGAGAGTGTCACAGTGCATCTAAGAGAGGATGACAGTGTGTTTCAGAGAGTCAGAGAGAGTCAGAAAGTGTCACCGTTTGTCTCAGAGAGTGTCGCATTGTGACAGTCTGTCAGAGAATGTTACATTGTATTTCAGAGTGTGTCAGAACATGTTACAGTGTGTCATACTGTGTCTCGGAGAGTGTCAGAGAGTGTCAGCATTTGGCTCAGAGAGGATCACAGTGTGTGAGAGATTGTCACAGTGTGTCTCAGAGAGTGTCAGAGATTGTCACAGTGTGTAACTGAGTGAGTTAGAGAATGTCAGCGAGTCTCACAGTCTGTCTCAGAGAGTGTCAGAACGGGTCCGAGAGTGTCACAGTGTGTTCAGAGAGAGTCAGAGAGAGACAGAAAGTGTCACAGTGATTCTCAGAGAGTGTCACAGTTTGTCACAGTCTGTCAGAGAGTGTCACAGTGTGTCTTTGTGAGTATCACAGTATGTCTTAGAGAGTCAGAAAGTGACACAGTCTGTCTTTGAGGGTGTCACAGTCTGTCACAGTCTGTCAGAGAGTGTCACAGTGTGTTTCTGAGAGTGTCAGAGAGTGTCACAGTGCGTCTCAAATAGTTACAGAGTGTCAGAGAGTGTCCCAGTGTGTCTCAGCGACTGTCAGATTGTGTCACAGTCCCTCAGAGAGTGTCACTTTGTGTCTCAGAGAGTGTCTCAGTGTGTTTGAGAGTCAGAGAGTGTCATAGTGTATCTCAGAGAGTCAGAGAGTGTCACAGTGCGTTTGAGAGAGTGTCAGAGAGAGTCACATTGTGTCTCAGAGAGAGTCAGTGAGTGTCATAGTGTGTCTCAGAGAGTGTCACAGTGTGTTTGAGAGAGTGTCAGAGAGTGTCACAGTGTGTCTCAGCGTGTGTCAGAGAGGGTCACAGTGTGTCTCCGAAATTCAGAGAGAGTCAGAATGTGTCACAATCTGTCAGCGAGTGCCACAGTTTGTTTCAGAGAGAGAGTCAGAGAGTGTCGCAGTGTGTCTCAGAGAGTGCCAGATAGGATCGGAGAGTGCCACAGTGCATCTCAAAGTATCAGACAGAGTGAGAGAGTGTTACAGTGTGTCTGAGAGAGGTTGACAGTGTGTCTCGGAGAGTCAGAACGTGTCACAGCTTGTCTCAGAGAGTGTCACAATGTGTCTCAGAGAGTGTCACAGTGTGTATGAGAGAGTGCCAGAGAGTCTCACAGTGTGTCTCAGCGTGTGTCAGAGAGTGTCACAGTATGCCTCAGAGAATGTCAGAGACGGTCACAGTGCGTTTGAGAGAGTGTCAGAGAGTGTCACGTTGTGTCTCAGAGAGAGTCAGAGAGTGTCATAGTGTGTCTCAGAGAGTGTCACAGCTTGTTTGAGAGAGTGTCAGAGAGGGTCAAAGTGTGTCTCCTAAATTCAGAGAGAGTCAGAATGTGTCACAGTCTGTCAGCGAGTGCCACTGTGTGTTTCAGAGAGAATCAGAGAATGTCCCAGTGTGTCTCAGAGAGTGACAGACAGGATCAGAGAATGTCACAGTGCATCTCAAAGTATCAGACAGATTCAGAGAGTGTTACAGTGTGGCTGAGAGAGTGTAAGAGGGAGTCAGGGAGTGTCACAGTGTGTCTAAGAGAGTTTCAGAGAGAGTCCGAGAGTGTCACATTGTGTCTCAGAGAGTCAGAGAGAGAGTCAGAAAGTGTCACAGTCTGTCTTTGAGAGAGTCTCAGTGTGACACAGTCTGTCAGAGAGTGTCACAGTGTGTCGCAGTGTATCCAAGAGCGGATGGCAGTGTGTCTCAGAGAGTCAGAGACAGTCAGAAAGAGTCACAGTTTGTCTCAGAGAGTGTCACATTGTGACAATCTGTTAGAGAATGTTACATTGTATTTCAGAGTGTGTCAGAGAGAGTCAGACAGTGTCACAGTGTGTCATACTGTATCTCTGAGAGTGTCAGAGAGTGTCAGCATTTCGCTCAGAGAGGGTCACAGTCTGTGAGAAAGTGTCACCGTGTGTCTCAGAGAGTGTCAGAGTAAGTCAGAGAGTGTCACAGTATGTCATACCGTGCCTAAGAGAGTCAGTGAGTGCCACAGTGTGTCTCAGGGAGTCAGAGAGAGATGGAAAGTGTCACAGTGTTTCTCAGAGAGTGTCACAGTGTCGCAGAAAATGTCACTATGTGTCAGCGAGTGCCACAGTAGGTCAGAGAGTGTCATCGCTGCCTCAGAAATTGTCACAGTCTGTCAGAGAGTGTCACAGTGTTTCTCAGAGAGTGTCAGAGAGCATCACAGTATATCTCAGTGTGTCAGAAAGAGTCACATTGTGTCTCAGAGAGAGTCAGAGAGTGAATCAGTGTGTCTCAGAGAGTGTGAGAGAGTCTAAAAATGTCACAGCGTGTCTCAGAGAGTGACCGAGTGTCTCAGAGAGTCAGAGAGAGACAGCAAGTGTCACAGTGTGTCTCGGAGAGTGTCACAGTGTCTCAGAAAGTGTCACCATCTGTCAGAGAGTGTCGCAGTGTGTCAGAGAGTGTCGCAGTGTGTCAGAGAGTGTCTCAGTGTGTCCCAGAGAGTGTCGCAGTCTGTCGGAGTGTGTCACAGTGCGTCTCAGAGAGTGTCAGAGCACGTCACAGTGTATCTCAGTGTGTCAGAGAGAGTCACATTGTGTCTCAGAGAGAGTCAGAGAGTGACACAGTGTGTATAAGAGAGTGTGAGAGAGAGTCAAAAATTGTCACAGTGTGTCCCAGAGAGTGACCGAGTGTCTCTGCGAGTCAGAGAGCGACAGCAAGTCTCACAGTGTGTCTCAGAGAGTGTCACAGTATCTCTGAAAATGTCACCGTCTGTCAGAGAGTGTCAATATGTATCAGAGAGTGTCTCAATGTGTCCCAGAGAGTGTTGCAGTCTGTCAGAGTATGTCACAGTGTGTCTCAGAGAGGAACAGAGAGTGATATAGTGTGTTCCAGTGTCGCAGATAGAGTCACAGAGTGTCACAGTGTGTCTCAGACAGTGTCAGAGAGTGCCACAGAGAGTTTCAGAGAGAGTCAGAGAGTGTCACAGTGTGTTTCAGAGATTCAGGGAAAGTCAGAAAGTGTCACAATCTGTCAGCGAGTGTCACAGTGTGTTTCAGAGAGAGTCAGAAAGTGTCACAGTGTGTCTCAGAGATTGTCAGATAGGATCAGAGAGTGTCACAGTACATCTCAAAGAGTGAGAGAGAATCAGAGAGTGTTACAGTGTGTCTGAGAGTGTCAGAGAGAGTCAGAACGTTTCAGTGTGTCTAAGAGAGTTTCACAGAGTCAGAGAGTGTCACAGTGTGTGTGAGAGTTTCAGACAGAGTCAGAGAGTGTCATAGTGTGTCTCAGAGAGTCAGAGAGAGAGACAGAAAGTGTCACAATCTGTCTTTGAGAGTGTCTCAGTGTGACACAGTCTGTCAGAGAGTGTCACAGTGTGTCTCAGAGAGTCAGAGAGAGTCAGAAAGTGTCACAGTCGGTCACAGAGATTGTCACAGTGTGTCACCGTCTGTCAGAGAGTGTCACAGAGTGTTTCAGATGTGCTAGAAAGTGTCACAGTATATCACAGTGTGTCTCAGAAAGTGTCACAGTGTGTTGGAGAGTGTCTGACAGTGTCAGAGTGTGTCTCAAAGAGTGTCACAGTCGGTCACAGTCTCTCAGAGAGTTTTTCAGTGTGTCACAGTCTGTCAGAGAGTGTCACAGTGTTACTCAGAGAGAGTCAGAGAGTGCCACAGTGTGTTTCAGTGTATCACAGTCTGTCAGTGAGTGTCACAGTGTGCCTCAGAGAGTCAGAAAGTGTCAGATTGTGGCTCAGTGAGTGTCACATTGTGTCTCAAAGAGTCAGAGAGAGAGAGTCAGAAAGTGTCACAATCCGTCTTTGAGAGTCTCTCAGTGTGACACAGTCTGTCAGAGTGTGTCACAGTGTGCCTCAGAGAGTGTCAGAGAGTGTCACAATGTGTCACAGTGTGTCTAAGAGAGGATGACAGTGTGTCTCAGAGAGTCGGACAGAGTCAGAAAGCGTCACAGTTTGTCTCAGAGAGTGTAACATTGTGACAGTCTGTCAGAGAATGTCACATTGTATTTCAGAGTGTGTCAGAGAGAGTCAGAAAGTGTCACAGTGTGTCATACTTTGTCTCAGAGAGTGTCAGCGAGTGTCAGCATTTGGCTCCGAGAGTATCACAGTCTGTGAGAAAGTGTTACAGTGTGTCTCAGAGAATGTCAGAGAGTGTCATAATGTGTCTAAGAGAGCGTCAGCGTAAGTCAGAGAGTGTCACAGTATGTCATACTGTGCCTCAGAGAGCGTCAGAGAGAGTCACAGTGTGTCTCAGAGAGCGTCAGCGTAAGTCAGAGAGTGTCACAGTATGTCATACTGTGCCTCAGAGAGAGTCAGAGAGAGTCACAGTCTATCTCAGAGAGTGTCACAGTGTGTCTCAGGAAGTCAGTAAGGGAGGGAAATTGTTACAATGTGTCTCAGAGAGTGTCGCAGTGTCGCAGAAAATGTCACCGTGTGTCAGAGAGTGTCACAGTAGGTCAGGGAGTGTCATCGTGTGTCTCATAAATTGTCACAGTCTGTCACAGTCTGTCTGGGAGTGACACAGTGTGTCTCAGAGAGTGTGAGATTGAGTCAAAATTTGTCAAAGAGAGAGACAAAGAGGGTCACAGTGTGTCTCAGAGGGTATTACAGTGTGTCTCAGAGAGTCAGAGAGAGACAGAAAGTGTCTCAGTGTCTCTCAGAGAGTGTCACAGTGTGTCTTAGAGAGTGTCACAGTGTCACAGAGAATTTCACCATGTGTCGGAGTGTGTCACAGTCGGTCAGAGAATGTTTCTGTGTGTCAGGGGGTATCACAGTCTGTCACAGTCTGTCAGAGAGTGTCACAGTGTTTCAGAGAGACTCAGAAAGTGACACAGTGTGTCTCAGAGAGTGTGAGAGAGAGTCAAAAATTGTCACAGAGAGAGAGACAAAGAGGGTCTCAGTGTCTCTCAGAGTGTGTCACAGTGTGTCTTAGAGAGTGTCACAGTGTCACAGAGAATTTCACCATGGGTCGGACTGTGTCACAGTCGGTCAGAGAGTGGTTCTGTGTGTCAGGGAGTGTCACAGTCTGTCAGAGAGTGCCACATTGCAATTTAGAAAGTGACAGAGAGAGTCACAGAGTGTCACAGTGCATCTCAAAGAGTGTCAGAGAGAGGCACAGAGTGTCACAGCGCGTCTCAGAGTGTCAGAGAGAGAGAGAGAGAGAGACAGAGAGTATCACAGTGTGTCTCAGAGTGTCACAGTGTCACAGAGAATTTCACCATGTGTCAGAGTGTGTCACAGCCAGTCAGAGAGTGTTACAGTGTGTCAGGGAGTGTCACAGTCTGTCACCGTCTGTCAGAGAGTGCCACATTATATTTTGGAGAGTGTCAGAGAGAGAGTCAGAGAGAGTCACAGTGTATCACAATGTGTCTCAGAGTGTCAGGGAGAGACAGAGAGTGTCACAGTGTGTCGCAGTGTGTTAGAGAGTTTCACAGTGCATCTCAGAGAGTGTCACAGTGTGTCCCAGAGAGTCAGAGAGAGTCAGAGTGTGTCACAGTGTGTTTCAGAGAGTGTCACAATGTCTCAGAGAATGTCATCGTGTGTCAGGGAGTATCACAGTCAGTCAGTGTCACAATGTGTCAGAGAGTTTCAAAGTGTGTCTCAGGGAATCAGAGAGAGATGGAACGTGTCACAGTGTCACAGAGAGCATCACAGTATCGCAGAATATGTCACCATGTGTCAGAGAGTGTCACAGTCTGTCAGAGAGTGTCACAGTGTGTATGAGAGAGTATCAGAGAGTCAGAGAGTGTCACAGTGTATCGCAGTCTGTCAGAGAGTGTTACAGTGTGATTCAGAGAGAGTCAGAGAGTGTGACAGTGTGTCTAAGAGAGTGTCAGAGAGTGTCACAGTGTGTCTAAGAGAGTGTCATAGTGTGTCGCAGTCTGTCAGAGAGTGTCACAGTGTATCACAGAGAGTCTCACACTGTGTATCAGAGAGGGTCAGAGTGTATCATTGTGTGTCACAGGCTGTCAGAGAGTGTCACAGTGTATCATAGTCTGTTAGAGAGAATTATAGGGTGACTCAGAGATAGTCAGAGATTGTCACAGTGTGTCTTAAAGAGTGTCGCAGTGTCACAGAGAATTTCACCATGTGTCAGAGTGTGTCACAGTCGGTCAGAGAGTGTTGTGGTGTGTCAGGGAGTACCACAGTCTGTCACAGTCTGTCAGAGAATGTCATATTCTGTTTCGGGGAGTGTCAGAGAGAGTCAGAGAGTGTCACAGTGTGTCTCAGAGAGTGTCAATGAGGGTCTGCGAATGTCACAGTGTGTCTCAGAGTCTCAGAAAGAGTCACAGAGTGTCGCAGTATGTCTCAGAGTGTCAAAGAGAGACAGAATGTGTCACAATCTGTCAGAGAGTGTCACAGTGTGTCATCGCCGGCCACACACCGGCGCCTGCCTGACCCTCACTGCCATCCGCACACCGCACCCAGCCTGACCCTCACAGCCATCCACAAACTGTCCTCAACCTGACTCTCACTGCCATCCCGCACCACTCCAGCCTGACCCTCACCGCCATCCACACACAGCCACCAGCCTGTCCCTCACCGCCATCCCGCACAGCTCCAGCCTGACCCACACCACAGTCCACCAAACCCCCCAGCCTGACTCCACCGCTGTCCACCAACAGCCTCCAGCATGACCCCCACCACCGTACAGCACTGCCACAGCCTGACCCACACTGCCGCCCATACACTGCTCCTAGCCTGACCCTCACCACCATCCACACACCGCTACCAGCCTGACCCTCACTGCCACCCACACACCATCTCCAGCCTGACCCTCATTGCTGCCCGCACACTGCTCCCAGCCTGAACCCCACTGCTGTCTACACACCACACCCAGCCTCACCCTCATTGCTGGCCGGACACTGCTCCCAGCCTGAACCCCACTACCGTCCACACACCACACCCAGCCTCACCCTCACTGCTGTCTACACACTGCTCCCAGCCTGAACCCGACTGCTGTCCACACACCACACCCAGCCTCACCCTCACTGCTGTCTACACACTGCTCCCAGCCTGAACCCCACTGCTGTCCACACACCACACCCATCCTCACCCTCACTGCTGTCTACACACTGCTCCCAGCCTGAACCCCACTGCTGTCCACACACCACACCCAGCCTCACCCTCATTGCTGCCCGCACACTGCTCCCAGCCTGAACCCCACTACCATCCACACACCACACCCAGCCTCACCCTCACTGCTGTCTACACACCACACCCAGCCTCACCCTCACTGCTGTCTACACACTGCTCCCAGCCTGAACCCCACTGCTGTCCACACACCACACCCATCCTCACCCTCACTGCTGTCTACACACTGCTCCCAGCCTGAACCCCACTGCTGTCCACACACCACACCCAGCCTCACCCTCATTGCTGCCCGCACACTGCTCCCAGCCTGAACCCCACTACCATCCACACACCACACCCAGCCTCACCCTCACTGCTGTCTACACACCACACCCAGCCTCACCCTCACTGCTGTCTACACACTGCTCCCAGCCTGAACCCCACTACCGTCCACACACCACACCCAGCCTCACCCTCACTGCTGTCTACACACTGCTCCCAGCCTGAACCCCACTGCTGTCCACACACCACACCCAGCCTCACCCTCACTGCTGCCCGCACACTGCTCCCAGCCTGGACCCCACTACCGTCCACACACCACACCCAGCCTCACCCTCAATGTTGTCGACACACTGCTCCCAGCCTGACCCTCACCACTGTCCACACACCGCCACCAGCCTGACCCTCATCACCGCCCAAACACTGACCCCAGCCGGACCCTCAACATCGCGCACACACCATCCCCAGGCTGACCCACATTGACGCCGAACACACCACCCCCAGCCTGACCCTCACCATCTCCCACGCACCCACCCCAAATTGACCCTCACCACCATCCACACACCACCCCCAGCCTGACTACTGCCGCTGTCCACTCTCTGCGCCAAACCTGATCCCCACCGCTGTCCACACACCACAACCAGCCAGTCGCTCCCCGCTGTCCTCACACAGCCCCTAGCCTAACCCTCAACGCCATCAATGCACCACCCCCAGCCTGACCCTCACCGCCGTCCACACACTGCCCCCAGTCTGAACTTCACCACCATCCACACGCCGCCCCCAGCCTGACCCGCACCATCGTACACACACGACCCACAGCCTGACCCTAACTGCCGTCCACACACCGCCCCCAGCCTGCACCTGACTACCGTCCACACGCCGCCCCCAGCCTGACCCGCACCATCGTACACACACCACTCCCAGCCTGACCCTCACAACCATCCATTCACCGCCCGCAGCCTGACCACCACAATCGTTCACACGCCAACACCAGCCTGATTGTCCCATCCGAACACACAGCAACACCTGCCTGACACCCACTGTCACACAACACCGGCCCCTAGCCTGAACCTCACAGCCAACCACACACCACCCCCAGCCTGACCCTCACTGCAGTCCACACAACGCCCCCAGCCTGACGCTCACCGCCATCAACATACCGCCCTCATCGTGACTCTCACCGCCGCCCACACACTGCCCCCAGAATGATCCTCACCACCATCCAGACACTGTTACCAGCCTGACACTCAACACCGTTTACACACCGCCCCCAGCTTGACCCTCAACGCTATCTACACACCATCCCCAGCCTGACCTTCACAGCCGTGTACACGCCGACCCCAGCGTTACCCTCACCGCTGTCCACCAACCTCCCCCAGCCTGACACCACCATCGTCCAACACTGCCACAAGCCTGACGATCACGGCCGCCCACACACCGCCCCTAGCATTTTCCTCATGCTGTGGCCCCACACACCACCCACAGCATGACCCTCACCGCGACACACACTGCCCCGAGCCAGACCCTCACCAACGCCCACACGCCGCCTCCAGCCTGACGCTCACCGCCGTCCAACACTGACCCAAGCCTGACCCTCACTGCCGTCCACACGCCGCCTCCATCCCTTCCCTCACCGCCGTCCAAACACCGCCTCGAGACTGTCCTTCACTGCCATCCGCACACCGCCCCAGCCTGAGCCACACTGCTACCCACACACCGTCCCCAGGCTGACTCTCACTGCCATCCAGCACCACTCCAGCCTGACCCTCACTGTCGTCAACACAACGCCACCAGCCTGTCCCTCACCACAGTCCAACACCATCACCAGCCTTTCACTCACCACCGTCCACACACCTAACACAGCCTGACCCTCACACTGTCATTCACGCATTGACCACAGCCTGACCGTCCCCTTCAAACACACAACACCCCCTGGCTGACACCCAATGCCACCCAACACCACCCCCAGCCTGAAACTCACTGCTGCCCACACACCACCCCCAGCCTGCACCCCACCGCTGTCCACACACTGCACCCAGACTGACACCCACCGCCACCCATCACCACCCCCAGCCTGAACCTCACAGACACCCACACACCATCCCCAGCCTGATCCTTACCACAGTCTGCACAACGCCCCCAGCCTGAAGCTCACTGCTGTCTACCTACCGCCCCAGTCTGACCCTCACCGTCGCCCACATACTGCCCCCAGAATGATCCTCACCACTGTCTAGACACCGCCCCCAGCCTGACCTTCATTACTGTGTATATGCCGACCCCAGCTTGCCCCTCACTGCTGTCCACCAATCGCCCCCAGCCTGACACCACCGCCGTCCAACACTGCCACAAGCCTGACCCTCACGGCCACCCACACACCACCCCTAGCTTTATGCTCACTGCTGTCCACACACCACGTACAGCATGACCCTCACCAAGAACACACAACATCCTGAGCCAGACCCTCACCACCGCCCACAATCCGCCCCGAGCCTGACGCTCACGGTCATAGAACACTGACCTAAACCTGACCCTCACCACTGTCCACACCCCGCACCCAGCCTGACCCTCATCGCTGTCCACACGCCACCTCCAGCATTTCCATCACCGCCGTCCATACACCACCCCCAGCCTGACCCTCACTGCCGTCCACACACTGCACCCAGACTGACCCTCACTGCCGTCCACACACTGCACCCAGGCTGACCCTCACTGCCGTCCACACTCTGGACCCAGCCTGACCCACACTGCCATCCGCACACCGCCCCCAGCCTGACCCTCATTGCTGTCCACACACCGTCCCCAGGCTGACCTTCACTGCCATCCCCACGCTGCCCCCAGCCTGTCCCTCAATGCCATCCGCACACCGCCCCCAGCCTGACCCTCATTGCTGTCCACACACCGTCACCAGGCTGACTCTCACTGCTGTCCAGCACCGCCCCAGCCTGACCCTCACTGCCGTCAACACACTGCCATCAGCCTGTCCCTCACCACAGTTCAACACCGTCAGCAGCCTCTCGCTCAGCACCATTCACACACCACCCCCAGCCTGACCCTCACTGCCATCCGCACACCGCCCCCAGCCTGACCCTCATTGCTGTCCACACACCGTCCCCAGGCTGACCTTCACTGCCATCCCCACGCTGCCCCCAGCCTGTCCCTCAATGCCATCCGCACACCGCCCCCAGCCTGACCCTCATTGCTGTCCACACACCGTCACCAGGCTGACTCTCACTGCTGTCCAGCACCGCCCCAGCCTGACCCTCACTGCCGTCAACACACTGCCATCAGCCTGTCCCTCACCACAGTTCAACACCGTCAGCAGCCTCTCGCTCAGCACCATTCACACACCACCCACAGCCTGACCCTCACCACCATCCACACACCACCCCCAGTCTGACCCTCACTGCCACCCGCACACTGTCACCAGCCTGTCCCTCACCGTCGCCAACACACCGCCCTCACCCTGAACCCCACTGCCATCCACACACCGCACCCAGACTTACCCTCACTGCTGTCTACACACCGCTCCCAGCCTGACACTCTCCACCGTCCACACACAACCACAGCCTGACCCTCACCACCACCCACACACAGCCCCCACAATGACCCTCACCACCGTCCACACACCACCCCAAGGCTGACCCTCAGCACTGCCCACACACTGTCTCCAACCTGACCCTCACCACCATCCATACACCGTATCCAGCCTGACCCTCTCTGCCGTCAACCAACCGCCCCAGCCTGACCCTCACCGCTGTCAACCAACCACCCACCTCCTGATCCTCACTGCTGTCCAATAACGCTCCAGCCTGACCCTCATTGCCGCCCAGACACCGGCCCTAGCCTTATCCTCACAGCCGTTCGTACTCCACCCCCAGCCTGACTGTCACCTCCATCCACACACAGTCCCCAGCCTATCCCTAACTGCCATCCACACACCGACCCAGCCTAACCCTCACCACCGTCCACACACCACCCCCAGTCTGACCCTCACTGCCACCCGCAAACTGTCACCAGCCTGTCCCTCACCGTCGCCAACACACCGCCCTCACCCTGAACCCCACCGCCATCCACACACCGCACCCAGATTTACCCTCACTGCTGTCTACACACCGCTCCCAGCCTGACACTCTCCACCGTCCACACACAACCCCAGCCTGACCCTCACCACCACCCACACACAGCCCCCACAATGACCCTCAGTACCGTCCATACACCACCACCAGCCTGACCCTCACCACCGTCCACACACCAACCCAAGGCTGACCCTCAGCACTGCCCACACACTGTCTCCAACCTGACCCTCACCACCATCCACACACCGTATCCAGCCTGACCCTCTCTGCCGTCAACCAACCGCCCCAGCCTGACCCTCACCGCTGTCAACCAACCACCCACCTCCTGATCCTCACTGCTGTCCAATAACGCTCCAGCCTGAGCCTCATTGCCGCCCACACACCGGCCCTAGCCTTATCCTCACAGCCGTTCATACTCCACCCCCAGCCTGACCGTCACCTCCATCCACACACCGTACCCAGCCTGACACTCACCACCGTCCACACGCCACCACCAGTCTGTTCCTCACTGCCATCCACAAACCGTCTGGCACCGCCCCAGCCTGACCCTCATCGCCCTATGGCACCGCCCCAGCATGACCCTCACCACCATACACACACCACCACCAGCCTGTCCCTCACCGCCATCCTGCACTGCCCCAGCCTGACCCACACCACCCTCCATCAAACACCCACAGCCTGACCCCACCGCTGTCCACCAACCACCCCCAGCCTGACCTCCATCGCCGTCCAACACTACCACAGCCTGACACTCAGCCCTGCCCATACACCACCCCAATTCTGACCCTCACCACTGCCCACACACTGCCCAGAGCCTGACCCTCACCGCCACCCACACACCGCCCCCAGCCTGAACCCCACTGCCGTCGACACACCACATCCAGCCTGACCCTCACCACTGTCTACACACTGCCCCCAAGCCTGACACTCTCCACCGTCCGCACACCACCCCCAGCCTGACCCTCACCGCCGTCCAATAATGCCCCAGCCTGACCCTCACTGCCATCCAATAACGCCCCAGCCTGAGCCTCACTGCTGCCCACACACTGGCCCTAGCCTAATCCTCCCAGCCGTTCACACTCCACCCCCAACCTGACCCTCACCGCCGTCCACACACCACCTCCAGCCTGTCCCTCACTGCCATCCACACATCAACCCAGCCTGAGCCTCACCACCGTCCAACACCATAACAAGCCTGTCCATCACCGCCAGCCACACGCCAACCCCTTTCTAACCCTCAGTACCGTCCTCTCGCCGCCACCAGTGGGTCCCTCACTGCCATCCGCACACCTCCCCCACCCTGACCCTCACTGCCATCCTCAAACCGTCCCCAACCTGACTCCCACCGCCATCCCGCATCGCCCCAGCCTGACCCTCACCGCCTTCCACACACCGCCACCTGCCTGACCCTCACCGCCATCCAACAACCATCCCCAGCCTAACCTCACCACTGTACACGAACCGCCCCCAGCCTGTCCCCCGCCGCCGTCCAACACTGCCACAGCCTGACTCTCACTGCCACCCTCTCAACACAACTCGCCTGACCCTCACCACCGTCCACACACCACCACCAGCCTGACCCTCACCGCTGTCCCACACCGCCCCAGCCTGACCCACACCACCGTCCACACATTTCCACCATGCTGACCTTCACCACCATCCACACACCACCCCGAACCTGACCCTCACCACCGTCCCCACACCTTCTCCAGCCTTACCCTCACTGCCATCCAACAATGACACCAGCCTGACCACCACCCCAGTCCACACTCCATCCCCAGCCTGACCCCCACCACTGTCCAACACTGCCACAAGCCTGACCCTCACTGCCATCCCCACACTGAACCAAGCCTTATCCTAACAGCCGTTCACACACCACCCCCAGCCTGAACCTCATTGCCGTCCACATACAGCCCCAACCTGTCCCTCACTGCCATCCACACACACATTGCCCAGCCTGACTCTCACCACCGTGCAGCTATGCCCCAGCATGACCCTCACCACCGTCCACACTCCGCCACCAGGTTGACCCTTACCGCCGTCCAACATTGTCCCTCACCGCTGGCCGCATACCGCCCCCCCACCTGACCGTCACCACTGTCCACACGCCGCCCCCAGCCTGTCCCTCACTGCAATCCACAAATCCACCACAGCTTGACTCTCACCGCCGTCCCGCACCGCCCCAGCCTGATCCTCCCCTCTGAATACACACCAACCCCTGCCTGACACCCACCGCCACTCAACACCGCCCCCAGCCTGAAACTCACAGCCACCCACACATCACCCCCAGCCTGACGCTCACCACCGTCTACATACCGCCCCCAGCATGACCCTCACTGTCGCCCACACACCACCCACAGCCTGAACCTCACCGCCGTCCACACAATGCCCCCAGCCTGAACCTCACTGCCATCCACATACAGCCCCCAGCATTACCCTCACTGTCGCCCACACACTGCCCCCAGAATGATCCTCACCACTGTCCAGACACCGACCCCAGCCTGTACCTCAACGCTGTCCACACACCGCACCCAGCCTGAACTTCACCACCATCCACACATTGCCGCCAGCCTGACCCTCACTTCCATCTAGACATCGCCGCCAGCTTGACCCTCACTGCCATCCAAACACCGCCCCCAGCCTGACGCTCACTGCCGTCCACACACCGCACACAGACTGACCCTCACTGCCATCCGCACACCTCCCCCACCCTGACCCTCACTGCCATCCTCAAACCGCATCCAGAATGACCCTCACTGCCATCCACAAACCGCATCCAGAATGACCCTCACTGCCATCCACACACTGCATCCAGACTGAACCTCACTGCCATCCGCACACTTCACCCAGACTGACCCTCACTGCCATCCACAAATCGCACCCAGACTGACCCTCACTGCCATCCACACACTGCACGAAGACTGACCCTCACTGCCATCCGCACACAGCACGCAGACTGGCCCTCACTGCCGTTCACACACCGCACCCAGACTGACCCTCTCTGCCGTCCACACACAACACCCACACTGTCCCTCACTGCCGTCCACATTCCGCACACAGACTGACCCTCACTGCCGTCCACACACCGCACACAGACTGACCCTAACTGCCGACCACACACCACACCTAAACTCACCCCTCACTGCCGTCGACACACCACATCCAGACTGACCCTCACTGCAATCCGCACACAGCAACAAGACTGACCCTCACTGCCGTTCACACACCGAACCCAGACTGGCCCTCACTGCTGTCCATACACCGCACCCAGACTAACCCTCACTGCCATCCATACACCGCACCCAGACTGACCCTCACTGCCATCCACACTCCGCACACAGACTGACCCTCACTGCAGTCGACACACCACACCCAGACTGTCCCCTACTGCAATCCGCACACAGCACCCAGACTGAAACTCACTGCCGTCCACACACCGCACCCAGACTGACCCTCACTGCTGTCCACACACTGCACCCTGACTGACCCTCACTGCCGTCCACACACCACACCCAGAATGACCCTCACTGCCATCCACAAACTGCACCCAGACTGACCCCCACTGCGATCCACACACAGCACCGAGACTGACCCTCACAGCCGTCCACACAACGCCATCAGACTGACCCTCACTGCCGTCCACACACCACACCCACACTGTCCCTCACTGCCGTCCACACACCGCAACCAGACTGACCCTCACTGCTGGCCACACACCGCACCCAGACTGACCCTCACTGAAATCCGCACACTGCCCCCAGATTGACCCTCACTGCCGTCCACACGCCGCACCTAGACTGACGCCAACTGCCGTCCACACACCGCACCCAGACTGAACCTCACTGCCATCCACACACCACACCAAGACTGACGCCAACTGCCGTCCACACACCACACACATTGGCGGACGTCACTGCCGTCCACACACCACACCCAGACTGTCCCACACTGCCGTCCACACACCACAATCAGACTGACCCTCACTGCAATCCGCAGACAGCACCCAGACTGACCCTCACTGCCGTTCACACACCGCACCCAGACTGACCCTCACTGACGTCCACACACCACACCCACACTGTCCCTCACTGCTGTCCACATTTGGCACACGGACTGACCCACACTGCCGTCCACACACCGCACCCAGACTGACCTACACTGCCGTCCACACAACACACACAGACCGACACTCACTGCCGTCCACACACCGAACCCAGACTGACCCTCACTGCCGTCCACACACCACACCCACACTGTCCTTCACTGCTGTCCAGACATCGCACCCAGTCTGAACCTCACTGCTGTCCACACGCTGCACCATGACTGACCCTCACTGCCGTTCACAGACCGCACCCAGACTGACGCTCACTGCCATCCACACACCGTACCCAGACTGACCCTCACTGCCATCCACACACTGCACCCAGACTGAACCACACTGCCGTCCACACACCAAACCCAAAATGACCCTCACTGCTGCCCACACACTACACCATGACTGACCCTCAAGTCAATCCGCACACTGCACCCAGACTGACCCTCACTGCCGTCCACACAACACACCCAGACTGACCCTCACTGACGACCACACACCACACCCAGACTGAGCCTCACTGCCGTCGACACACCACAGCCAGACTGACCCTCACTGCAATCCGCACACAGCAACAAGACTGACCCTCACTGCCATCCACACCCCACACGAAGACTGACACTCACAGCCATCCAACACCGCACCCAGACTAACCCTCACTGCCATCAATACACCGCACCCAGACTGACCCTCACTGCCTTCCACACTCCGCACCCAGACTGACCCTCACTGCCGTCGACACACCACACTCAGACTGACCCCTACTGCAATCCGCACACAGCACCCAGACTGACACTCACTGCCGTCCACACAACACCCCCAGCCTGACCCTCACTGCCGTCCACACACCGCACCCAGACTGACCGACACTGCCGTCCACACACCGCTCCCAGACTGACCCTCACTGCCGTCCACACACCGGACCCAGACTGACCTTCACTGCCATCCACACACCGCATCCAGAATGTCCCTCACTGCCATCAACACACCGCACCCAGATTGACCTTCACTGCCATCCACATACCGCACCCAGAATGACCCTCACTGCCGTACACACACTGCCCGCAGACTGACCCTCACTGCCGTCCACACAACACCCCCAGCCTGACCCTCACTGCCGTCCACGCACCGCACCAAGACTGACCCTCACTGCCGTCCACACATTGCACCCAGACTGATCCTCACTGCCATCCACACACCGCACCCAGCCTGACCATCACTGCCATCCACACACCGCACCGAGACTGACCCTCACTGCCATCCACACACTGCACCCAGACTGACCCTCACTGCCGTCCACACACCGCACCCAGACTGACCCTCACTGCCGTCCACACACTGCACCCAGAATGACCCTCATTGCATTCCACACAACACCCCCAGCCTGACCCTCACTGCCGTACACACACACCGCACCCAGCCTGACCCTCTCTTCCGTCCACACACCGCCCCCAGCCTAACCCTCACTACCATCCCCACACTGCCCCGTGACTGACCCTCACTGCCGCCCACACACCGCACCCAGACTGACCCTCACTGCCATCCACACACCGTACCCAGACTGACACTCACTTCCGTCCACACACTGCACCCTGCCTGACCCTCACTGACATCCACACACCACACCCAGACTGACCCTCACTGCTGTCCATATTCCGCACACGGACTGACCCACACTGCCGTCCACACACCGCACCCAGACTGACCTACACTGCCGTCCACACAACACACCCAGACCGACACTCACTGCCGTCCACACACCGAACCCAGACTGACCCTCACTGCCGTCCACACACTACACCCACACTGTCCTTCACTGCTGTCCAGACACCGCACCCAGTCTGAACCTCACTGCTGTCCACACACTGCACCATGACTGACCCTCACTGCCGTCCACACACCGCACCCAGACTGACCCTCACTGCCGTCCACACACCGCTCCCAGACTGACCCTCACTGCCGTCCACACACCGGACCCAGACTGACCCTCACTGCCATCCACACACCGCATCGAGAATGTCCCTCACTGCCATCAACACACCGCACCCAGATTGACCTTTATTTACGGCCACATACCGCACCCATAATGACCCTCACTGTCGTACACACACTGCCCGCAGAATGACCCTCACTGCCATCCACACAACACCCCCAGCCTAACCCTCACTGCCGTCCACGCACCGCACCCAGACTGACCCTAACTGCCGTCCACACACCGCACGCAGACTGACCCTCACTGCCTTCCACAGACCGCACCGAGACTGACCCTCACTGGTGTCCACACACCGCACCCGGCCTGACTATCACTGCCATCCACACACCGCACCGAGACTGACCCTCACTGCCATCCACACACCGCACCCAGACTGACCCTCACTGCTGTCCACACAGTGCACCCAGACTGACCCTCACTGCCATCCACACACCGCACCCAGCCTGACCCTCACTGCCATCCACACACTGCACCCAGACTGACCCTCACTGCCGTCCACACACCGCACCCAGACGGACCCTCACTGCCATCCACAGTCCGCACCGAGACTGACCCTCACTGCCGTCCACACACCGCACCCAGACTGACCCTCACTGCCATCCACACACCGTACCCAGACTGACACTCACTTCCGTCCACACACTGCACCCTGCCTGACCCTCACCGCCATCCACACACCACACCCAGACTGACCCTCACTGCTGTCCATATTGCGCACACGGACTGACCCACACTGCCGTCCACACACCGCACCCAGACTTACCTACTCTGCCGTCCACACAACACACCCAGACCGACACTCACTGCCGTCCACACACCGAACCCAGACTGACCCTCACTGCCGTCCACACACCACACCCACACTGTCCTTCACTGCTGTCCAGACACCGCACCCAGTCTGAACCTCACTGCTGTCCACACACTGCACCATGACTGACCCTCACTACCGTTCACAGACCGCACCCAGACTGACCCTCACTGCCATCCACACACCGCACCCAGCCTGACCATCACTGCCTTCCACACACCGCACCGAGACTGACCCTCACTGCCGTCCACACACCGCACCCAGACTGACCCTCACTGCCATCCACACACTGCACCCAGACTGAACCACACTGCCGTCCACACACCAAACCCAAAATGACCCTCACTGCCGTCCACACACCACATTCAGACTGACCCTCACTGCAATCCGCAGACAGCACCCAGACTGACCCTCACTGCCGTTCACACACCGCACCCAGACTGACCCTCACTGACGTCCACACACCACACCCACACTGTCCCTCACTGCTGTCCACATTTGGCACACGGACTGACCCACACTGCCGTCCACACACCGCACCCAGACTGACCTACACTGCCGTCCACACAACACACACAGACCGACACTCACTGCCGTCCACACACCGAACCCAGACTGACCCTCACTGCCGTCCACACACCACACCCACACTGTCCTTCACTGCTGTCCAGACATCGCACCCAGTCTGAACCTCACTGCTGTCCACACGCTGCACCATGACTGACCCTCACTGCCGTTCACAGACCGCACCCAGACTGACGCTCACTGCCATCCACACACCGTACCCAGACTGACCCTCACTGCCATCCACACACTGCACCCAGACTGAACCACACTGCCGTCCACACACCAAACCCAAAATGACCCTCACTGCTGCCCACACACTACACCATGACTGACCCTCAAGTCAATCCGCACACTGCACCCAGACTGACCCTCACTGCCGTCCACACAACACACCCAGACTGACCCTCACTGACGACCACACACCACACCCAGACTGAGCCTCACTGCCGTCGACACACCACAGCCAGACTGACCCTCACTGCAATCCGCACACAGCAACAAGACTGACCCTCACTGCCATCCACACCCCACACGAAGACTGACACTCACAGCCATCCAACACCGCACCCAGACTAACCCTCACTGCCATCAATACACCGCACCCAGACTGACCCTCACTGCCTTCCACACTCCGCACCCAGACTGACCCTCACTGCCGTCGACACACCACACTCAGACTGACCCCTACTGCAATCCGCACACAGCACCCAGACTGACACTCACTGCCGTCCACACAACACCCCCAGCCTGACCCTCACTGCCGTCCACACACCGCACCCAGACTGACCGACACTGCCGTCCACACACCGCTCCCAGACTGACCCTCACTGCCGTCCACACACCGGACCCAGACTGACCTTCACTGCCATCCACACACCGGATCCAGAATGTCCCTCACTGCCATCAACACACCGCACCCAGATTGACCTTCACTGCCATCCACATACCGCACCCAGAATGACCCTCACTGCCGTACACACACTGCCCGCAGACTGACCCTCACTGCCGTCCACACAACACCCCCAGCCTGACCCTCACTGCCGTCCACGCACCGCACCAAGACTGACCCTCACTGCCGTCCACACACTGCACCCAGACTGATCCTCACTGCCATCCACACACCGCACCCAGCCTGACCATCACTGCCATCCACACACCGCACCGAGACTGACCCTCACTGCCATCCACACACTGCACCCAGACTGACCCTCACTGCCGTCCACACACCGCACCCAGACTGACCCTCACTGCCGTCCACACACTGCACCCAGAATGACCCTCATTGCATTCCACACAACACCCCCAGCCTGACCCTCACTGCCGTACACACACACCGCACCCAGCCTGACCCTCTCTTCCGTCCACACACCGCCCCCAGCCTAACCCTCACTACCATCCCCACACTGCCCCGTGACTGACCCTCACTGCCGCCCACACACCGCACCCAGACTGACCCTCACTGCCATCCACACACCGTACCCAGACTGACACTCACTTCCGTCCACACACTGCACCCTGCCTGACCCTCACTGACATCCACACACCACACCCAGACTGACCCTCACTGCTGTCCATATTCCGCACACGGACTGACCCACACTGCCGTCCACACACCGCACCCAGACTGACCTACACTGCCGTCCACACAACACACCCAGACCGACACTCACTGCCGTCCACACACCGAACCCAGACTGACCCTCACTGCCGTCCACACACTACACCCACACTGTCCTTCACTGCTGTCCAGACACCGCACCCAGTCTGAACCTCACTGCTGTCCACACACTGCACCATGACTGACCCTCACTGCCGTCCACACACCGCACCCAGACTGACCATCACTGCCGTCCACACACCGCTCCCAGACTGACCCTCACTGCCGTCCACACACCGGACCCAGACTGACCCTCACTGCCATCCACACACCGCATCCAGAATGTCCCTCACTGCCATCAACACACCGCACCCAGATTGACCTTTATTTACGGCCACATACCGCACCCATAATGACCCTCACTGTCGTACACACACTGCCCGCAGAATGACCCTCACTGCCATCCACACAACACCCCCAGCCTAACCCTCACTGCCGTCCACGCACCGCACCCAGACTGACCCTAACTGCCGTCCACACACCGCACGCAGACTGACCCTCACTGCCTTCCACAGACCGCACCGAGACTGACCCTCACTGGTGTCCACACACCGCACCCGGCCTGACTATCACTGCCATCCACACACCGCACCGAGACTGACCCTCACTGCCATCCACACACCGCACCCAGACTGACCCTCACTGCTGTCCACACAGTGCACCCAGACTGACCCTCACTGCCATCCACACACCGCACCCAGCCTGACCCTCACTGCCATCCACACACTGCACCCAGACTGACCCTCACTGCCGTCCACACACCGCACCCAGACGGACCCTCACTGCCATCCACAGTCCGCACCGAGACTGACCCTCACTGCCGTCCACACACCGCACCCAGACTGACCCTCACTGCCATCCACACACCGTACCCAGACTGACACTCACTTCCGTCCACACACTGCACCCTGCCTGACCCTCACCGCCATCCACACACCACACCCAGACTGACCCTCACTGCTGTCCATATTGCGCACACGGACTGACCCACACTGCCGTCCACACACCGCACCCAGACTTACCTACTCTGCCGTCCACACAACACACCCAGACCGACACTCACTGCCGTCCACACACCGAACCCAGACTGACCCTCACTGCCGTCCACACACCACACCCACACTGTCCTTCACTGCTGTCCAGACACCGCACCCAGTCTGAACCTCACTGCTGTCCACACACTGCACCATGACTGACCCTCACTACCGTTCACAGACCGCACCCAGACTGACCCTCACTGCCATCCACACACCGCACACAGCCTGACCATCACTGCCTTCCACACACCGCACCGAGACTGACCCTCACTGCCGTCCACACACCGCACCCAGACTGACCCTCACTGCCATCCACACACTGCACCCAGACTGAACCACACTGCCGTCCACACACCAAACCCAAAATGACCCTCACTGCCGTCCACACACCACATTCAGACTGACTCTCACTGCCATCCGCACACAGCACCCAGACTGGCCCTCACTGCCGTTCACACACCGCACCCAGACTGACCCTCACTGCCGTCCACACACCACACCCACACTGTCCCTCACTGCCGTCCACATTCCGCACACAGACTGACCCACAGTGCCGTCCACACACCGCACACAGACTGCCCCACACTGCCGTCCACACAACACACCCAGACTGACCCTCACTGCCGACCACACACCACACCCAGACTGACCCTCACTGACGTCCACACACCACACCCACACTGTCCCTCACTGCCGTCCACATTCAGCACACAGACTGACCCACACTGCTGTCCACACAACACACCCAGAATGACCCTCACTGCCATCCACACCCCACACGAAGACTGACACTCACAGCCATCCACACACCGCACCCAGACTAACCCTCACTGCCATTCATACACCGCACCCAGACAGACCCTCACTGCCGTCCACACTCCGCACCCAGACTGACCCTCACTGCCGTCGACACACCACACCCAGACTGACCCCTACTGCAATCCGCACACAGCACCCAGACTGTCCCCCACTGCCGAACACACACCGAACCCAGACTGACCCTCACTGCTCTCCACACACTGCACCCTGACTGACCCTCACTGCAATCCGCACACTGCACCCAGACTGACCCTCACTGCAGTCCACACACCACACCCAGAATGACCCTCACTGCCATCCACACACTGCACGCAGACTGACATTCACTGCCGTCCACACACCGAACCCAGACTGACTCTCACTGCCGTCCATACACCACACCCACACTGTCGTTCACTGCTGTCCAGACACCACACCTAGACTGAACCTCACTGCGGTCCACACACTGCACCCTGACTGACCCTCACTGCCATCCGCACACTGCACCCAGACTGACCCTCACTGCCGTTCACAGACCGCACCCAGACTGACGCTAACTGCCGTCCACACACCGCACCCAGAATGACCCTCACTGCCATCCACACACTGCACACAGATTGAACCACACTGCCATCCACACACCAAACCCAAAATGACTCTCACTGCTGCCCACAAACTACACCATGACTGACCCTCAAGTCAATCCGCACACTGCACCCAGACTGACCCTCACTGCCGTCCACACAACACACCCAGACTGACCCTCACTGCCGACCACACACCACAAAAAGACTGACCCTCACTGCCGTCGACACACCACATCCAGACTGACCCTCACTGCAATCCGCACACAGCAACAAGACTGACCCTCACTGCCATCCACACCCCACACGAAGACTGACACTCACAGCCATTCAAACACCGCACCCAGACTAACCCTCACTGCCATCAATACACCGCACCCAGACTGACCCTCACTGCCTTCCACACTCCGCACCCAGACTGACCCTCACTGCCGTCGACACACCACACTCAGACTGACCCCTACTGCAATCCGCACACAGCACCCAGACTGACACTCACTGCCGTCCACACAACACCCCCAGCCTGACCCTCACTGCCGTCCACACACCGCACCCAGACTGACCCTCACTGCCGTCCACACACCGCTCCCAGACTGACCCTCACTGCCGTCCACACACCGGACCCAGACTGACCCTCACTGCCATCCACACACCGCATCCAGAATGTCCCTCACTGCCATCAACACACCGCACCCAGATTGACCTTTATTTACGGCCACATACCGCACGCATAATGACCCTCACTGCCGTACACACACTGCCCGCAGAATGACCCTCACTGCCATCCACACAACACCCCCAGCCTAACCCTCACTGCCGTCCACGCACCGCACCCAGACTGACCCTCACTGCCGTCCACACACCGCACGCAGACTGACCCTCACTGCCTTCCACAGACCGCACCGAGACTGACCCTCACTGGTGTCCACACACCGCACCCGGCCTGACTATCACTGCCATCCACACACCGCACCGAGACTGACCCTCACTGCCATCCACACACCGCACCCAGACTGACCCTCACTGCTGTCCACACAGTGCACCCAGACTGACCCTCACTGCCATCCACACACCGCACCCAGCCTGACCATCACTGCCATCCACACACCGCACCGAGACTGACCCTCACTGCCATCCACACACTGCACCCAGACTGACCCTCACTGCCGTCCACACACCGCACCCAGACGGACCCTCACTGCCATCCACAGTCCGCACCGAGACTGACCCTCACTGCCGTCCACACACCGCACCCAGACTGACCCTCACTGCCATCCACACACCGTACCCAGACTGACACTCACTTCCGTCCACACACTGCACCCTGCCTGACCCTCACTGACATCCACACACCACACCCAGACTGACCCTCACTGCTGTCCATATTCCGCACACGGACTGACCTACACTGCCGTCCACACACCGCACCCAGACTTACCTACTCTGCCGTCCACACAACACACCCAGACCGACACTCACTGCCGTCCACACACCGAACCCAGACTGACCCTCACTGCCGTCCACACACCACACCCACACTGTCCTTCACTGCTGTCCAGACACCGCACCCAGTCTGAACCTCACTGCTGTCCACACACTGCACCATGACTGACCCTCACTACCGTTCACAGACCGCACCCAGACTGACCCTCACTGCCATCCACACACCGCACCCAGCCTGACCATCACTGCCTTCCACACACCGCACCGAGACTGACCCTCACTGCCGTCCACACACCGCACCCAGACTGACCCTCACTGCTGTCCACACAGTGCACCCAGACTGACCCTCACTGCCATCCACACACCGCACCCAGCCTGACCATCACTGCCATCCACACACCGCACCGAGACTGACCCTCACTGCCATCCACACACTGCACCCAGACTGACCCTCACTGCCGTCCACACACCGCACCCAGACTGACCCTCACTGCCATCCACACTGCACCCAGAATGACCCTCACTGCATTCCACACAACACACCCAGCCTGACCCTCACTGTCGTACACACACACCGCACCCAGCCTGACCCTCACTTCCGTCCACACACCGCCCCCAGCCTAACCCTCACTGCCATCCCCACACTGCCCCGTGACTGACCCTCACTGCCGCCCACACACCGCACCCAGACTGACCCTCACTGCCATCCACACACCGCACCCAGACTTACACTCACTTCCGTCCACACACCGCACCCAGACTGATACTCAAAGCCGTCCACACACTGCACCCTGCCTGACCCTCACTGCCATCCACACACCACACCCAGACTGACCCTCACTGCAATCCGCACACTGACCCCGGACTGACCCTCACTGCCGACCACACACCGCACCGAGACTGACCCTCACTGCCATCAACACACCGAACCCAGCCAGAACCTCAATGCCTACCACACACTGCACCCAGACTGACCCTCACTGCCATCCACACACTGACCCCGGACTGACCCTCACTGCCATCCACAGACCGCACCCAGACTGACCCTCACTGCCGACCACACACCGCACCGAGACTGACCCTCACTGCCATCAACACACCGACCCCAGCCAGAACCTCAATGCCTACCACACACCGCACCGAGACTGACCCTCACTGCCATCCACACACTGACCCCGGACTGACCCTCACTGCCATCCACAGACCGCACCCAGACTGACCCTCACTGCCGTCCACACACCGCACCCAGACTGACCCTCACTGCCATCCACACACCACACCCAGACTGACCCTCACTGCCATCCACAGACCGCTTCCACCCGGACCCTCACTGGATTCCCCACACCGCACCCAGCCTGACCCTCACTGCCATCCACACTCCTCACCGAGCCTGACCGTCACTGCCATCCACACAAAACACCCAGCCTGTCCCTCACTGCCGTGCACACACCGCACACAGACTGGCCCTCTGGGTCGTCCACACGCCACACCCGGCCTGTCCCTCACTGCCGTGCACACACCGCACCCAGACTGACCCTCACTGGCGTCCACACACCGCACCCAGCCTGACCCTCCGCTCCGCCCATGTACCCCACCCAGCCTGACGCTCACCACCTTCCACACGCTGCCCACATCCTGATCCTCAATTCCGTCAAACGCAGCACCCCACCTGTCCCTCACTGCCGTCTGCACACCGACCCCATCCTGACCCCTCCACCGTCCACGCACCACACACAGCCTGACCAACACTGCCGTCCACGCACACCCAGCCTGACCCTCACTGCCGACCACCAATCACCCCAACCTGATCCTCAACACCGTCCACCAAACGTACCCAGCCTGAACCCAACCACCGTTCAAAACTGCAACAAGCCTGATCCTCACCGCTGAACTCATACCGCCCCCAGCCTGACCGTCACTGCCGACCTCACACCACAGCCAGACGGGTCCTCATTGCCGTCCTCACACAGCACCCAGACGGACCTTCACAGCCATCCACACACCGCACCCAGACTGACCCTCACTGCCGCCCACACACTGCACCCAGACGGTCCCTCACTGCCGTCCGCACACTACACCCAGAATGACCCCCTATACCATCCACACACAGCAACCAGACAGACATTCACTGCCGCCCACATACCACACCAGGACTGACCCTCACTGCCGTCCACACACCACACCCAGACTGATCCCTCACTGCAATCCACACACCGCCTCCAGACTGACCCTCACTGCCGTCCACACACTGCTCCCAGACTGACCCTCACTGCTGTCCACACACCGCAAACTGACTGACACTCACTGCCATCCACACACCGCACACAGACTGTCCCTCACTGCTGTCCACACACCGCAAACAGACTGACACTCACTGCCATCCACACATCGCACACAGACTGACTCTCACTGCCGTCCACACACTGCACCCAGACTGACCCTCACAGCCGTCCACATAAAGTACCCAGACTGAGCCTCACTGCCGTCCACACACCACACCCAGACTGATCCTCACTGCCGTCCACATAAAGTACCCAGACTGACCCTCACTGCTGTCCACATAGACTACCCAGACTGACCCTCACTGTGGTCCACACATCGCACCCAGACTGACCCTGACTGCAATCCACACACCGCACCCAGACTGACCCTCACTGCTGTACACACACCGCACCCAGACTGACCCCACTGCCATCCACACTCCGCACCGAGACTGACCCTCACTGCCGTCCACACACTGCACCCAGAATGACCCTCACTGCATTCCACACAACACCCCCAGCCAGACCCTCGCTGCCGTACACACACACCGCACCCAGCCTGACCCTCACTGCCGTCCACACACCGCCCCCAGCCTAACCCTCACTGCCATCCCCACACTGCCCCGTGACTGACCCGCACTGCCGCCCACACACCGCACCCAGACTGACCCTCACTGCTGTACACACACTGCACCCAGACTGACACTCACTTTCGTCCACACACCGCACCCAGACTGACACTCAAAGCCGTCCACACACTGCACCCTTCCTGACCCTCACTGCCATCCACACACCACACCCAGACTGACCCTCACTGCCATCCACACACTGACCCCGGACTGACCCTCACTGCCATCCACACACTGGCCCCAGACTGACACTCACTGCCATCCACACACCGCCCTCAGCCAGAACCTCACTGCCGTCCACACACCGCAACGAGACTGACCCTCACTGCCATCCACACACTGACCCCGGACTGACCCTCACTGCCATCCACAGACAGCACCCAGACTGACCCTCACTGCTGTCCACACACCGCACCCAGGCTGACCCTCACTGCCATCCACACGCCGCTCCCACCCGGACCCTCACTGGATTCCCCACACCGCACCCAGCCCGACCCTCACTGCCATCCACACACCTCACCGAGCCTGCCCGTCACTGCCATCCACACGCCACACCCAGCCTGTCCCTCACTGCCGTCCAACCACCGCACCCAGACTGACCCTCACTGGCGTCCACACACCGCACCCAGCCTGACCCTCCGCTCCGCCCATGTACCTCACCCAGCCTGACGCTCACCACCTTCCACACGCTGCCCACATCCTGATCCTCAATTCCGTCAAACACAGCACCCCACCTGTCCCTCACTGCCGTCTGCACACCGACCCCATCCTGACCCCTCCACCGTCCACGCACCACCCACAGCCTGACCAACACTGCCGTCCACAAACCCCCAGCCTGACCTTCACTGCCGACCACCAATCACCCCAACCTGTTCCTCACCACCGTCCACCAAACGTCCCCAGCCTGAACCCCACCTATGACCAAAACTGCAGCCAGCCCGATCCTCAACTCCGAACTCACACCGCCCCCAGCCTGACTCTCAACGCCGTCCACGCATTGCACCCAGACTGACGCTCACTCCCGACCACCAATAACCCCAACCTGACCATCACCACCGTCCACCAACCGTCCCCAGCATGAACCCAACCACCGTTCAAAACTGCAACAATCCTGATCCTCACCGCCGAACTCATACCGCCCCCAGCCTGACCGTCACTGCCGACCTCACACCACAGCCAGACGGATCCTCATTGCCGTCCTCTCACAGCACCCAGACGGACCTTCACAGCAGTCCACACACCGCACCCAGACTGACCCTCACTGCCGTCCACACACTGCACCCAGACGGTCCCTCACTGCCGTCCGCACACTACACCCAGAATGACCCCCTCTACCATCCCCACACTGCAACCAGACTGACATTCACTGCCGCCCAATACCACACCCAGAATGACCCTCACTGCCGTCCACACACCACACCCAGACTGACCCTCACTGCAATCTACACACCGCCTCCAGACTGACCCTCACTGCCGTCCACACACTGCTCCCAGACTGACCCTCACTGCTGTCCACACACCACACACAGACTGTCCCCCACTACTGTCCACACACCGCACCCAGACTGACGCTCACAGCCATCCACACACCGCACACAGACTGACCCTCACTGCCGTCCACAGACCGCACCCAGACTGACCCTCACTGACGCCCACATAAAGTACCCAGACTGAGCCTCACTGCCGTCCACACACCACACCGGGACTGACCCTCACTGCCGTCCACATAAAGTACCCAGACTGACCCTCACTGCCGTCCACATAAAGTAACCAGACTGACCCTCACTGCCGTCCACACACCACACCCAGACTAATCGCACACCGCACCCAGACTGACCCTCACTGCCGTCCACACACCGCACCAAGACTGACGCTCACTGCTGTCGACACACTGCACCCAGACTGACCCTCACTGCCATCCACACACCGCTCCCAGCCTGACCATCACTGCCATCGACACATCGCACCGAGACTGACCCTCACTGCCATCCACACACCGCACCCAGACTGACCCTCACTGCCGTACACACACCGCACCCAGTCTGACCCTCACTGCCATCCACACTCCGCACCGAGACTGACCCTCACTGCCGTCCACACACTGCACCCAGAATGACCCTCACTGCATTCCACACAACACCCCCAGCCTGACCCTCACTGCCGTACACACACACCGCACCCAGCCTGACCCTCACTGCCGTCCACACACCGCCCCCAGCCTAACCCTCACTGCCAACCCCAAACTACACCGTGACTGACCCTCACTGCCGCCCACACACCGCACCCAGACTGACCCTCACTGCTGTCCACACACTGCACCCAGACTGACCCTCACTGCCATCCACACACCACACCCAGACTGACCCTCACTGCCATCCACACACTGCTCCCAGACTGACCCTCACTGCTGTCCACACACCACACCCAGACTGACCCTCACTGCCATCCACACACGGCCCCCAGACTGACCCTCACTGCCATCCACACACCGACCCCTGCCAGAACCTCACTGCCGTCCACACACCGCACCGAGACTGACCGTCACTGCCATCCACACACTGATCCCGGACTGACCCACACTGCCATCCACAGACCTCACCCAGACTGACCCTCACTGCCGTCCGCACACCGCACCCAGACTGACCCTCACTGCCATCCACACACCACACCCAGACTGACCCTCACTGCAATCCACACACCGCCTCCAGACTGACCCTCACTGCCGTCCACACACTGCTCCCAGACTGACCCTCACTGCTGTCCACACACCACACACAGACTGTCCCTCACTGCTGTCCACACACCGCACCCAGACTGACGCTCACAGCCATCCACAGATCGCACCCAGACTGACCCTCACTGCCGTCCACACACCGCACCCAGACTGACCCTCACTGCCTTCCTCACACCACACCCAGACTGACACTCACTGCCATCCACACACCGCTCCCACCCGGACCCTCACTGGATTCCCAACACCGCACACAGCCTGACCCACACTGCCATCCACAAACCTCACCGAGCCTGACTGTCACTGCCATCCACACACCACACCCAGCCTGTCCCTCACTGCCGTGCACACACCGCACACAGACTGACCTTCACGGGCGTCCACACGCCACACCCAGCCTGTCCCTCACTGCCGTGCACACACCGCACCCAGACTGACCCTCACTGGCGTCCACACACCGCACCCAGCCTGACCCTCCGCTCCGCCCATGTACCCCACCCAGCCTGACGCTCACCACCTTCCACACGTTGCCCACATCCTGAGCCTCAATTCCGTCAAACACAGCACCCCACCTGTCCCTCACTGCCGTCTGCACACCGACCCCATCCTGACCCCTCCACCGTCCACGCACCACCCACAGCCTGACCAACACTGCCGTCCACACACCCCCAGCCTGACCCTCACTGCCGACCATCAATCACCCCAACCTGATCCTCACTACCGTCCACCAAACGTCCCCAGCCTGAACCCCACCTCTGACCAAAACTGCAGCCAGCCTGATCCTCAACTCCGACCTCACACCGCCCCCAGCCTGACCCTCACCGCCGTCCACGCATTGCACCCAGACTGACGCTCACTACCGACCACCAATAACCCCAACCTGACCATCACCACGGTCCACCAACCGTCCCCAGCATGAACCCAACCACCGTTCAAAACTGCAACAAGCCTGATCCTCACCGCCGAATTCATACCGCCCCCAGCCTGACCGTCACTGCCGACCTCACACCACAGCCAGACGGATCCTCATTGCCGTCCTCACACAGCACCCAGACTGACCCTCACTGCCGTCCACACACCGCACCAAGACTGATCCTCACTGCTGTCCACACACCGCACCCAGACTGACCCTCACTGCTGTCCACACACCGCACCCAGCCTAACCATCACTGCCATCCACACACCGCACCGAGACTGACCCTCACTGCCATCCACACACCGCACCCAGACTGACCTTCACTGCCATCCACACACCGCACCCAGACTGACCCTCACTGCGGTCCACACACCGCACCCAGACTGACCCTGACTGCAATCCACACACAGCACCGAGACTGACTCTCACTTCCGTCCACACACCGCACTGAGACTGACCATCACTGCCTTCCACACACCGCCGCTAGTCTGACCCTCACTGCAATCCACGCACCGCTCCCAGACTGCCCCTCATTGCCGTCCACACACCGCACCCAGACTGACCCTCACTGCCGTCCACACAACACCCACAGCCTGACCCTCACTGCCGTCCACAAACCGCACCCAGATTGACCCACACTGCCGTACACACACCGTGCCCAGACTGACACTCACTGACACTCACTGACACCCACACACCGCACCCATACTGACCCTCACGGCCATCCACACACCGCACCCAGACTGACACTCACTGCCATCCACACACCGCACCCAAACTGACCCTCACTGCCATCAAAACATCGCACCCAGACAGACCCGCACTTCCGTCCACCCACCGCACCCAGACTCATCCTTACTGACGTCCACACACCGCACCGAGACTGACTCACACTGCCGTCCACACACCGCACCCAGACTGACGCTCACAGCCATCCACACACCGCACACAGACTGACCCTCACTGCCGTCCACATAAAGTACCCAGACTGAGCCTCACTGCCGTCCACACACCGCACCCATACTGACCCTCACGGCCGTTCACACACCGCACCCAGACTGACACTCACTGCCATCCACACACCGCACCCAAACTGACCCTCACTGCCATGAAAACATCGCACCCAGACAGACCCGCACTTCCGTCCAACCACCGCACCCAGACTCACCCTCACTGGCGTCCACACACCGCACCCAGCCTGACCCTCCGCTCCGCCCATGTACCCCACCCAGCCTGACTCTCACCACCTTCCACACGCTGCCCACATCCTGATCCTCAATTCCGTCAAACACAGCACCCCACCTGTCCCTCACTGCCATCTGCACAGCGACCCCATCCTGACCCCTCCGCCGTCCACGCAACACCCACAGCCTGACCAACACTGCCGTCCACAAACCCCCAGCCTGACCTTCACTGCCGACCACCAATCACCCCAACCTGATCCTCACCACCGTCCACCAAACGTCCCCAGCCTGAACCCCACCTCTGATCAAAACTGCAGCCAGCCTGATCCTCAACTCCGACCTCACACCGCCCCCAGCCTGACAATCACCACCGTCATCGCATTGCACCCAGACTGACGCTCACTACCGACCACCAATAACCCCAACCTGACCATCACCAAGGTCCACCAACCGTCCCCAGCATGAACCCAACCACCGTTCAAAACTGCAACAAGCCTGATCCTCACCGCCGAACTCATACCGCCCCCAGCCTGACCGTCACTGCCGACCTCACACCACAGCCAGACGGATCCTCATTGCCGTCCTCACACAGCACCCAGACGGACCTTCACAGCCATCCACACTCCGCACCCAGACTGACCCTCACTGCCGTCCACACACCGCACCCAGACGGTCCCTCACTGCCGTCCGCACACTACACCCAGAATGACCCCCTCTACCATCCACACACAGCAACCAGATTGACATTCACTGCCGCCCATATACCACACCCAGAATGACCCTCACTGCCGTCCACACACCACACCCAGACTGACCCTCACTGCAATCCACACACCGCCTCCAGACTGACCCGCACTGCCGTCCACACACTGCTCCCAGACTGACCCTCACTGCTGTCCACACACCACACACAGACTGTCCCTCACTGCCGTCCACACACCGCACCCAGACTGACGCTCACTGCCGTCCACATACCGCACCCAGACTGAGCCTCACTGCCGTCCACACACCACACCCAGACTGACCCTCACTGCCGTCCACATAAAGTACCAAGACTGACCATCACTGCCGTCCACATAAAGTACCCAGACTGACCCTCACTGCCGTCCACACACCACACCCACACTAATCGCACACCGCACCCAGACTGACCCTCACTGCCGTCCACGCACCGCACCCAGATTGACCCTCACTGCTGTCCACACACCACACCCAGACTGACCCTCACTGCTGTCCACACACTGCACCCAGACTGACCCTCACTGCCATCCACACACCGCACCCAGCCTGACCATCACTGCCATCCACACACCGCACCGAGAGTGACCCTCACTGCCATCCACACACCGCACCCAGACTGACCCTCACTGCCATCCACACACCGCACCCAGACTGACCCTCACTGCGGTCCACACACCGCACCCAGACTGACCCTCACTGCGGTCCACAGACCGCAGTCAGACTGACCCTGACTGCAATCCACACACCGCTCCCAGACTGCCCCTTACTGCCGTCCACACACAGCACCCCGACTGACCCTCACTGCCGTCCACACAACACCCACAACCTGACCCTCACTGCCGTCCACAAACCGCACCCAGGTTGACCCACACTGCCGTACACACACCGTGCCCAGACTGACACTCACTGACACCCACACACCGCACCCATACTGACCCTCACGGCCATCCACACACCGCACCCAGACTGACACTCACTGCCATCCACACACCGCACCCAAACTGACCCTCACTGCCATCAAAACATCGCACCCAGACAGACACGCACTTCCGTCCACCCACCGCACCCAGACTCACCCTTACTGCCATCCACACACCGCACCCGGACTGACCCTCACTGCGGTCCACACACCGCACCCAGACTGACCCTGACTGCAATCCACACACCGCACCCAGACTGACCCTAAATGCGGTCCACCCACCGCAACCAGACAGACCCTCACTGCCAACCACACATTGCACCCAGATTGACCATCACTGCCGTCGACATACCGCACCGAGACTGACCCACACTGCCGTCCACACACCGCACCGAGACTGACCGTCACTGCTTTCCACTCACCGCCCCTCGTCTGACCCTCACTGCAATCCACACACCGCTCCCAGACTGCCCCTCACTGCCGTCCACACACCGCACACAGAATGACCCTCACTGCCGTCCACACACCGCACCCAGTCTGAACTTCACTGCCGTCCAGACAACACCCCCAGCCTGACCCTCACTGCCGTCCACACACCGCACCCAGATTGATCCACACTGCCTTCCGCACACCGCACCCAAATTGACCCACACTGCCTTCCGCACACCGCACTCTGACTGACCCTCACTGCCTTCCACACACCGCACCCAGACTGACCCTCACTGCCATACACACACTGCCCACAGACTGACCCTCACTGCCATCCACACACCGCACCCAGCCTGACCCTCACTGCCATCCACACACCGCACCCAGCCTGACCCACACTGCCGTACACACACCGCTCCAAGACCGACCCTAACTGCCATCCACACACTGCCCCCAGACTGACTCTCACTGCCGTCAATACACCACACCCAGATGGATCCGCACACCGCACCCAGACTGACCCTCACTGCTGTCCACGCACCGCACCCAGACTGACCCTCACTGCCGTCCACACACCACACCCAGACTGACCCTCACTGCCAACCACACACCCCACCCAGACTGACCCTCACTGCCTTCCACACACCGCACCCAGCCTGACCCACACTGCCGTACACACACCGTTCCAAGACCGACCCTAACTGCCATCCACACACTGCCCCCAGACTGACTCTCACTGCCGTCAATACACCACACCCAGATGGATCCGCACACCGCACCCAGACTGACCCTCACTGCTGTCCACGCACCGCACCCAGACTGACCCTCACTGCCGTCCACACACCACACCCAGACTGCCCCTCACTGCCGTCCACACACCGCACCCAGACTGACCCTCACTGCCGTCCAAACACCGCACCCAGACTGACCCTCACTGCAGTCCACACACCACACACAGACTGTCCCTCACTGCCGTCCACATACCGCACCCAGACTGACCCACACTGCAGTCCTCTCACTGCTCCCAGGCTGACCCACACTGCCGTCCACACACCACACCCAGAATGACCCACACTGCTTTCCACACACTCCACCCAGACTGACACTCACTGCCGTCCACACACCGCACCCAGACTGACCCTCACTGCGGTCCACACACCGTCCCGAGACTGACACTCTCTGCCATTCACCCACCGCACACAGACTAAACATCTCTGCCATCCGAAGACCGCACCCAGACAGACCCTCACTGCCATCGATACACACCGCACCCAGACTGACCCACACTGCAAACCGAACCCCGCACCCAGACTGACCCTCACTGCCATCCGCACACGATCACAGACTGACCTTCATTGCCATTCGCACACTCCACCCAGATTGACCCTCACTGCCGTCCACACACCACACCCAGACTTACCCTCACTGCCATCCACATACCACACCAAGCCTGACCTTCACTGCCATCCAGACACTTCACCCAGCCTGACCCTCACTGCCATCCACACACCGCTCCCAGCCTGACCATCGCTGCCATCCGCACACCGCACCCAGCCTGACCCTCACTGCCGTCAACACACCACCCCCAGCCTGTCCCTCACTGCCGTGCACACACCGCACACAGACTGAACTTAACTGGTGTCCACACACCGCACCCAGACTGACCCCCACTGCCATCCACACACTGCCCCCAGACTGACCCTCACTGACGTCCACACCCCGCATCGAAACGGACCCTCACTTCCATCCACACACCGCACCCTGACGGACCGTCACAGCCGTACACACACCGCAGCCAGACGGACCCCCACTGCCGTCCTCACACTGCAGCCAGACGGACCCTCACAGCCATTCTCACACGGCACCCAGACTGACCCTCACTGCCGTCCACATACCGCACCGAGACTGACCCTCACTGCAATCCGCATACCACACCCAGACTGACCCTCACTGCCGTCCAAACACTGCACCCAGACTGACCCTGACTGCAATCTGCACACTGCACCCTGACTGACCATCACTGCCATTCACACACCGCACCCAGACTGACCCTCACCGCGGTCCACACACCGCACCCAGACTGACCCTGACTGCAATCCACACACAGCACCCAGACTGACCCTCACTGCCGTACACCCACCGCAACCAGACAGACCCTCACTGCCGACCACACACTGCACCCAGACTGACCCTCACTGCCGTCCACGAACCGCACACAGAATGCTCCTCAATGCCGTCCACACACCGCACACAGACTGACCCTCACTTCCATCCGCACACTGCTCCCAGACTGACCCTCACTGCCATCCACACACCGCCCCCAGCCTGACCCTAACTGCCGTCCACACACCCCACACAGACTGGTCCGCGCTGCCACCCACACACCACACCCAGACTGATCCTCGCTGCCACCCAAACACCGCACCCAGACTGACCCTCACTGACGTCCACATACCGCACCCAGACAGACCCTCACTTCCGTCCACACATAGCACCCAGACTGACCCTCACTGCCGTCAACACACCGCACCCAGACTCACCCTTACTGCCATCCACACACTGCCCCCAAACTGACCCTCACTGCCATCCACACACTGATCACAGACTGACCCTCACTGCCATCCACACACCGCCCCCAGCCTGACCCTCACTGCTGTCCACACACCGCACCCAGACTGATCCTCGCAGCCACACACACACCGCACCCAGACTGACCCTCACTGCCGTATACATACCACACCCAGACTGACCCTCACTTCCGTCTACACACATCACCCAGACTGACCCTCACTGCCCTCCACACACCGCACAAAAGACTCACCCTTACTGCCGTCCACACGCTTGCCCCAGACTGACCCTCACTGCCATCCACACACTGCTCCCAGACTGACCCTCACTGCCATCCACACACCGCTCCCAGCCTGACCCTCACTGTTGTCCACACACCACACCCAGACTGATCCTCGCTGCCACCCACACACCGCACCCAGACTGACCCTCACTGCAGTCCACACACCAGACCTAGTCTAACCCTCACTGCCATTAACACACTGCCCCCATAATGACCCTCACTGCCATTCACACACAGCCCCCAGACTGACCCTCACTGCTGTCCACACAACACCCCCAGCCAGACCCTCACTGACGTCCACACACCGCACCCAGACCAATCCTCACTGCCGTCCACACACCGCACCCAGACTGACCCTCACTGCCGTCCACGCACCACATCCAGACTGACCTTCACTGCCATCCACATACCACACCCAGACTGACCCTCACTGTCATCCACTCACCGCACCCAGCCTGACCCACACTGCCATCCACACACCGCACCCAGCCTGACCATCACTGCCATCCACACACCGCACCCAGCCTGACCCTCACTGCGGTCCACTCACCGCAACCAGCCTGACCCTCACTGCCAACCACAAACTGCACCCAGATTGACCATCACTGCCGTCGACATACCGCACCGAGACTGACCCACACTGCCGTCCATACACCGCACCGAGACTGACCGTCACTGCCTTCCACTCACCGCCCCTCGTCTGACCCTCACTGCCATCCACACACCGCACCCAGACGGATCCTCACAGCCGTACACACACCGCAGCCAGACGGACCCTCACTGCCGTCCTCACACTGCAGCCAGACGGACCCTCACAGCCATCCTCACACTGCACCCAGACTGAGCCTCACTGCCGTCCACATACCCCACCGAGACTGACCCTCACTGCAATCTGCATACCGCACCCAGACTGCCCCTCACTGCCGTCCACACACCGCACACAGAATGACCTTCACTGCCGTCCAGACAACACCCCCAGCCTGACCCTCACTGCCGTCCACACACCGCACCCAGATTGATCCACACCGCCTTCCCCACACCGCACCCAGATTGACCCACACTTCCATCCACACACCGCACCCAGACGGACCCTCACAGCCGTACACACACCGCAGCCAGACGGACCCTCACTGCCGTCCTCACACTGCAGCCAGACGGACCCTCACAGCCATCCTCACACTGCACCCAGACTGAGCCTCACTGCCGTCCACATACCGCACCCAGACTGACCCTCACTGCCGTCCAAACACTGCACCAAGACTGACCCTGACAGCAATCAGCACACTGCACCCTGACTGACCGTCACTGCCATTCACACACCGCACCCAGACTGACCCTCACTGCGGTCCACACACCGCACCCAGACTGACCCTCACTGCCATCCACACACCGCACCCAGACTGACCCTCACTGCCATCCACACACCGCATCCAGAATGTCCCTCACTGCCATCAACACACCGCACCCAGATTGACCTTCACTGCCGTCCACATACCGCACCCAGAATGACCCTCACTGCCGTCCACACACTGCCCGCAGACTGACCCTCACTGCCGTCCACACAACAACCCCAGCCTGACCCTCACTGCCGTCCACGCACCGCACTCAGACTGACCCTCACTGCCTTCCACAGACCGCACCGAGACTGACCCTCACTGGTGTCCACACACCGCACCCAGCCTGACCATCACTGCCATCCACACACCGCACCGAGACTGACCCTCACTGGTGTCCACACACCGCACCCAGCCTGACCATCACTGCCATCCACACACCGCACCGAGACTGACCCTCACTGCCATCCACACACCGCACCCAGCCTCACCATCACTGCCATCCACACACCGCACCGAGACTGACCCTCACTGGTGTCCACACACCGCACCCAGCCTGACCATCACTGCCATTCACACACCGCACCCAGACTGACCCTCACTGCTGTCCACACACTGCACCCAGACTGACCCTGACTGCAATCCACACACCGCACCCAGACTGACCCTCACTGCCATACACCCACCGCAACCAGACAGACCCTCACTGCCGACCACACACTGCACCCAGACTGACCCTCATTGCCGTCCACGAACCGCACACAGAATGCTCCTCAATGCCGTCCACACACCGCACACAGACTGACCCTCACTTCCATCCGCACACTGCTCCCAGACTGACCCTCACTGCCATCCACACACCGCCCCCAGCCTGACACGAACTGCCGTCCACACACCCCACACAGCCTGGTCCGCGCTGCCACCCACATACCCCACCGAGACTGACCCTCACTGCAATCTGCATACCGCACCCAGACTGCCCCTCACTGCCGTCCACATACCGCACCCAGACAGACCCTCACTTCCGTCCACACACAGCACCCAGACTGACCCTCACTGCCGTCAACACACCGCACCCAGACTCACCCTTACTGCCATCCACACACTGCCCCCAAACTGACCCTCACTGCCATCCACACACTGATCCCAGACTGACCCTCACTGCCATCCACACACCGCCCCCAGCCTGACCCTCACTGCTGTCCACACACCACACCCAGACTGATCCTCGCTGCCACCCACACACCGCACCCAGACTGATCCTCGCAGCCACACAAACACCGCACCCAGACTGACCCTCACTGCTGTCCACACAACACCTCCAGCCTGACCCTCACTGACGTGCACACACCGCACCCAGACCGATCCTCACTGCCGTCCACACACCGCACCCAGACTGACCCTCACTGATGTCCACGCACCACATCCAGACTGACCTTCACTGCCACCCACACCCCGCACCCAGACTGACCCTCACTGCCATCCACTCACCGCACCTAACCTGACCCACACTGCCATCCACACACCGCACCCAGCCTGACCATCACTGCCATCCACACACTTCACCCAGACTGACACTCAATGCCATCCACACACTGCACCCAGCCTGACCATCGCTGCCATCCGCACACCGCACCCAGCCTGACCCTCACTGCGGTCCACCCACCGCAACCAGCCTGACCCTCACTGCCAACCACACACTGCACCCAGATTGACCATCACTGCCGTCGACATACCGCACCGAGACTGACCCACACTGCCGTCCATACACCGCACCGAGACAGACCGTCACTGCAATCCACACACCGCTCCCAGACTGCCCATCACTGCCATCCACACACCGCACCCAGACGGACCCTCACTGCCATCCACACACCGCATCCAGAATGTCCCTCACTGCCATCAACACACCGCACCCAGATTGACCTTCACTGCCGTCCACATACCGCACCCAGAATGACCCTCACTGCCGTCCACACACTGCCCGCAGACTGACCCTCACTGCCGTCCACACAACACCCCCAGCCTGACCCTCACTGCCGTCCACGCACCGCACTCAGACTGACCCTCACTGCCTTCCACAGACCGCAACGAGACTGACCCTCACTGGTGTCCACACACCGCACCCAGCCTGACCATCACTGCCATCCACACACCGCACCGAGACTGACCCTCACTGGTGTCCACACACCGCACCCAGCCTGACCATCACTGCCATCCACACACCGCACCGAGACTGACCCTCACTGCCATCCACACACCGCACCCAGCCTCACCATCACTGCCATCCACACACCGCACCGAGACTGACCCTCACTGGTGTCCACACACCGCACCCAGCCTGACCATCACTGCCATTCACACACCGCACACAGACTGACCCTCACTGCTGTCCACACAGTGCACCCAGACTGACCCTCACTGCCATCCACACACCGCACCCAGCCTGACCATCACTGCCATCCACACACCACACCGAGACTGACCCTCACTGCCATCCACACACCGCACCCAGCCTGACCATCACTGCCATTCACACACCGCACACAGACTGACCCTCACTGCTGTCCACACAGTGCACCCAGACTGACCCTCACTGCCATCCACACACCGCACCCAGCCTGACCATCACTGCCATTCACACACCGCACCCAGACTGACCCTCACTGCTGTACACACACCGCACCCAGACTGACACTCACTTTCATCCACACACCGCACCCAGACTGACACTCAAAGCCGTCCACACACTGCACCCTTCCTGACCCTCACTGCCATCCACACACTGAGCCCGGACTGACCCTCACTGCCATCCACACACTGACCCCGGACTGACCCTCACTGCCATCCACACACTGGCCCGAGACTGACCCTCACTGCCATCCACACACTGACCTCAGCCAGAACCTCACTGACGTCCACACACCGCAACGAGACTGACCCTCACTGCCATCCACACACAGACCCCGGACTGACCCACACTGCCATCCACAGACAGCACCCAGACTGACCCTCACTGCTGTCCACACACCGCACCCAGGCTGACCCTCACTGCCATCCACACGCCGCTCCCACCTGGACCCTCACTGGATTCCCCACACCGCACCCAGCCTGACCGTCACTGCCATCCACACACCTCACCGAGCCTGTCCCTCACTGCCGTGCATACACCGCACCAAGACTGACCCTCACTGGCGTCCACACACCGCACCCAGCCTGACCCTCCGCTCCGCCCATGTACCCCACCCAGCCTGACGCTCACCACCTTCCACACGCTGCCCACATCCTGATCCTCAATACCGTCAAACACAGCACCCCACCTGTCCCTCACTGCCGTCTGCACACCGACCCCATCCTGACCCCTCCACCGTACACACACCCCCAGCCTGACCCTCACTGCCGACCACCAATCACCCCAACCTGATCCTCACCACCGTCCACCAAACGTCCCCAGCCTGAACCCCACCTCTGACCAAAACTGCAGCCAGCCCGATCCTCAACTCCGACCTCACACCGCCCCCAGCCTGACTCTCACCGCCGTCCACGCATTGCACCCAGACTGACGCTCACTCCCGACCACCAATAACCCCAACCTGACCATCACCACCGTCCACCAACCGTCCCCAGCATGAACCCAACCACCGTTCAAAACTGCAACAAGCCTGATCCTCGCCGCCGAACGCATACCGCACCTAGACTGACCCTCACTGCCGTCCACACACCACACCCATACTGCCCCTCACTGCCGTCCACACACCGCACCCAGACTGACCCTCACTGCCGTCCAAACACCGCACCCAGACTGACCCTCACTGCAGTCCACACACCAAACACAGACTGTCCCTCACTGCCGTCCACATACCACACCCAGACTGACCCACACTGCAGTCCTCTCACTGCTCCCAGGCTGACCCACACTGCCGTCCACACACCACACCCAGAATGACCCACACTGCTTTCCACACACTCCACCCAGACTGACACTCACTGCCGTCCACACACCGCACCCAGACTGACCCTCACTGCGGTCCACACACCGTCCCGAGACTGACACTCTCTGCCATTCACCCACCGCACACAGACTGAACATCTCTGCCATCCGAAGACCGCACCCAGACAGACCCTCACTGCCATCGATACACACCGCACCCAGACTGACCCACACTGCCATCCGCACCCCGCACCCAGACTGACCCTCACTGCCATCCGCACACGATCCCAGACTGACCTTCACTGCTGTGCACACACCGCACGCAGACTGTCCCTCAGTGCCATCCGCACACCGCACGCAGACTGACCCTCACTGCCATCCACACACCGCACCCATACTGACCCTCATTGCCATTCGCACACTCCACCCAGATTGACCCTCACTGCCGTCCACACACCACACCCAGACTTACCCTCACTGCCATCCACATACCACACCAAGCCTGACCTTCACTGCCATCCAGACACTTCACCCAGCCTGACCCTCACTGCCATCCACACACCGCTCCCAGCCTGACCATCGCTGCCATCCGCACACCGCACCCAGCCTGACCCTCACTGCCGTCAACACACCACCCCCAGCCTGTCCCTCACTGCCGTGCACACACCGCACACAGACTGAACTTAACTGGTGTCCACACACCGCACCCAGACTGACCCCCACTGCCATCCACACACTGCCCCCAGACTGACCCTCACTGACGTCCACACCCCGCATCGAAACGGACCCTCACTTCCATCCACACACCGCACCCTGACGGACCGTCACAGCCGTACACACACCGCAGTCAGACGGACCCCCACTGCCGTCCTCACACTGCAGCCAGACGGACCCTCACAGCCATCCTAACACGGCACCCAGACTGACCCTCACTGCCGTCCACATACCGCACCGAGACTGACCCTCACTGCAATCCGCATACCACACCCAGACTGACCCTCACTGCCGTCCAAACACTGCACCCAGACTGACCCTGACTGCAATCTGCACACTGCACCCTGACTGACCATCACTGCCATTCACACACCGCACCCAGACTGACCCTCACCGCGGTCCACACACCGCACCCAGACTGACCCTGACTGCAATCCACACACAGCACCCAGACTGACCCTCACTGCCGTACACCCACCGCAACCAGACAGACCCTCACTGCCGACCACACACTGCACCCAGACTGACCCTCACTTCCATCCGCACACTGCTCCCAGACTGACCCTCACTGCTATCCACACACCGCCCCCAGCCTGACCCTAACTGCCGTCCACACACCCCACACAGACTGGTCCGCGCTGCCACCCACACACCACACCCAGACTGATCCTCGCTGCCACCCAAACACCGCACCCAGACTGACCCTCACTGACGTCCACATACCGCACCCAGACAGCCCTCAATTCCGTCCACACATAGCACCCAGACTGACCCTCACTGCCGTCAACACACCGCACCCAGACTCACCCTTACTGCCATCCACACACTGCCCCCAAACTGACCCTCACTGCCATCCACACGCTGATCACAGACTGACCCTCACTGCCATCCACACACCGCCCCCAGCCTGACCCTCACTGCTGTCCACACACCACACCCAGACTGATCCTCGCTGCCACCCACACACCGCACCCAGACTGATCCTCGCAGCCACACACACACCGCACCCAGACTGACCCTCACTGCCGTATACATACCACACCCATACTGACCCTCACTTCCGTCTACACACCACACCCAGACTGACCCTCACTGCAGTCCACACACCAGACCTAGTCTAACCCTCACTGCCATTAACACACTGCCCCCATAATGACCCTCACTGCCATTCACACACAGCCCCCAGACTGACCCTCACTGCTGTCCACACAACACCCCCAGCCTGACCCTCACTGACGTCCACACACCGCACCCAGACCGATTCTCACTGCCGTCCACACACCGCACCCAGACTGACCCTCACTGCCGTCCACGCACCACATCCAGACTGACCTTCACTGCCATCCACATACCACACCCAGACTGACCCTCACTGTCATCCACTCACCGCACCCAGCCTGACCCACACTGCCATCCACACACCGCACCCAGCCTGACCATCACTGCCATCCACACACCGCACCCAGCCTGACCCTCACTGCGGTCCACCCACCGCAACCAGCCTGACCGTCACTGCCAACCACACACTGCACCCAGATTGACCATCACTGCCGTCGACATACCGCACCGAGACTGACCCACACTGCCGTCCATACACCGCACCGAGACTGACCGTCACTGCCTTCCACTCACCGCCCCTCGTCTGACCCTCACTGCCATCCACACACCGCACCCAGACGGATCCTCACAGCCGTACACACACCGCAGCCAGACGGACCCTCACTGCCGTCCTCACACTGCAGCCAGACGAACCCTCACAGCCATCCTCACACTGCACCCAGACTGAGCCTCACTGCCGTCCACATACCCCACCGAGACTGACCCTCACTGCAATCCGCATACCGCACCCAGACTGCCCCTCACTGCCGTCCACACACCGCACACAGAATGACCTTCACTGCCGTCCAGACAACACCCCCAGCCTGACCCTCACTGCCGTCCACACACCGCACCCAGATTGATCCACACCGCCTTCCGCACACCGCACCCAGATTGACCCACACTTCCATCCACACACCGCACCCAGACGGACCCTCACAGCCGTACACACACCGCAGCAAGACGGACCCTCACTGCCGTCCTCACACTGCAGCCAGACGGACCCTCACAGCCATCCTCACACTGCACCCAGACTGAGCCTCACTGCCGTCCACGTACCGCACCCAGACTGACCCTCACTGCCGTCCACACACTGCACCAAGACTGACCCTGACAGCAATCAGCACACTGCACCCTGACTGACCATCACTGCCATTCACACACCGCACCCAGACTGACCCTCACTGCGGTCCACACACCGCACCCAGACTGACCCTCACTGCCATCCACACACCGCACCCAGACTGACCCTCACTGCCATCCACACACCGCATCCAGAATGTCCCTCACTGCCATCAACACACCGCACCCAGATTGACCTTCACTGCCGTCCACATACCGCACCCAGAATGACCCTCACTGCCGTCCACACACTGCCCGCAGACTGACCCTCACTGCCGTCCACACAACAACCCCAGCCTGACCCTCACTGCCGTCCACACACCGCACTCAGACTGACCCTCACTGCCTTCCGCAGACCGCACCGAGACTGACCCTCACTGGTGTCCACACACCGCACCCAGCCTGACCATCACTGCCATCCACACACCGCACCGAGACTGACCCTCACTGGTGTCCACACACCGCACCCAGCCTGACCATCACTGCCATCCACACACCGCACCGAGACTGACCCTCACTGCCATCCACACACCGCACCCAGCCTCACCATCACTGCCATCCACACACCGCACCGAGACTGACCCTCACTGGTGTCCACACACCGCACCCAGCCTGACCATCACTGCCATTCACACACCGCACCCAGACTGACCCTCACTGCTGTCCACACACTGCACCCAGACTGACCCTGACTGCAATCCACACACCGCACCCAGACCTACCCTCACTGCCGTACACCCACCGCAACCAGACAGACCCTCACTGCCGACCACACACTGCACCCAGACTGACCCTCACTGCCGTCCACGAACCGCACACAGAATGCTCCTCAATGCCGTCCACACACCGCACACAGACTGACCCTCACTTCCATCCGCACACTGCTCCCAGACTGACCCTCACTGCCATCCATACACCGCCCCCAGCCTGACACTAACTGCCGTCCACACACCCCACACAGACTGGTCCGCGCTGCCACCCACACACCACACCCAGACTGATCCTCGCTGCCACCCAAACACCGCACCAGGACTGACCCTCACTGACGTCCACATACCGCACCCAGACAGACCCTCACTTCCGTCCACACACAGCACCCAGACTGACCCTCACTGCCGTCAACACACCGCACCCAGACTCACCCTTACTGCCATCCACACACTGCCCCCAAACTGACCCTCACTGCCATCCACACACTGATCCCAGACTGACCCTCACTGCCATCCACACACCGCCCCCAGCCTGACCCTCACTGCTGTCCACATACCACACCCAGACTGATCCTCGCTGCCACCCACACACCGCACCCAGACTGATCCTCGCAGCCACACAAACACCGCACCCAGACTGACCCTCACTGCTGTCCAAACAACACCTCCAGCCTGACCCTCACTGACGTGCACACACCGCACCCAGACCGATCCTCACTGCCGTCCACACACCGCACCCAGACTGACCCTCGCTGATGTCCGTGCACCACATCCAGACTGACCTTCACTGCCACCCACACACCGCACCCAGACTGACCCTCACTGCCATCCACTCACCGCACCCAACCTGACCCACACTGCCATCCACACACCGCACCCAGCCTGACCATCACTGCCATCCACACACTTCACCCAGACTGACACTCAATGCCATCCACACACTGCACCCAGCCTGACCATCGCTGCCATCCGCACACCGCAACCAGCCTGACCCTCACTGCGGTCCACCCACCGCAACCAGCCTGACCCTCACTGCCAACCACACACTGCACCCAGATTGACCATCACTGCCGTCGACATACCGCACCGAGACTGACCCACACTGCCGTCCATGCACCGCACCGAAACTGACCGTCACTGCCTTCCATTCACCGCCCCTCGTCTGACCCTCACTGCAATCCACACACCGCTCCCAGACTGCCCATCACTGCCATCCACACACCGCACCCAGACGGACCCTCACAGCCGTACACACACCGGAGCCAGACGGACCCTCACTGCCGTCCTCACACTGCAGCCAGACGGACCCTCACAGCCATCCTCACACTGCACCCAGACTGACCCTCACTGCCATCCACACACCGCATCCAGAATGTCCCTCACTGCCATCAACACACCGCACCCAGATTGACCTTCACTGCCGTCCACATACCGCACCCAGAATGACCCTCACTGCCGTCCACACACTGCCCGCAGACTGACCCTCACTGCCGTCCACACAACACCCCCAGCCTGACCCTCACTGCCGTCCACGCACCGCACTCAGACTGACCCTCACTGCCTTCCACAGACCGCAACAAGACTGACCCTCACTGGTGTCCACACACCGCACCCAGCCTCACCATCACTGCCATCCACACACCGCACCGAGACTGACCCTCACTGGTGTCCACACACCGCACCCAGCCTGACCATCACTGCCATCCACACACCGCACCGAGACTGACCCTCACTGCCATCCACACACCGCACCCAGCCTCACCATCACTGCCATCGACACACCGCACCGAGACTGACCCTCACTGGTGTCCACACATCGCACCCAGCCTGACCATCACTGCCATTCACACACCGCACACAGACTGACCCTCACTGCTGTCCACACAGTGCACCCAGACTGACCCTCACTGCCATCCACACACCGCACCCAGCCTGACCATCACTGCCATCCACACACCACACCGAGACTGACCCTCACTGCCATCCACACACCGCACCCAGACTGACCCTCACTGCCGTCCACACACCACACCCAGACTGAGCCTCACTGCTGTACACACACTGCACCCAGACTGACACTCACTTTCGTCCACACACCGCACCCAGACTGACACTCAAAGCCGTCCACACACTGCACCCTTCCTGACCCTCACTGCAATCCACACACCACACCCAGACTGACCCTCACTGCCATCCACACACTGACCCCGGACTGACCCTCACTGCCATCCACACACTGACCCCGGACTGACCCTCACTGCCATCCACACACTGTCCCGAGACTGACCCTCACTGCCATCCACACACTGACCTCAGCCAGAACCTCACTGACGTCCACACACCGCAACGAGACTGACCCTCACTGCCATCCACACACTGACCCCGGACTGACCCTCACTGCCATCCACAGACAGCACCCAGACTGACCCTCACTGCAGTCAACACACCGCACCCAGCCTGACCGTCACTGCCAACCACACACCTCACCGAGCCTGTCCCTCACTGCCGTGCATACACCGCACCAAGACTGACCCTCACTGGCGTCCACACACCGCACCCAGCCTGACCCTCCGCTCCGCCCATGTACCCCACCCAGCCTGACGCTCACCACCTTCCACACGCTGCCCACATCCTGATCCTCAATACCGTCAAACACAGCACCCCACCTGTCCCTCACTGCCGTCTGCACACCGACCCCATCCTGACCCCTCCGCCGTACACACACCCCCAGCCTGACCCTCACTGCCGACCACCAATCACCCCAACCTAATCCTCACCACCATCCACCAAACGTCCCCAGCCTGAACCCCACCTCTGACCAAAACTGCAGCCAGCCCGATCCTCAACTCCGACCTCACACCGCCCCCAGCCTGACTCTCACCGCCGTCCACGCATTGCACCCAGACTGACGCTCACTCCCGACCACCAATAACCCCAACCTGACCATCACCACCGTCCACCAACCGTCCCCAGCATGAACCCAACCACCGTTCAAAACTGCAACAAGCCTGATCCTCACCGCCGAACTCATACCGCCCCCAGCCTGACCGTCACTGCCGACCTCACACCACAGCCAGACGGATCCTCACTGCCGTCCACACACCGCACCCAGACTGACCCTCACTGCCGTCCACACACTGCACCCAGACGGTCCCTCACTGCCGTCCGCACACTACACCCAGGATGACCCCCTCTACCATCCCCACACTGCAACCAGACTGACATTCACTGCCGCCCAATACCACACCCAGAATGACCCTCACTGCCGTCCACACACCACACCCAGACTGACCCTCACTGCAATCTAAACACCGCCTCCAGACTGACCCTCACTACCGTCCACACACTGCTCCCAGACTGACCCTCACTGCTGTCCACACACCACACACAGACTGTCCCCCACTGCTGTCCACACAGCGCACCCAGACTGACGCTCACAGCCATCCACACACCGCACACAGACTGACCCTCACTGCCGTCCACAGACGGCACGCAGACTGACCCTCACTGCCATCCACACACCACACCCAGACTGACCCTCACTGCCATCCACACACTGCTCCCAGACTGACCCTCATTGCTGTCTACACACCACACCCAGACTGACCCTCACTGCCATCCACACACTGCCCCCAGACAGACCCTCACTGCCATCCACACACCGACCCCAGCCAGAACATCACTGCCGTCCACACACCGCACCGAGACTGACCGTCACTGCCATCCACACACTGACCTCGGACTGACCCTCACTGCCATCCACAGACCTCACCCAGACTGACCCTCACTGCCATCCGCACACCGCACCCAGACTGACGCTCACTGCCATCCACACACCACACCCAGTCTGACCCTCACTGCAATCCACACACCGCCTCCAGACTGACCCTCACTGCCGTCCACACACTGCTCACAGACTGACCCTCACTGCTGTCCACACACCACACACAGACTGTCCCTCACTGCTGTCCACACACCGCACCCAGAATGACGCTCACAGCCATCCACAGACCGCACCCAGACTGACCCTCACTGCCGTCCACACACCGCACCCAGACTGACGCTCACTGCCTTCCTCACACCACACCCAGACTAACACTCAGTGCCATCCATACACCGCTCCCACCCGGACCCTCACTGGATTTCCAACACCGCACCCAGACTGACCCTCACTGCCATCCACACACCTCACCGAGCCTGACTGTCACTGCCATCCACACACCACACCCAGCCTGTCCCTCACTGGCGTCCACACACCGCACCCAGCCTGACCCTCCGCTCCGCACATGTACCCCACCCAGCCTGACTCTCACCACCTTCCACACGCTGCCCACATCCTGAGCCTCAATTCCGTCAAACACAGCACCCCACCTGTCCCTCACTGCCGTCTGCACACCGACCCCATCCTGACCCCTCCGCCGTCCACGCACCACCCACAGCCTGACCAACACTGCCGTCCACACACCCCAAGCCTGACCCTCACTGCCGACCACCAATCACCCCAACCTGATCCTCACTACCGTCCACCAAACGTCCCCAGCCTGAACCCCACCTCTGACCAAAACTGCAGCCAGCCTGATCCTCAATTCCGACCTCACACCGCCCCCAGCCTGACCCTCACTGCCGTCCACGCATTGCACCCAGACTGACGCTCACTACCGACCACCAATAACCCCAACCTGACCATCACCACGGTCCACCAACCGTCCCCAGCATGAACCCAACCACCGTTCAAAACTGCAAAAAGCCTGATCCTCACCGCCGAACTCATACCGCCCCCAGCCTGACCGTCACTGCCGACCTCACACCACAGCCAGACGGATCCTCATTGCCGTCCTCACACAGCACCCAGACTGACCCTCACTGCCGTCCACACACCGCACCAAGACTGATCCTCACTGCTGTCCACACACCGCACCCAGACTGACCCTCACTGCTGTCCACACACCGCACCCAGCCTAACCATCACTGCCATCCACACACCGCACCGAGACTGACCCTCACTGCCATCCACACACCGCACCCAAACTGACCCTCACTGCCATCAAAACATCGCACCCAGACAGACCCGCACTTCCGTCCACCCACCGCACCCAGACTCACCCTTACTGACGTCCACACACCGCACCGAGACTGACTCACACTGCCGTCCACACACCGCACCCAGACTGACGCTCACAGCCATCCACACACCGCACACAGACTGACCCTCACTGCCGTCAACATAAAGTACCCAGACTGAGCCTCACTGCCATCCACACACCACACCCAGACTGACCCTCACTGCCGTCCACATTAAGTACCCAGACTGACCCTCACTGCCGTCTACACACCACACTGAGACTAATCGCACACCGCACCCAGACTGACCCTCACTGCCGTCCACACACCGCACCAAGACTGACCCTCACGGCTGTCCACACACCCCACCCAGACTGACCCTCACTGCTGTCCACACACTGTACCCAGACTGACCCTCACTGCCATCCACACACCGCACCCAGCCTGACCATCACTGCCATCGACACACCGCACCGAGACTGACCCTCACTGCCATCCACACACCGCACCCAGACTGACCCTCACTGCTGTCCACACACTGCACCCAGACTGACCCTCACTGCCATCCACAGACCGCAGTCAGACTGACCCTGACTGCAATCCACACACCGCACCCAGACTGACCCTCACTGCGGTCCACACACGCACCCAGACTGACCCCGACTGCAATCCACACACCGCACCGAGACTGACCCTCACTGCCGTCCACACACCGCACCGAGACTGACCCTCACTACCTTCCACACACCGCCCCTCGTCTGACCCTCACTGCAATCCACACACCGCTCCCAGACTGCCCCTCATTGCCGTCCACACACCGCACCCAGACTGACCCTCACTGCCGTCCACAGAACACCCACAACCTGACCCTCACTGCCGTCCACAAACCGCACCCAGATTGACCCACACTGCCGGACACACACCGTGCCCAGAATGACACTCACTGACACCCACACACCGCACCCATACTGACCCTCACGGACATTCTCACACCGCACCCAGACTGACACTCACTTCCAATCCACACACCGCACCCAAACTGACCCTCACTGCCATGAAAACATCGCACCCAGACAGACCCGCACTTCCGTCCAACCACCGCACCCAGACTCACCCTCACTGGCGTCCACACACCGCACCCAGCCTGACCCTCCGCTCCGCACATGTACCCCACCCAGCCTGACTCTCACCACCTTCCACACGCTGCCCACATCCTGATCCTCAATTCCGTCAAACACAGCACCCCACCTGTCCCTCACTGCCGTCTGCACACCGACCCCATCCTGACCCCTCCGCAGTCCACGCACCACCCACAGCCTGACCAACACTGCCGTCCACACACCCCCAGCCTGACCTTCACTGCCGACCACCAATCACCCCAACCTGATCCTCACCACCGTCCACCAAACGTCCCCAGCCTGAACCCCACCTCTGATCAAAACTGCAGCCAGCCTGATCCTCAACTCCGACCTCACACCGCCCCCAGCCTGACTCTCACCGCCGTCATCGCATTGCACCCAGACTGACGCTCACTACCGACCACCAATAACCCCAACCTGACCATCACTACGGTCCACCAACCGTCCCCAGCATGAACCCAACCACCGTTCAAAACTGCAACAAGCCTGATCCTCACCGCCGAACTCATACCGCCCCCAGCCTGACCGTCACTGCCGACCTCACACCACAGCCAGACGGATCCTCATTGCCGTCCTCACACAGCACCCAGACGGACCTTCACAGCCATCCACACACCGCACCCAGACTGACCCTCACTGCCATCCACACACCGCACCTAGACTGACCCTCACTGCAATCCACACACCGCCTCCAGACTGACCCTCACTGCCGTCCACACACTGCTCCCAGACTGACCCTCACTGCTGTCCACACACCACACACAGACTGTCCCTCACTGCTGTCCACACACCGCACCCAGACTCACGCTCACTGCCATCCACACACCGCACAGAGACTGTCCCTCACTGCCGTCCACACACTGCACCCAGACTGACCCTCACTGCCGTCCACATAAAGTACCCAGACTGAGCCTCACTGCCGTCCACACACCACACCCAGACTGACCATCACTGCCGTCCACATAAAGTACCCAGACTGACCCTCACTGCCGTCCACATAAAGTACCCATACTGACCCTCACTGCCGTCCAGACACCACACCCAGACTAATCGCACACCGCACCCAGACTGACCCTCACTGCCGTCCACATAAAGTACCCAGACTGACCCTCACTGCCGTCCACATAAAGTACCCATACTGACCCTCACTGCCGTCCAGACACCACACCCAGACTAATCGCACACCGCACCCAGACTGACCATCACTGCCGTCCACATAAAGTACCCAGACTGACCCTCACTGCCGTCCACATAAAGTACCCATACTGACCCTCACTGCCGTCCAGGCACCACACCCAGACTAATAGCACACCGCACCCAGACTGACCCTCACTGCCGTCCACATAAAGTACCCAGACTGACCCTCACTGCCGTCCAGACACCACACCCAGACTAATCGCACACCGCACCCAGACTGACCCTCACTGCCATCCACACACCGCACCCAGACTGACCCTCACTGCCGTCCAAACACCGCACACAGACTGACCCTCACTGCCGACCACATAAAGTACCCAGACTGAGCCTCACTGCTGTCCACACACCACACCCAGACTGACGCTCACTGCCGTCCACATAAAGTACCCAGACTGACCCTCACTGCCGTACACATAAAGTACCCAGACTGACCCTCACTGCCGTCCACACACCACACCCAGACTAATCGCACACCGCACCCAGACTGACCCACACTGCCGTCCACACACCGCCCAGATTGACCCTCACTGCTGTCCACACACCGCACCCAGACTGACCCTCACTGCTGTCCACACACTGCACCCAGACTGACCCTCACTGCCATCCAAACACCGCACCCAGCCTGACCATCACGGCCATCCACACACCACACCGAGACTGACCCTCACTGCCATCGACACATCGCACCCAGACGGACCCTCACAGCCGTACACACACCGCAGCCAGACGGACCCTCACTGCCGTCCTCACACTGCAGCCAGACGGACCCTCACAGCCATCCTCACACTTCACCCAGACTGAGCCTCACTGCCGTCCACATACCGCACCGAGACTGACCCTCACTGCAATCCGCATACCGCACCCAGACTGCCCCTCACTGCCGTCCACACACCGCACACAGAATGACCCTCACTGCCGTCCACTCACCGCAAACAGACTGACCTTCACTGCCGTCCAGACAACACCCCCAGCCTGACCCTCACTGCCGTCCACATACCGCAGCCAGATTGATCCAAACCGCCTTCCGCACACCGCATCGAGATTGACCCACACTTCCATCCACACACCGCACCCAGACTGACCCTCACAGCCGTACACACACCGCAGCCAGACGGACCCTCACAGCCATCCTCACACTGCACCCAGACTGAGCCTCACTGCCGTCCACATACCGCACCGAGACTGACCCTCACTGCAATCCGCATACCGCACCCAGACTGACCCTCACTGCCGTCCACACACTGCACCCAGACTGACCCTGACAGCAATCAGCACACTGCACCCAGACTGACCCTCACTGCGGTCCACACACCGCACCCAGACTGACCCTCACTGCCATCCACACACCGCACCCAGACTGACCCTCACTGCCATCCACACACCGCATCCAGAATGTCCCTCACTGCCATCAACACACCGCACCCAGATTGACCTTCACTGCCGTCTACATACCGCACCCAGAATGACCCTCACTGCCGTCCACACACTGCCCGCAGACTGACCCTCACTGCCGTCCACACAACAACCCCAGCCTGACCCTCACTGCCGTCCACGCACCGCACTCAGACTGACCCTCACTGCCTTCCACAGACCGCACCGAGACTGACCCTCACTGGTGTCCACACACCGCACCCAGCCTGACCATCACTGCCATCCACACACCGCACCGAGACTGACCCTCACTGGTGTCCACACACCGCACCCAGCCTGACCATCACTGCCATCCACACACCGCACCGAGACTGACCCTCACTGCCATCCACACACCGCACCGAGACTGACCCTCACTGCCATCCACACACCGCACCGAGACTGACCCTCACTGGTGTCCACACACCGCACCCAGCCTGACCATCACTGCCATTCACACACCGCACCCAGACTGACCCTCACTGCTGTCCACACAGTGCACCCAGACTGACCCTGACTGCAATCCACACACCGCACCCAGACTGACCCTCACTGCCGTACACCCACCGCAACCAGACAGACCCTCACTGCCGACCACACACTGCACCCAGACTGACCCTCACTGCCGTCCACGAACCGCACACAGAATGCTCCTCAATGCCGTCCACACACCGCACACAGACTGACCCTCACTTCCATCCGCACACTGCTCCCAGACTGACCCTCACTGCCATCCACACACCGCCCCCAGCCTGACACTAACTGCCGTCCACACACCCCACACAGACTGGTCCGCGCTGCCACCCACACACCACACCCAGACTGATCCTCGCTGCCACCCAAACACCGCACCCAGACTGACCATCACTGACGTCCACATACCGCACCCAGACAGACCCTCACTTCCGTCCACACACAGCACCCAGACTGACCCTCACTGCCGTCAACACACCGCACCCAGACTCACCCTTACTGCCATCCACACACTGCCCCCAAACTGACCCTCACTGCCATCCACACACTGATCCCAGACTGACCCTCACTGCCATCCACACACCGCACCCAGACTGCCCCTCACCGCCGTCCACACACCGCACACAGAATGACCCTCACTGCCGTCCACTCACCGCACCCAGACTGACCTTCACTGCCGTCCAGACAACACCCCCAGCCTGACCCTCACTGCCGTCCACACACCGCACCCAGATTGATCCACACCGCCTTCCGCACACCGCACCCAGATTGACACACACTTCCATCCACACACCGTACCCAGACGGACCCTCACAGCCGTACACACACCGCAGCCAGATGAACCCTCACTGCCGTCCTCACACTGCAGCCAGACGGACCCTCACAGCCATCCTCACACTGCACCCAGACTGAGCCTCACTGCCGTCCACATACCGCACCGAGACTGACCCTCACTGCAATCCGCATACCGCACCCAGACTGACCCTCACTGCCGTCCACACACTGCACCCAGACTGACCCTGACATCAATCAGCACACTGCACCCTTACTGACCGTCACTGCCATTCACACACCGCACCCAGACTGACCCTCACTGCGGTCCACACACCGCACCCAGACTTACCCTCACTGCCATCCACACACCGCACCCAGACTGACCCTCACTGCCATCCACACACCGCATCCAGAATGTCCCTCACTGCCATCAACACACCGCACCCAGATTGACCTTCACTGCCGTCCACATACCGCACCCAGAATGACCCTCACTGCCGTCCACACACTGCCCGCAGACTGACCCTCACTGACGTCCACATAAAGTACCCAGACTGACCCTCACTGCCGTCCACATAAAGTACCCAGACTGACCCTCACTGCCTTCCACAGTCCGCACCGAGACTGACCCTCACTGGTGTCCACACACCGCACCCAGCCTGACCATCACTGCCATCCACACACCGCACCGAGACTGACCCTCACTTGTGTCCACACACCGCACCCAGCCTGACCATCACTGCCATCCACACACCGCACCGAGGCTGACCCTCACTGCCATCCACACACCGCACCCAGCCTCACCATCACTGCCATCCACACACCGCACCGAGACTGACCCTCACTGGTGTCCACACACCGCACCCAGCCTGACCTTCACTGCTGTCCACACACTGCACCCAGACTGACCCTCACTGCTGTCCACACACTGCACCCAGACTGACCCTCACTGCCATCCACACACCGCACCCAGCCTGACCATCACTGCCATCCACACACCACACCGAGACTGACCCTCACTGCCATCCACACACCGCACCCAGACTGACCCTCACTGCCGTCCACACACCGCACCCAGACTGACTCTCACTGCTGTACACACACTGCACGCAGACTGACACTCACTTTCGTCCACACACCGCACCCAGACTGACACTCAAAGCCGTCCACACACTGCACCCTTCCTGACACTCACTGCCATCCACACACCACACCCAGACTGACCCTCACTGCCATCCACACACTGACCCCGGACTGATCCTCACTGCCATCCACACACTGACCCCGGACTGACCCACACTGCCATCCACACACTGGCCCCAGACTGACCCTCACTGCCATCCACACACCGACCTCAGCCAGAACCTCACTGCCGTCCACACACCGCAACGAGACTGACCGTCACTGCCTTCCACTCACCGCCCCTCGTCCGACCCTCACTGCAATCCACACACCGCTCCCAGACTGCCCATCACTGCCATCCACACACCGCACCCAGACGGACCCTCACAGCCGTACACACACCGCAGCCAGACGGACCCTCACTGCCGTCCTCACACTGCAGCCAGACGGACACTCACAGCCATCCTCACACTGCACCCAGACTGAGCCTCACTGCCGTCCACATACCGCACCGAGACTGACCCTCACTGCAATCCGCATACCGCACCCAGACTGCCCCTCACTGCCGTTCACAAACCGCACACAGAATGACCCTCACTGCCATCCACACACCGCACCCAGACTGACCCTCACTGCCATCCACACACCGCATCCAGAATGTCCCTCACTGCTATCAACACACCGCACCCAGATTGACCTTCACTGCCGTCCACATACCGCACCCAGAATGACCCTCACTGCCGTCCACAAACCGCACACAGAATGACCCTCACTGCCATCCACACACCGCACCCAGACTGACCTTCACTGCCGTCCAGACAACACCCCCAGCCTGACCCTCACTGCCGTCCACACACCGCACCCAGATTGATCCACACCGCCGTCCGCACACCGCACCCAGATTGACCCACACTTCCATCCACACACCGCACCCAGACGGACCCTCACAGCCGTACACACACCGCAGCCAGATGAACCCTCACTGCCGTCCTCACACTGCAGCCAGACGGACACTCACAGCCATCCTCACACTGCACCCAGACTGAGCCTCACTGCCGTCCACATACCGCACCGAGACTGACCCTCACTGCAATCCGCATACCGCAACCAGGCTGACCCTCACTGCCGTCCACACACTGCACCCAGACTGACCCTGACAGCAATCAGCACACTGCACCCTGACTGACCGTCACTGCCATTCACACACCGCACCCAGACTGACCCTCACTGCGGTCCACACACCGCACCCAGACTGACCCTCACTGCCATCCACACACCGCACCCAGACTGACCCTCACTGCCATCCACACACCGCATCCAGAATGTCCCTCACTGCCATCAACACACCGCACCCAGATTGACCTTCACTGCCGTCCACATACCGCACCCAGAATGACCCTCACTGCCGTCCACACACTGCCCGCAGACTGACCCTCACTGACGTCCACACAACACCCCCAGCCTGACCCTCACTGCCGTCCACGCACCGCACTCAGACTGACCCTCACTGCCTTCCACAGACCGCACCGAGACTGACCCTCACTGGTGTCCACACACCGCACCCAGCCTGACCATCACTGCCATCCACACACCGCACCGAGACTGACCCTCACTGGTGTCCACACACCGCACCCAACCTGACCATCACTGCCATCCACACACCGCACCGAGGCTGACCCTCACTGCCATCCACACACCGCACCCAGCCTCACCATCACTGCCATCCACACACCGCACCGAGACTGACCCTCACTGGTGTCCACACACCGCACCCAGCCTGACCATCACTGCCATTCACACACCGCACCCAGACTGACCCTCACTGCTGTCCACACACTGCACCCAGACTGACCCTCACTGCCATCCACACACCGCACCCAGCCTGACCATCACTGCCATCCACACACCACACCGAGACTGACCCTCACTGCCATCCACACACCGCACCCAGACTGACCCTCACTGCCGTCCACACACCGCACCCAGACTGACCCTCACTTCTGTACACACACTGCACCCAGACTGACACTCACTTTCGTCCACACACCGCACCCAGACTGACACTCAAAGCCGTCCACACACTGCACCCTTCCTGACACTCACTGCCATCCACACACCACACCCAGACTGACCCTCACTGCCATCCACACACTGACCCCGGACTGATCCTCACTGCCATCCACACACTGACCCCGGACTGACCCTCACTGCCATCCACACACTGGCCCCAGACTGACCCTCACTGCCATCCACACACCGACCTCAGCCAGAACCTCACTGCCGTCCACACACCGCAACGAGACTGACCCTCACTGCCATCCACACACTGACCCCGGACTGACCCTCACTGCCATCCACAGACAGCACCCAGACTGACCCTCACTGCTGTCCACACACCGCACCCAGGCTGACCCTCACTGCCATCCACACGCTGCTCCCACCTGGACCCTCAGTGGATTCCCCACACCGCACCCAGCCTGACCCTCACTGCCATCCACACACCTCACCGAGCCTGCCCGTCACTGCCATCCACACGCCACACCCAGCCTGTCCCTCACTGCCGTGCATACACCGCACCCAGACAGACCCTCACTGGCGTCCACACACCGCACCCAGCCTGACCCTCCGCTCCGCCCATGTACCCCACCCAGCCTGACGCTCACCACCTTCCACACGCTGCCCACATCCTGATCCTCAATTCCGTCAAACACAGCACCCCACCTGGCCCTCACTGCCGTCTGCACACCGACCCCATCCTGACCCCTCCGCCGTACACACACCCCCAGCCTGACCCTCACTGCCGACCACCAATCACCCCAACCTGATCCTCACCACCGTCCACCAAACGTCCCCAGCCTGAACCCCACCTATGACCAAAACTGCAGCCAGCCCGATCCTCAACTCCGACCTCACACCGCCCCCAGCCTGACTCTCACCGCCGTCCACGCATTGCACCCAGACTGACGCTCACTCCCGACCACCAATAACCCCAACCTGACCATCACCACCGTCCACCAACCGTCCCCAGCATGAACCCAACCACCGTTCAAAACTGCAACAAGCCTGATCCTCACCGCCGAACTCATACCGCCCCCAGCCTGACCGTCACCGCCGACCTCACACCACAGCCAGACGGATCCTCATTGCCGTCCTCTCACAGCACCCAGACGGACCTTCACAGCCGTCCACACACCGCACCCAGACTGACCCTCACTGCCGTCCGCACACTACACCCAGAATGACCCCCTCTACCATCCCCACACTGCAACCAGACTGACATACACTGCCGCCCAATACCACACCCAGAATGACCCTCACTGCCGTCCACACACCACACCCAGACTGACCCTCACTGCAATCTACACACCGCCTCCAGACTGACCCTCACTACCGTCCACAGACTGCTCCCAGACTGACCCTCACTGCTGTCCACACACCACACACAGACTGTCCCCCACTGCTGTCCACACACCGCATCCAGACTGACCCTCACTGCCATCCACACACTGCTCCCAGACTGACCCTCACTGCTGTCTACACACCACACCCAGACTGACCCTCACTGCCATCCACACACTGCCCCCAGACTGACCCTCACTGCCATCCACACACCGACCCCAGCCAGAACATCACTGCCGTCCACACACCGCACCGAGACTGACCGTCACTGCCATCCACACACTGACACCGGACTGACCCTCACTGCCATCCACAGACCTCACCCAGACTGACCCTCACTGCCGTCCGCACACCGCACCCAGACTGACCCTCACTGCCATCCACACACCACACCCAGTCTGACGCTCACTGCAATCCACACACCGCCTCCAGACTGACCCTCACTGCCGTCCACACACTGCTCCCAGACTAACCCTCACTGCTGTCCACACACCACACACAGACTGTCCCTCACTGCTGTCCACACACCGCACCCAGACTGACGCTCACAGCCATCCACAGACCGCACCCAGACTGACCCTCACTGCCGTCCACACACCGCACCAAGACTGACCCTCACTGCCTTCCTCACACCACACCCAAACTGACACTCACTGCCATCCATACACCACTCCCACCCGGACCCTCACTGGATTCCCAACACCGCACCCAGCCTGACCCTCACTGCCATCCATACACCTCACCGAGCCTGACTGTCACTGCCATCCACACACCACACCCAGCCGGTCCCTCACTGCCGTGCACACACCGCACACAGACTGACCTTCACGGGCGTCCACACGCCACACCCAGCCTGTCCCTCACTGCCGTGCACACACCGCACCCAGACTGACCCTCACTGGCGTCCACACACCGCACCCAGCCTGACCCTCCGCTCCGCCCATGTACCCCACCCAGCCTGACGCTCACCACCTACCACACGCTGCCCACATCCTGATCCTCAATTCCGTCAAACACAGCACCCCACCTGTCCCTCACTGCCGTCTGCACACCGACCCCATCCTGACCCCTCCGCCGTTCACGCACCACCCACAGCCTGACCAACACTGCCGTCCACACACCCCCAGCCTGACCCTCACTGCCGACCACCAATCACCCCAACCTGATCCTCACTACCGTCCACCAAACGTCCCCAGCCTGAACCCCACCTCAGACCAAAACTGCAGCCAGCCTGATCCTCAACTCCGACCTCACACCGCCCCCAGCCTGACCCTCACCGCCGTCCACGCATTGCACCCAGACTGACGCTCGCTACCGACCACCAATAACCCCAACCTGACCATCACCACAGTCCACCAACCGTCCCCAGCATGAACCCAACCACCGTTCAAAACTGCAACAAGCCTGATCCTCACCGCCGAACTCATACCGCCCCCACCCTGACCGTCACTGCCGACCTCACACCACAGCCAGACGGATCCTCATTGCTGTCCTCACACAGCACCCAGACTGACCCTCACTGCTGTCCACACACCGCACCTAGCCTAACCATCACTGCCATCCACACACCGCACCGAGACTGACCCTCACTGCCATCCACACACCGCACCAAGACTGACCCTCACTGCCATCCACACACCGCACCCAGACTGACCCTCACTGCGGTCCACAGACCGCAGTCAGACTGACCCTGACTGCAATCCACACACCGCACCCAGACTGACCCTCACTGCGGTCCACACACCGCACCCAGACTGACCCTGACTGCAATCCACACACCGCACCGAGACTGACACTCACTGCCATCCACACACCGCACCCAGACTGACCCTCACTGCCATCCACACACCGCACCCAGACTGACCCTCACTGCGGTCCACAGACCGCAGTCAGACTGACCCTGACTGCAATCCACACACCGCACCCAGACTGACCCTCACTGCGGTCCACACACCGCACCCAGACTGACCCCGACTGCAATCCACACACCGCACCGAGACTGACCCTCACTGCCGTCCACACACCGCACCGAGTCTGACCCTCACTGCAATCCATGCACCGCTCCCAGACTGCCCCTCATTGCCGTCCACACACCGCACCCAGACTTACCCTCACTGCCGTCCACACAACACCCACAGCCTGACCCTCACTGCCGTCCACAAAACGCACCCAGATTGACCCACACTGCCGTACACACACCGTGCCCAGACTGACACTCACTGACACCCAAACACCGCACCCATACTGACCCTCACGGCCATCCACACACCGCACCCAGACTGACACTCACTGCCATCCACACACCGCACCCAAACTGACCCTCACTGCCATCAAAGCATCGCACCCAGACAGACCCGCACTTCCGTCCACCCACCGCACCCAGACTCACCCTTACAGACGTCCACACACCGCACCGAGACTGACTCACACTGCCGTCCACACACCGCACCCAGACTGACGCTCACAGCCATCCACACACCGCACACAGACTGACCCTCACTGCCGTCCACATAAAGTACCCAGACTGAGCCTCACTGCCGTCCACACCCCACACCCAGACTGACCCTCACTGCCGTCCACATAAAGTACCCAGACTGACCCTCACTGCCGTCCACATAAAGTACCCAGACTGACCCTCACTGCCGTCAACACACACCACACTGAGACTAATCGCACACCGCACCCAGACTGACCCTCACTGCCGTCCACACACCGCACCAAGACTGACCCTCACTGCTGTCCACACACCGCACCAAGACTGACCCTCACTGCTGTCCACACACTGCAACCAGACTGACCCTCACTGCCATCCACACACCGCACCCAGCCTGACCATCACTGCCATTGACACACCGCACCGAGACTGACCCTCACTGCCATCCACACACCGCACCCAGACTGACCCTCACTGCCATCCACACACCGCACCCAGACTGACCCTCACTGCTGTCCACACACTGCACCCAGACTGACCCTCACTGCCATCCACACACCACACCCAGCCTGACCATCACTGCCATCGACACACCGACCGAGAATGACCCTCACTGCCATCGACACACCGCACCCAGACTGACCCTCACTGCCATCGACACACCGCACCCAGACTGACCCTCACTGCGGTCCACAGACCGCAGTCAGACTGACCCTGACTGCAATCCACACACCGCACCCAGACTGACCCTCACTGCGGTCCACACACCGCACCCAGACTGACCCCGACTGCAATCCACACACCGCACCGAGACTGACCCTCACTGCCGTCCACACACCGCACCGAGACTGACCCTCACTGCAATCCACACACCGCTCCCAGACTGCCCCTCATTGCCGTCCACACACCGCACCCAGACTGACCCTCACTGCCGTCCACAGAACACCCACAACCTGACCCTCACTGCCGTCCACAAACCGCACCCAGATTGACCCACACTGCCGTACACACACCGTGCCCAGACTGACACTCACTGACACCCACACACCGCACCCATACTGAAACTCACGGCCATTCACACACCGCACCCAGACTGACACTCACTGCCATCCACACACCACACCCAAACTGACCCTCACTGCCATGAAAACATCGCACCCAGACAGACCCGCACTTCCGTCGACCCACCGCACCCAGACTCACCCTCACTGGCGTCCACACACCGCACCCAGACGGACCCTCACTGCTGTAGACGCACCGCACCCAGACTGACCCTCACTGCCGTCCACACACCACACCCAGTCTGACCCTCACTGCTGTCCACACACCACACACAGACTGTCCCTCACTGCTGTCCACACACCGCACCCAGACTGACGCTCACAGCCATCCACACACCGCACAGAGACTGACCCTCACTGCCGTCCACACACTGCACCCAGACTGACCCTCACTGCCGTCCACATAAAGCACCCAGACTGAGCCTCACTGCCGTCCACACACCACACCCAGACTGACCATCACTGCCGTCCACATAAAGTACCCAGACTGACCCTCACTGCCGTCCACATAAAGTACCCATACTGACCCTCACTGCCGTCCAGACACCACACCCAGACTAATCGCACACCGCACCCAGACTGACCCTCACTGCCGTCCACACACCGCACCCAGATTGACCCTCACTGCTGTCCACACACCGCACGCAGACTGACCCTCACTGCTGTCCACACACTGCACCCAGACTGACCCTCACTGCCATCCACACACCGCACCCAGCCTGACCATCACTGCCATCCACACACCGAACCGAGACTGACCCTCACTGCCATCCACACACCGCACCCAGACTGACCCTCACTGCCATCCACACACCGCACCCAGACTGACCCTCACTGCGGTCCACACAGCGCACTCAGACTGACCCTCACTGCGGTCCACACACCGCACCCAGACTGACCCTCACTGCGGTCCACACAGCGCACTCAGACTGACCCTGACTGCAACCCACACACCGCTCCCAGACTGACCCTCACTGCCATCCACACACCGCACCCAGACTGACCCTCACTGCGGTCCACACAGCGCACTCAGACTGACCCTCACTGCCGTCCACACACCGCACCCGGACTGACCCTCACTGCCGTCCACACAACACCCACAGCCTGACCCTCACTGCCGTCCACAAACCGCACCGAGATTGACCCACACTGCCGTACACACACCGTGCCCAGACTGACACTCACTGACACCCACACACCGCACCCATACTGACCCTCACTGCCATCAAAACAACGCACCCAGACAGACCCGCACTTCTGTACACCCACCGCACCCAGACTCACCCTTACTGACGTCCACACACCGCACCGAGACTGACTCACACTGCCGTCCACATACCGCACCCGGAATGATCCTCACTGCCATTCACACACCGCACCCAGACTGACCTTCACTGCCATCCACACACCGCACCAGGACTGACCCTCACTGCGGTCCACACACCGCACCCTGACTGACCCTGACTGCAATCCACACACCGCACCCAGACTGACCCTAAATGCGGTCCACCCACCGCAACCAGACAGACCCTCACTGCCAACCACACACTGCACCCAGATTGACCATCACTGCCGTCGACATACCGACACGGAGACTGACCCACACTGCCGTCCACACACCGCACCGAGACTGACCGTCACTGCCTTCCACTCACCGCCCCTCGTCTGACCCTCACTGCAATCCACACACCGCTCCCAGACTGCCCCTCACTGCCGTCCACACACCGCACACAGAATGACCCTCACTGCCGTCCACACACCGCACCCAGAATGAACTTCACTGCCGTCCAGACAACACCCCCAGCCTGACACTCACTGCCGTCCACACACCGCACCCAGATTGACCCACTCTGCCTTTCGCACACCGCACCCAAATTGACCCACACTGCCTTCCGCACACCGCACTCTGACTGACCCTCACTGCCTTCCACACACCGCACCCAGACTGACCCTCACTGCCATCCACACACTGCCCACAGACTGACCCTCACTGCCATCCACACACCGCACCCAGCCTGACCCTCACTGCCGTCCACAACCCGCACACAGACTGACCCTCACTGCCAACCACACACCCCACCCAGACTGACCCTCACTGCCTTCCACACACCGCACCCAGCCTGACCCACACTGCCGTCCACACACCGCTCCCAGCCTGACCATCGCTGCCATCCGCACACCGCACCCGGCCTGACCCTCACTGCCGTCAACACACCACCCCCAGCCTGTCCCTCACTGCCGTGCAGACAACGCACCCAGACTGACCCTCACTGGTGTCCACACACCGCACCCAGACTGACCCTCGCTGCCATCCACACAATGCCCACAGACTGACCCTCACTGCCATCCACACACCGCACCCAGCCTGACCCTCACTGCCGTCCACAACCCGCACCCAGACTGATCCTCACTGCCAACCACACACCCCACCCAGACTGACCCTCACTGCCTTCCACACACCGCACCCAGCCTGACCCACACTGCCGTACACACACCGCTCCAAGACCGACCCTAACTGCCATCCACTCACTGCCCCCAGACTGACTCTCACTGCCGTCAATACACCACACCCAGATGGATCCGCACAACGCACCCAGACTGACCCTCACTGCTGTAGATGCACCGCACCCAGACTGACCCTCACTGCCGTCCACACAACACACCCAGACTGCCCCTCACTGCCGTCCACACACCGCACCCAGACTGACCGTCACTGCCGTCCAAACACCGCACCCAGACTGACCCTCACTGCCGTCCACACACCGCACCCAGACTGACCCTCACTGGTGTCCACACACCGCACCCAGACTGACCCTCACTGCCATCCACACACTGCCCACAGACTGACCCTCACTGCCATCCACACACCGCACCCAGCCTGACCCTCACTGCCGTCCACAACCCGCACCCAGACTGATCCTCACTGCCAAACACACACCCCACCCAGACTGACCCTCACTGCCATCCACACACCGCACCCAGCCTGACCCTCACTGCCATCCACACACCGCACCCAGCCTGACCCACACTGCCGTACACACCCCGCTCCAAGACCGACCCTAACTGCCATCCACACACTGCCCCCAGACTGACTCTCACTGCCGTGAATACACCACACCCAGATGGATCCGCACACCGCACCCAGTCTGACCCTCACTGCTGTCCACGCACCGCACCCAGACTGACCCTCACTGCCGTCCACACACCACACCCAGACTGCCCCTCACTGCCGTCCACACACCGCACCCAGACTGACCGTCACTGCCGTCCAAACACCGCACCCAGACTGCCCCTCACTGCCGTCCACACACCACACCCAGACTGCCCCTCACTGCCGTCCACACACAGCACCCAGACTGACCGTCACTGCCGTCCACATACCGCACCCAGACTGACCCACACTGCAGTCCTCTCACAGCTCCCAGGCTGACCCACACTGGCGTCCACACACCACACCCAGAATGACCCACACTGCTTTCCACACACTCCACCCAGACTGACACTCACTGCCGTCAACACACCGCACCCAGACTGACGCTCACTTCCTTCCACACACAGCACCCAGACTGACCCTCACTGCCGTCCACACACCGCACCCAGACTGACCCTCACTGCGGTCCACACACCGTCCCGAGACTGACACTCTCTGCCATTCACCCACCGCACACAGACTGAACATCTCTGCCATCCGAAGACCGCACCCAGACAGACCCTCACTGCCATCGATACACACCGCACCCAGACTGACCCACACTGCCATCCGCACCCCGCACCCAGACTGACCCTCACTGCCATCCGCACACGATCCCAGACTGACCTTCACTGCTGTGCACACACCGCACACAGACTGACCCTCACTGCCATCCGCACACGATCCCAGACTGACCTTCACTGCTGTGCACACACCGCACACAGACTGACCCTCACTGCCATCCACACACCGCACCCATACTGACCCTCATTGCCATTCGCACACTCCACCCAGATTGACCCTCACTGCCGTCCACACACCGCACCCAGCATGACCCTCACTGCCGTCCACACACCACACCCAGACTTACCCTCACTGCCATCCACATACCACACCAAGCCTGACCTTCACTGCCATCCAGACACTTCACCCAGCCTGACCCTCACTGCCATCAACACACCGCTCCCAGCCTGACCATCGCTGCCATCCGAACACCGCACCCGGCCTGACCCTCACTGCCGTCAACACACCAAACACAGCCTGTCCCACACTGCCGTGCACACACCGCACCCAGACTGACCCTCACTGGTGTCCACACACCGCACCCAGACTGACCCCCACTGCCATCCACACATTGCCCCCAGACTGACCCTCACTGACGTCCACACTCCGCATCGAAACGGACCCTCACTTCCATCCACACACCGCACCCTGACGGACCGTCACAGCCATACACACACCGCAGTCAGACGGACCCCCACTGCCGTCCTCACACTGCAGCCAGACGGACCCTCACAGCCATCCTCACACGGCACCCAGACTGACCCTCACTGCTGTCCACATACCGCACCGAGACTGACCCTCACTGCAATCCGCATACCACACCCAGACTGACCCTCACTGCCGTCCAAACACTGCACCCAGACTGACCCTGACTGCAATCAGCACACTGCACCCTGACTGACCATCACTGCCATTCACACACCGCACCCAGACTGACCCTCACCGCGGTCCACACACCGCACCCAGACTGACCCTGACTGCAATCCACATACCACACCCAGACTGACTCTCACTGCCGTACACCCACCGCAACCAGACAGACCCTCACTGCCGACCACACACTGCCCCCAAACTGACCCTCACTGCCATCCACACACTGCTCCCAGCCTGACCCTCACTGCTGTCCACACACCACACCCAGAATGATCAACGCTGCCACCCACACGCCGCACCCAGACTGACCCTCACTGCCGTCCACACACCAGACCTAGACTAACCCTCACTGCCATTAACACACTGCCCCCATACTGACCCTCACTGCCATTCACACACATCCCCCAGACTGACCCTCACTGCTGTCCACACAACAACCCCAACCTGACCCTCACTGCCGTCCACACACCGCAACCAGACTGACCCTCACTGCCGTCCACACACCGCACCCAGACTGACCCTCACTGCCGTCCACGCACCACATCCAGACTGACCTTCACTGCCATCCACATACCACACCCAGACTGACCCTCACTGCCATCCACTCACCGCCATCCACTCACCGCACCCAGCCTGATCCAAACTGCCATCCACACACCGCACCCAGCCTGACCATCACTGCCATCCACACACTTCACCCAGACTGACCCTCACTGCCATCCACACACTGCACCCAGCCTGACCCTCACTTCCGTCCAGACACCACACCCAGACTGACCCTCACTGCCGTCCACACACTGCCCCAAGACAGACCCTCATTGACGTCCACATCCCGCACCGAGACGGACTCTCACTTCCATCCAAACACCGCACCCAGTTTGACCCTCACTGCCATCCACACACCGCACCCAGCATGACCCTCACTGCCGTCCACACAATACACCCAACTTACCCTCACTGCTATCCACATACCACACCAAGCCTGACCTTCACTGCCATCCAGACACTTCACCCAGCCTGACCCTCACTGCCATCCACACACCGCTCCCAGCCTGACCATCGCTGCCATCCGCACACCGCACCCAGCCTGACCCTCACTGCCGTCAACACACCACCCCCAGCCTGTCCCACACTGCCGTGCACACACCGCACCCAGACTGACCCCCACTGCCATCCACACACTGCCCCCAGACTGACCCTCACTGACGTCCACACTCCGCATCGAAACGGACCCTCACTTCCATCCACACACCGCACCCTGACGGACCGTCACAGCCGTACACACACCGCAGCCAGACGGAACCCCACTGCCGTCCTCACACTGCAGCCAGACGGACCCTCACAGCCATCCTCACACGGCACCCAGACTGACCCTCACTGCCGTCCACATACCGCACCGAGACTGACCCTCACTGCAATCCGCATACCACACCCAGACTGACCCTCACTGCCGTCCAAACACTGCACCCAGACTGACCCTGACTGCAATCAGCACACTGCACCCTGACTGACCGTCACTGCCATTCACACACTGCACCCAGACTGACCCTCACCGCAGTCCACACACCGCACCCAGACTGACCCTGACTGCAATCCACACACCGCACCCAGACTGACCCTCACTGCCGTACACCCACCGCAACCAGACAGACCCTCACTGCCGACCACACACTGCACCCAGACTGACCCTCACTGCCGTCCACGAACCGCACACAGAATGCTCCTCAATGCCGTCCACGCACCGCAAACAGACTGACCCTCACTTCCATCCGCACACTGCTCCCAGACTGACCATCACTGCCATCCACACACCGCCCCCAGCCTGACCCTAACTGCCATCCACACACCGCACCCAGACTGACCCTCACTGCCGTCCACGCACCACATCCAGACTGACCTTCACTGCCATCCACATACCACACCCAAACTGACCCTCACTGCCATCCACTCACCACACCCAGCCTGACCCACACTGCCATCAATACACCGCACCCAGCCTGACCATCACTGCCATCCACACACTTCACCCAGACTGACACTCAATGCCATCCACACACTGCACCCAGCCTGACCATCGCTGCCATCCGCACACCGCACCTAGCCTGACCCTCACTGCCGTCCACACTCCAGCCCCAGTCTGTCCCTCACTGCCGTGCACACAACGCACCCAGACTGACCCTCACTGGTGTCCACACACCGCACCCAGACTGACCCCCACTGCCATCCACACACTGCCCCCAGACTGACCCTCACTGACGTCCACACCCCGCATCGAAACGGACCCTCACTTCCATCTACACACCGCACCCTGACGGACCGTCACAGCCGTACACACACCGCAGCCATACGGACCCGCACTGCCGTCCTCACACTGCAGCCAGACGGACCCTCACAGCCATCCTCACACGGCACCCAGACTGACACTCACTGCCGTCCACATACCGCACCGAGACTGACCCCCACTGCAATCCGCATACCACACCCAGACTGACCCTCACTGCCGTCCAAACACTGCAGCCAGACTGACCCTGACTGCAATCAGCACACTGCACCCTGACTGACCATCACTGCCATTCACACACCGCACCCAGACTGACCCTCACCGCGGTCCACACACCGCACCCAGACTGATCCTCGCTGCCACCCACACACCACACCCAGACTGATCCTCGCTGCCACCCAAACACCGCACCCAGACTGACCCTCACTGACGTCCACATACCGCACCCAGACAGACCCTCACTTCCGTCCACACACAGCACCCAGACTGACCCTCACTGCCGTCAACACACCGCACCCAGACTCACCCTTACTGCCATCCACACACCGCACCCTGACGGACCGTCACAGCCGTACACACACCGCAGCCAGACGGAACCCCACTGCCGTCCTCACACTGCAGCCAGACGGACCCTCACAGCCATCCTCACACGGCACCCAGACTGATCCTCGCTGCCACCCAAACACCGCACCCAGACTGACCCGCACTGACGTCCACATACCGCACCCAGACAGACCCTCACTTCCGTCCACACACAGCACCCAGACTGACCCTCACTGCCGTCAACACACCGCACCCAGACTCACCCTTACTGCCATCCACACACTGCCCCCAAACTGACCCTCACTGCCATCCACACACTGATCACAGACTGACCCTCACTGCCATCCACACACCGCCCCCAGCCTGACCCTCACTGCTGTCCACACACCACACCCAGACTGATCCTCGCTGCCACCCACACACCGCACCCACACTGATCCTCGCAGCCACCCACACACCGCACCCAGACTGACCCTCACTGCCGTCCACATACCAGACCCAGACTGACCCTCACTGCCCTCCACACACCGCACACAGACTCACCCTTACTGCCGTCCACACGTTTGCCCCAGACTGACCCTCACTGCCGTCCACACACCACACCCAGACTGATCCTCGCTGCCACCCACACACCGCACCCAGAATGACCCTCACTGCCGTCCACACACCAGACCTAGACTAACCCTCACTGCCATTAACACACTGCCCCCATACTGACCCTCACTGCCATTCACACACAGCCCCCAGACTGACCCTCACTGCTGTCCACACAACACCCCCAGCCTGACCCTCACTGCCGTCCACACACCGCACCCAGACTGATCCTCACTGCTGTCCACACACCGCACCCAGACTGACCCTCACTGCCGTCCACGCACCACATCCAGACTGACCTTCACTGCCATCCACATACCACACCCAGACTGACCCTCACTGCCATCCACTCACCGCACCCAGACTGACCCACACTGCCATCCACACACCGCACCCAGCCTGACCATCACTGCCATCCACACACTTCACCCAGACTGACACTCAATGCCATCCACACACTGCACCCAGCCTGACCATCACTGCCATCCACACACTTCACCCAGACTGACACTCAATGCCATCCACACACTGCACCCAGCCTGACCCTCACTGCCGTCCACACTCCACCCCCAGTCTGTCCCTCACTGCCGTGCACACACCGGAGCCAGACTGACCCACACTGGTGTCCACACAGCGCACCCAGCCTGACCCTCACTGCCATCCACACACCGCACCCAGCCTTACCCTCACTGCCGTCCACAGACTGCACCCAGACTGACCCTCGCTGCCACCCACATACCGCACCCAGACTGACCCTCACTGCCGTCAACAAAGCACCCCTAGCCTGTCCCTCACTGCCGTGCACACTTCACCCCCAGTCTGTCCCTCACTGCCGTGCACACACAGCACACAGACTGACCCTCACTGGTGTCCACACACCGCACCCAGCCTGACCCTCACTGCCGTCAACACACCACCCCCAGCCTGTCCCTCACTGCCGTGCACACACCGCACCCAGACTGACCCTCACTGACGTCCACACCCCGCATCGAAACGGACCCTCACTTCCATCCACACACCGCACGCTGACGGACCGTCACAGCCGTACACACACCGCAGCCAGACGGACCCCCACTGCCGTCCTCACACGGCACCCAGACTGACCCTCACTGCCATCCACACAACGCACCGAGACTGACCCTCACTGCAATCCGCATACCACACCCAGACTGACCCTCACTGCCGACCAAACACTGCACCCAGACTGACCCTGACTGCAATCAGCACACTGCACCCTGACTGACCATCACTGCCATTCACACACCGCACTCAGACTGACCCTCACCGCGGTCCACACACCGCACCCAGACTGACCCTGACTGCAATCCACACACCGCACCCAGACTGACCCTCACTGCCGTACACCCACCGCAACCAGACAGACCCTCACTGCCGACCACACACTGCACCCAGACTGACCCTCACTGCCGTCCACGAACCGCACACAGAATGCTCCTCAATGCCGTCCACACACCGCACACAGACTGACCCTCACTTCCATCCGCACACTGCTCCCAGACTGACCCTCACTGCCATCCACACACCGCCCCCAGCCTGACCCGAACTGCCGTCCACACACCCCACACAGACTGGTCCGCGCTGCCACCCACACACCACACCCAGACTGATCCTCGCTGCCACCCAAACACCGCACCCAGACTGACCCTCACTGACGTCCACATACCGCACCCAGACAGACCCTCACTTCCGTCCACACACAGCACCCAGACTGACCCTCACTGCCGTCAACACACCGCACCCAGACTCACATTAACTGCCATCCACACACTGCCCCCAAACTGACCCTCACTGCCATCCACACACTGATCCCAGACTGACCCTCACTGCCATCCACACACCGCCCCCAGCCTGACCCTCACTGCTGTCCACACACCACAACCAGACTGATCCTCGCTGCCACCCACACACCGCACCCAGACTGATCCTCGCAGCCACCCACACACCGCACCCAGACTGACCCTCACTTCCGTCCACACACATCACCCAGACTGACCCTCACTGCCCTCCACACACCGCACACAGACTCACCCTTACTGCCGTCCACATACTGCTCCCAGACTGACCCTCACTGCCATCCACACACCGCTCCCAGCCTGACCCTCACTGCTGTCCACACACTACACCCAGCCTGATCCTCGCTGCCACCCACACACCGCACCCAGACTGACCCTCACTGACGTCCTCACACCAGACCTAGACTAACCCTCACTGCCAATAACACACTGCCCCCATACTGACCCTCACTGCCATTCACACACAGCCCCCAGACTGACCCTCACTGCTGTCCACACAACACCCCCAGCCTGACCCTCACTGCCGTCCACACACCGCACCCAGACTGACCCTAACTGCCGTCCACGCACCCCACACAGACTGGTCCGCGCTGCCACCCACACACCACACCCAGACTGATCCTCGCTGCCACCCAAACACCGCACCCAGACTGACCCTCACTGACGTCCACATACCGCACACAGACAGACCCTCACTTCCGTCCACACACAGCACCCAGACTGACCCTCACTGCCGTCAACACACCGCACCCAGACTCACCCTTACTGCCATCCACACACTGCCCCCAAACTGACCCTCACTGCCATCCACACACTGATCCCAGAATGACCCTCACTGCCATCCACACACCGCCCCCAGCCTGACCCTCACTGCTGTCCACACACCACACCCAGACTGATCCTCGCTGCCACCCACACACCGCACCCAGACTGATCCTCACTGCCGTCCACACACCAGACCTAGACTAACCGTCACTGCCATTAACACACTGCCACCAGACTGACCCTCACTGCCATTCACACACAGCCCCCAGACTGACCCTCACTGCTGTCCACACAACACCCCCAGCCTGACCCTCACTGCCGTCCACACACCGCACCCAGACTGATCCTCACTGCTGTCCACACACCGCACCCAGACTGACACTCACTGCCGTCCACGCACCACATCCAGACTGACCTTCACTGCCATCCACACACCGCCCCCAGCCTGACCCTCACTGCCGTCCACACACCACACCCAGACTGTCCCTCACTGCCGTCCTCACACCGCACCGAGACTGACCTTCACTTCCAACCACACACTGCCCCAAGACAGACCCTCATTGACGTCCACATCCCGCACCGAGACGGACTCTCACTTCTATCCAAACACCACACCCAGACTGACCCTCACTGCCGTACACACACCGCACCCAGACTGACCCTCACTGCTGTCCACACAACGCACCCAGACTGACCTTCACTGCCATCCACAAACTGCCCCCAGACTGACCCTCATTGCCATTCACACACAGCCCCCAGACTGACCCTCACTGCTGTCCACACAACACCCCCAGCCTGACCCTCACTGCGGTCCACACACCGCACCCAGACTGATCCTCACTGCCGTCCACACACCGCACCCAGACCGATCCTCACTGCCATCCACACACCGCCCCCTGCCTGACCCTCACCGCCATTCACACACCGCTCCCAGACTGACCCTCACTGCCGTCCACACACCACACCCAGACTGACCCTCACTGCCATCCACATACCACACCCATCCTGACCCTCACTGCAATCCACACACCGCACCCAGACTGACCCTCACGGCCGTCCACACACCGCACGCAGACTGAACCTCACTGCCGTTCTCACACCACACACAGACTGTCCCTCACTGCTGTCCACACAACGCACCCAGACTGACACTCACTACCATCCACACACAGTAACCAGACGGTCCCTCACTGCCGTCCGCACACTACACCCAGAATGACCCCCTCTGCCATCCACACACCACACCCAGACTGACCCTCACTGCAATCCACACACCGCCCCCAGACAGACCCTCACTGCCGTTCACACACCACTCCCATACTGACCCCCACTGCCGTCCAAACACGACACCCAGACTGTCCCTCACTGCTGTCCACACACGGCACCCAGACTGACGCTCACAGCCATCCACTCACCGCACACAGAGTGACCCTCACTGCCGTCCACACACCGCAGCCAGACGGACCCTCACTGCCGTCCGCACACAGCACCCATACGGACCCTCACAGCCATCCACACACCGCACACAGACTGACCCTCACTGGCGTCCACATACCACGCCCAGACTGACCCTAACTGCAATCCGCATACCGCACCCAGACTGAACCTCACTGCCGTCCACACACCGCACCCAGACTGACCCTCACTGCCGTCCACACACTGCACCCAGAATGACCCTCACTGCCATCCACACACCGCACCCAGACTGACCCTCACTGCCGTCCCCACGCCACACCCAGACTGTCCCTCAGTGCTGACCACACACCGCACTCAGACTGACCCTCACTGCCATCCACACACTGCACCCAGACTGACCCTCACTGACATCCACACACCCAGCCTGACCCTCACTGCCGTCCACACACCACACCCAGACTGATCCTCGCTGCCACCCACACACCAACCGAGACTGACCCTCACTGCTGTCCACACACTCACCCTGACTGACCCTCACTGCTGTCCATACACCGCACCCAGCCTGACATTCACTGCCGTCCACACACCGCACCCAGACTGACCCTCACTGCCGTCCACACACCGCACCGAGACTGACCGTCACTGCCATCCACAAACTGCCCCCAGACTGAGCCTCACTGACGTCCACACCGCGCACCGAGACGGAACCTCACTTCCATCCACATACTGCACCCCGACTGAGCCTCATTGCCGTCCACACACCACACAAAGACTATCCCTCACTGCGATCCACACAACGCACCCAGACTGACACTCACTACCATCCACACACCGCAGCCAGACGGACCCTCACTGCCGTCCTCACACAGCACCCAGACGGACCCTCACAGCCATCCACACACCGCACACAGACTGACCCTCACTGCCGTCCACATACCGCACCCAGACTGACCCTCACTGCAATCCGCGTACCGCACCCAGACTCACCCTCACTACCGTCCACATACCGTACCCAGACTGGCTATCAGTTCCGTCCACACACATCACCCAGACTGACCCTCACTGCCGTCCCCACACCGCACCCAGACTCGCCCTTACTGCCGTCCACACTCTGCCCCAGACTAACCCTCAATGCCATCCACACAACGCCCCCAGCCTGACCCTCACTGCTGTCCATACACCACACCCAGACTGATCCTCGCTGCCACCCACACACCGCACCCAGACTGACCCTAACTGCCGTCCACACACCGCACCGAGACTGACCCTCACTGCCATTAACACACTGCCCCCAGACTGACCCTCACTGCCATCCACATACCGCACAAAGACTGACCCTCACTGCCGTCCACACACCGCCCCCAGACTGACCCTCACTGCAGACCACACACCGCACCCAGCATGACCCTGACTGCCGTCCACACACCACACCCAGACTAACCCTCGCTGCCGTCCGCACACCACACCCAGCCTGACCCTCACTGCCGTCCACACATTGCTCCCAGGCTGACCCTGACAGCCATCCACACATCGCACCCAGACTGACAATCACTGCTCTCCACACTCTGCTCCCAGACTGACCCTCACTGCCATCCACACAACACCCCCAGCCTGACCCTCACTGCGGTCCACACACCGCACTCAGACTGATCTTCACTGCCGTCCACACACCGCACCCAGACCGATCCTCACTGCCATCCACACACCACCCCCTGCCTGACCCTCACCACCATCCACACACCGCACCCAGACTGACTCTCACTGCCGTCCACACACCACATCCAGACTGACCCTCACTGCCATCCACATACCACACCCAGCCTGACTCTCACTGCCATCCACACACCGCACCCAGACTGACCCTCACTGCCGTCCACATCCCGCACCGAGACGGACTCTCACTTCCATCCACACACCTCACCCAGACATACCCTCACGGCCGTCCACACACCACACCCAGACTGACCCTCACTTCCGTCCACAAACCGCACCTAGACTGATCCTCACTGCCGTCCACACACCGCCCCCAGACTGATCCTCACTGCCGTCCACACACCGCACCCAGACTGATCCTCACTGCTGTCCACACACCGCCCCCTGCCTGACCCTCACCGCCGTCCACACACCGCACCCAGACTGACCCTCACTGCCATCCACACACCGCACCGAGACTGACCTTCACTTTCATCCACACACTGCCCCCAGACAGACCCTCACTGCCGTCCACACACCGCACCCAGACTGACCCTCACTGCCTTCCACACACTGCACCGAGACTGACCTTCACTTTCATCCACACACTGCCCCCAGACAGAAACTCACCGCCGTCCACACACCGCACCCAGACTGATCCTCACTGACGTCCACACACCGCACCCAGACTGATCCTCACTGCTGTCCACACACCGCCCCCTGCCTGACCCTCACCGCCGTCCACACACCACACACAGACTGTCCCTCACTGCTATCCACACAACACACCCAGACTGACATTCATTATCATCTACACACAGCACGCAGACGGTCCCTCCCTGCCGTCCGCACACTACACCCAGAATGACCCCCTCTGCCATCCACACACCACACCCAGCCTGACCATCACTGCCGTCCACACATTGCTCCCAGGCTGACCCTGACAGCCATCCACACACCGCACCCAGACTGACAATCACTGCTCTCCACACTCTGCTCCCAGACTGACCCTCACTGCCATCCACACACCGCCCCTAGCCTGACCCTCACTGCTGTCCACACACCACACCCAGACTGATCTTCGCTGCCACCCACACTCCGCACCCAGACTGATCCTCGCTGCCACCCACACACCGCACCCAGACTGACCCTCACTGCCGTCCACATACCGCACCCAGACTGACCCTCACCTCCGTCCACACACATCACCCAGACTGACCCTCACTGCCGTCCACACACCGCACCCAGACTGACCCTCACTGCCGTTCTCACACCACACACAGACTGTCCCTCACTGCTGTCCACACAACGCACACAGACTGACCTTCACTGCTATCCACAAACTGCCCCCAGACTGACCCTCACTGCCATTCACACACAGCCCCCAGACTGACCCTCACTGCTGTCCACACAACACCCCCAGCCTGACCCTCACTGCGGTCCACACACCGCACTCAGACTGATCTTCACTGCTGTCCACACACCGCACCCAGACCGATCCTCACTGCCATCCACACACCACCCCCTGCCTGACCCTCACCACCATCCACACACTGCACCCAGACTGACCCTCACTGCCGTCCACACACCACATCCAGACTGACCCTCACTGCCATCCACATACCACACCCAGCCTGACTCTCACTGACATCCACACACCGCACCCAGACTGACCCTCACTGCCGTCCACATCCCGCACCGAGACGGACTCTCACTTCCATCCACACACCGCACCCAGACTGACCCTCACGGCCGTCCACACACCGCACCCAGACTGACCCTCACGGCCGTCCACACACCGCACGCAGACTGACCCTCACTGCCGTTCTCACACCACACACAGACTGTCCCTCACTGCTATCCACACAACGCACCCAGACTGACACTCACTACCAACCACACACAGCAACCAGACGGTCCCTCACTGCCGTCCGCACACTACACCCAGAATGACCCCCTATGCCATCCACACACCGCACCCAGACTCACGCTCACAGCCATCCACACACCGCACACAGAGTGACCCTCACTGCCGTCCACACACCGCACCCAGACTGACCCTCACTGCCGTCCACATAAAGTAGCCAGACTGAACCTCACTGCCGTCCACACACCACACCCAGACTGATCCGCAAACTGCACCCAGACTGACCCTCAATGCCGTCCACACACCGCAACAAGACTGACCCTCACTGCCATTCACACACCGCACCCAGACTGACCCTCACTGCCGTCCACATCCCGCACCGAGACGGACTCTCACTTCCATCCACACACCGCACCCAGACTGACCCTCACGGCCGTCCACACACCGCACCGGGACTGACTCACACTGCCGTCCACACACCAACCCAGACTGATCCTCGCTGCCAAAGACACACCACAACCAGACTCACCCTTACTGACGTCCACACACCGTACCGAGACTGACTCACACTGCCGTCCACATACCGCACCCAGAATGATCCTCACTGCCCTTCACACACCGTCCCCAGACTGACCCTCACTGCCGTCCACACACCACACCCAGACTGATCCTCGCTGCCACCCACACACCGCACCCAGACTGATCCTCGCTGCCACCCACACACCGCACCCAGACTGACCCTCACTGCCGTCCACATACCACACCCAGACTGACCCTCACTGCCATCCATATACAACACCCAGACTGACCCTCACTGCCGTCCACACACCGCACCTAAACTGACCCTCACTGCCATTAACACACTGCCCGCATACTGACCCTCACTGCCATTCACACAGCCCCCAGACTGACCCTCACTGCTGTCCCCACAACACCCCCAGCCTGACCCTCACTGCCGTCCACACACCGCACCCAGACTGATCCTCACTGCCGTCCAGACACCGCACCCAGACTGACCATCACTGCCGTCCACACACCGCCCCCTGCCTGACCCTCACCGCCATTCACACACCTCACACAGACTGACCCTCACTGCCATCCACACACCACATCCAGACTGACCATCACTGTCATCCACATACTACACCCAGACTGACCCTCACTGCCATCCACTCACCGCACCCAGCCTGACACTCACTGCCATCCACACACCACACCCAGCCTGACCCTCACTGCCATCCACACACTTCACCCAGACTAACCCTCACTGCCATCCACACACCGCACCCAGCCTGACCCTCACTGCCATCCACACACTTCACCCAGACAAACCCTCACTTCCATCCACACACCGCACCCAGCCTGACAATCGCTGCCATCCGCACACCGCACCCAGCCTGACCCTCACTGCCGTCCACCCACTACCCCCAGCCTGTCCCTCACTGCCGTGCACACACCGCACCCAGACTGACCCTCACTGGTGTCCACACACCGCACCCAGCCTGACCCTCACTGCCATCCACACACCGCACCCAGACTGACCCTCACTGCCGTCCACAGACTGCACCCAGACTGACCCTCGCTGCCACCCACACACCGCACCCAGACTGATCCTCACTGCTGTCCAAACACCGCCCCCTGCCTGACCCTCACCGCCGTACACACACCGCACCCAGACTGTCCTGACTGCCATCCACACACCACATCCAGACTGACCATCACTGCCATTCACATACCACACCCAGACTGACCCTCACTGCCATCCACACACCGCCTCACTGCTGTCCACACAATGCACCCAGACTGACACTCACTACCATCCACACACAGCAACCAGACGGTCCCTCACAGCCGTCCGCACACTACACCCAGAATGACCCCCTCTGCCATCTACACACCACACCCAGACTGACCCTCACTGCAATCCACACACCGCCCCCAGACTGACCCTCACTGCCATTCACACACCGCTCCCAGTCTGACCCTCACTGCTGCCAAAAAACCGCACCCAGAATGACGCTCACAGCCATCCACACACCGCACACAGATTGACCCTCACTGTCGTCCACATAATGTACCCAGACTGACCCTCACTGCCGTTCACACACCGCACACAGACTGACCCTCAATGCCGTCCACATCCCGCACCAGGACGGAACCTCACTACCATCCACACACAGCACCCAGACGGACCCTCACAGCCGTACACACACCGCAGCCAGACGGACCCTCACTGCAGTCGTCACACAGTACCCAGAGACCCTCAGAGCCATCCACACACCGCTTCCAGACTGACCCTCACTGCCGTCCACATACCACGCCCAGACTGACCCTCACTGCAATCCGCATACTGCACCCAGACTGACCCTCACTGCCATCCACACACTGCACCCAGACTGACCCTCACTGCCATCCACACACCGCACCCAGACTGACCCTCACTGCCGTCCACACGCCACACCCAGACTGTCCCTCAGTGCTGACCACACACCGCACCCAGACTGACCCTCACTGCCGTCCACACGCCACACCCAGACTGTCCCTCACTGCCGTCCACACACTGCACCCAGACTGACCCTCACTGCCATCCACGCACCGCACCCAGAATGACCCCCTCTGCCATCTACACACCACACCCAGACTGACCCTCACTGCAATCCACACACCGCCCCCAGACTGACCCACACTGCCATCCACACACTGCTCCCAGACTGACCCTCACTGCCATCCACTCACCGCACCCAACCTGACTCTCACTGCCATCCACACACCGCACCCAGCCTGACCCTCACTGCCATCCACACACTTCACCCAGACTGACCCTCACTGCCATCCACACAACGCACCCAGCCTGACCATCGCTGCCATCCGCACACTGCACCCAGCCTGACCCTCACTGCCGTCCACACACCACCCCCAGCATGTCCCTCACTGCTGTGCACACAAAAGCACCCAGACTGTCCCTCACTGGTGTCCACACACTGCACCCAGCCTGACCCTCACTGCCATCCACACACCGCACCCAGACCGACCCTCACTGCCGTCCACATACTGCACCCAGACTGACCCTCACTGCCATCCACGCACCGCACCCAGAATGACCCCCTCTGCCATCTACACACCACACCCAGACTGACCCTCACTGCAATCCACACACCGCCCCCAGACTGACCCACACTGCCATCCACACACTGCTCCCAGACTGACCCTCACTGCCATCCACTCACCGCACCCAACCTGACTCTCACTGCCATCCACACACCGCACCCAGCCTGACCCTCACTGCCATCCACACACTTCACCCAGACTGGCCCTCACTGCCATCCACACAACGCACCCAGCCTGACCATCGCTGCCATCCGCACACTGCACCCAGCCTGACCCTCACTGCCGTCCACACACCACCCCCAGCATGTCCCTCACTGCTGTGCACACAAAAGCACCCAGACTGTCCCTCACTGGTGTCCACACACTACACCCAGCCTGACCCTCACTGCCATCCACACACCGCACCCAGACCGACCCTCACTGCCGTCCACATACTGCACCCAGACTGACCCTCGCTGCCACCCACACACCGCACCCAGACTGACCCTCACTGCCGTCCACACGCCACACCCAGACTGACCCTCACTTCCGTCCACACACCGCACCTAGACTGATCCTCACTGCCATCCACACACCGCCCCCAGACTGATCCTCACTGCTGTCCACACACCGCCCCGTGCCTGACCCTCACCGCCGTCCACACACCGCACCCAGACTGATCCTCACTGCCGTCCACACACCGCACCCAGACTGATCCTCACTGCTGTCCACACACCGCCCCCTGCCTGACCCTCACCGTCGTCCACACACCGCACACAGACTGACCTTCACTTTCATCCACACACTGCCCCCAGACAGACCCTCACTGCCATCCACACACTGCACCCAGACTGACCCTCACTGCCATCCACACACCGCACCCAGACTGACCCTCACTGCCGTCCACACGCCACACCCAGACTGTCCCTCAGTGCTGACCACACACCGCACCCAGACTGACCCTCACTGCCGTCCACACGCCACACCCAGACTGTCCCTCACTGCCGTCCACACACTGCACCCAGACTGACCCTCACTGCCATCCACGCACCGCACCCAGAATGACCCCCTCTGCCATCTACACACCACACCCAGACTGACCCTCACTGCAATCCACACACCGCCCCCAGACTGACCCACACTGCCATCCACACACTGCTCCCAGACTGACCCTCACTGCCATCCACTCACCGCACCCAACCTGACTCTCACTGCCATCCACACACCGCACCCAGCCTGACCCTCACTGCCATCCACACACTTCACCCAGACTGACCCTCACTGCCATCCACACAACGCACCCAGCCTGACCATCGCTGCCATCCGCACACTGCACCCAGCCTGACCCTCACTGCCGTCCACACACCACCCCCAGCATGTCCCTCACTGCTGTGCACACAAAAGCACCCAGACTGTCCCTCACTGGTGTCCACACACTGCACCCAGCCTGACCCTCACTGCCATCCACACACCGCACCCAGACCGACCCTCACTGCCGTCCACATACTGCACCCAGACTGACCCTCACTGCCATCCACGCACCGCACCCAGAATGACCCCCTCTGCCATCTACACACCACACCCAGACTGACCCTCACTGCAATCCACACACCGCCCCCAGACTGACCCACACTGCCATCCACACACTGCTCCCAGACTGACCCTCACTGCCATCCACTCACCGCACCCAACCTGACTCTCACTGCCATCCACACACCGCACCCAGCCTGACCCTCACTGCCATCCACACACTTCACCCAGACTGGCCCTCACTGCCATCCACACAACGCACCCAGCCTGACCATCGCTGCCATCCGCACACTGCACCCAGCCTGACCCTCACTGCCGTCCACACACCACCCCCAGCATGTCCCTCACTGCTGTGCACACAAAAGCACCCAGACTGTCCCTCACTGGTGTCCACACACTACACCCAGCCTGACCCTCACTGCCATCCACACACCGCACCCAGACCGACCCTCACTGCCGTCCACATACTGCACCCAGACTGACCCTCGCTGCCACCCACACACCGCACCCAGACTGACCCTCACTGCCGTCCACACGCCACACCCAGACTGACCCTCACTTCCGTCCACACACCGCACCTAGACTGATCCTCACTGCCATCCACACACCGCCCCCAGACTGATCCTCACTGCTGTCCACACACCGCCCCGTGCCTGACCCTCACCGCCGTCCACACACCGCACCCAGACTGATCCTCACTGCCGTCCACACACCGCACCCAGACTGATCCTCACTGCTGTCCACACACCGCCCCCTGCCTGACCCTCACCGTCGTCCACACACCGCACACAGACTGACCTTCACTTTCATCCACACACTGCCCCCAGACAGACCCTCACTGCCGTCCACACACCGCACCCAGACTGACCCTCACTGCCTTCCACACACCGCACCGAGACTGACCTTCACTTTCATCCACACACTGCCCCCAGACAGAAACTCACCGCCGTCCACACACCGCACCCAGACTGATCCTCACTGACGTCCACACACCGCACCCAGACTGATCCTCACTGCTGTCCACACACCGACCCCTGCCTGACCCTCACCGCCGTCCACACACCACACACAGACTGTCCCTCACTGCTATCCACACAACACACCCAGACTGACACTCATTATCATCTACACACAGCACGCAGACGGTCCCTCACTGCCGTCCGCACACTACACCCAGAATGACCCCCTCTGCCATCCACACACCACACCCAGACTGACCCTTACTGCAATCCACACACCGCCCCCAGACTGACCCTCACTGCCGTTCACACACCGCTCCCAGACTGACCCTCACTGCCGTTCACACACCACACCCAGTCTGTCCCTCACTGCTGTCCACACACCGCACACAGACTGACGCTCACAGCCATCCACACACTGCACACAGACTGACCCTCACTGCCGTACACACACCGCACCCAGACTGACCCTCACTGCCGTCCACATAAAGTACCCACACTGACCCTCACTGCCGTCCACATAAAGTACCCAGACTGAACCTCACTGCCATCCACACACTGGTCCCAGACTTACCATCACTGCCATCCATAAACCGCCACCAGCCTGACCCTCACTGCCGTCCTCATACCACACCCAGACTGATCCTCGCTGCCACCCACACACCGCACCCAGACTGACCCTAACTGCCGTCCACACACCGCACCGAGACTGACCCTCACTGCCATTCGCACACAGCCCCCAGACTGACCCTCACTGCAGTCCACACAACACCCACAGCCTGACCCTCACTGACGTCCACACACCGCACACAGACTGATCCTCACTGCCGTCCACACACCGCACCCAGACTGACCCTCCCTGCCGTCCACACACCGCCCCCTGCCTGACCCTCATCACTATCCACACATCGCACCCAGCCTGACACTCACTGCCATCCACACACCGCACCCAGACTGACCCTCACTGCCATCCACACACTTCACCCAGCCTGACCCTCACTGCCATCCGCACACTGCATCCAGCCTGACCATCGCTGCCATCCGAACACCGCACCCAGCCTGAACCTCACTGCCGGGCACACACCGCACCCAGACTGACCCTCACTGGTGTCCACACACCGCAACCAGCCTGACCCTCACTGCCATCCACACACTGCCCCCAGACTGACCCTCATTGACGTCCACAGCCCGCAACGAGACGGACCCTCTCTTCCATCCACACATCGCACCCAGACTGACCCTCACTGCCCTCCTCACACAGCACCCAGACGGACCCTCACAGCCATCCACACACTGCACCCAGACTGACCCTCACGGCCGTCCCCACACCGCACGCAGACTGACCCTCACTGCCGTTCTCACACCACACACAGACTGTCCCTCACTGCTATCCACACAACGCACCCAGACTGACACTCACTACCAACCACACACAGCAACCAGACGGTCCCTCACTGCCGTCCGCACACTACACCCAGAATGACCCTCACTGCCGTCCACACACCGCACCCAGACTGACCCTCACTGCCGTCCACATAAAGTAGCCAGACTGAACCTCACTGCCGTCCACATAAAGTAGCCAGACTGAACCTCACTGCCGTCCACACACCACACCCAGACTGATCCGCACACTGCACCCAGACTGACCCTCAATGCCGTCCACACACCGCAACAAGACTGACCCTCACTGCCATTCACACACCGCACCCAGACTGACCCTCACTGCCGTCCACATCCCGCACCGAGACGGACTCTCACTTCCATCCACACACCGCACCCAGACTGACCCTCACGGCCGTCCACACACCGCACCGGGACTGACTCCACACACCAACCCAGACTGATCCTCGCTGCCAAAGACACACCGCAACCAGACTCACCCTTACTGACGTCCACACACCGTACCGAGACTGACTCACACTGCCGTCCACATACCGCACCCAGAATGATCCTCACTGCCCTTCACACACCGTCCCCAGACTGACCCTCACTGCCGTCCACACACCACACCCAGACTGATCCTCGCTGCCACCCACACACCGCACCCAGACTGATCCTCGCTGCCACCCACACACCGCACCCAGACTGACCCTCACTGCCGTCCACATACCACACCCAGACTGACCCTCACTGCCATCCATATACAACACCCAGACTGACCCTCACTGCCGTCCACACACCGCACCTAAACTGACCCTCACTGCCATTAACACACTGCCCGCATACTGACCCTCACTGCCATTCACACAGCCCCCAGACTGATCCTCACTGCTGTCCCCACAGCACCCCCAGCCTGACCCTCACTGCCGTCCACACACCGCACCCAGACTGATCCTCACTGCCGTCCAGACACCGCACCCAGACTGACCATCACTGCCGTCCACACACCGCCCCCTGCCTGACCCTCACCGCCATTCACACACCTCACACAGACTGACCCTCACTGCCATCCACACACCACATCCAGACTGACCATCACTGTCATTCACATACTACACCCAGACTGACCCTCACTGCCATCCACTCACCGCACCCAGCCTGACACTCACTGCCATCCACACACCACATCCAGCCTGACCCTCACTGCCATCCACACACTTCACCCAGACTAACCCTCACTGCCATCCACACACCGCACCCAGCCTGACCCTCACTGCCATCCACACACTTCACCCAGACTAACCCTCACTTCCATCCACACACCGCACCCAGCCTGACAATCGCTGCCATCCGCACACCGCACCCAGCCTGACCCTCACTGCCGTCCACCCACTACCCCCAGCCTGTCCCTCACTGCCGTGCACACACCGCACCCAGACTGACCCTCACTGGTGTCCACACACCACACCCAGCCTGACCCTCACTGCCATCCACACACCGCACCCAGACTGACCCTCACTGCCGTCCACAGACTGCACCCAGACTGACCCTCGCTGCCACCCACACACCGCACCCAGACTGATCCTCACTGCTGTCCACACACCGCCCCCTGCCTGACCCTCACCGCCGTCCACACACCAAATCCAGACTGACCATCACTGCCATTCACATACCACACCCAGACTGACCCTCACTGCCATCCACTCACCGCACCCAGCCTGACCCTCACTGCCATCCACACACCGCCTCACTTCTGTCCACACAATGCACCCAGACTGACACTCACTACCATCCACACACAGCAACCAGACGGTCCCTCACTGCCGTCCGCACACTACACCCAGAATGACCCCCTCTGCCATCTACACACCACACCCAGACTGACCCTCACTGCAATCCACACACCGCCCCCAGACTGACCCTCACTGCCATTCACACACCGCTCCCAGTCTGACCCTCACTGCTGTCCACACACCGCACCCAGAATGATGCTCACAGCCATCCACACACCGCACACAGATTGACCCTCACTGTCGTCCACATAATGTACCCAGACTAACCCTCACTGCCGTCCACACACCACACCCAGACTGACCCTCACTGCTGTCCACACACCGCACCCAGTCTCACCCTCACTGCCATCCACTCATCGCACCCAGACTGACCCTCTCTGCCGTCCACACGCCACACCCAGACTGTCCCTCAGTGCTGACCACACACCGCACCCAGACTGACCCTCACTGCTGTCCACACACCGCACCCAGAATGACGCTCACAGCCATCCACACACCGCACACAGATTGACCCTCACTGTCGTCCACATAATGTACCCAGACTGACCCTCACTGCCATTCACACACCGCACACAGACTGACCCTCAATGCCGTTCACACACCGCACACAGACTGACCCTCAATGCCGTCCACATCCCGCACCGAGACGGAACCTCACTACCATCCACACACAGCACCCAGACGGACCCTCACAGCCGTACACACACCGCAGCCAGACGGACCCTCACTGCAGTCGTCACACAGTACCCAGACGGACCTTCAGAGCCATCCACACACCGCCTCCAGACTGACCCTCACTGCCGTCCACATACCACGCCCGGACTGACCCTCACTGCAATCCGCATACTGCACCCAGACTGACCCTCACTGCCGTCCACACACTGCACCCAGACTGACCCTCACTGCCATCCACACACCGCACCCAGACTGACCCTCACTGCCGTCCACACGCCACACCCAGACTGTCCCTCAGTGCTGACCACACACCGCACCCAGACTGACCCTCACTGCCGTCCACACACTGCACCCAGACTGACCCTCACTGCCATCCACACACCGCACCCAGAATGACCCCCTCTGCCATCTACACACCACACCCAGACTGACCCTCACTGCAATCCACACACCACCCCCAGACTGACCCACACTGCCATCCACACACTGCTCCCAGACTGACCCTCACTGCCATCCACTCACCGCACCCAACCTGACTCTCACTGCCATCCACACACCGCACCCAGCCTGACCCTCACTGCCATCCACACACTTCACCCAGACTAACCCTCACTGCCATCCACACAACGCACCCAGCCTGACCATCGCTGCCATCCGCACACTGCACCCAGCCTGACCCTCACTGCCGTCCACACACCACCCCCAGCATGTCCCTCACTGCCGTGCACACAAAAGCACCCAGACTGTCCCTCACTGGTGTCCACACACTGCACCCAGCCTGACCCTCACTGCCATCCACACACCGCACCCAGACCGACCCTCACTGCCGTCCACATACTGCACCCAGACTGACCCTCGCTGCCACCCACACACCGCACCCAGACTGACCCTCACTGCCGTCCACACACCACACCCAGACTGACCCTCACTGCCGTCCACACACCGCCCCCAGACTGATCCTCACTGCTGTCCACACACCGCCCCGTGCCTGACCCTCACCGCCGTCCACACACCGCACCCAGACTGATCCTCACTGCCGTCCACACACCGCACCCAGACTGATCCTCACTGCTGTCCACACACCGGCCTCTGCCTGACCCTCACCGCCGTCCACACACCGCACCCAGACTGACCTCACTGCCATCCACACACCGCACCGAGACTGACCTTCACTTTCATCCACACACTGCCCCCAGACAGACCCTCACTGCCGTCCACACACCGCACCCAGACTGACCCTCACTGCCTTCCACACACCGCCCCGAGACTGACCTTCACTTTCATCCACACACTGCCCCCAGACAGAAACTCACCGCCGTCCACACACCGCACCCAGACTGATCCTCACTGCCGTCCACACACCGCACACAGACTGACCCTCACTGCCTTCCACACACCGCACCGAGACTGACCTTCACTTTCATCCACACACTGCCCCCAGACAGAAACTCACCGCCGTCCACACACCGAACACAGACTGACGCTCACAGCCATCCACACACTGCACACAGACTGACCTCACTGCCGTACACACACCGCACCCAGACTGACCCTCACTGCCGTCCACATAAAGTACCCACACTGACCCTCACTGCCGTCTACATAAAGTACCCAGACTGAACCTCACTGCCATCCACACACTGGTCCCAGACTGACCATCACTGCCATCCATAAACCGCCCCCAGCCTGACCCTCACTGCCGTCCACATACCACACCCAGACTGATCCTCGCTGCCACCCACACACAGCCCCCAGACTGACCCTCACTGCAGTCCACACAACACCCACAGCCTGACCCTCACTGACGTCCACACACCGCACACAGACTGATCCTCACTGCCGTCCACACACCGCACCCAGACTGACCCTCCCTGCCGTCCACACACCGCCCCCTGCCTGACCCTCATCACTATCCACACATCGCACCCAGCCTGACACTCACTGCCATCCACACACCGCACCCAGACTGACCCTCACTGCCATCCACACACTTCACCCAGCCTGACCATCGCTGCCATCCGAACAGCGCACCCAGCCTGACCCTCACTGCCGTGCACACACCGCACCCAGACTGACCCTCACTGCCGGGCACACACCGCACCCAGACTGACCATCACTGCCATCCACACACTGCCCCCAGACTGACCCTCATTGACGTCCACAGCCCGCAACGAGACGGACCCTCTCTTCCATCCACACATCGCACCCAGACTGACCCTCACTGCCGTCCACACACCACACACAGACTGTCCGTCACTGATGTCCACACAACGCACCGAGACTGACACTCACTACCATCCACACACAGCACCCAGACGGACCCTCTCAGCCGTACACACACCGCAGCCAGACGGACCCTCACTGCCCTCCTCACACAGCACCCAGACGGACCCTCACAGCCATCCACACACTGCACCCAGACTGACCCTCAATGCCGTCGACACACCACACCCAGACTGGCCCTCACTGCAATCCGCACACCACATCCAGACTGACCCTCACTGCCGTCTCACACACCGCACCCAGACTAACGTTCAAAGCCGTCCACACGCCACACCCAGACTGACCCTCACTGCCATTCACATACCGCACAAAGGCTGACGCTCACAGCCATCCACACACCGCACACAAACTGACACTCACTGCCGTCCACACACCGCCCCTAGACTGACCCTCACTGCCGGCCACACACCGCCCCCAGACTGACCCTCACTGCAGTCCACACACCGCACCCAGCATGACCTTATCTGCCGTCCACACACCACACCCCGACTAACCCTCGCAGCCGTCCACACACCACAACCAGCCTGAACCTCGCTGCTGTCCACACACCACCCCCAGAATGATCTTCGCTGCCACCCACACACCGCACCCAGACTGACCCTCACTGCCGTCCACATACCGCACCCAGACTGACTATCACTTCCGTCCACACACATCACCCAGATTGAGCCTCACTGCCGTCCCAACACCGCACCCAGACTCACCCTAACTGCCGTCCACACACTGCCCCAGACTGACCCTCACTGCCATCCACACACTGCTCCCAGTCTGACCCTCACTTCCATCCACACACTGCTCCCAGGCTGACCCTCACAGCCATCCACACACCGCACCCAGACTGACAATCACTGCTCTCCACACTCTGCTCCCAGACTGACCCTCACTGCCATACACACACTGCCCCCAGTCTGACCCTCACTGCTGTCCACACACCACACCCAGAATGATCTTCGCTGCCACCCACACACCGCACCCAGACTGACCCTCACTGCCGTCCACATACGGCACCCAGACTGACTATCACTTCCGTCCACACACATCACCCAGACTGACCCTCACTGCCGTCCCCACACCGCACCCAGACTCACCCTAACTGCCGTCCACACACTGCCCCAGACTGACCCTCATTGCCATCCACACACTGCTCCCAGTCTGACCCTCACTTCCATCCACACACCGCCCCCAGCCTGACTCTCACTGCTGTCCCCACACCACACCCAGACTGATCTTTGCTGCCACCCACACACCGCACCCAGACTGATCCTCGCTGCCACCCACACACCGCACCCAGCCTGACCCTCACTGCCGTCCACACACTGCTCCCAGGCTGACCCTGACAGCCATCCACACATCGCACCCAGACTGACAATCACTGCTCTCCACAATCTGCTCCCAGACTGACCCTCACTGCCATCCACACACCGCCCCCAGCCTGACCCTCACTGCCGTCCACATACCGCACAAAGACTGACACTCACTTCCGTCCACACACATCATCCAGACTGACCCTCACTGCCGTCCACACACTGCCCCAGACTGACCCTCACTGCCATCCACACACTGCTCCCAGACTGACCCTCACCTCCACCCAGACTAATCTTCGCTGCCACCCACACACCGCACCCAGACTGATCCTCGCTGCCACCCACACACAGCACCCAGACTTACCCTCACTGCCGTCCACATACCGCCCCCAGCCTGACCCTCACTGCTGTCCATACACCACACCCAGACTGATCCTCGCTGCCACCCACACACCGCACCCAGACTGACCCTCACTGCCGTCCACACACTGCACCGAGACTGACCCTCACTGCCATTAACACACTGCCCCCAGACTGACCCTCACTGCCATCCACATACCGCACAAAGACTGACGCTCACAGCCATCCACACACCGCACACAAACTGATCCTCACTGCCGTCCACACACCGCACCCAGCATGACCCTCACTGCCGTCCACACACCGCCCCCAGACTGACCCTCACTGCAGTCCACACACCGCACCCAGCATGACCCTCACTGCCGTCCACACACCACACCCAGACTAACCCTCGCTGCCGTCCACACACCACACCCAGCCTGACCCTCACTGCCGTCCACACACTGCTCCCAGGCTGACCCTGACAGCCATCCACACATCGCACCCAGACTGACAATCACTGCTCTCCACAATCTGCTCCCAGACTGACCCTCACTGCCATCCACACACCGCCCCCAGCCTGACCCTCACTGCTGTCCACACACCACACCCAGACTGATCTTCGCTGCCACCCACACACCGCACCCATACTGATCCTCGCTGCCACCCACACACCGCACCCAGACGGACCCTCACAGCCATCCACACACTGCACCCAGACTGACCCTCAATGCCGTCGACACACCACACCCAGACTGGCCCTCACTGCAATCCGCACACCACATCCAGACTGACCCTCACTGCCGTCTCACACACCGCACCCAGACTAACGTTCAAAGCCGTCCACACGCCACACCCAGACTGTCCCTCACTGCCATTCACATACCGCATAAAGACTGATGCTCACAGCCATCCACACACCGCACACAAACTGACACTCACTGCCGTCCACACACCGCCCCTAGACTGACCCTCACTGCCGGCCACACACCGCCCCCAGACTGACCCTCACTGCAGTCCACACGCCGCACCCAGCATGACCTTATCTGCCGTCCACACACCACACCCCGACTAACCCTCGCAGCCGTCCACACACCACAACCAGCCTGAACCTCGCTGCTGTCCACACACCACCCCCAGAATGATCTTCGCTGCCACCCACACACCGCACCCAGACTGACCCTCACTGCCGTCCACATACCGCACCCAGACTGACTATCACTTCCGTCCACACACATCACCCAGATTGAGCCTCACTGCCGTCCCAACACCGCACCCAGACTCACCCTAACTGCCGTCCACACACTGCCCCAGACTGACCCTCACTGCCATCCACACACTGTTCCCAGTCTGACCCTCACTTCCATCCACACACTGCTCCCAGGCTGACCCTCACAGCCATCCACACACCGCACCCAGACTGACAATCACTGCTCTCCACACTCTGCTCCCAGACTGACCCTCACTGCCATACACACACTGCCCCCAGTCTGACCCTCACTGCTGTCCACACACCACACCCAGAATGATCTTCGCTGCCACCCACACACCGCACCCAGACTGACCCTCACTGCCGTCCACATACGGCACCCAGACTGACTATCACTTCCGTCCACACACATCACCCAGACTGACCCTCACTGCCGTCCCCACACCGCACCCAGACTCACCCTAACTGCCGTCCACACACTGCCCCAGACTGACCCTCATTGCCATCCACACACTGCTCCCAGTCTGACCCTCACTTCCATCCACACACCGCCCCCAGCCTGACTCTCACTGCTGTCCCCACACCACACCCAGACTGATCTTTGCTGCCACCCACACACCGCACCCAGACTGATCCTCGCTGCCACCCACACACCGCACCCAGACTGACCCTCACTGCCGTCCACATACCGCACAAAGACTGACACTCACTTCCGTCCACACACATCATCCAGACTGACCCTCACTGCCGTCCACACACTGCCCCAGACTGACCCTCACTGCCATCCACACACTGCTCCCAGACTGACCCTCACTTCCACCCAGACTAATCTTCGCTGCCACCCACACACCGCACCCAGACTGATCCTCGCTGCCACCCACACACAGCACCCTGACTTACCCTCACTGCCGTCCACATACCGCCCCCAGCCTGACCCTCACTGCTGTCCATACACCACACCCAGACTGATCCTCGCTGCCACCCACACACCGCACCCAGACTGACCCTCACTGCCGTCCACACACTGCACCGAGACTGACCCTCACTGCCATTAACACACTGCCCCCAGACTGACCCTCACTGCCATCCACATACCGCACAAAGACTGACGCTCACAGCCATCCACACACCGCACACAAACTTATCCTCACTGCCGTCCACACACCGCACCCAGCATGACCCTCACTGCCGTCCACACACCGCCCCCAGACTGACCCTCACTGCAGTCCACACACCGCACCCAGCATGACCCTCACTGCCGTCCACACACCACACCCAGACTAACCCTCGCTGCCGTCCACACACCACACCCAGCCTGACCCTCACTGCCGTCCACACACTGCTCCCAGGCTGACCCTGACAGCCATCCACACATCGCACCCAGACTGACAATCACTGCTCTCCACAATCTGCTCCCAGACTGACCCTCACTGCCATCCACACACCGCCCCCAGCCTGACCCTCACTGCTGTCCACACACCACACCCAGACTGATCTTCGCTGCCACCCACACACCGCACCCATACTGATCCTCGCTGCCACCCACACACCGCACCCAGACGGACCCTCACAGCCATCCACACACTGCACCCAGACTGACCCTCAATGCCGTCGACACACCACACCCAGACTGGCCCTCACTGCAATCCGCACACCACATCCAGACTGACCCTCACTGCCGTCTCACACACCGCACCCAGACTAACGTTCAAAGCCGTCCACACGCCACACCCAGACTGACCCTCACTGCCATTCACATACCGCACAAAGACTGATGCTCACAGCCATCCACACACCGCACACAAACTGACACTCACTGCCGTCCACACACCGCCCCTAGACTGACCCTCACTGCCGGCCACACACCGCCCCCAGACTGACCCTCACTGCAGTCCACACACCGCACCCAGCATGACCTTATCTGCCGTCCACACACCACACCCCGACTAACCCTCGCAGCCGTCCACACACCACAACCAGCCTGAACCTCGCTGCTGTCCACACACCACCCCCAGAATGATCTTCGCTGCCACCCACACACCGCACCCAGACTGACCCTCACTGCCGTCCACATACCGCACCCAGACTGACTATCACTTCCGTCCACACACATCACCCAGATTGAGCCTCACTGCCGTCCCAACACCGCACCCAGACTCACCCTAACTGCCGTCCACACACTGCCCCAGACTGACCCTCACTGCCATCCACACACTGCTCCCAGTCTGACCCTCACTTCCATCCACACACTGCTCCCAGGCTGACCCTCACAGCCATCCACACACCGCACCCAGACTGACAATCACTGCTCTCCACACTCTGCTCCCAGACTGACCCTCACTGCCATACACACACTGCCCCCAGTCTGACCCTCACTGCTGTCCACACACCACACCCAGAATGATCTTCGCTGCCACCCACACACCGCACCCAGACTGACCCTCACTTCCGTCCACACACATCACCCAGACTGACCCTCACTGCCGTCCCCACACCGCACCCAGACTCACCCTAACTGCCGTCCACACACTGCCCCAGACTGACCCTCATTGCCATCCACACACTGCTCCCAGTCTGACCCTCACTTCCATCCACACACCGCCCCCAGCCTGACTCTCACTGCTGTCCCCACACCACACCCAGACTGATCTTTGCTGCCACCCACACACCGCACCCAGACTGATCCTCGCTGCCACCCACACACCGCACCCAGACTGACCCTCACTGCCGTCCACATACCGCACAAAGACTGACACTCACTTCCGTCCACACACATCATCCAGACTGACCCTCACTGCCGTCCACACACTGCCCCAGACTGACCCTCACTGCCATCCACACACTGCTCCCAGACTGACCCTCACCTCCACCCAGACTAATCTTCGCTGCCACCCACACACCGCACCCAGACTGATCCTCGCTGCCACCCACACACAGCACCCAGACTTACCCTCACTGCCGTCCACATACCGCCCCCAGCCTGACCCTCACTGCTGTCCATACACCACACCCAGACTGATCCTCGCTGCCACCCACACACCGCACCCAGACTGACCCTCACTGCCGTCCACACACTGCACCGAGACTGACCCTCACTGCCATTAACACACTGCCCCCAGACTGACCCTCACTGTCATCCACATACCGCACAAAGACTGACGCTCACAGCCATCCACACACCGCACACAAACTTATCCTCACTGCCGTCCACACACCGCACCCAGCATGACCCTCACTGCCGTCCACACACCGCCCCCAGACTGACCCTCACTGCAGTCCACACACCGCACCCAGCATGACCCTCACTGCCGTCCACACACCACACCCAGACTAACCCTCGCTGCCGTCCACACACCACACCCAGCCTGACCCTCACTGCCGTCCACACACTGCTCCCAGGCTGACCCTGACAGCCATCCACACATCGCACCCAGACTGACAATCACTGCTCTCCACAATCTGCTCCCAGACTGACCCTCACTGCCATCCACACACCGCCCCCAGCCTGACCCTCACTGCTGTCCACACACCACACCCAGACTGATCTTCGCTGCCACCCACACACCGCACCCATACTGATCCTCGCTGCCACCCACACACCGCACCCAGACTGACCCTCACTGCCGTCCACATACCGCACCCAGACTGACACTCACTTCCGTCCACACACATCACCCAGACTGACCCTCACTGCCGTCCCCACACCGCACCCAGTCTCACCCTTACTGCCGTCCACACACTGCCCCAGACTGACCCTCACTGCCATCCACACACTGCACCTAGACTGACCCTCACTGCCATTCATATACAGCCCCCAGACTGACTCTCACTGCCGTCCACACACCACATCCAGACTGACCCTCACTGCCATCCCCATACCACACCCAGACTGACCCTCACTGCCATCCACTCACCGCACCCAGCCTGACCCTCACTGCCATCCACTCACCGCACCCAGCCTGACCCTCACTGCCATCCACACACCGCACCCAGCCTGACCCTCACTGCCGTCCACACACAACCCCCAAACTTTCCCTCACTGCCACCCACACACCGCACCCAGACTGACCGTCACTGCCGTCCACACACCGCACCGAGAGTGACCCTCACTGCCATCCACACACTGCTCCCAGACTAACCCTGACTGACATCCATACACCGCCCCGAGCCTGACCCTCACTGCCGTCCACACACCACACCCAGACTGATCCTAGCTGCCACCCACACACCAACCGAGACTGACCCTCACTGCCATCCACACACTCACCGAGACTGACCCTCACTGCTGTCCACACAACGCACCCAGCCTGGCCCTCACTGCCATCCACACACCGCATCCAGACTGACTCTCACTGCAGTCCACACACCACACACAGACTACCCCTCACTGCTATCCACACAACGCACCCAGACTGACACTCATTACCATCCACACACCGCAGCCAGACGGACCCTCACTGCCGTCCTCACACAGCACTCAGTCGGACCCTCACTGCCATCCACACACTGCACCCAGACTGACCCTCACTGACATCCACACACCGCCCCCAGCCTGACCCTCACTGCCGTCCACACACCACACCCAGACTGATCCTCGCTGCCACCCACACACCAACCGAGACTGACCCTCACTGCTGTCCACACACTCACCCAGACTGACCCTCACTGCTGTCCACACACCACACCCAGACTGATCCTCGCTGCCACCCACACACCAACCGAGACTGACCCTCACTGCTGTCCACACACTCACCCAGACTGACCCTCACTGCTATCCACACAACGCACCCAGACTGACACTCATTACCATCCACACACCGCAGCCAGACGGACCCTCACTGCCGTCCTCACACAGCACTCAGTCGGACCCTCACTGCTGTCCACACAACGCACCCAGACTGACCCTCACTGACTTCCACACCCCGCACCGCGACGGACCCTCACTTCCATCCACACACCGCACCCAGACTGACTCTCACTGCAGTCCACACACCACACACAGACTACCCCTCACTGCTATCCACACAACGCACCCAGACTGACACTCATTACCATCCACACACCGCAGCCAGACGGACCCTCACTGCCGTCCTCACACAGCACTCAGTCGGACCCTCACAGCCATCCACACACCGCACACAGACTGACCCTCACTGGCGTCCACATACCACGCCCAGACTGACCCTCACTGCAATCCGCGTACCGCACCCAGACTGACCCTCACTGCCGTCCACACACCGCACCCAGACTGACCCTCACTGCCGTCCACACACTGCACCCAGACTGATCCTCACTGCCATCCACACACCTCACCCAGACTGACCCTCACTGCCATCCACACGCCACACCCAGACTGTCCCTCAGTGCTGACCACACACCGCACTCAGACTGACCCTCACTGCCATCCACACACTGCACCCAGACGGACCCTCACTGACATCCACACACCGCCCCCAGCCTGACCCTCACTGCCGTCCACACACCACACCCAGACTGATCCTCGCTGCCACCCACACACCAACCGAGACTGACCCTCACTGCTGTCCACACACTCACCCAGACTGACCCTCACTGCTGTCCACACACCGCACCCAGCCTGACCCTCACTGCCGTCCACACACCGCACCCAGACTGACCCTCACTGCCGTCCACACACCGCACCGAGACTGACCGTCACTGCCATCCGCAAACTGCCCCCAGACTGACGCTCACTGACGTCCACACCGCGCACTGAGGCGGACCCTCACTTCCATCCACATACCGCACCCAGACTGACCCTCACTACCGTCCACACAACACACCCAGACTGACTCTCACTGCCGTCCACATACCACACCCAGACTGACCCTCACTGCCATCCACACACTGCTCCCAGTCTGACCCTCACTTCCATCCACACACTGCTCCCAGGCTGACCCTCACAGCCATCCACACACCGCACCCAGACTGACAATCACTGCTCTCCACACTCTGCTCCCAGACTGACCCTCACTGCCATACACACACTGCCCCCAGTCTGACCCTCACTGCTGTCCACACACCACACCCAGAATGAACTTCGCTGCCACCCACACACCGCACCCAGACTGACCCTCACTGCCGTCCACATACGGCACCCAGACTGACTATCACTTCCGTCCACACACATCACCCAGACTGACCCTCACTGCCGTCCACACACCGCACCCAGACTCACCCTAACTGCCGTCCACACACTGCCCCAGACTGACCCTCACTGCCATCCACACACTGCTCCCAGTCTGACCCTCACTTCCATCCACACACCGCCCCCAGCCTGACTCTCACTGCTGTCCCCACACCACACCCAGACTGATCTTTGCTGCCACCCACACACCGCACCCAGACTGATCCTCGCTGCCACCCACACACCGCACCCAGACTGACCCTCACTGCCGTCCACATACCGCACAAAGACTGACACTCACTTCCGTCCACACACATCATCCAGACTGACCCTCACTGCCGTCCACACACTGCCCCAGACTGACCCTCACTGCCATCCACACACTGCTCCCAGACTGACCCTCACTTCCACCCAGACTAATCTTCGCTGCCACCCACACACCGCACCCAGACTGATCCTCGCTGCCACCCACACACAGCACCCAGACTTACCCTCACTGCCGTCCACATACCGCCCCCAGCCTGACCCTCACTGCTGTCCATACACCACACCCAGACTGATCCTCGCTGCCACCCACACACCGCACCCAGACTGACCCTCACTGCCGTCCACACACTGCACCGAGACTGACCCTCACTGCCATTAACACACTGCCCCCAGACTGACCCTCACTGCCATCCACATACCGCACAAAGACTGACGCTCACAGCCATCCACACACCGCACACAAACTGATCCTCACTGCCGTCCACACACCGCACCCAGCATGACCCTCACTGCCGTCCACACACCGCCCCCAGACTGACCCTCACTGCAGTCCACACACCGCACCCAGCATGACCCTCACTGCCGTCCACACACCACACCCAGACTAACCCTCGCTGCCGTCCACACACCACACCCAGCCTGACCCTCACTGCCATCCACACACTGCTCCCAGGCTGACCCTGACAGCCATCCACACACCGCACCCAGACTGACAATCACTGCTCTCCACAATCTGCTCCCAGACTGACCCTCATTGCCATCCACACACCGCCCCCAGCCTGACCCTCACTGCTGTCCACACACCACACCCAGACTGATCTTCGCTGCCACCCACACACCGCACCCATACTGATCCTCGCTGCCACCCACACACCGCACCCAGACTGACCCTCACTGCCGTCCACATAACGCACCCAGACTGACACTCACTTCCGTCCACACACATCACCCAGACTGACCCTCACTGCCGTCCCCACACCGCACCCAGTCTCACCCTTACTGCCGTCCACACACTGCCCCAGACTGACCCTCACTGCCATCCACACACTGCACCTAGACTGACCCTCACTGCCATTCACATACAGCCCCCAGACTGACTCTCACTGCCGTCCACACACCACATCCAGACTGACCCTCACTGCCATCCCCATACCACACCCAGACTGACCCTCACTGCCATCCACTCACCGCACCCAGCCTGACCCTCACTGCCATCCACTCACCGCACCCAGCCTGACCCTCACTGCCATCCACACACCGCACCCAGCCTGACCCTCACTGCCGTCCACACACAACCCCCAAACTTTCCCTCACTGCCACCCACACACCGCACCCAGACTGACCGTCACTGCCGTCCACACACCGCACCGAGAGTGACCCTCACTGCCATCCACACACTGCTCCCAGACTAGCCCTGACTGACATCCACACACCGCCCCCAGCCTAACCCTCACTGCCGTCCACACACCACACCCAGACTGATCCTCGCTGCCACCCACACACCAACCGAGACTGACCCTCACTGCCATCCACACACTCACCGAGACTGACCCTCACTGCTGTCCACACAACGCACCCAGCCTGGCCCTCACTGCCATCCACACACCGCATCCAGACTGACCCTCACTGCCGTCCACACACCGCACCCAGACTGACCCTCACTGCCGTCCACACACCGCACCGAGACTGACCTTCACTGCCATCCACACACTGCCCCCAGACTGACCCTCACTGACTTCCACACCCCGCACCGCGACGGACCCTCTCTTCCATCCACACACCGCACCCAGACTGACTCTCACTGCAGTCCACACACCACACACAGACTACCCCTCACTGCTATCCACACAACGCACCCAGACTGACACTCATTACCATCCACACACCGCAGCCAGACGGACCCTCACTGCCGTCCTCACACAGCACCCAGACGGACCCTCACAGCCATCCACACACCGCACACAGACTGACCCTCACTGGCGTCCACATACCACGCCCAGACTGACCCTCACTGCAATCCGCGTACCGCACCTAGACTGACCCTCACTGCCGTCCACACACCGCACCCAGACTGACCCTCACTTCCGTCCACACACTGCACCCAGACTGATCCTCACTGCCATCCACACACCTCACCCAGACTGACCCTCACTGCCATCCACACGCCACACCCAGACTGTCCCTCAGTGCTGACCACACACTGCACCCAGACTGACCCTCACTGCCATCCACACACCGCCCCCAGCCTGACCCTCACTGCCGTCCACACACCACACCCAGACTGATCCTCGCTGCCACCCACACACCAACCGAGACTGACCCTCACTGCTGTCCACACACTCACCCAGACTGACCCTCACTGCTGTCCACACACCGCACCCAGCCTGACCCTCACTGCCGTCCACACACCGCACCCAGACTGACCCTCACTGCCGTCCACACACCGCACCGAGACTGACCGTCACTGCCATCCGCAAACTGCCCCCAGACTGACGCTCACTGACGTCCACACCGCGCACTGAGACGGACCCTCACTTCCATCCACATACCGCACCCAGACTGACCCTCACTACCGTCCACACAACACACCCAGACTGACTCTCACTGCCGTCCACACACCACACACAGATTATCCCTCACTGCTATCCACACAACGCACCCAGACTGACACTCACTACCATCCACACACCGCAGCCAGACGGACCCTCACTGCCGTCCTCACACAGCACCCAGACGGACCCTCACAGCCATCCACACACCGCACACAGACTGACCCTCACTGCCATCCACATACCACACCCAGACAGACCCTCACTGCAATCCGCGCACCGCACCCAGACTCACCCTCACTACCGTCCACATATCGCACCCAGACTGACTATCACTTCCGTCCACACCCATCACCCAGACTGACCCTCACTGCCGTCCCCACACCGCACCCAGACTCGCCCTTACTGCCGTCCACACTCTGCCCCAGACTGACCCTCAATGCCATCCACACACTGCTCCCAGACTGACCCTCACTTCCATCCACACAACGCCCCCAGCCTGACCCTCACTGCTGTCCATACACCACACCCAGACTGATCCTCGCTGCCACCCACACACCGCACCCAGACTGACCCTAACTGCCGTCCACACACCGCACCGAGACTGACCCTCACTGCCATTAACACACTGCCCCCAGACTGACCCTCACTGCCATCCACATACCGCACAAAGACTGACGCTCACAGCCATCCACACACCGCACACAAACTTATCCTCACTGCCGTCCACACACCGCACCCAGCATGACCCTCACTGCCGTCCACACACCGCCCCCAGACTGACCCTCACTGCAGACCACACACCGCACCCATCATGACCCTGACTGCCGTCCACACACCACACCCAGACTAACCCTCGCTGCTGTCCACACATCACACCCAGCCTGACCTTCACTGCCGTCCACATATTGCTCCCAGGCTGACCCTGACAGCCATCCACACACCGCACCCAGACTGACCCTCACTGCTCTCCACACTCTGCTCCCAGACTGATCTTCACTGCCATCCACACACCGCCCCCAGACTGACCCTCACTGCTGTCCACACACCACACCCAGACTGATCTTCGCTGCCACCCACACTCCGCACCCAGACTGATCCTCGCTGCCACCCACACACCGCACCCAGACTGACCCTCTCTGCCGTCCACATACCGCACCCAGACTGACCCTCACCTCCGTCCACACACATCACCCAGACTGACCCTCACTGCCGTCCCCACACCGCACCCAGACTCACCCTTACTGCCGTCCACACACTGTCCCCAGACTGACCCTCACTTCCATCCACACACCGCCCCCAGCCTGACCCTCACTGCTGTCCATACACCACACCCAGACTGACCCTCACTGTCGTCCACACACCATACCCAGTCTGACCCCCACTCCTGTCCACATACCATACCTAGACTGACCCTCACCTCCATCCACACACCACCCCTAGCCTGACACTCACCACCGCCGACACAATCCCCCCAGCCCAACTCTCACCACCGCCCACACACCACCCGAACAATGTACCTCACCACCGTCGGCACACCGCACCCAGCCTGTCCCTCACCACCATCCACACACCACCTCCACCCTCACCGTCATCGAAGTCAAACACACCACCCACAGCCTGACCCTCACTGCCGTTCATCAACCGCCCCCAGCCTGACCCCCACCACCATCCACCAACCACCCTGGCCTGAACCCCACCGCCGTCCAACGCTGACCCAAGCCTGACCCTCATCGCCATTCACACGCCCTCCTGAGACGGACTCTTACCGCCATCCAGCATCGCACGCGGCCTGACCCTCACTGCCATCAAGCATCGCAGCTGGCCTGACCCTCACCACCAGCTACACACCGCCGTCGGCCTGATCCTCACCATCACCCACACACCACCCCAGACTGACCCTCATTAATGTTGAACTCACCGCCCCAGCCTGACCTTCACCACCATCCACCAATGACCCCAGCCTGACCGTCATCAACGTCAAACACACCGTCACCAGCCTGACCCTCACCACCATCCACACACCGCCGCAGACTGACCCTCATTGATGTAAAACACATTGCCATGAGTCTGACCCTCACCGCCATCCACCAATGACGCCACCCTGACCATCTCCACCGTCCACACACATCACCTCAGCCTGACCGTCATCGACATCAAATACACTGCCCACAGTCTGACCCTCACCGCTGTCTACCCATACCACAGCCTGACCCTCACCGCCGTCCAACATGAGTCCCACCTCCCGCACTCAGCACCACACCCCACACCAAAACTCATGCCCGCTGCTCCCATCCAACACTGCTACCCTGCCACGAATGCACTCCCCAACCCCGTCCAACACCGCCACCTCCCTTACCCCTTCCAACACTGCCCCCTCCCCCAACTCCGTCCAACACCACCCCCTCCCACAACCCTGTTCAACACCGCCCCATCCCCCACCCCGTCCAACACCACCCTCTCCCCCAAACCGTCCAACACCGCCCCCTTCCCCCAACCCCATCAAACATTTCCCCCTCCCCAAAACCGTCCAACACAGTCCCCTTCCCCAACCCAAAACTGCCTCCTTCCCCCAACCCCGTCCAACACAACACCCTCCCCAACCCAATCCAACACCACGTCCTCCCCAAACACGGCCAACACCGCCCCCTCCCCAACCCCATCCAACATCGCCCCCTGCCTCAACCCCCTCTCTCACACTCCCTCTCCCCTCTCTCTACCCCCCTCTTCCCCCTCTCTCTCCCCCTCACTCTCTCGCCCCCCTCTCTCTCACACACCTCTCTCACCCCCACTCGCTCTTGCCCTCTCTCTCTCGACCGCCCTCGCTCCCCTCTCTCTCTCAACCCCCTCTCTCTCTACCCCCTCTCTCCCTCTCTCTCAACTTCCTCTCTCTCTCTCGCCCTCACTCTATCACTCACTCGCCCCCCACTTTCGCCCCCATTTTGCCCCCCTCTTTCGTCCCACTCTTTTGCCCCTCCTTTCGCACACTCTCTCTTTCACTCCCCCTCTCTTTCGCCCCCCTCTTTCGAGCCCCTCTCTTTTCCCAACCCCTCTTTTGCCCCCTCTCTTTCTTCACCGTCTCTTTCGTCATTCCTTGCCCCTGCTCTCTCTCGTCCCCCTCTCTCTCTCGCCCACTCTCTCTCGCCCACTCTCTCTATCATCCCCCCTCTCTTGCCCCCCTCTCTCTTGCTCCCCTCTCTCTCCCCCTCACTCTATCTCACCCTGCTCATTCACTCTCCCTGCACATTCTCTCTCTCTCGCCCACTCTCACTCTGTCGCTCTCTACCCACCATCTCGTCCCTCTGTCTGTCTCTCTCTATCTCTTTCTCTCTCTGTCACTCTCTCTCTATTTCTCTCTCACTTTCTCTCTCTCTCTGGACCCATCTCCCCCCTTGCTCACTCTCCCTCTCTCTCTCAAGTCACTATCGCCTCATCTCTCTCTCTCTCTCTCCCCTTCTCTCTCTCGTTATCGCCCCTGTCTCGCTTTCACTTGCCACCATCCCCTACCTCTCTTGCACCCCCCCGTATTGCTCAGCTCCTCTCGTTCTCTCGCTCAGCCTCTCTCTCTCAATTTCTCTCTCTCTCATTCTCTGTCTCACCCTCTCTCTCTCTACTCCTCACCCTCTGTCTGTCCTTCTCTCTCTCTCTCTCTCTTTCCTCGCATGTCTCTCTCTCTCACTATCTCCCTCTCTCAGCTCCTCTCTCTTGCCCCACTCTTTCGCTCCCTCGCTCTCAACCTCTCTCTGCCGCCGACCCCCCCCGTCCCTTCTCTCTCACTCTCGAAAACCCTCTCGCAGACTTCTCTCCTTCTCACCCATCCTCTCTCTTTCCTCTCTCTCGCCATCGCTCCATCGTTCTCTCACTCGCCCTGTCTCTTTATCTCTCCCCTAATACTCTCTCTCTCTCTCTCTTTACCTTGCTCTCGCTGACTCACTTCGGTCCCCTTATTCTCTCTCTCACGTTTCTTTTCTCCCTCTCTCTCACTCTGTCTCTCTCTCTCTCTCTTTCTGTCTCGCCCTGTCTTGCCCCTGCGCTCTCGCTGTCACCCTTTCTCTCTCCCACACCCCTCTCTGTCAAACCCCCTCTCACGGAGCGCTCTCTCCTTCTTGAACTTCCTCTCTCTCTCTCGTCTCTCCCGCCCTCGCTCTCTCCCAACAAGACACTCTCTCTCTTCTCCTCTCTCTGTCTTATCCCCTCTATCTCTCTTTTCCCTCCATCTCTCTCAAACCCCGTTTCTCTGTCTCTTGCCCCTTCTGTCTCTCTTGCTCCCTCTCCCTCTCTTGCCCCTCAATCTCTCTTACCCATCTCTCTTTCTTGATCTCTTAATGCCTCCCTCTCTCGCTTCTTCTTTCTCTCACCCCCTCTCTCCTTCCCCCTCCTTCTCTCTGTCTTGCCCTCCCCTCTCTCACTCATTCTCTCTCACCTCTATGTCTCTCCCATCCGTTTTTCTCTCTCTCACTCACCTCATCATTCTCTCACCCACTCTAACTCTCTCTTGCCCTGTCTGTCTCGCCCTCACAAACTCTCCCTCACTCGCCCTCTCACTCACTCCCCCGCCTGCTTCCTTGCCCCTCTCTCTCGATCCCCTCCTCTCTCTCTCTCCAGACCCCCTCTTTCTCGACCCTCTCTCTTGCTGCCTCTATCTCTCTCGACCTCCCACTTTTTTGCACCTCTCTCTATCTCTCACCCCTGCCTCTCTCTCATTCTCTCAGCCCTCATTCTCTCTCTCTCTCTCCCCTCTCTCCTCGTCTCTCTCTCTCTCACCTCCCCATCTCTCTCATCGACTTTCTCTCTCCTTCTCCCTCTCTCTCTAAGACTTGCCCCCTTTCTCTCTCGTTCCCTTCCTCGCACCTCTCTGTCTCTCTATCTCTCTCTTGCCTCTGCCTCTCATTATCTTCTCCCCTGTCTCTCTCTCCCTACTTCACCCTATCTCTCTCTTGCCCCCTGCTCCTTCACTGTCTCTCCCCGTTCTCTCACTCTCGATCCCCCTCCCTCGGTGTCTCTCTCTCCCCACCTCCCTCCGTTTCTCTCTGACTGAATCTCTCTTCCTTCTGTCCCTCCCTCTCTCTCTGACACACTCTGTCTCCCTGGCCCTTCCCTCTCCCTCTAACCCAGAGACTTGGGGGTTGGTCGTGAGTCTGCGTTTGGGGGGTGGGGTGAGATGATAGAGAGATGTGGCAAATGGGAGGAGGGGAAAATAGGGTAGAGACGGAATTGCGGGTGGGAGACAGAGATGGCAGGAGAGAGATAGTAAGGGTGAGGTGGAGAGGGAAGAGTGGAGGCAGGTGGAGAATCTCGTGTTGGGGGTGTGAGAGGGAGGGGGAGGGTGAGGGAGAAACAATAGTGAAGGCAGGTGGAGAAATCGGAGTTGAGGGGTGTCTGAGAGGGGACGAGAGAATGAAAGGGAGAGGAGGTGAGAAAGAGGCTGTGCAGAAAGAGAGAGAGAGGGAGAGATGTAATGGGAAAGAGTAGGGGAGAGGAAATGGGGAGGCCAGGTTAGAGTGGGAGGGGGTCAGAGCGAGTTAAACCCAGCTCCTAAGCTCAAGGCGCTGTGCCCTCCACTTCCCTGAGAACCAGGACTTGGGGCTGAGTCTGTCTCTCTCCAGCTCAGCTTCTCCAACACAAAGACACACAACAACATCAGTCACTCTGGTGCTCACGCTTTAATCAACATAGAACATAGAACATAGAACATAGAACAATACAGCACAGAACAGGCCCTTCGGCCCACGATGTTGTGCCGAACTTCTATCCTAGATTAAGCACCCATCCATGTACCTATCCAAATGCCGCTTAAAGGTCGCCAATGAATCTGACTCTACCACTCCCACGGGCAGCGCATTCCATGCCCCCACCACTCTCTGGGTGAAGAACCCACCCCTGACATCTCCCCTATACCTTCCACCCTTCACCTTAAATTTATGTCCCCTTGTAACACTCTGTTGTACCCGGGGAAAAAGTTTCTGACTGTCTACTCTATCTATTCCTCTGATCATCTTATAAACCTCGATCAAGTCACCCCTCATCCTTCGCCGTTCCAACGAGAAAAGGCCGAGAACTCTCAACCTATCCTCGTATGACCTACTCTCCATTCCAGGCAACATCCTGGTAAATCTTCTCTGCACCCTCTCCAAAGCTTCCACATCTTTCCTAAAGTGAGGCGACCAGAACTGCACACAGTACTCCAAATGTGGCCTAACCAAAGTCCTGTACAGCTGCAACATCACCTCACGACTCTTGAATTCAATCCCTCTGCTAATGAACGATAATACTCCATAGGCCTTCTTACAAACTCTATCCACCTGAGTGGCAACCTTCAAAGATCTATGTACATAGACCCCAAGATCCCTCTGTTCCTCCACCTGACCAAGAACCCTACCATTAACCCTGTATTCCGCATTCTTATTTGTTCTTCCAAAATGGACAACTTCACACTTGGCAGGGTTGAACTCCATCTGCCACTCCTCAGCCCAGCTCTGCATCATATCTAAGTCCCTCTGCAGCCGACAACAGCCCTCCTCACTGTCCACAACTCCACCTATCTTTTTTAAACATTTGTAAACATTTTTATTGTTTACAAATGGAAGTGATGGATACAGTCAGTGGGATGGTGCCTTTTCTCACTGGTCCCTGAGCTGTGAGAAGCATTGAAATGTTTCCCTGTAACCCCCCTATGGTATAAGGATGGACAAACCAGCTCTACCCTCAGTCTGTTACCATAGCGACAGGGTACTACATCACTGAAACACTGAACTGAAATGAGAAAATCCCGGATGGATAGATTAATGAGGGAATTTGATGGATGGATGGATTTGGGTGAAGGGACATTTCAGCACATTCTTCAGCTGCTGCCTGAACTTAGTCTGGGTCACGGCATAAATCGCGGTGTTTGTGCAGCAACTGAGGAGCTGCAGCATGAAGCCCAATTCCCGCACAAAGGGATCGAGATACACAGACTGATACCCAAAATACCACATGCGTCTCCATATAGAATACAGAATGAACGTTGACCATAACAGGATGAAATTGGCCGAGATCACAAACAGTAAAATGATGGATTGTATTCGGTTTCTCATTTCTGTGTCAGACTGAGCGTCCCCATTGGTGTGAGTGTGGAGTCTCCTGCGGGCTCTGCTGGTCACTAAAATGTGTCTGACAGTGAGAACATTGAGCAGCAGAATCAGGAGAAATGGGACACACGGGGTTAGAATGTGATGGAGGAGCTCGATTGTGACCCAGACAATGGAGGAACGAACAGCGAGTTTTACAAAACAAAACCAGGGGAGGTTCACCATCCAATACAAAGCCGTGAACATAAAATACCAGGAAATGTTCTTTAAACAGCTCAGCACAGTCACTGCTCCCAGAACCACAGCGGCCGTTTTCTCACTGCAATATTTACTTTTCAGCTTCTGGCAACAAATGGCCACAAACCGATCAAAGGTGAAAGTGACGGTGAACCAGACAGAGCAGTCAGTGGCTGCATAAAGCAGGACGGCGTGGATATTACACACGGGGACGGACTCCCTCAGGAAATAAAACTGTTCCCGATAAACAATGGGAATGTGTCTCAGTATCAGGTCGAGGATAATGACCGAGAGATCCGCCGCTGCCATGGCCCCCAGGTAACGTCTGACACATGGAGACAATCCACAATCTTTATAAAGCAGGACGTAGATGGTCACTAGGTTAACTGTGAGGAAGGAAAACAAACCCATTATCCATCAGCCTGGAGGCAAAGGGACCCGTTTGATCGGGGACCCAGTGAGATTTTCGAATGTCTCCCTGTATTCAGGGATTTATTAAAATAATTGGAGCTGGAATAACAAATGGGAAGGTCGGAATTACTGACAAAAATGTGACATAAACCACAAGAAACCCTCCCTCCCCAAACACACAGAGACACATCCATAAAGACAGATGGTTTCTAGAACATTCCCACACACTCGATCACTCGAGAGCAGACACAGGTCACTCCTTCCCAGTTCCTAATACGGAGGGTGGAAACGTTGCTGTCCTGAAGGATTCTCTCCCACTTTCCTGAAGACAAACGGAGTTAGGGAATTCCTGTATTTTGGTCTAAATTGTGGTCGATCCTGAATCGTGAAGAAATGTAAAGGCAGGGAAAACGTATTCACCCCTTTAACTGCCTGAGGGGCCTTCGGAACAGTGTCTCCTTCTCCCTGGAACGGGATCTCTTCCCTCGGGATCTTATCGTTTGTTCAATTCACTAACGTCCGGCCGTTCACAAACAATGTCAGGGACAGAACGTTCTGGGGAATGTCAGTTATAGAATGTCAGGGACAGAACGTTCCTGGGAATGGCAATTATAGAATGTCGGGGACAGAAGGTTCCGGGAAATGTCAGTTATAGAATGTCAGGGACAGAACGTTCCTGGGAATGGCAGTTATAGAATGTTGGGGACGGAACGTTCCAGGGAATCGCAGTTATAGAATGTTGGGGACAGAACGTTCCGGGGAATGTCAGTTATAGAATGTCGGGGACAGAAGGTTCCGGGGAAACCCTTGACCTGTCCATCACCTTTCCCCCCTCCCCACCCAACCAACATGATGTACTGTGCCTGGACACATTGTAACATTAATGGGGTGAGAGACGGAGGGTCCAATCACAGGAATGGGAACTGAAGGCATTGCCAGATCAATCCACCTCACAGAACCAGCCCAGACACCATACACCCAGAGGAGATATCTGTTCACCGTGGAACACTGTACAGACCAGGACAGTGTACTGCTCAGTGCAACCCAGCAATCTGTCCAGAGTGGAACACTGCGCAGATCAGATCAGGGTATTGATATATAACCCCGGAATAGATATCTGTCCAGCACGGGGAGCTGTGCAGACCACAGCAGTGCATTGATCTATAACCCCGGACTAGATATCTGTCCAGGGCGGGGAGCTGTGCACACCACAGCAGTGCATTGATCTATAAACCCGGACGAGATATCTGTCCAGCAGCGAGAGCTGTGCAGACCACAGCAGTGCATTGATCTATAAACCCGGAATAGATATCTGTCCAGGACGGGGAGCTGTGCAGACCACAACAGGGCACGAATGTGTGAACCTGAAACAAATATCCATCCAGCATGGGGAGCTGCACAGACCACATTATTGTATTATCTATAAACCTCAACTCCATAGTCTGACCAGCACAGCGACCTGTGCAGTGATCACCCGTGAATTAATTTGCAGACCTGGAGCAGTTACCCTCCCAGCATGTAGGACTGTGTACCCCACCCCAGTGCATTGATCTGTAAACCAGGCGCAGTTACCCTCCCAGCATGTCGGACTGTGTACCCCACCCCAGTGCATTGATCTGTAAACCAGGCGCAGTTACCCTCCCAGCATGTCGGACTGTGTACACCACCCCAGTGCATTGATCTGTAAACCAGGCGCAGTTACCCTCTCAGCATGTCGGACTGTGTACCCCACCCCAGTGCATTGATCTGTAAACCAGGCGCAGTTACCCTCCCAGCATGTCGGACTGTGTACCCCACCCCAGTGCATTGATCTGTAAACCAGGCGCAGTTACCCTCCCAGCATGTCGGACTGTGTACCCCACCCCAGTGCATTGATCTGTAACCCAGGAGCAGTTACCCTCCCAGCATGTAGGACTGTGTACACCACCCCAGTGCATTGATCTGTAAACCAGGCGCAGTTACCCTCTCAGCATGTCGGACTGTGTACCCCACCCCAGTGCATTGATCTGTAACCCAGGAGCAGTTACCCTCCCAGCATGTAGGACTGTGTACCCCACCCCAGTGCATTGATCTGTAACCCAGGAGCAGTTTCCCTCCCAGCATGTAGGACTGTGTACACATTCCAGTGCAATGCTCAGTAACACTGTGTTAGATCCCTGCCCAGTGTGGGGAAACATTCAGCCCGTTCTGGAACTGACTGGATGTACATCTCCCACCCATTTACAGCTCCATGTCTCCATTGTTGCCCTGACAAGGGGGTGCTGTGGGTGTGAACATCACTGACAGGGAGAGATGGCGGGGGAATCAGTTTAAATATCACCACATGGGAAGGGGTTTGGGGTATAGACAGAGAGGGGGAGACTGAGAGATACTATCATTGAAGGATGTGTTCCCATGTTGCAGAATACTGAAATGTAGACACTTCGATAACATCCTGTAACATGAGCCTGTCTTCCCAGGGAAGATGGGAAAAAGGGATATTGGTGTGAGGTCAGATGATGGCGAGTTTTGGATGAGCATTTGTTCTACAGCTTTGTAAATGGAGTACACACCATCACCCAGTTTACCCCGAGCATGGCAGATAAGGGACAATTACACCACGGTTTGTCAACAGGGGCACGGAGGTCCTGGTGGATGGGCTAGTACAGAGGGGGACCATTCTCTTCCCAGAGGGGGCGACACTACCAGACCCACCGAGCATGGTCTGAGCTCCCCACCCAGCTCAGTACAGTATCTGCTGTCTGAAGAAATGTCCAGCAATACAGGACAAGCATCAATAACCTTCTCCACTCTGACAGGATAAGGGTCACCGTATTCTCTCTGCTCCCTCACACTCACTGTGTATCTGTTTTAGCACCGACCCTCTAACAAGGCTCATGGTCCACAACTCTCACTGTCGCATGCTGCACCTTCTCTCTCTGTCTCTGTCCCTCTGTCCCTCTGTCTCTGTCTCTGTCTCTCTCTCTCTCTCTCTCTCTCTCTCTCTCTCCCCTCCTCCCTCCACTTCACCCCCACACTAATAACACTGCATGGATACAACACTGTGGACTGAGTCCCTCCGGACACCTCACCATGACCCCCTCCCCATCTAAACTAACACTAACAGCAGGACCACCCGCTTCCACCCTTCCTCACTCCCTCCCTTTGTCCTATTTCAGGAGAAACAGCCTGGAAAAGGACAGGGAGAGCCAAGCCATGTGGTGGAGTGCCCGATATCCGTTCCCTCACCCCCCTCCCCGCGCCATGTGGGGTGGACCCTGGCAGGAGCTAGAGAGGACCGGGACGCCTCGTGTGGAGATTCTGAAACATCCACGTCCCACCAACCGAGTAAGAAGCAATGTTCAGTGAAGGGCAATTCTCACTTTAAACCCACTGGCAGCTCCAGTTCCCCCCGGCACAACTTGGAAGCCGTGGCCCTGATGCCATCTCCCTTTTGTGTCGAGCTGATACAAATGGAATCCCCACGGTCTCGGTGGGCAGGAGGGTGGGCTCACAACACATTGTCACCACTACCTCCCAGGAAGGGAGCACGGAGGCTCCCTCCTACACCTCCTCCTGTAAACAACTCAGATACTGAAACTGATCGGTGAGATTTACTGCTCTCCTCACCTGCGCTGACATCTTCAACAATCTGTGCTCATATACACCCAGCTACCTTTGCTCCTGCAACCCCTTTATAATGGCACAGCCTGTTTTAAACTGTCTTTCATTGTCTTTCCTACCAAAGTGTATCACCTCAAACTGCTCTGCACTGATCCCCATCTGCCATAAACCTGAACACTACACCAACGTGTGATTGTACTGTTAGAGTTCCACACTCTCCTCCATAGACTTCAGAGTTCTTCCAGGTTCGGTGCCATCTACAAACATTAAGATTGTTAAAGCGTCACAGTCCCCATGAAACAACTGAAATCCTGCCCCACATACACGAGTGTGAGCAAGTGAAATACTGCTATATTCCCAATACTGCTATGTTTAATTTAAATTACCTATGAGCTTCACGCCGTGCCCTAACCATCCCCGTGTGTGTATCTGTGTGTCTCTGTGTGGGGCAGGTCTGCCAGTCTCTGTGGTGCTTAAAGCGATGCAATGCCCCCCTCTGCTGGCCTCCACACGCCACTGCACAGGCATTGGCAGAGGGTGAAAACCAACAGGGATTTATTCAGAGATGAGGAGGGAGAGGACAGCTGCTCACAGCACCATCCAAACTGATGTCTTATCCATGTACTGATCTAAATGTCCTTTAAACGTTGTAACTGTTCCTGCTTTCACCACTTCCTCTGAAGTTCATTCCACACGCAAGCCAGCATCTGTCTAAAATAATTACTTCTCATGACTTTTCTAAATCTTTTTCCTCGCACCTTAAAATATCCCTCAGTTTTGAATCCCCAACTCTAGTGAAAAGACATCAGCCCTTCAGCTTATCTGTACCCCTCAATATTTCATAAACCTCTGTAAAGTTAACCCTTAATCTCATCCTCTCCAGTGAAAAAAGTCCCAGCATACCCAGCCTCTCCTTATAGGTCACTCCCTCCTTTCCCAACAACATCCAGGTTCATCTGTTCTCAACCCTCTCCAGCTTAATAATATCAAGGTCAATAATATCAAAGTGAATAGTCAAGGTGTTTTCTTAGGGTAGGGGAGACCAAAACTAGAGGGTATAGGTTTAAGGTGAGAGGGGAAATATAAAAGTGACCTAAGGGGCAGCTTTTTCACCCAGAGGGTGGTGTGGCTATGGAATAAGTGGGCAGGATGACCAGACTGCACACAGTATTCCAGAAGAGGTCTCACCAATGTCCTCTACATCCTCAACATGCCTTCCCAATTCCGATACTCAAAGTTCTGACCAATGAAGACAAAAGTGTTATACACTTTCTTAACCACACTATTTATATGAGATGCAAATTTTAAAGAATTATACCTGACGGCCTAGGTCTCTGTTCTACAACACTGACAAAGGCCTTGCTTTTAATTGTATAGATCCTGCTGTTGTTTTATTTACCAAATCCAATAACTCGCATTAATCCTAACTAAACTCCATCAGCCACCCCTCAGCCCAGTGTGTGATATTACTGTCACCTCACCCTCCCCCTTCAATTTTAAAATAACCATCCCCCTCTCCAGGAGGCCTGCACACTCCGGCCTTGATTTTCACAAAGATCCTGAGTTTGGGTAGCCTTGTGTGGTTAGGGGGAGGAGAGACAGATTGCTGACACAGTCAGTGGGGACGAGAGGCTGGACAGTAATCAGCGGCCGCACGTGAGAGTTGGGTAAGAGTGATCAATGTTTTGGTGTCAGAAATTAAGCTCTTCCTTCGTCTCTGGTGTTCAGTAATAAATATCCATTTGAGACCCTTCTTTGGGCAGAGTGTGAGTGCAGGATTTCTTTCCCTAATATTGCAGGCTACAGATAATAGTGATTAAAGATGTTCATAGTTAATTTGGATAGCACAGCACATACACTCAATATCCTACAGCTGAGACAAATACCTTGCATTTGCTTAATAATACAAAGTGTTTTGTGTAGTTCAGTAATGGGAACCTGATTATAATAAATCCACACCGAGCTGAAAGTGGGCACTAAAATATGACCCAAAATCTGGGTATGGTCGTGTAGTGGGTAGTGTCCCTGCCTCTGAGCCAGAACTCAGGATTTGATTCCAATTCCTGAACTTGTGTGGTAGTGTTCCTAGCTCTGGGCTAGAAGGCCTGGATTCAAGTCCTGCCTGTTGCAGAGGTATGTCCCAGCATGTCAGGACAGTCTGATGAACAAACACACAGGAGAATACTGTTACAGCTTTATGGGTATTGCTGAGTGATGCTAGTGTCCCTACCTCCGAGCACAAAGGACTAGGTGTAAAGCCCACAGACGTGTCTCAGGATACATCTGATTAAAATGGATTTAGAATTGTGACTTGATGGAGAAGGAAGAGGTGTCAGTATTGAATATCAGAATCTAGGCCCAGGATGACTGAAAGTCCAGCCATTCGTGTTGATTGGGGTCACATTTCGCCACAGTAGCGGCTTTTAAAAGCAGAATGGTCATGGATAGGGTGAGTAGTCAGGGGTTTTTCCCCAGGTTAGGGGCGTTCAAAACTAGAGGGCATTGGTGGAAAGTGAGAGAGGCAAGGTTTTGAGGAGGCCTAAAGGGCACCATTTCACACAGAGGGTGGTGTGCGTATGGAATGAGCTACCAGAGGAAGTGGTGGATGCTGGTACAACTACATCATCTGGGTACTGAGAGACCTGGCGAGCTTTTCCAGCAATTGCTGTATTTCTTTTAAAAATGCATTCAGCTTAACACAGGTATTCTGAATAAATTAAACATTTTTATTTTCTAATGACGCAGGGACATATAAACATATCTTCAAATTGACCGAGACCATTTTCTGCGAAGGGTATGGCTCTGTGTATGACAGCAGCAATGATGCACCTATACATGGAACAGGGAATGTGATGGAGACATAGTTTGGACAATGTACAAGGAGACCTCACATGGTCCAATTTGGGAGAGGATGACATTACTGTGTCATTCAACTCAGAGAGGGAGAAAATGTAATCTGCCTGAGAATGAATGGCCTATGGCACTCTCTCTCCTTCATTGTTCCTCATCACAGCAATGTGTGCCAGCTAAAAAAAACCTCTACAGTCATCGTTACCGTTCTTATTTTTATGGAATCCCTGCAGTGTTGAAACAGTCCCTTCGACCCAACAAGTCCATACCAACCTTTCCAACCCTTTTCACTATATTTACCCCTGACTATTGCACATAACCGAGAAATCCATGAACACTACGGACAATTTAGCATGACCAATCCACCGAACCTACACAGTTTGTGGTAGGAAACTGGATCACCCATTAGAAGCTCACACAGATAAGGGGAGAATGTGCAAATTCCACACAGACAGTCACCCAAGGCTGGAATCGACCCCAAGTCCCTGGTGCTGTGAGGCAGCAGTGCTAACCACCGTGCTACCCTTTGGATGATCCCTAACCAGAATTCACTGGAATCTACTCATTGCCTAAAGCAAAGGGAATTCAGCCAAATCCAACTCTCCCCGGATGAAATCCCATTACTAGCAGCTTGTGTGAGTACAACATCTTCAGAAGCAGAATAACGTTTTGGACAATCTCACAATTTTTCCTTTGTCATGAGTTTCAATAATATTTGGACCAAGTTCTGTCAATTTAAAATTGCAGAGATTGTGTGTGTGTGTGTGTCAGTGATTTTGAAAGGGAAATATTGATGATATATTTGCAATACTCAAACAGTTTGCCATTCATCTTTCCATCATAGTTTGAGTAACATTGCTCTGCATTATAAACATGTTGTTTTAGCAGATTAAAGAAACTAGCCTGACTTGTTCCTAAAACTGACCCTGACCCAGTCTGAAACCGATATCATCGGCCATATCACCAACCTGGTCACATTTAACATTTGTTGTGAGCAGTGGACGAGTGGGACTAGAAAAGGAAACAGTGACCCAAAAAGCCGGGGAACTATAGACCGGTGAGCCTGATGTCAGTGGTGGGTAAGTTGTTTGGGGGGATTCTGAGGGACAGGATTTACATGCATTTGGGAAGGCAAGGGCTGATCGGGGTAGACAACGTGGCTTTCTGTATGAGAAATCATGTCTCATTAATTTGGTTGAGTTTTTTGAAGAGGTGAAAAAGAAGATTGATGAAGGCAATTTGGTAGACATTGTCGAAATGGACTTCGGCAAGGTGTTCTTTTAAAGAACAAAGACCAAAGAAACTTTACAGCCCAGGAACAGGCCCTTCACCCTCCAAGCCTGAGCCAATCCAAATGTAGTGTCTAAATCTGTCGGTCAATTCCTAAGCATCTGTATCCCTATGTTCCCCACCGACTCATGCATCTGTCCAAACGCATCTTAAATGAATCTACCGTGCCTGTCTCTACCACATCTGCTGGAAACGTGTTCCAAACGCCCACCCCCCTCTGTGTGAAGTACTTACCTCGTGTATTCCCCTTAAACCTTCCACCTCTCACTTTGAAAGCATGACCTCTCGTTATTGAATCCTTCACCCTGGGAAAAAGGTTGTCTCTATCCACCCTGTCTATACACTTCGTGATTCTGGAAACCTCGACCAGGACCCCCTCAATCTCCTTTTTTCTAGGGAAAATAAACCTAACCTACTCAGCCTCTCTTCATAGCTAGTATTTCATTCTGATTGGTAGACAGATTAGTATTTTTCAGTCACATGGGATACAGGAGAAGCTAGTCACAATTGGCTTGAACGAAGAGGGATATTTTTCAGACTGGAGGCTTGTGAGCAGCAGTGTGCTGTAAGAATCAGTCCTGAGTTCACTGCATTTCATCATTTATGTTAAGGATTTAGATGTGAATACTGGGGCCATAGTTAGTAAGGTTACAGATGACATCAGAATGGTGGTGTATTAGATTATCTCAGAGCACAAAGAGACCACAAATAGATGGGACAAAGGGGCAAGGAGTGACAGATGAAGTTTAATTTAGATAAATATGAGGTTTTGTATTGTGTGAAGGCAAATCAAGGCAGAAATTATACAGTTTATGATGAGGTCCTGGGGAGTGTTGTGGAACAAAGGGACATAGGACTGCAGGTACATTATTCCTTGAAAGTGGAGTCACAGGTAGACAGTCTGGTGCAGAACACATTTGGCACATTTGCCTTAATCAGTCATAGCATTTAATATAGGACTTGTGGTGGTATGTTGTATCTGTACAGGATGTTGTGAGGACACTTTAAGAATACTGCGTACCGCTCGGTTTTCTGCAGAAACGATTGACACGGATGTTCCAGGACTGGAGGTTTGACCTTCATGGAGAGGTTGATTAGGTTGAGGTGTTTCCCTAGAAGTGTCAGAGGTTGAGAGATGACGTTATAGAGATTTATAAAACCATCAGGGGCATGGATATTCTGAACAGCCACTTTCTGCTCCCCAGGAAGTGTGGGGGTGGGGGTGGGGGGTTCAGAACAAGAGGACATAGGTTGAAGGTGAGAGGGCGAATGAGGTAAATGTTTCACACACAGAGTGGTGTGTGCATAGAAAGTGCTGTCAGAGGAAGTGGTGAAGTTGGTTACAATCGCACATTTAAAAGTATCTGAGAGGAGGGATATTGGCCACATGCTGACAAATGGTACTGGATCAGATTTGACATCTGCTTGGAGTGAACAGATTGCACTAATGGGTCTGTTTCCATTCTGCATGACTCTCTGATTCGACAAAAAATTCTGAAAGGACCTTTCAAGTCAGAACTCTCTTCACTTGAAGTTTATTGTGCCTCTATGCTCATATTGATTGAAAGCTGCGTTAGGTAGATATTTGACAGAGAAGTGAGTCATGCACAATGGGACACAGACGGGAAAGTGAGGCTGAGACGATAACCTGACCAGCCACAATCTTAGTGCCTGGTGGAGAAGGCTCAAAGTATCTAATGACGCACTCCTGCTCCTCAGTCCCATTTTCCTGTGTTCCATTCAGCCCCTCATACCTGCTAGACAGGAGCAGTTGGAGGCTACTTACTCCTATAACCTGGTGCACAGAAACAGAGGAGACCATTCGCCCTTCAAGACTGTCCCACACGGTTTGAGGGGATTTGGGAAATGTAATTGGAAAATCCAGCCTGGCTATGAAAGAGGCCCCTCATCTGTCTTTGCAGAGCTCCCCCTCTCTGCAACTTGTGCTTCATTTGTTGGTCATGTTGTAGACCCAGATTCACTGTGAATACAGCCCACATACCTCACCAAACAATGGCTCACAAAATCCTCTTGTCTCCCTGACTGCAACATTCAATAACAGAACATTCATGAAAACAACACCCACCAACTTTCAAATAACAATTTGGGAGAACATCGGAATCAGGGGCAGGCCGTTCACTCCCCAAGCCTGCCTTGCCCTTCACGAAGATCATGGTTGATCTGCTCCTGGCCTCAAATCCTTTTTCATACCCAATTATTCATAGCCCTCAACTCTCTGACAGGTCAACATCCATCTACCCCCTCTTCAAATACGTTCAGCCATCTTGCTCCCCAACATTCTTGAGAAGAGAAATCCTGACATTCAATCCCACCTGTTTGAAGAAAACACTTGCTGCTCCTATATCATGGTTTATTGATATGAACAAAAGAGGTTGAGACAAGGGGTCAGGTAAAAATGACTGGCCCCGATATCAAGGCAGTGGTTGACTTCTGCTGACATCAAGGAGTTTAACAAAACTGCACTTAATGGGAATCAGAGTAAACTCTCCAATGTTTGGGGTCAAACATGGCACAAAGGAAGAAGGGTATCATCTCAGTCCTGGGTCACCTCTGTGGGAGATCCTCAGGGTAGCTTCCTCTTCACAAACAGCTTCAGCTCTTCATCAATGTCTCCCCGCCCCCACCCTCCCCACCATAAGATCAGAAGTGGGGATGGTCGCCGAAGATTCCACAATGTTTGGAACATTTTGACCCCCCTCAGCTCCTGAACTGGTCTGTGTCCATGTGCAGCAAGACCCAGACTCCATTGAGACTTGTGCTGTTAAAGTGTTATAACATTAATGTAACAGCACTGGTGGGCACTGCACATTGCCACAGTAAAACAAGAGTTCATTCAGCACCTCACGCTGGTTTCACAGGAATATGAGGAAGAAATTCAGCCCATTGACACTTTTGGAGAAGAACAGGGACAGCCCACTCAGTGCCTCCAGACTATTTCTCAGGAAGGGAAGGAATCTAGTGTGATGAACCACATCGGAGCCCCTCGACAATATTTGCAGGCAGTAGCCGCGATTCTAATGTTTTCTTATTTTAAAGGAAATGTAAAGTTTCTGTTCCAGATGCAATGTCACTGGTCAAACTGCTTGGTGCGAAGCAAAACACTATTTACTTAAACATGAAAGATGAAATAAAACCAAAGAAAGAGGAATTTAGAATAATGTAATTATATTGGACAAGTTAACAGAATAATTGATCTAGGAACTATTACTAATGAACTGTTCCAATGAAGGAAAATCCCATAACCACAGCCCTTGGCAAAAAGAAATATTCAGACACAGATTGTCACAAACATTTCTCCAATCCAGGAATGAAAAACAGCAGCAAGAGAAATTTCAGATAGGGTAGCAACCAGGAGACACTCCCTGAAGCTTCCAACTCTGTGGCGACCCCAATAGTTTCTGATGTTACTGAGAAACCAAAACCCAGAGATCCTAATCTGTGAGAGCTGGTCACACCCATTCAGGCTGCATTAAAATAAACCCAAGGCCTCGCTAGCTGTTTACTCGAGTGGTCTGAACTAGCCAGCTTGTTTGCAATCGTTCAATCTGTCTCTTAAAATAAGCCAGGACAAAATAACCTCTTAAAGCTGCAGCATCATCACACTTGTCAGCACATCGAGCTGTCAAACAGGAACCCAGTCAGGCCCTTGGCCCTGTCCAATTGGGCGAGGAAGTAGCCAGTCAGTCCCTTGAGCCACTTACACAGGAACAGTAGGAGACCATTCCCACCATAATGCACTTACACGGGGGCAGAATGAGGTAATTTATGCTGATTCCTGATAAATGTCTTATGCCCGAAACGTCGATTCTCCTGGTTCTCGGACGCTGCCTGACCGGCTGTGCTTTTCCAGCAAACAACTCTCTACTGTGATCTCCAGCATCGGCAGTCCTCACTGTCTCCTAATTGGTGCTCCAACATGATGAACAAGTGGAGCAGAAGCTAAACAGACAGACTGCTCCACGTTGTTTGTCTTAGCTCCATTCCCTATGATACACACGTGGGACTTTAACATGGTTCTCTAGCCGTGAGCAGAGCAACTATATGTCTTGTGTGAAGTCTCAAGAAGGCATCTTTCATCTCTGAGAAGAAATACTGGTGTTTCAATGTAGGGCGGAAGTGGGTGGGAATGGCTACCTGTTTCAGATGGAAGGTATTGTGGCTGCTGTTGGGGATTGTGAGCAACCTACGTTCAGTACAGGGTTCACACACCGACTGCACAATAACGTGGAGAAAAGTAGTAAAGGCATATAAACTATTAGGAAAGCCACGTTAGGCTGATGAATAGATTCTCTAAGTTCAAATAATGGTGATCTTGTTCATGTTGACCTTGTCTCGTGCATGTCCTGTGCAGGGAAACCTGTATGCCTTACTCTGTCCAAGTCTATTTCCACCCTATGATCTCTCTGGCCATGCTTACTATGACCTGTCTCCACTGCTCATAAATAAAGTGTTTCCCTGTACTGAGGTACACGTGACAATAAATCAAACCAATCAATGTATGGAATTTCTCTCTCTGTCAAAGTCTGTTTTGGAAATAAGTGATTGCTGCCACTCCTCGTCACTATTTCTTGGTCTCTCACAGCTCTACAGATTAAACACTCAGCTTCTTCACTTTATTCTCATGATACCATCATCCGTGTCTGTGGTAAGGAGATCATTCCTTACAAAGGAGATCAAATCTGTAGAGAGTGCCCCTAATGCTCTCTCAGCAAGGCTCTACAACAGCCGGAAGATGGCTTTACTTATGTACTCGAATCATCTTACAATGAAGGACAGCATACCATTGACTGCACCCATTACTTACACAGGGTTTGATTCAGACTGGTCAGCATAGACTTGTGAGTGGGAGATCATGCTTCCCAAATTTCTTAGAGTCCTTTGGTGTAGTGACCAAGAAGATTGATGAGGACAGAGCGGTAAACGTTGTCTCTAACGGATTTCAGTAAGGCCTTTGATAAGGTTCCACATGGCAGGCTGCTCTGGAAGGTTCCATCACGTGGAATGTTGGGGGCTTTGGCCAGTTAGATACACAGTTGGCTTGTTGGTAGGAAGCAGAGGTTTTAGTGGAAGGATGCTTGTCAGACTTGGTCCATTGGAGGCTTGGAGGCTTGGTCCATTGCTGTCTGTTATCTATGATTTGGTTGAGAATGTACAAGGCATGATTAGTAAGTTCGCAGATGACACTAAAATAAGTGGGAGCATGATCAGTGAGGAAGATTATCAGAAATTGCAGCAGGCCCTTAATCGGGTGGGCAAGTGGGCCGAAAAATGGCAAATGGAATTTAATATAGCAATGTGAGGTCTTGCAATTTGGAATCTCAAATCAAGGTAGGAGTTCCATGGTGCATGAGAGAGCCTTATGGGGTGTAGTGCGCAGAGAGACCTTGGCGTTCAGGTGCATGGTTCTCTGAGAGTGGAGTCACAGGTCGACAGGGCAGTGAAAAGGGCATTTGCGACATTGGCCTTCATCAGGCAGGATATTGAGGATAGAAGTTGGCAATTTATGTTTCAGTTACACAGGACTTTGGTAAGGCCGCATTTGGAGGATTGTGTTCAGTTTTGTCACCTTGTTATAGGGAGGATGTTATGAAAATAGAAAGAGTGCAGAAGAAATTTACAAGGACATTGCGAGGACCCAATGGTCTGAGTTATAGGGAGAGGTTGGACAAGATAGGACATTTTCTTTAGAGTGTGGGAGACTGAGGGAGTATTTATAGAGCTGTATAAGATCATTAGGGATATGGATAGGGTGAATGCTCTCAGTCTTTTCCAAGGTTTAGAAAATCGAGGACGAAAGGGGATCAGTTGAAGGTTAAAGGGGAAGGAATAAAAGGGAACATGATGGGCCACTTTATTACACAGAGGCTGGTACGTGGATGAGCTGCCAGCAGATGTGGTTGAGGGGGTTACATTAACAGTATTTCAATAGCATTTGGATAAATATTTGGATCGGAAAGGACTGGAAAGATATGGGCCAACTGCAGGGAAATGGGGTTAGTTTGTATGGACATTTACAAGGTGGAGTCAAACCCTTCTGTTAATTAAAACCAAACACCCAGAAAAACTCGCCTCACCTTGTTAATCTGTTAAAGTATGAGTGACACAGATCTCCTACATTCCACTATTTAAACAAAACTTAGCAAGTTAATTTCTTAACTTTAATAGTGAACACTAAACAACAACTACTCACAAATACAAGCCCCACTTTTCTTAGCTACTTACGATCTGACTCCGACTCTGTAAAAATATGCTGTTCCACCAACCCACATATGAAACATTACAACCACACATTCTCTATCTTCCCCGCTGTGTTCACTCTTTCAGCTGCTGATCTCCTGGGTCACTTTTATTTTACGCAAGTAGCTTTGACATGAACATGTATCTTTGATAGAGAGTGTTTGAGATGGCCAGTTAGCACTCCTGCTCTACAGCAGTTACTCTGCTGTTGGATGGCAGTGGCTCTCCCGCTCTTGTTCAAAATGCTGGGTTTATATATTCCCCATGATATAATAATTCTCAAAATTTGATTGCTTTCCAGGTGTCCAAACATTAATATTCACATTATGTTGGCTTCTGGTATCCTAAGCGTTATTTAAACTGTTTGGTTGTATTTGAATTGTTGTCAAAACAGCAAACAAAACTCAGGTTTCCATTTCCCCGTTAATTGTTACATGTGGAACAGTGTGACCTTTAGCTGGCATGTGTGGCTGTACTTTCTATTCAGCAAAACCCGCTCAGCCCTTAAATGACCGGATATGATTTCGGCTTCATAACACCTTCCCACTTCAAAAAAAAACATGAAATGGCAGAATGAAAAAATGGCTTCATTTCTTTTCCTCTAATTCTTAATCCCATTATTATGAAATACAAAAGTATTAAACTCAGCGATACCATACATATTAATTCTGCACACATATATATAACACTGCAATAAGTCAAATTTTATCGAAACATTTTCCTTTAAATCCACGATTACGCATCTGCTATCACATTTTAGGACCTACAGCATGTACTTTTTGTAAGGTTAAAGTTGGTAAGATAAGACTCCAATGAAATAGTCTCATATTCTGGTCTTTAAATATTCCAAAAAATGCGAGAGGTATGTCGTTCTCCACAACCATCTCTGACTATTCCTTTGTCATAAAAACATTAAAATATTGTCAGTCCAGTGCTAAACTTAATCATTCTTTATCAATAATGGAAATTTTGTATTTTTTTCTGGTGAATATTGAGTTTTTTCGACAAGTAGCCAATTGGTCATTCAATTCCATCATTATCTTTCTGTATCAATACATCTCCGACCCCTATATCCCGAGCATCAAACACAATTTTCAAAGGGTTTCAGAATATTTGGTGCAGCTGAAGCTGGTGTGGTGATTAATCCTGCTTTAAAATTGTCAAATGCCTCCTGGCATTGTTCTGTCCACCACAATTCTGTGTTCTCCTTTAATAAATCCATCAGTGGTGCCAATGCGCTGCTGAAGGTTGCCACAAACTTCCGATAGAATCCACGCAGTTCCAAAAATCGAAGCACCTCTTTCTTCGAGGATGGTCGTGGAAATTCCTCAAATCCCTTCGCCTTTGTGTTCCATGGGGTCAACCTTCATGTCCAATGTAATGTCCCAAGAACGTCACCACTGCCTTTGCGAATTCTGTTTTCTTTTAAGTTTATTACCTAGTTTGCTTCTTTTAATCGTTCAACATGCTCAGCCAACTGTAACATGTGAGCTTTCAATCACTTGCTAAAGATCACCACATCAAAACCAAAAACTGCGCAATTCGTTCATCTGGCCGCAACTCCATTCCTGAGTCTTAAATGTACTGGTGCATTATTCATTCACATGACGTACTCGTAACTTTTTTGGTCATATCCGGTATCTTGACCAGATAGTTGAACTGACTTTTTTTTTAATTTGAAAGGGAACACTAAACCTGGCTTTGAAGGGATTTCCTACCACTGGTGGCAATACTAACACGTCATCCCCATGGGAAATCATCAATGTTTCAGAGTTTTTATCTGCCACCTGCTTCATTCCATGCTGTGTCCTCTTCAGGTGCTGTTTAGCAAACTCACAGTCTCCATCTAATTTCTCCCTCATGTCAGATATATAATCACAGTGTGAGATCTCCGACTTCGGTCCTGTCAATTTATATTGAATTAATTTCAAAGGACCTCTCACTTCATGTACGAGTATTAATTCAAAGGAAGGAAAGTGAGTAGATTTATTTGGGGCATCTCTAATGGCAAAGAATATAATGAGGCGCCTTTATTCCAATCATTCGGGTAATTCTGACAGTACACTGTTTATATTGTCTTCAGCTTCTGATGCCAACTTTCCAAGACTCGCTGGGATTCGGGATGCAATGCACTTGATTTAAACTGCTGTGTGCTGAAGCTATCCAAGATGTCCTTAAACAGCTGCACGGAAAAATGAGACCCTTGGTCTGACTGCAGTGAGTAAAGAAAGCTACCAACTCCTCCACCTCCCTTTTTCCTTTAAACTCCATAATGGAATTATCCATGGAAATCGGGTAGACACATCCATTATGATCAGCAGATATTGGTTTCCTCTTTAATTTGGAAAGGGGAGCTACACAATTAATCATAACCCATAAGAAAGGTTCGTCGAATACAGGAATTGGCAACAACGGTGCTGGTTTTATTACTGCCTGTGACCTACCTACTATTTGGAATGTATGACATTAACAACAAAACTTACACATGTCCCCTGTTCATTCCAGCCACTAGAAATGCTTTAGCCTGCGTCTTCCGTGCATCAACTCCTTTGGCGTTTTCTTTCAGTTTTCCTTCCTGTTGTAACTTACGACAGTGGGATCATGTTACTAAGCAGTCTGGAAAAATCCCTGGGGATTTTTATTTTAATTCTCCTTTTCCCTGGTCTTACTTTGGCTTCTCCACCACAAGGGGTGCCTTTCCCACCTTGGATCCTGCTAAATCATTCCCAAGAACAAACTGTATTCCTGGAACTGACCCTCTGTCACTCAATCTCACTGTTACTTCCCCAACCTTGATGTGGCACTCCAACCTGATGTTACACAAGGGAATGCTTAATTTCTGTCCCCATTCCACAAATTATCACGCTGTTGAGTAATATGTCAGAAAGAGTGAAAACACTTCCATCTCTTACTATTAGCGGCCGAGGGAAAGTGAGGACAAGAGATGCTGGAGATCAGAGTTGAAAAGTGTTGGGCTGGAAAATCACAGCAGGTCGGCAGCATCCGACGGCAGGAAAGTTGACGTTATAGACAATAGACAATAGACAATAGACAATAGGTGCAGGAGAAGACCATTCTGCCCTTCGAGTCTGCGGCATCATTCAATATGATCATGGCTGATCATCCTTAATCAGTATCCTGTTCCTGTCTTATCTCCATAACCCTTGATTCCACTATCTTTGAGAGCTCTATCCAAATCTTTCTAATATGAATCCAGAGACTGGGCCTCCACTGCCCTCTGGGGCAGAGCATTCCACACAGCCACCACTCTCTGGGTGAAGATGTTTCTCCTCATCTCTGTCCTAAGTGGTCAACCCCTTATTTTTGAGCTGTGTCCTCTGGTACGGCACTCACCCATCAGCGTAAACATGTTTCCTGCCTCCAGACTGTCCAATCCTTTAATAATCTTATATGTCTCAATCAGATCCCCTCTCAGTCTTCTAAACTCAAGGAGAGACAAGCCCAATTGCTCCAGTCTTTCAGCGTAAGATAGTCCCGCCATTCGAGGAATTGACCTCGAGAACTTACGCTGCACTCCCTCAATAGCAGAATGTGTTTCCTCAAATTTGGAGACAGAACTGAACACAGTACTCCAGATGTGGTCTCACCAGGGGCCTGTACAGCTGCAGAAAAACCTCTTTGCTTCTATACTCAATCCCTCTTGTTATGAAGGCCAGCATGCTAATAGCTTTCTTCACTACCTGCTGTACCTGCATGCTTACCTTCATTGACTGGTGTACAAGAACACCCAGATCTCTTTGTACTGCCCCTTTACCTAAATTGCTTCCATTTAGGTAGCAATCTGCCTTCCTGTTCTTGCCACCAAAGTGGATAGCCATGCATTTATCCACATTAAACTGCATTTGCCATGCATCTGACCACTCAACTAACCTGTCCAGTTCACCCTGTAATCTAACATCCTCCTCACATTTCATCCTGCCACCCAGCTTAGTACCATCAGCAAATTTTCCAGTGTTATTAATACCATCTTCTATATCATTAACATATATTGTAAAAAGTTGCAGTCCTATCACTGATCCCTGCGGTACCCCACTGGTCACTGCCTGACATTCCGAAATGGCGCCATTTATCACTACTCTTTGTTTCCTCTCAGCCAACCAATTTTCAATCCAATCTCGTACTTTGACCCCAATACCATGCGCCCTAATTTTGCTCACTAACCTCCTATGTGGGACTTAACAAAAGCTTTCTGAAAGTCCAGGTACACGACATCTACTGGATCTCCCTCGTCCATCTTCAGAGTGACATCCTCAAAAAATTCCAGAAGATTAGTCAAGCATGATTTCCCCTTCATAAATCCATGCTGACTCTGACCTATCCTGTTACTACTATCCAGATGTGTCGTAATTTCATCCTTTATTATAGACTCCAGGATCTTTCCCACCATTGAGGTCAGACTAACTGGTCTATAATTTCCTGCTTTCTCTCTCCCAGCTTTCTTAAAAAGTGATACAACATTAGCCACCCTCCAATCCGCAGGAATGATCCCAAATCTATCAAACTCTGGTAAATAATCACCAGCGCATCCACGATTTCTTGAGCCACCTCCTTCAGTACCCTGGGATGTAGACCACCAGGCCCAGGGGACTTATCAACCTTCAGACCTAACAGTCTCTCCAACACCAATTTCTGGCAAATATAAATTCCCTTCAGTTCAGGTCCTTCAGCCACTGCTACCCCAGGGAGATTGCTTGTGTCGTCCCCAGTGAACACAGTTCTGAAGTACCAATTCAATTCTTCTGCCATTTCTTTGTTCCCTGTAATATATCCCCCTGTTTCTCTCTTCAAGGGCCTAATGTTAGTCGTAACCATTTTTCTGCCATTCACATTCCTGAAAAAGCTTTTACTACCCTCCTTTATATTTGTGGCCAGTTTACCTTCGTACCTCATTTTTTTCTCTGCGTATTTCCTTCTGAGTAATCCTCTGTTGTTCTTTAAAAGCTTCCCAGTCCTCCGTTTCCCACTTATATTTGCTATGTTATACTTTTTCTCTTTTACCTTTATATGTTCCTTAACTTCCCTCGTCAGCCACTGCCACCCATGCCTCCTCCTAGGATCTTTCTTTCTTTTTGGAATGAACTGATCCTGCATCTTCTGCTTTATACACAGAAATATCCGCCATTGTTCCTCCACTGTCGTCCCTGATAAGGTATTGCACCATTGGACTTTGGACAGCTCCTCCTTCATAGCTCCATATTTACCTTTATTCAACAAAAATATTGTTACTTCCGATTGTACCCTCTCCCTCTCAAATTGCAGATTGAAGCTTATTGTATTATGGTCACTACTTCCCAATGGCTCCTTCAATTCGAGGTCCCTGATCAATTCTGGTTCGTTGCACAATACCAGAACTAGAATTGCCTTCTCCCTGGTAGGCTCCAGCACCAGCTTATCTACGAATCCATCTCGGAGGCACAAAGTCTCTTTCTTGATGTCCAATACCATCCTGATTCTCCCATTCTACTTGCATGTTGAAATCCCCCATAACAACTGTAGTAACATCTTTGCGAGAGGCTAATTTCAGCTCCTGATTCAAATTATATCGGACATCCAGACTACTGCTTGGGGGCCTGTAGATAACTACAAAGAGAGTCTTTTTAACCTTAGAATTTCTCAGCTCTATCCATACTGACTCTACATCCCCTCATTCGAGGTCCCCCCACGCAAGGCACTGAATATCATCCCTTACCAACATGGCCACCTGACGCCCTCTCCCATCAGTCTGTCTTTACGATAGCACGTGTAGCCTTGTATATTTATTTCCCAGGCCCTGTCCACTTGAAGCCACATCTCAGTTATCTCCACAATATCGTATTTGCCAATTTCCAAAAGAGCCTCAAGCTCATTCACCTTATTTATATTGCTTCATGCATTCATGTATAGTATTTTTAATTTGTTACTGCCCTCACCCTTCCCATCAACTCCTATTTCACTCAACCTTACAGCATGATCTCTTTTTGAGTTTTCTTCCTCATTGATACAGTGGTCTTTCTTGACTTCCCTTGTTCTAATTTTCCCTTCAATTTCCTTCTTAAACACCCAGTTTGTCCCCTCCCCACCGCTACTTAGTTTAAACGTAGCTGTGTTGCAGTAGCAAACCTGCCTGCCAGAATGCTGGTCCCTAACCTATTAAGCTGCAAGCCGTCCCTCTTGTATAATTTATGCTTACCACAAAACATACCCCAGTGATCCAAGAATTTGAATCCTTGTTTCTTGCACCAGTTTCCCAGCCACACGTTCAAGTCCATTATCTCCCTGTTTCTGGCCTCCCGAGGAACTGGAAGCAAACCGGAGATAACCACACTGGATGTCCTGCTTTTCAGCCTTCTTCCTAGTTCTCCGAAGTCCCACTATAGTATGTTCCTCCTCCTCTTCCCGACATCATTTGTGCCGACATGTACCACCACCTCTGGCTCTTCACCTTCGTCCTTGAGGATTTCCTGCACTCGTGTCTGTGATGTCTTTAACCCTGGCACCAGGAAGGGAACAAACCATCCTTAAATCCCGTCTGCTGCTATAAAAATACCTATAAAGTTCCTCTCACTATAAAGTCCCCTCTTACCACAGCTCTGTGCGATATCCGACTCTTCCGCTCTGCCTCCACGCCAACGTTTGATTGACAGACCTGGCCGCCTCGCGGACTGGCAGTATCATCTGTCTCGACTGTTTCCAAAAGATTCAACTTGTTCCCGACAGGTACTTCCCCTGGGGTCTCTTACACCCCGGGGTCTCCTCTCCGCCTTCCTCATCGTCTGCTCTCTTCTGCTCTTTTCTGGTATGGTCGCTGTAATAACCTCGCTGAAGGTCTTGTCCAGAAAGATCTCGTTCTCTCGGATGAGCCTAAGGTCCCCTGTGCTGCAATATGCTCTGTCAGTAGCTGAACGTGAACACACTTCCCACAGTTAAACGAGCCAGACTGACCAGAGTCGTTGACCTCCCACATCAAGCACGTAGCACACTGAACTTGGCAGTCATGTCTTCACCCTCTTCAACTGTGGCATAATCACTTCATTCAACCTCCTTATCAAAGACTCGTTTCAGGCATAAGTCCTTCAACAGGAAAGTGCGAGGTCATGGAGGGCAAAGGGGCTGAGAATTAAATAGGATGGTGGGGGTGGAGCTGGGTGGAAGGTAGCTTGGAAGGCGATAGGTCGATGTAGGTGGGGTCTGATGGTGAAAGGTCCGAGTGGAGGGTGAAGTGGATAGGTGGTAGGACAGCTGAAACCGTCAAACTATCCAGCATCAACGTTGATTTCACCAATTTCCAAATTGCCCCTCCTCCAACCTCATCCCAGATCCAACCAATCCAATTAGTACTGCCCTCTTGAACTGCCCTAACTGTACATCTTCCTTCCCACCTATCCACTCCACCCTCCTCTCTGACATATCACTAACACTCCCACCTACATCTTCCTATCGCCCTCCCACCTGCCAGCCCAGCTCCTACCCTCCTATTTATCTTTCAGCCCCCTTGTTCCCCACCACATTCCTGATGATGGGTTTATGCCTGATATGTCGATTGTCCTGCTCTTCGGATGCTGCCTGATCTGTTGTGCCTTTCTGGTTCCTCATTTCTCAACTATTAGAAACTGAACAGATCCTGCATCTTGCAAAATTATAACTTCTTGTCCTCCCCCCAACACACCATTTTTTCTTAGTAAGGTTTATCTACAGAGGCGAATTCTTTATAGTGATCAGGCACCAACTCCATACACAGGCGCTGTCTAGACGGACACTCACCTGCAGCTCCTCGGCTCCACTTGGGGTCTCCTTTACTAGGTTCACTAATACCACTGGCTTAAACTCTTTTCCCAAAGTGCCTTCCTTCAATGCCCATCACTGTGTGCCCCAGCTTACCGCAGTGAAAACACCTTTTCCAAGTGCCCTTCTTAAACCATCAGCGCTGTAATTTTATGTGTTCCGCTCTTTTTTGTGAGAACACCTGAGGCCTTTCACCAGCTTTCAACCCCCTTGGGCTTCTTTTTCACCTGTGGTAAACTATTGCCAGTGTGCTTTACTCTATGTTTTGTAGTTTAGGATCTCCCCTTCTCCCAATTTCTATCCCTCACAGGATGAAAATCCTCCCAGAAGCTAAATTTCATCTCATGCACCAATGCATATTTACCTGCCCTTTCTGCCGTGCTTCTCACTTCTTGAGCTTCCTATTCATTCACATGAATTCTTACTATCTCTGGAAGTGAGTCTTTAAACTCCTCCAGCAGATTAATCTCCCTTAGAGCCTCACAGGTCTTATCCAGTTTTAAGGCCTGCACCCACCTATCAAAATGACTGTGTTTAATTCTTTCAAACTCAATATAAGTCTGACCTGGTTCCGTCTCTATATTTCTGAACCGCTGTCTATGTTCTTCTAGTACCAATTCATAAGCCTGTTTGACATTTGGAAAATCTCTTGCTCCCTCATGTGACAGCACTGCACATACCTCTCAAGCTGTACCCACCATCTTAGTCTGAACTAGCATTACCCACAGGTTCACTGGACATGCCATCTGCCGAGCCAATTTCGCAAATGAAATAAAAACGGGTTTAGCATTTTTGCACTGAAATGTGGCAATGTATTAACACAGTTGTATACATCCCTACATTCTCCCTTCATCTTAATTCTGCTAATTTAATTTTCTTATATAATTCCAAACTTCTGAATTTCAAATTCTCCCTCTCTTCCTTTTTCCTCTCTTTCCCTTTCTCTATCTTCTCTCTCTTTCAGTCTCCCTCTTTATCTTCTAACTGCAGTTGCCATATTTGCAATTTACGATTTTTTTAACTCTACTGCAGTTGCTAGCTTCTCTGATAGACCAAAGTGCTTGGCCAACTCCATTATGATGACAGCTTTCCTTTTGTCCCTGGTGAAACCCAATTCTAATCTACACGTTCATTCCAAAAGTATGTCCTTCCTTTGTCTTTCTACACTTTCTTGGCAAATTTGGGTACCATCTTCAAACCTCAGAACCTCTTTAGTAATGTTAAAAGCAATTTCTTTTAAATTAACAAACCACAAGGAAACAAAAATTAAACGAATTTTCTCACTTGTTTTATTTGAAGATCTAGGTCACTAAGTGATGTAATCTACTGGGACCTTTTGTAACCCAACTCTGTTGAAATCTGTCCAAATCCCATACGACGAGCCCTCAAACTGTTATGATGTCGATGTTGAACCCCACTGTTAATTAAAACCACACACCCAGAAAAGCTCACCTCACTTCGTTATCTGTTAAAACATGAGTGACAAAATAGTCGCAAATTCCACGATTAAGAGAAAAATAACAATTTACAAGTATGTATGTTAACTCGCTGAGCTTGAAGGTTTGTTTTCAGATGTTTCGTCACCATGAATGGGTAACATCATCAATGAGAGTCTCTGGTGACGCACTGGTGGTATGTCGTGTCTTTCTATTTCGAGGTCTTGGTTTCTTAAGTTGCGTGATGTCATTTCCAGTTTTTTGTTCAAGGGAAGGTAGATGGGATCGAAATTGATGTGTTTATTGATGTACTTCTGGCTAGAATGTCATGCTTCTAAGAACTTTCGTGCGTGGCTTTGTCCGAGGAAGTGGGGGTTGTCACAGTCAACGTGGTGTCCTTCTTTTTCTATATGTATGGAAACGAGTGAGAGTGGGTCATGTCTTTTGGTAGCCAGTTGGTGTTCATATATCCTGTTGACACGACAACAGGGCAGTCTGAAATGGAGAAAAATGTTTTTTTAAACACTGTTTAATCAGTGTGTGTTCAGATAAGGAAGATTGTTCATATGTGTACAACACATTCTAAATGAACAACGGAGACACAGTTAATGAAAAATGATGCACACGATGTATAAAATTTATAAAGCATTAAAACATTATTTGATCCTCATCTGAAGTGATACCTTCCCTTTCTCTCAACGTTCCCCCTTATCTGGGATTCCCAACTCTAGTCTCTCATTCTTATCAGGGTGTGTGTTATAAATTCTTGATTCTGGTTTCCCAACTTATTTCAGTTAATCCCCTTTCTATGGGGACTTCAATATGTTGGCCTGCTGGGTTCTTTCCAAAGCTAGTGTCTGTCATATTGTTGGAGAGAAAAGTTATGGCATCAGACCCAGCATTTAAACATATTGCTCTTTTGTACGTGAACTGTACAAAGGACCACAGCACACAGGAATTGCCAAAATATTGAGGGAAGTATATCTACTTCTTTCGATTATATAGTTTTCTCATTTTCCACATCTCCATATCTATATCCTCTCTCTCGTTCTCCCTTTGTATCTAGTTAAGAAATCCACCAATTATTCTTCGTGTCCCATCTCTCAAAACTCCTTCTTTCAGTTTATATCTAATGCTCTCTTAAAGATGCAATGTGGTTATAATTAAGCAATGTAACTACAAGGACATGCGGGAGGCGCTGAGCAGGAAAGACCATAGAGCAGCAATGGGAGGAGGTTCTGGGGATAATTCGGAAGATAATACCAGAAATGCAACCCCAAGAAGATGAAACATACTCATGGGAGAACAAGGCAGCCAAGGCATCAAACCAAAATAGAAAACATACAATGTGGTGAAGATGGTTGGGAATCCAGAGAATTCAATGGCTCTGAAACGACATAAGGCTGGCATCACTGACACTACAGAGCTCATAATCATGGTCAGGGAAAGAAACAGAGGAAACAGATTCACTTTAAACACAGAAGATGGTATTTCTCAAGGAAAAAGATTCAGGTGAATTAAATATTTAAATTAAGATCAGTTAAATGCTTTTGTAGAATGTGTCAGATTGGAAACAAGACCCGGGGAGACAGACCCTTAGCAGAATGAGAGTTTGAAAATGTAAGTATTTCCACATCAGAAACCAGATTAGTTCACTGAGTGAAGGGCTGATGGGTGAATGGGTCTCAGTGAGAATTGGGGAACAGACAGCAGAATTGCATTGCAGATATTGCAGCTCTAAAATGTGTATTCATGTAGTGCTGTAGACCACAGCAGCAGGAGAAGCAGACATGCATTAAACGACAACCTGTAACTTTTTGCCAGGATGACACCTCAGTCTGTCATTACAATCAACACCACCTAAGGCTCGGTGGCGAGTGTGGGTGAACATGTCAGAGTCAGAATCACATGAACCTTAAACAGATGCTAACTCATTAAAGCTACTGGACTTGACCAACAGATCTGAACAAAGCCCTGCAGTCCTGCCACATTCAATCATAAATGATGATGGACAATTAAACAAATGACTGGAGGAGAGGGCTCCACAAACATCCCCATCCTAAATACGGAACAGACCTCCGCATCAGTGTAAAAGAGAAGGATGTTTTATCTGCACCATCCTCTGCCAGAAGTGTTGAGTCGTTGATACACCTCACCCTCATCATGGTGCCCACAGAATCACAGATGCCAGTCTTCAACCAATTCGATTTGCTGCATGTGAGAGGAAGAAACAGCTGAACACAGTAGATACGACACAGGCAATGGGCCCTGACCCCGTTCCTGCAACAGGACTGACGCGTTGTGCTACACAACAAGCCGTGTCCCTGGGGAAGCTGTTTCAGTCCAACTCCAACTCTCACATCTCCCTGGCAATGTGGATAATTACTCAGCTATGTCCAGTCCCCTAAGAGGGGAATAATTACAATCTGACCAATTATCACCCCCTCAGTCCCATCACGACAGTCAAATTGGTGGGAGCTTTTTGTTTGACAGAGATATCAAGCAGCACAGAAAAACCCTGCGCAATGTGGTTTCCGACAGGTCCCCATGTGGAGATGGTGCTGTTGTGGAAATGTCACTGGATTACTAATCCAGACCAGGCTAATGATCTGGAAGCGGGCGGAAGTTAAAGACAATTAATAAAATATCGAGATCTAAAATCTGGGGTCAGTAACAGTGACCTTGAAGCCAATATCGATTGGAAACAGAATTTCCTTCTCCAATGTACTTTTAGGAAGTGAATCTCCCATGATTTCCTGGGCTGGGCTAAAAGTGACTCTAAAGACCCTGATATGTGATAAACATTTCAATGGTCTCTGAAACAGCCCAGCAAAGCACTCATTCGTATCTAACTACTCCGAGGTCTGAAAGGATGAAACCGGACAGAACACCCGGCCTCAGCAGCAGTGTCGGAAAAGGAAATGGGAACACGGTCCTGTCGACTCTGCAGAGACCCCTTTCCTAATATCTGCTGCCTCACAGCGCCAGAGACCTGGGTCAAATTCCCACCTCAGGCGACTGACTGTGTGGAGTTTGCACATTCTCCCCGTGTCTGCGTGGGTTTCCTCCGGGTGCTCCGGTTTCCTCCCACAGTCCAAAGATGTGCAGGTCAGGTGAATTGGCTATGCTAAATTGCCCGTAGTGTTAGGTAGGAGTAGATATAGGGGTATGGGTGTGTCGCGCTTCGGCGGGGTGCTGTGGACTTGTTGGGCCGAATGGCCTGTTTCCACACTGTAAGTAATCTATAGCTTATGACAGCATTTGCACAGCTTTCCCACAGAACAGAAATAGCGGGAAAGGAATAGGTCATACAACACATTGAGCCTCCCCATTCTAGTTCATGGAAAAAATCTCCTCAATTCACTTGCCCCACACGATATACATATCCGTTAATGTGAGTAACCTTGGGAAGCTATAAAATAGGCGTTGCAGGAGTACGTTTGGTCCATCGAGTTTGCTAACCAATTCAATGAAATGATGGTTGGCCCTTTATTTCCACACCGTATTCCTGCTCTCCCACCATCCCTTTACTGTCTCTATCAGTGTCTTGTATTCCAGGTGCGAGCGAATCCCCCAGGTTCCCCAGTCTGTGAGTGCAGACAGTTATTCTCATCTCAATGCAGAGTGACTGCCTGTACCTAATACTGTGGCACCTTGTTTTAGAAGTCCCAGCCAGGGGAATTATCATCCCTGCTTCCAATCTGTCTCACCCTGTGAGAGTTTTATATATCTCACTGAGATCTCCACTCATTTTCCTAAACCCCATGGAATACTTGCCCAGTCTCCCAAACTCTGCTCCCACAACAAGCCCGTCATCCCAGAGATCAGTCTGGTCATCCTTCCCTGCTCTCCATCAATGTCAGGTTTGTCCTTTATTAGGTAAGGAGACCAAACCTGCACACAATACTGCACAATGTTCAAGATGATATCTCTCCAAGGCCCTGTACAGCTGCAGTAAGACACTCTTTCTCCTGGACTCACATCCCCCTGAAATGAAGTTCAACACACCATTTATCTTCCTCACTGCTTTCTGATTCTGCAATATTCCTTTCAGCGACTGGTGTACAGGGAGATGCAGATCCTTTTCAGTGTTACAGCTCCCCACTTGAAGGGTCTGTATACACTGGTCAGCGTGCCAATGCCATGCCCAGTATTGATTTCTGGTTGCAGAATTCACTGCGCTGCAGGGACCTCAGAGGTTTATGCAGAAGGAAACAACAAAAAGGAGCATACGTCCCTTTGTAGATCAACATGTTTCAACCAATCCCTTTCAAATGGTAGGCTGCCAATTTATCGTTTCCACCAAAGGGCACACCGTCACCTCTATCAACATTGTTCTCCATCTGTCACGTATTTACCCATTCACTCCACTTGTCTTAGTCTTCCCGGTGCTTTTTTACATCCTCCTCACCCACTCACAATCCCACATCCGTTAGTGCTGTCAGCAGGCTGGGATATATTGTGTCTGATTCCAGCAACCACATGTTTAAAGGGCATTGTGAACAGCTGGGCCCCAAGCACCGATCCCTGCGACACATCAGCAACCGTCCTCTGTTAATTTCTATTTATTTATTTCATGAATCTGGGTGTCACTGGCTTGGCCAGCATTTATTGCCTGACCCTAATTGCTCTTGAGAAGGTGGTGGTGAGCTGACTTGTTGAACGCTGCAGTCCACCTGCTGTGGTTGACCACCAATGTCATTAGGGAGGGAATCCCAGGATTCTGGCCCAACGACTGTGAAGGAGCGGAGACATATTTCCAAGCCAGGATGGTGAATGGCTTGGAGGGGAACCTGAAGATTATTGTATTTCCATACATCTGCAGCCCTTGTCCTTCTAGATAGACGTGGTCGTGAGTTGGGAAGATGTTCTCTGAGGATCTTTCGTGAATCATTTCATTGCAGCATGTAGATAGTAAAACACTGCTGCTGCTGCTGAGCGTCAATGGTGGAGCCTTGTGGATGAAGGGACAGTCAAACTGGCTGCTTTGTCCTGGATGGTATAAAGCTTCTTGAGTGTTGTTGGGGCTGCACTCATCCAGCCAAATTGGGAGTCTCCTGTTACACTTCTGACTTATGCATTGTAGATGATGGACAGCCGTTTGGAAGTCAGGATGTGAGTTACTCGCCGCAGTATTCCTAGCTTCAGACCTGCTGATATAGTTACTGTATTTGTATGGCGAGACCAGTGAGTTTCTGAGCAATAATTACTACCGAGACTTTGATATTGGGAGATTCAGTGACAGTAACACCATTGAATGCCAAGGGGCAGGTTAGATTGTATTTTATTGGTGATGGTCACCGTCTGGCATTTGTGTGGCCTGAATATTATTTTCCACTTGTCAGCCTGGATACTGTCAAGATCTTGTTTCATTTGAACATGGACTGCTTCAGTATCTGAGGAGCCACAAATGTTGAAAAATATTGTACAATCATTAGTGAACATCCCCAATTCTGACCTTAAAATGGAGGGAAGGTCATTGATGAAGCAGCACTGAAGAAGCATTCGGCCACTGCTCGAGGGACTCCTACAGACCTGGAGCTGAGTTGACTGACCTTCGCCAACCATGACCATCTTTCTACGTGTCAGGTATGATTCTCAGCAGCGGGGAGTTTGTCCCTGATACCCATTGATTCCAGTGTTGCTAAGGCCCCTTGATACCACAGTTGGTCGAAGACAGCCTTGTTTTAAAGGACTGTCACTCTCACCCCACCTCTGGAATTCAGCTCTTTTGTCCATGTTTGAACCACGGTAATGAGGTCAGGAGCTCAGTGCCCCTGCTGGAGCCCAAACTGGGCGTCATTGACCAGGGTATTGCTGAGCACGTGCTGCTTAAAAGCACTGAGACCTTCCACCACTGATGATCGAGAGGAGACTGACAGAGTGGGAATACCATCATCTTTAGATTCCCCTCCAAGCCATTCACCATCTGACTTGGAAATATATTTGCTTTTTATAAACAGGAGATACATGGGGTAATTTTCCACATAATCCGGGAAAGCCATTGTTGTAACTGTATTGAAACAGTTTGGCTTGGGGGATGACAAGTTATGGAGCACACGTTTTCAGTACTATTGCCAGAATGTTGTCAGAGTATGGACTCTTTGGAGTATCCAGTATCTCCAACCGTTTCTGGTTATCACGTGGACTGAATCGAATTGGTTGATGACTGGTAACTGAATTGCTGACGACCACTGGAGGAGGCTGAAATGGATCATCCACTCAGCATTTCTGACTGAAGATTGTTGCAAATACATCAGCTTTATCTTACACACTAAAGTGCTGGGGTTCTCCATCATGGAGGAAGGGGTTATTTGTGGAATCTCTTCTCCAGTGAATTGTTTAATTGTCCACAACGTTTATCGACTAGATGTGCAGAGCTTAGATCTGTTCCTTTACTTGTGGGATCACTTAGCTCTATCACTTGCTGCTTCTGCTGTTTGGCGCACAAATAGTCCTGTTTGGTGGCTTCACCGGGCTGACACCTCATTGTCAGGTATGCCTGGGGCTGCTCCTGCCATCCTGCAACTCCATTGAACCAAGGTTGATCCTCTGGATTGATAGTAAAGGTTGTGAGGGGGATATGCCAGACCATGAGGTTGTGTGGGTGTACAATTCTGCTCCTATAGATGACCCACAACACCTTATGGACACCCAGACTTGAGCTGCTAGATCTGTTCGAAGTCTGTCCTATTTAGCACCGTGATACTACCACCCAAATTGGTGGAGGATATTCTCAATGTGCAAGTGTGACTTTGTCTCCACGATGACTATGCGGTGGCCACTCTTACCGATACTGTCATGGACAGATACTTCTGCAACTGGCAGATTAGTAAGGCTGTGGTCAGTATGTATTTTCCTCTTGTTGGTTCCTTCACCATCTGCTGCAGTACCAGTCTAGCAGTTATATCCTTTAGGACCCGGCCAGCTCGATCAGTATTGCTGTAGCTGAGATGGTCTTGGAGTTGGACATTGAAATCCGCTACTCAGAGTACATATTGCTTCCGTGCTCCCATTATTGCATCCTCCAAGTGTTGATCAACAAGGAGGAGTATTGATTCTTCAGTTGAAAGAGGCTGGTACATGGTTCTCAGCAGGAGGTTTCCTTTCCCATGTGTAAACTAATGCCAAGAGACTTCATGGGATACGGAGTCAAGAGCAATTCCCTTCCAACTGTATCCCAATGTGCCGCCACTTCTGCTGTATCCATCCTGCTGATGAGACAGGAGATATCCGGGGAAGGTGATGGGGAATCTGGGACATAGGCTGAAATGGATCATCCATTCAGCACTTCTGACTGACGATTGTTGCGAATAAATCAGCCTTATCTTATACACTGATTTGATGGGCTCTTCCATCATGGAGGAAGGGGTTATTTGTGGAATCTCTTCCTCCAGTGAATTGTTTAATTTTCCCTAAAGTTTCTTTACTAGATGCGGAAGGACTTATACCTTACAGAACCATACCTTACAGACAATGTCAGGCTGTTGCTTCACGAGCCTGTTTATTTCTATTCACTGTTTCCTGCCAGCTGTCCCATTTTAGAAACATGTCCATATATTAGCCCCAATCCACTCAGATTTCATTTTGAAAACTGAGCTTGGAGCTTTACCAAAATGTTTCTAAAAATCAACATGTTTAACATTCATTGCTTCTCTTTCATTTGTCTCCCAGTCTGTTTCTCAAACATAATTGCCATTTCAAAAATTATGTTAGTGTTGTCTATGACCATTACTTTAAGCCCCAATAATTTCTCCTAAACAATTTACTTACTATGTTCTATGTTCCATGTACTCTATCATTTTCCCACACCAGACTTGGTTTTCCTAGTATTGTTAGAAAGTTCTGTGAAGACAGAACGGAAGTAGTGGCTTCACAGTTTTGCCATTTCCCTGTTCCCCATTCTCCATTCTCTGGTTTCAAACTGTAAGGAAACTGCACTTGTTTTCTCATATTTCTCACATTGACATAATTTAACAAGCTAATACAGTTCACTCTTATAACCCTTATGAATATAACTCTTCAGAAACCCATCAATTCCTGCCTTAAACTGCTCAATAATTGACCTTCCACACCATACACTCACAGGAGCATAGAGTCTGTGCCTACAGAAGTACTGCACGATCTATATTAGTCCCACTTTCCTACAGCAGGCCCATAGCCTGGAATGTTATGACAATTCCAAGTGCTCGTCCAAGTACTTTTTAATGATTGTGAGGTTACTCGTGATAATTCCCCTCTCAGGAAGTAATCCCGGAACACAACACCCTCCAGGTGAAAAAAAAGATTAAATCCTCTCTGAACCTCAAACGTTCCACTTTAAAAGTGTACTGGCTTGTTCTTGACCCTCTGACTAAAAGGAACAGCTGCTGCCTATCCACCCTGTCCGTATCACTCATAATCTTATCCTTCTGAATCACATCCCCATCAGCCTTCTCTGCTCCAAATTAAACAACCCGAGCTTATCCAGCCTCTCTCCATAGCTGATATTCTCCATCCCAGGGAACATCCTGGTGAATGTCCTCTTCAACCCCCTCCAGTACAATCACATCCTTCCTGGAATGTGGCTCCCAGAGCTACATACAGTATTCCATTTTGGCCGAACTGAAGCCCTGTGTTGCTCTTATAATCTACGCCCTGATTAGGAAACACAACACCCAAGGTCCAATTCTTAACTAGCCCATGAACCTGTCCAGTCACATTCAGGGATGTGTGGAGAAGCACACCCTGAGCTTCCCAGTGTGCTGCCATTCATTGTGTCCTCCCCTGTCTGGTTCCTTCGCCCAAAGTGCATCACCTCATATTTATGAAGATTACATTCTATCTGCCATTGATCGGCCCATCTGACCATTCCATCTGCATCTTCCTGTAACTTAAGGCCTTCCTCCTCACTGCTAACCATCCAGCCAATCTTTATGTCAAAAATACACTTACTTATCACACATCCCCCACTCTCCAACTAGCCCCCTCCACGTTCACAACAATAATTTCTATGAACAACACAAACAATAATGGACACAGCACTGATCCCTGTGGTACACCAGGAGATACTGGTCTCCAATCACACAAACAGCCTTCTCCCACCACCCTCTGTCTCCTGCAACTAAGACAATTTTCGTTGTAACTTGTCACGTCATCTTTCATGTTGTGAGATTTTACGTTATTTTCCAGTTTCCCAGGTGGAAATTTGTCAAAGGCCTTCCTACAAAACTAAACAATCGACCTCCTCAAACTAATTCAATCAAATCCATTGGATGTGACTTCCTTCTGATAACGTCATGATGATTATCCCTGAAATAACCTTGCGACTCTGATTGCAGTTCGATTTTCTCCTTCCCTGTTTTATCCAGTTTTTTTCTTAACAGTGATCTAATACTCGCTCGTCTATATTTCCCTGGTCTGTCTCTCCCACCCTTACTGTGAAGTGGAATCGTATTAGCAGTTCTCCAGTTCTCTGGCACCACCCCAATGGTCAGATTCTAATTAAAATATTCTGTCAGTGTCTTTCCTCCCTTGACCCCAACAGCCACCTGTGATACAACTCATTCAGACATGGAGATTGGTCCAAATTCATACACAACAAAGTCACAAATCCTTGCTCGTATTTTGCATCAATCTGTTCAAGAGTTTCCCAGTCCATGTTTTTGAACTCTGTACCTGCCTCCTCCTTCTCCCAAGTCAAATAGATGTGAAGGTCTCATGTTACAATCCATCAATGTTCTCCAGCTTGACACACAGATTGCCCCCTTGCTTTCTAATGGACACTAACTGTTTGCTAATTATTCTGTTCTACTTGTCCGTGTAGAATAACATGGGATTCTCCTTGATCTCGTCTACTTGTACTTCTGCATGTCCCTCTGTTATTCAGTCCCCGCTATATTTCACTGCAATCACCTCTCTTGTTTTGAAACTCGAGACCACAGGCTGAGTTTCCATATTATTCAATCTTGCCATCTTAGGGATTAATCGGCATAATACCTTTTGCAGTTCCTCTGTAGTCAGTACATTTTTTTTAGATTGGGAGTCTGAATGATACACAATACTTTAAGTTTAGTCTCACCAGCACTCGATGTAACTGGTGCACGACATCCTCTATATTCGAAATTCATTCTCATGAATGTAAACCTAATTTTTACTTTCCCATTTGCATATGTTCTTCCCAATACCTCTCAATTTAACTTTCTTGTGAGCTTACTGTGTGAGTTTGTTCAAAAAAAGCTCATGACTATCTAACTATATATTATGCATTTGTTCTTTATTGCCTATGACCACAAGAATCATCTTCATACCGTTCCAAAAAAAATGCCACTTCTGGTTTTCCGTTCATCGGTACATTCTCACACTCCCCAGTTATGTTATTACCTTCTAAATATCTACTAGCATGTTCTTTGTAATCGAGTCCAACACGGCTGTGGATGACAAGATAACTGGTCTGTAGTTCACCACTCTCCATCTTCATCTCTTCTTAAACTATTGGATATTATTTATAACCTTTTCCTTATCCAGATTGGCTAAATGCCTTTTGGGAATGTGACGGAAAATAAAGTGAAAATCCGCGAAGCAATCAACACGTCGATTGCTGCTTCCTCTGAAATTCTTGTACGAAGTACATCTAGTCTGTCTGATTTATAAATACCCAATCCAGCTTTCTTTTCAAAGATAACCCCAACCATGATAAGAATGATCTTAGACTTTACTTACACAAGTCCCATGGTCACTTGGTATTTCGGGAAGAATTTCTGGACATTCTTCCATGAAGATAGACACAAAGAAACTGTTTGTTTTTCCTGCGATTTCTCTGTTCTCTGCAATAAATTATCCTGAACGCGCACCAACTGTTCCACATTTGACCTTGTTTTTAGTTTTCTTTCATACATTGATATACGCTTTTTAGCAGTCTTTATGTTTTTCTTTCATTTGCACGCTTTTTCTCTTTCTGATTTTCTTCTGTTTCTTGGTCATCCTTTGCTGGGTCCTACATTTCTCCGAATCTACTGGCTCACTGCAACACTTGGCATTTTTCTAAGCTGCCTCCTTTCATCTAATAGGTAGATGAAGGTGGGGTTGCAAGTGGTAGTCGGAGAGGAGTGTGGCCCAGATTGATAGGAAGGACTGTGGACACATAGGAACATTCAAAAGGGCGGTGCTGCCTTGGAAGGTTGGAGTGGGGTAACGTGGGATTAGGGGAAGTGGGGTTTCCCATCCCAAAGAGGATGCTTCCTTCCTCCAGGCTTCTGGTGGCTCAGGTTTGGCGATGGAGCAGGCCCAGGGCCCTCATGTCCTTGGCAGAGTGGGAAGGGGAGTTAAAGTGCTCAGCCACAAAGCGATGGACTTGTTCAATGTGGCTGTCCCAGAGATGTTCTCTGAAATGATCCACAAGTTGACCTCCTGCTTCGCCAGTGTAGAGAAGACAACGTTGGGTGTCATGGATACAGTAGATGAGGCATTTTATCTCCCTTCATCACCTATCACTTTCAACCCCACCTTCATCTACCTATCACAATCCCAGCTACCTCCCTCCTGCCGCACCCCCTTCTCATTTAACTCTCTTGACCCATAAGCCTTATTCCTGATGAAGGGCGTATGCCCGATACGTCAATTCTCCTTCTCCTAGTCTGCTGCCTGATTGCGCTTTTCCAGCACCACAGTCTTCGACTCTGATCTCCAGCATCTGTAGTCCCCACTTTCTCCTCACACCTTCAGGGCTTGCATGACTCAGGTTTATCACGGTTATTTCAAATACAACAAAAACTGTCGTGTACTCAAGCAGCATAAAAGAAAACCAATACATTTTGGTCACTGTTCCCAAAAGGTCCTTTACAGAAAAATTTTCAATTAGCTCTTTTGATCACTCAACACCAATTCCTAAATATCCTGATCTCGAGCTCTCTGCTCAACATAACGTTAATGTAAGCCATCTCACACGTGGTCATGAAATCCATTTTTCCCAGCATTAGCATTCAATTGGGTTAACACAGTTTAGATATAATTTAAGCAGTACATTATTACTGCAATACCCACAAATGTGTATATGTCATTTCTTGTTTTATAACATGTCCAGCATTTGTGTTGCAGCTTTCATTTTGATATATAACTCCCATCAATGTTTGCTCCTCCGTACTGTTTTTACGTTCCACCTTAGTAGATTCTGTAGAATCTGAGCGACGTGGGCTCTGGGGAGGTTAATGACAAAGATCATCTCGCCACATCATTTATGATCTTCTCCAACTTTAATTTCTCCAGATCTCCCGTGATGCTGATGGAGTAGAGAAGGACAATGATCTTCCAACAATGCTCTGTATTCCCCCAGACAGCTGAGACAGATCTAAGCTAGGTGGGAACTTTACAGCAGGTGGGTAATGTGTTGCTGCTGCTGTACAGGGTCTTAGTGAGATCACATCTGGAGTAGTGTGTACAGATTTAATCTCTTCAATGAAGAAAATATGTTGTTATATTGGAAACAGCTCAGAGATGGTTCCCTCAACTGATTCCTGCAATGAAGGTGCGAGCTTATAACGAAAGGATGATCAGGTTGACCCAGTAGCATTGGAGTTTACAAAATTTAAAGATGATCTTACTTGAACATAGATGACAGAAGGAGTCCACAAGTGAAGCAAATAACACAGATAGTGGAGGAATCCATTCCGTTCTCCAACCTGTTACACAGGAACAACAGGAGGATATTCAGGCCATTCGAACCTGTTACATCAAAATAGGATGAGGCTATTCAGCCCGTGGAACCTGATATACATTTACAGAAGGAGGCCAATCAGTCACTCGAGCCTATAACAGTAAGCCATGCTGCACCAGTATCCTGTTAAACAGCAACAGGATCAGTCCATTCAGCCTCCTCAAGTCTGTAACATAGGAACTGGAAGAGGTCACACGGTGACTGGAGATTATTACACTGGGACAACAGGAGGCCGTTCAGACCCACCGAGCCTATTGCAAGGGAATTGGATAAGGATAAAAAACTATCTGAGACTTCTTTCATGAGAAAGGAAAAGGTAATTTCGACACATGTCTGTTGTATGGGAACAAGATAAGACCAATCAATCCCTCGGTCCCATCTCTGGGATGCATGAGGAGACCGTTCAGTCTTTCCACCTGTAATGGGGAAGTATGAGAAGATCCATCAGCCCCTCAAAATGTTACCCAGCAACAGGAAGATTCCATAATCTCCCAATCCTCTAAAGCATCAACAGGAGGAGGTCGTTCTGGCCTTGGAGATGACAATATGGGAACACCAGAAAAATGTCAGCCCATCGAGTTTGTCCACCAGCAGGATGATGAGTCCATTCAGCCTCGCATGGCTCTTACTCAGTAATTGGAGCAGATCACATAAAAACGTGTGCCCATTAAACAGGAATTCAAAGAAAACGTAAAGGCTTTCGAAACGGAAGAACTTATAATAATGGGATACATTAGGGAGTAAAGTGTAACAATAAACTATTGTAATTTAAGGCAAATTGTTAGAGTCATTGTTCAGGACATTTGCAAAGTTAAACCACAATCCATCAGAGTCAACATGACTTTACGAACGCTAAATCGTGTTTGAATTGTTTGCTTGAGTTATTTGAAGATGTCATAAACAAGGTGGAGCGTGGGAATCCTGGAGATGGAACATATCTGGTCTTCCTGAAGGCATCGGATATGTCACTTCTCTAAAGAGTAAGTGTAAGATCAGACAACATGGGTTTAGGTGTAATTTATTCGCTCGGATGGAGGATTGGTTAACCAACAAAATGGAGTCACATGGAATAAAAGTGTCATTTTCTTTTGGCAAATGCAATTTGTGGGGTGCCAGTGATTTCAGTACTCATGCCTCAACCATTTGCGATCGATGGGATTACTGTACTCGGTTGATGGGATAGAAAATACGATGCCACACTTTCAGATGACTTTCACATCGATGAGAAATTACTTCGGAATGATGATGCAAGAGGTTTTAAAACTATATGGATCGGTTGGGTGAATGGGCCAACATTTGGCAAGGAAAATTAAAGTGAATAAATATGGGGCTATTCAAGTTGGCCAGGATAATAGAAAGACAAATTATTATCGAAATGGAGAGAAAGTTCAAAGTGCTTAGGTGCAGAGGGATCTGAGTGTCTGCTTGCGTATCATAGAAAACTTGCCTGTGGGTACTTCAAGTAATGAGAAATGCAAGCATAATTTCAGTGTTTATTGATAAAAGGATAAAGTAGAAAGTTAGGGAGTGTTGGTGTAGCTATGCAAGGCGTTAGTGAGGCTGTAACTGGAGTACAGTTTGGGTGCCCTGCAGAATGAAGTATTTCCATTGGAGTCAATTCAGAGGAGCTTCATCAGATTGATTCCTTATTTGAAGTGTTTGTCTTATGAAGAGAAATTGAGCAGTTTAGGCCTATACTCTCGAGTTTATAAGAATGAAAGGAGATCTCATTGAGGTCTGTGAAATGCTAAAGGTAATTGAAAGTGTAGCTGTGGAGTGGATTTTGTTTTTCATGTTGCGCAATCAACAACAAGAGACTAGAGTTTTAGGATGGAGAGATGGTAGGAAAGTGGAACAGAGGCCGTGTTGACATCAGCCTCATCGAGGGGCTGGATACCTCACAGATGTTCTGTGTTCTTATTCAACTCTTTGACTGTGTTGCCCAGGAATGGGGGAAGACTAGGTATCATACAGCAAGCGGACAATCGGGATAAATCAGTGAGAGAGAACGTTACCAGTAGGGTCACACAGTGACCAGTGCTGGGATCTCAACCATTTACAGTCTATATTAATGATCAGGAGGATGGAGTTTGTTGATGTCCATAAGACCATGAGGCCATAAGACATGGGAGTGGAAGTAAAGCCATTCGGCCCATCGAGTGCACTCCGCCATTTAATCATAGCTGGTGGGCAATTCAACTCCACTTACCCGCATTCTCCCCGTAGCCCTTAATTTCTTGTGACATCAAGAATTTGTCAATCTCTGCCTTGAAGACATTTCGCGTCCCAGCCTCCACTGCAGTGCGCGGCAATGAATTCCACAGGCCCACCACTCTCTGGCTGAAGAAATGTCGCCGCATTTCAGTTCTGAATTTCCCCCCTCTAATTCTGAGGCTGTGCCCACGGGACGTAGTCTCCTCGCTTAACGGAAACAATTTCCTCGTGTCCACCCTTTCCAAGCTATGTATTATCTTGTAAGTTTCTACTAGATCTCCCCTTAACCTTCTAAACTCTAATGAATACAATCCCAGGATCCTCAGCCGTTCCTCGTATGTTAGACCTACCATTCCAGGGATCATCCGTGTGAATCTCCGCTGGACACGCTCCAGTGCCAGTATGTCGTTCCTGATGCGTTGGGCCCAAAACTGGACACAGTACTTCAAATGGGGCCTAACCAGAGCTTTATAAAGTCTCAGTAGCACATCGCTGCTTTTATATTCCAACCCTTCTGAGATAAATTACAACATTGCATTCGCTTCCTTAATCATGGACTCAACCTGCATGGTTTACCTTTAGAGAATCATCGACTAGCACTCCCAGATCCCTTTGTACTTTGGCTGTATGAATTTTCTTACCGTTTGGAAAGTAGTCCATGCTCGTATTCTTTTTGCCAAAGTGCAAGACCTCGCATTTGCTCACATTGAATTCCATCAGCCATTTCCTGGACCACTCTCCCAAACTGTCTAGATCCTTCTGCAGCCTCCCCACTTCCTCAGTAGTACCTGCCTGTCCACCTAACTTTGTATCATCGGCAAACATCGCTAGAATGCCCCCAATTCCTTCATCCAGATCATTAATATATAACGTGAACAGCTGCGGCCCCAACGCTGAACCCTGCGGAACACCGCTTGTCACCGGCTGCCATCCCGAAAAAGAACACTTTATCCCAACTCTCTGCCTTCTGTCAGACAGCCAATCCTCAATCCATGCCAGTAGCTCACCTCGAACACCATGGGCCCTCACCTTGCTCAGCAGCCTTCCGTGTGGCACCTTATCAAAGGCCTTTTGGAAGTCTAGATAGAGCACATCCACTGGGTTTCCCTGGTCGAACCTACTTGTCACCTCTTCAAATAATTGTTATGTCGCTGTGATAAGCAAGAGATTAAATTATCACGAGAGGGTGGAGAGTCTGCAAAGTGATTCAGAGAGGTAAAGACAATAGATAATAGTTTGGCAGGTGGAATTTAACATCATATAACCTGTCATTCCATTTACAGGAATAATGGAAGGCAGTATGTTACTGAAATGGAGAGGGATTACAGGACTTAATGATACTGTGTACTGGGGGGTTCACTCAGACTCGTTCTGACATGGGAGGTTTTGCTCCATCCATGATCATCAGCTCCCAGACACTCCAAGTGACCCCATTGCTCTTCGTACACATGGAATACTTTGAAGTGGTTGATTGGTGGTGGGGATGGTGATTTGAAACGTGGATCAAGGGGACAGCCTTTATTCAAGATATATTCATTTCTTTCCACGTGTAGACCCGATGATGATGGAAATGGCTGACTGCTTCTGAATGAAGAGGCCGTGACTGCTGCCAGGACAGTGGGTACTCACCAACATGATGTACTGTGCATGGGTACACTGTAACATGAATAGAGAGAGAGGTCCTACTGTTCCTCTACCTCTCCCAATTGACATGGGCACTCTGCAGATGCCATGTACACCATCGGGAATCCCACAAAACCTAGAGGAGAGTGATCAGATAGATACCGAGTGGGTGTTTGTATAGTCCAAACTTCTTGTTGATTTTATGGAATCTCTACAGTGTGGAGGCAGGACATTCTGTCCATCAAGTCCACTTTGACCCTCGGAACAGTATCCCCTCCGGACCTGCCCCCCTACTCTATCCATGTAACCCTGCATTTCCCATGACTAACCTATCTAACCGGCACATCCCTGGGCACTATGGGCAATTTAGCATGGCCAATCCGCTCTAAGCTGCATATCTATGGACAATGGGAGGAAAGTAGAACACTGGGAGGAAATCCACACAGACATGGGGAGAATGTTCAAAATCCACATAGAGGGTTGCCCGAGGTTGGAACTGAACGTAGCTACTTGGTGACAGGAGGTAGCAGTGCTAACCACAGATCCACCATGCGCATCCGTTAATTTTATTAGTTACTTGTGGCTAACTAAAGAAATCTGCCTGACTTGTTCCTGTCACTGAACCTGACTCAGTCTGAGAATTTTATCATCAGCCATATCACCAACATGGTTACATTCAAAATTTAGTGTCAGCAGTGGAGGAATGGGACGAGAAAAGGAAACAGTGACACCCTCCAACCTCCGTCAGAGCAGGAATTACGAGAACTGCACAAAGTGGGATTTCAGTCAAGTGGGAATTCTCTTTCCCAGAAGTTTGTGGTGGCTGGACCTTTATATTACATCGAAGCTGGCTTTTTCTGATTTTCCATGGACATGTTAATGAGGGATAATGGTAAATGGAAAGAAAACTGCAGCTGGGATCACAATGAGATGATCCATGACCTTATTTACTGGTGGAGTAGTGTCAAAGGGCGGAATGACCCACTTGCGTCCCTCAACCCTATGTTCTGATGTTCCATTCAGCCCTCCGACCTGCTAAACAGGGACAGATCGAGGCCACTCCAATGGTTAGGTGTAGTTTTGGAAATGTACTTGGAAAATCCAGGCTTGATCAGGAAGTGACCACCAACCCCACCTCCCAGTCCCTGTTTCCAGGCTTCCCTTCTTTGTAACTTCTGCTCCAGATGTGGGTCATGTTGCAGACCCAGATATGCTGGGAATACAGCCACATACCCCACCTAGGGTTAAATCAACAAATCCTCTACTCTCCCTGAATGCAACATTGTACAACATGATTCCCAGCAAAATAACCCGTTACTTTCCAAAAGCATAACATGTGAAATTAATAAGTAGGAACAGGAGTAGTTCAATCGGCCCCTCAAGCTAACCCTGTCATTTCATAAGAACATGGCTGATCTACTCCAGGGCTCAACTCCACTCTCTTTCCGACTCCTTGTATCCCACCACACCTCTCTGGGTTAGGGAGTTCCAGACATTCATTACCTTCGGAGAGAAGACATTACTCTGCATTTCAGATTTAAATCGATGTTGCTTATTCGGTACCTATACATTCGCGTTCGACACTTTGCCCAAGACTAGAAACAACTTCTCAACATCTACCTTCTCCAACCCCTTCTGTGTCTTGTAGGTTTCAGCATTATCACTCCTCATTCATTTAAACCCCAATGAATAATCGCCTCACCATCTTAGAGATTCTCAATAACAGAACCCTTCCTTCCCAGGAAACCACCTAATGTACCAACCGAGTTCCTTGCTGCATAATCATGCTGACTTGATGTTCCATACACAGGAAGACTCCAATGCCTTTACTGTTCCTTTTCTGGAAGTCCTCTCCATTAAGTAACAGCCTGCTTTTTGATTCTCAGTGTCATCCTCAAACTTGGATGTATATTGCACTCAGCTCCCTCCTTCAGGCTGTGAGCATAGATAGTAAATAACTGATGCCGTCAGACTGATATTTGTGGTCCTCCAGCAGATGCACCTTTATCATAAAGATCTATTAATCCTGACTCTCCGATTTCTGTGTTAAACAATGATCATCCCATGTTAATACAGTATCCGACGTCCTAGAGCTTCTGTTTTGTGTAAGAACTTTTGTTTTGTAATACCTTGTGGAAAATCTCTGGAAAGCCTGGTGTCCACCAGATCCCCTTTATCAAGTCCACTTGTGACATTTTCGGGCATCTCCAGAAATACTTTGCATGATTTTACAGGGCAAAGTATCATGTCCCTTTCACAAAACCACCCTGACTCTGCGTGAAGCTTTTCTAAATATCCATGCTGGGCAGGTTTTCCAAACTATACTAGTCCCATCTGTTTTCATTAGGTCCATGGGCCTCTAAATGTTTCACATTCATATGTTTGTCCAAATGAGTTTTAAATGTTGCAGCTGTCCTTGAATCTCCCATTCTTCCTCTGGAAGCTCATTCCATACCCACACCGCCCTCTGTGTAAAAACGCTGCCCTTTAGTCCCTTTTAAATCTACCCTCTTTCACCTTAAACCTATTCCCACTATGTTTGGATTCCCCTGTCCTGTGGAAAAGACCTTGGATATTCACCCTATCCATACCTCTCATGATTTTATAAGTTTCTATAATGTCACCCCTCAACATCCTACACTCCATCTGATGCTAACATCAAGAACAAACGTTTAAAGATAAGCACTGCAAAATTGAAACAATATTAAAAATGACATCTACCAATACTCAGCCCAAACGTCATACTGTGATTTGTTTTTCTCCATATTACAATACTAAGGCAGCATGAAACGCTTACTAGTGCCAATAAGAAGTCATGCACCTGAATTCCTTTTTCTAAAGGGGGTGATGATGATGACAGTGAAAACATATCTGTGGCCAGACTTATACAATACCACATGGTCAACATTCTCCCTCCTGGCCTCCGTATAACTTTGTGTGGTTGTGTCTTCTTTATCTTGCATTCAATAGAGAGAACCCCTTTCCCCCATTCACACCTTAAATTCGACCCGTTATACAGAAACTTTCCTTTCACCACTGCTAAAAGCCCGTTTTTCTTTTGCCACACCCACTTTTCCCTGCCACCCATCCTCTACATCTGGCAAGGGACTGAAAGACCATTTTGCAATTGTATTCAGTTTTGAAGAATTGTCACACTGGACGGGAAACGCTAACTCTGTTTCTCTTTCTCTGCAGATGTTGACAGACCTGCTGAGTTTCTCTAGAAAAGAATAGGCGCAGAACAATTTTTCAATTAAATAAATAATTATGGATTCTGGAAATAAAAATAAATGGCCTTTATAGAAGGTTCACTGGACCTGAAAGTTTAACTCTGCATTCACTCCAGAAATTTGTTCAACATCTTTCGCAATTTCTTCAGCAATTTCTGCTTTTGAACAATTTCCAACGACATATTGTCAAAGATGCCCAAACATCCTGTCCAACATGGAGCGCGGTACACTGGGAACTGAACAGTAACGCATGGTGACAAGTTCCTTGACTCTGAAACTGCATAAGGCTGGCATCACTGATACTGCAGAGCTCTGATTCATGGTAAGGGAGAAAAACAGAAGGAAACACATTCACTTCAAATACAGAAGATGGCATTACTGAAAGGAAAAGATTCAGATTAGTACCTTAAATGGATGTTGTTTATGTAACAAATTGGAGGCGTGACACCAAGGAAAGACTTCCAGCAGAATGAGAATATGAAAATGGAAGTATTTCCGCATCAGAAATCAGAGTAGGTCACTGAATACAGGACTGATGGGTGAATGGGTCTCGGTGTGAACTGGGGGGCAGTCAGTAGAATTGAATTGTAGATATTGCAGCTAAAACTTGGTTATCATCTGATGCTGTAGATTTCAATGACAATCTGTAACGTTCCCCCACGATAGTCCACCCGTCTACCATTTCCATCAAGCCGATCCATGAGTCAGTGATGAGTGTGGGTGAACATGGTCGGGTCGGAATCACGTGCACCTAAACCTGATGACAACCCATTAAAGCTACCACACTTGACTGGTTACACTATGAACAGCAGGACTAACATCTGATACAGAGAGAGATGATCCCAAGACTAACAAATTAGATATAAGCTCTGTCGTCCTGTCAAATCCATGCATAAAAGTCGATGGACCATTAAATAACTTACTGGAGGAGAGGACTCCACAAATATTCCCATCCCAAATCATGGAACAGCCCTGTGCATCCATGTAGACGATGCAGTATCTGCACCATCCTCAGCCACAAGTGTTGAGTCGATTACCCACCTCACCCTCACTATGATACCCTCAGAATCACAGATGCCCGTCTTCAACCAATTCAGTTCACTGCGCGTGACATGAAGCAACAGCTGGACACTAGATACGACAAAGGCATTTGGCCCTGACCCCATTACTGCAATAGGACTGAGGACTTTGGCGACACAACAAGCCGTGTACCTGTTTCATTCCAGCCCCAACTCTGACAACTCCCTGGCAATGTGGGTAATTAGCAATGCAGTCCTCACTTTCTCCTAATGTGGGTAATTGCTCAACTATGTCCCATCCCCTTAGAAGGGAATAATTACAATCGGACAACTTACCACGCCCTCAGTCCCATGATGATAGTCAAATTGTTTGGGGTTATTTTTGATAGAGCTGTCAAACAGCACAGAAATAATCGGTTCAGTGTGGTTTCCGATAGGACCCCTTGTGGAGATGGTGCTGTTGTGGAATTGTCATTGGCTTGCTAATCCAGACCAGGATAATTCCCCAGTATACGTTCAGGAAGTGAATCCCCCGTGCTTTCCTGTCTGGTCTAAAAGTGACTCCAGACACACAGACATGTGATACACTCTTCAATGGTCTCTGAAACGGCCAAGCAAGGCACTCAATCGTATCAAACTGCTCCGAGATCTTAAAGGATAAACCGGAGAGAACAGCCGGCACCAGCCTCGTTATCAGAAAAGGGAACGGGAAACACAATCCTGTCGACCCTGCAGAGACCTCATTCCTAACAGCTGAGAGCTTGTGACAACATTTACAGAGCTTTCCCACAGACTGTACAGAAACATCGGGAATGGAATACGTCAGACAACTCATTGAACTTTCCCTATTCTAGTTAATGGCCGAACATCTCCTCAGTGCAGTTTTCCCCATACAATATACATATCCCTTAATATGTTTAAACATTGTGAACCATAAAATGAGAACTGCTGTAGTCCATTCAGCCCATCAGTTTTGCGCCTCCATTCTATGTACAGGCAGTTCACCAATAACACGTGTTGATTAAATACAATTTGGCTGCAATGCAATTCATGAACCTTTTTCTATAAAGTGAACTGGCGTTCACTGTGACGCGATTCCTTGGCTGGCACCAGCTGAACAGCATACCCAGCCTCAGAAACCCTCGATCTCCAAAAGGTACAATCAATGTGTTCAGCAAAAACAGGAATGCAATTGAATCTGCAGGCTTTGAAACTGAGCCTGAAACTGGGAATTGTAGTCTATATTTAAAAAGAACTTTATTTCAAACTGTGGGGAGAATCTTGGGGAAAACTGGAATTCGGCATCGGCATCACATGGTCAGTCAGCCCCCGCGCACTTTCTGGTGAAGATTGTGGTGAAAGGTACAGTGCACCAGTGAGTGACTGTCGTGTGAAAGCGTTACATTTACAGCACTGTTCCATTACAACATGTAATTTAAAGATTTGTTTAGACTGTCCTATTGTGTGTTTTCCAAATTTAAATTTTGGTTTTTACTGATATTTTTGGGAGTTCGCCACTTGCCCTCTTTTTTCCATATACCCCATTATTAATATTACACGATTTTCTACAACACAGTGTTGTACAGGAACACAGGTATTGTGTTATTGGAGAACAACCTGGAATAATAGCTGATCTTCTATCTTCACACCATACTCCTGCTCTCTCCCTATCCCTTTAGTTTCCAGAAATCCTTATTTATATTCAGCCCCTTGATTTCCACAGCCTGATCTGGGAGAGAGTACCCCTGGTTCGCCACTCTCTGAGTGCAGGCATTTATTCTCATCTCAATGCAAAGTGGCCTGTCTGTACCTAATATTGTGGCCCCTTGGTTTAGACGTTCCAGCCAGGAGATTTTCTGATCTGCTTCTAATCTGTCTCGCCCTGTCAGAGTGTCATATATTTCACTGTGATTTTCACTCATTTTCCTAAAGCCCATGGAATATAGGTCCAGTCGCCCCAAACTCTGCTCCCACAAGAAGTCTGTCATCCCAGAGATCAGTCTGGTCATCCTTTGCTACTCTCCCTCAATGTCAGGTTTGTCGTCTGTTAGGAAAAGAGACCAAAACTGCACACAATATTGCACAATGTTCGGGATGGGGTCTCACAAAGGCCCTGTACAGCTGCAGTGAGATACATTTACTCCTGTACTCAAATCCCCCTGAAATGAAGGTGAATACAGTATTTATCTTCCTTCCTGCTTTCTACTCCTGCAATATTGCTTTCAGTGACTGGTCTATAGGGAGATCCAGATTCCTTTCAAAGTTACAGTTCCCCACTTGCTGGGCCTATATACAATTGTCAGCGTACCAATGCCATTCCCAGTATTGACTTCCGGCTTCAGAACTCACTGACCGACATGGACTCTGAGGGCTACGCAGAAATAAACAAAAATGCAGCTTAAGTTCATTTATAGTGCAACATTTTTCAAACACTCATTTTTCTAATGGGAGGCTGCCATTCTATTGTTCCCATCAAAGTACACAACATCTCATCTCCCCATTACTCTCCATCTGCCACGTATTTGCCAGTCACTCGACTTGTCTCAATCACCTTGGAACTTATTTACGTCCTCCTCATCCACTCACAAGCTGACATCGTTTAGAGCTGTCAGCAGACTTGGGAATATTGCATTTGCGCCCCTCACCCAAAAATATTGGGAAAAGCTGGAGCCCAAGACACGATTATTACAATATCCTCCAAGCCTTCCATATAAAAATACAACATTGTTTTATTCCTACTCACTGTTTCCTGCCAGCTCTCCCATTCTCAATCTATGACCATATATTAGCCGAGTCCCATAGGATGCGAATTTGCACAATAGGCTTGGGGCTTTATCAAAAATCTTTCATAGAGTCCACTCGTATGGCATTGATACCTCCTACAGAATTTTACTAAAAGCCACATTCTCAAATATGATTCCCATGTCATAAATCTCTGTTGACTTTGTCTATGCCCATTATTTTCAGTCAAATACCTTCTTTAAACTGTTTAGTTGCTATTTTCATTCTATTCCCTTTTTCTCACAAGACTGAAATTCCCTAGTATTGCTAGGAAGTTTTCTTTTTTGTTTTGTTTACTTCTGTGAAGGCGTAACTAAGGTATTTGCTCCATAGTTCTGCTATTTCCCGGTCCTCAATTATCTGGCTCAGACTGTGAGAAATCAGCAATTTTTTTCTCTTAATTTTGCCATTGACATATTTCCAGAAAACATTCCAAGTTCTCTATTAACAACTTTGTTAAGATATTCTTCAGAAACACATCAATTCTTACCTTAAGCTACTCAACCTTCCACAGCCATACAATCACAGAAGCACAGACTCTGTACTACCAGAAATACAGCACGGTCTACTTTAGGCCCACTTTCCGACACAAGACCGTAGCCGTGAATCTTAAAGCATTTAAAGTGCACAACCATGTGGTTTCTAAAGATTTGAGGTTACCATGACAACTCCACTCTCAAGAAGTGCATTCCAGACCCCAACACCCTCTGGTTATAAAACAATTCTCAAATCTTCACTAAACCGCAAAGCCTTCACTTTAAAAGTGTGGCCCTTTGAGTAACAGCAAAAGCTGCTGTCGATCCACCCTGTCCATGTAACTCGTAATCCTATCCCTCTGAATCACAGACCTCTCAGCCTTCTCTCCTCCAAACTAAACAACCTGAGGTTATCCAGCCTCTCTCCATAGCTGATATGCTCCATCCCAGGAAACATCCTAGTGAATCTGCTCTGCACCCCCTCCACTACAATCACATCCTTCCTGTAATGTTGTTCCCAGACCCTCACACAATATTCCATCTTGTCCTCACCACAGTTCCGCATAGTTCTTATAATCAATGCCTTGATGAATAAAGGCTATGTTTACATTCCCCTAGCTTTCCCAGATTGTGTATTAATCTGTGCAGAAACATTCTGAAATGTGTGGAGAAGCACCCTCTGAGCTTTCTAGTGTGCTGCCATTCATTCAGTACTCCCCTGTCTGGTTCCTTCTTCCAAAGTTGCATCACCTCATAGTTATCCACCCATCTGACCATTCCATCAGTATCGACCCGTAACATAAGGCCTTCCTCCTCACTGCCAACCACCCGGCCACTCTTTGTATCAAATCCAAACTTATTTATTACACACCCCACCCCTTGTCCATATTCACAGCTGCATCATTTATGAATACCACAAATAATAAGCTTAAAAATATCTCAACATCAGTTATATCACGTGGTTGTGCTTGATGAAGAAGCTACGTTTCGAAAGCTAGTGCTGCCGAATAAACCTGTTAGACTATGGTCTGGTGTTATGTTATTTTTAGATTTGTCCACCCCAGCCCAACACTCGCACCTCCGAATAACAAATAATAAGGGACCCAGCACTGATGCCCGTGGTACACCATTGGACACTAGCCTCCAGTCACACAAACAGCTTTCTACCACTCCCCTTTTTCTCTTACTACTAAAGTTGATTTAGCTGCAACTTGGCAAGTCACTAATGAGTCCTACGTGTTCATTGGTTATTCTGCTCCACTTGACACACTTGTAGGTTGTCTGGGGATTCTCCGTAATCTCACCTTGCCTTGCCCCTGTGTAAGTCAGTCCCTTCCACGCACAGAATTTCCTCGTTATTGAAATCTTAAATGGTTTGTCCCTTATCCTGCCATTATTTGCCTTGAATGTGGATTAGACAGCCTGATAACTTTCCTGTTAATTTCCAACTTGTCGTGTGTTTTGTGAGTTTTATAAAATTCACAGTGACCCACCGCTGGTTCTTTGAACCTCAAGAGACCATTGGCTGAGTTTCCTCATCACGCAAGTTTGCAACCTGAGGGATATGTCTGGATAATGTCCATTGCACTTCCTCTGTGGTCAGTATATTCTTTCTCAGATTCGGTCACCAAAACTGTGCACAATACTCCAGGTACAGTCTCACCAACACACTGCTTCAACGTGTCTTTACATCTGTATTCTGATTCCCTTAAAGGAAGGCAAACCAAACTTTAGGTTTCCACTTACATATATTCCTCCAAATACCCTTCACATCATTGCATTTTCGAACTCACTGTGTGAGTTCTTATAGAAAGCCTTCTGATAATCTAAAATATGCCAGTTCTAGTGGATCCCCATTATCTATGCTATAAGAATTAACTTCAAACAATTCCAAAGTTTGTCAAGTATGATTTCCCTTTCAGAAACGCACACTGAGTCTCTCCAATGTTGCTGTTAATGTCTAAGTATCCAATATCGCATCCTATATAATAGATTCCAACAGTTTCCTGACAAATGTCAAGTTAATTTGTCAGCAGTTCTCCACACTGTGTCTTCTTCCCTTTGTAGATGCTTGGATCCCTACCATTCATCTGTAGTGCTTGAATCACGTTTACTAATGTACATTTATCTACATCAGCTTCTGGACTCTGCAGAATGTACTGGAAAATAGAACGCAGTCATCGACAATGCAATCAATACTTCTATTTGTGATTTATTTCTGAAGAGTTTGGTATGAAGTACATCTGGACTGTCAAGCTTAGCAATGCTCAATCCGGCTGCATGTTCAATATTGCCTTGTTACTGATATGAATTGACTTTATGTCTTTCCTTCCACAAGTCCTATACGATCACTTCGTATTTCTGGGTGATTTTCTGGGTCTTACTCCATTAAGACAGATGTATAGTAACTGGGCATTTGCTTTGCCATTTCCCTGTTATCCACCAGAAACTCGTCTCTCCCGATTGCAAATTTCCACATTTGACAATTTTTTATTCTTTTGAAATATAGATCATAGGTTTTTGCAATCTTTGTGTTCCTGTTTGTTTGCATGCATGTTCGCTTTTTAATTTCCTGATCTGTTTCATGGCCCTCCTTTTCTGGATTGCAATTTTCTGAGAATTCTGAGGATTCCACAATGTCTGGAATTCTTCTGAAGTCACTTCCTGTGATTAATATATTCTTTAATTTGTTATGTTAATCATCATTGAGTCACTTACTCACTCTTTGGTGTTTTCACCTGAAATAAGTAGACATATCTTTCAGACTATGCAGTATTTCTATAAATCTCCTGGTCCTGACCAGATATATTCAGGAGCACTGCACGAGGGCAGAGAAGTAATAGTGGGGACCCTGGTTGGTAGCCAAAGGGTGAGGTGCCGGAGGACTGAAGCATAGCGAAGCTGTTCCCTTATACAAGAAGAGCTACAAAGAAAAACCTGGGACCTATAGACCAGCAAACCTGATATCTCTAGTCGGCAAGTTTATTGAGAAGATTCTGAGAGAGACAATATACATGTATTTGGAAAGGCAGGGTGTGATTATGAGAGTCAGCACGTCTTTGTGCATGGGGGATCATGGCTCAATAATTTGTTAGAGTGCTTTGGTGAAATGACCAGTAACTTTGACAAGGGCATGTTGGTATATGTGGTGTATATGGATTTCAGTAAGGCCTTCAGTAAGGTTCTACATAGTAGGCTGCTCTGGAAGTTTAGATCATATGGAATTGAGGGGGAGTTAGCAAATCAGATCATAGATTTGCTTCATCATAGGAAAACAGAGGGTAATAGTGGAAGTATGTTTGTCGGGCTGAAGGCCTTTGATGAGAGGAATGCCTCAGGGGTCGGTTCTGTGACTATTACTGCTTGTTTTATGCATGTATATTGTATTTATATTTACATATTACACACATCTATGATTTAGACGAGAACGTACAGGCATGAATTATAAGTTTCAAGATGACACTAAAATAGGCAGTATCGTGGACAGTGAGGAAGATTATCAGAAATTTCAGAAATTACGGCAGTGCCTTGATCAAGTGAGAAAGTGAGCTGAGAAATGGCAAATGGAGTTTAATACAGATAAGTGTAAGTTTCTGCATTTTACAAAGTCAAATCAAGGTAGGAGTTTCATGGTGAATGGCAGGGCATTAAGGAGTGTATTGAGACAAAGGGACCTTGGAATTCAGGTTCAAGGTTCCCTGAAAGTGGAGTCACAGGTAGATAGGGTAGTGAAAAAGACATTTTGCAAGCTGGGCTTCATCAGTCAGAGTAATGAGTATCGAAATTAGGGAGTTATGATGCAGTTATTCAGGATGGTGGTGAGGCAATACTGGTAGTGTTATGTGAAGTATTGTTCACTTTGCTACGGGAAGGATGTTATTATACTGGAAATAGTGCAGAAGAAATTTACAAGGATGTTGCCCGGACTCAATGGTCTGAGTTATAGGGAGAGGTTGGGCAAGCTAGGAGCTTTTACTTTCCAGTGAATGAGACAGAGGGGGATCTGATAGAAGTGTATAAGATCATGGGAAGCATGGATAGAGTGAATGCAATCAGTCTTTTTGAGCAACCACGGACTAGAGGGCATCAATTTAAGATCCGTGGGGAAAGAGTAAAAGGGAACCTGAGTGGCACTTTCTTTTACACACAGGGTTGTGTGCACATGGAATGAGATGCCAGCAGAAATGGTTGAGGCGGGTATATACACAAAATATGAAATGCATTTGGACAAATACATAGATAGGAAAGAATAAGAAGGATATGGAGCAGGGGCAGGGAAATGGGGTTAATGTGAATGGACATTTTGTTCGGAATGGACCAATTTGGGCTGAAAGGCCTTTCTCACTGCTGTCGGACTCTATGACTCTCACAATCATTGCTTCTCCCATTGAATGTTATATTATACTTCCCCAATTCATTGGAGCGTGCTTGACCCTCTAGCCTCTGGGCTTCCATGATGCTTAACCAGAATGTTCAAACATTCGATATTGTATTCAGACGCCGTGTAAAAATGCACATATTGATGTCACTATTCCTCCAAAGCTGCTTCAGAGCAAGGTTATTAATTAGTCCTCCTGATAACACAACACCAAATCTGAAATAACATGATCTCTAGTTTGGTTCACAACATACTGTTCAACCTACCTAATACACACTTACGGAAGTTTATCATCACAGTATTAGTAGTCACTGCAGTTTCGGTGCAACTTGAGACCATCTATTTTTACTGCTGCACACACGATTATTTGTTACTCATTCACAGGATGAGGGTGTCGCTGGATAACCAGCATTTATCGCCCATTCCAGAGGGCAGTTAAGAGTCAGTAGCGTTGTCTTGAGTCTGGAGTCACTTGCAGGCTACACCAGGTAAGGACATCAGTATCCTTCCCTCAAGGACATCAGTGAACCAGATGAGTTTTTCCAACAATCGACAATGGATTCCTCGTCATCATAAACCCTTGATTGCAGATACATATTGAATTCAAATTCCACCATCTGCTTTGTCAGGATTTGAATTCATGTCCCCAGAATATTACCTGGGCCATTGGGTTAAGAGCCCAGCGATAATATCACTGTGTCATTGCTCCCCCTTGAATATACTTGCATACCTAATTTCCAGAGCATATGTTGTAAAGTATTTACGTGACAGATTTGGTTTTGATATATTATACACTAATGTTTGCTTCACCTTGCTATTTGTAAGATCCACCCAAACTGATTCTGTGTGAAGTGATGGAAAGGGTCTGAGGCGTTATTAGCAATAGACTTGGACAAGACCTTCAGGGAGACGCACCTCAACGCTGAGATGATCTGAAGAATTGGTCAGCAATACAGGACAAGCAGCAATATCCTTTCCCCCCACATTACCAGGAAAAGTGTCACCATATTCTTCTGCTCCCTCGCACTCACTGTATATCTGTTATAACACCTACCCCCGAACAAGGCTCACACTCTATCTCCAAATAAGGCTCAAGCACGACCACACTCACTGTTGGATTCAGCACCTTCCTTCCCTCAGGTTTTCTGTCACTGACGCAATAGCCGCGCACACTAATACCACTGCATGGATACAACACTGTGGTCAGACTCCCTCCGGACATCTCACCCTTCACCCTTCCCCTATACCAGCATTAACAGCAGGGACACCCACTCCCACCCTCACTCCGTCCCCCTTCTTCTCCCATTACAGGAGAAACATCCTGGAATAGGATATAAAATGCCAAGCCGGGTGTTAGAGTGCCCGATATCTGTTCCCTCACCCTCTACCTTGACATGTGGGGAGTATCCTGGAAAGAACCAGAGAGGACCAGGACACCTTGTGTGGAGATTCTGAAACATCGACGTCCCACCAACCAAGTAAGCAGCAATATTCAGGAAAGAGCAATTCTCAATTGAAACTCGCTGGCATTTTCAATCTCATCTCTCTCACTTTTCAGGCTTAGTTAAAAGCATTAATGAAAGACTAAAAATAAAAATAATGTTTATTCTCTTCAGTAAAAATGTTAAAAAGGAAAAATAAATGATATAAGTTCATTACGAAATATCTAAAACATGACGTTCATTCAAAATTATGGACAATCCTCGTAAATACTCAACATCATTCCTCTCACTAAACCTTCTTACGAGTGTTTGTATTCTAGCATCGGCTTCTTTAATTTCAAAGGAATATCGTGCCCTGCTATCAGATGCTCATAGTAAATGTCCCTTCCTCGCTGAACTTTTCGTAAACTGTCAATATATTTCCAAATAACTGGATGTTCCACATCAAGTTCGCATTGTCATCTCCTGTGGGCAGCTTCTGCGTTATTGTCTGTTTTGTCCTCATTGCTCAAAGTTCATTCATATAAATTCCACATTCCAACTGGAAAAAGTGGTGGACGCCGACCATTTCGTCTGTGTAATCATCTACCTCCATAGTTATCCTCGAACCAGTCCAGCAGCGGTTGCAGTTCATCTGGAAGCGCATCAGTCAAATGTTCAATAGCTTCATGAATGTTTTCAATCTGAATAAATGAAAGACTAATTATCATTTTAGCTCTGAAAGAAAACTCTGAGTCAATGTTACACTTACTCAAGTGTCTTTTTAACATTTTTACTGAAGGGAATAAACATTATTTTTAGTTTTATTGCTTTGATTAATGCTTTTATCAAAGCCTGTAAAGGAATAAATATGAGCTGCGCTGAAATAGTTCTGCGTCTATAAGGGTCTGCGGCAAAATGGGCTGCACCAAACAGGCCGCACCAAACAGAATGAAGTATTCAGTAAATTACACAGCACAGGGGGACGCCATATAACCATCCCAGGCTGTTATGCAGAAGCAGGGACACCCTGGGTAGCTGTCAGAAAATGCAGAGTAGAGATCATTACTCATTTTGTGTTTGGAAAGTTGTAATGCGTGGAATTCTTCAGGGATCTGTGTGAGGTAATCAACAAATTACAATCTATTCTAATGAACTGGAGGAAGGAGATGAAGCTCAGTTTGATCATTCACCAGAATAGTTATTGAATAAGATTTCAAATGGAGACAGAGCTTCCGCAATAGGATACAGACAGGGGGAGGGCAGAGCATCTGCAATGGTATACAGATGGGGGAGGACATAGCGTCTGCAATGGGATAGGGACAGGAGGAGGGCAGAGCGTCTGCAATGGGATACATACAGTGGGGAGGGAAGAGCGTCTACAATGCGATACTGATGGGTGAGGGCAGAGCGTCTGCTATTGGATACAGATAGGGGAGGGCGAAGCGCCTGCAATGGGAAACAGACAGCAGAGGGCAGAGCGAAGGCAGTGCGTCTCCACTGGGATACAGACGGGGAACGGCCGAGCATCTGAAAGGGAGACAGACTGGGGAAGGGATGCACGCCTGTAATGGGATACAGGCAGAGGGAGGGAAGAGTGTCTGCAATGGGATACTGATGGGTGAGGGCATAGCTTCCACAGTGGGATCCAGACAGGGGAAGGCAAAGCGATGGCAATGGGATACTGACGGAGGAGGGCAGAACGTCTGCAATGGGACACAGATTGGGGGAGGGCACAGCAACAAGCAATGGCATACAGTCAGAGGATGGAGAGATAAGCTAGAGGAGAATGGCTGTGAGCAAAGCTTCAGCAGAAAAAATGGAGTACAATATATATGTGATGGAAATTTTCTGTTTTGGGGAAAGGACGAAACAACAGAAATTTATTTAAATGTAAGGAGAATGCAGAACTCAGTGTTACAGAGGGATTTGTGTGTCTTAGTCCATGAATGACATCAAATTAATCTGAAGATGTAGCAAGTGATTTGGAAGGTAAATGTCGTGATTCTGTTTCATGCAAGGGGTGTTGGGTATGATCTTAGCGATGTTTTCTGCATCAGTACAGGGCATTGCTGAGATTACATCTGTTGCATTATGTGTAGTTATAACTGTCTAAACTGAAAATAAAAAAAAACAAAATTGTTTTCAATACGTCTCAAAGATATTTCTCTTTATGCATTCTTGGGATGAAGACATTACGTTATGAAGAATTAACAGTTCGGCCTGAGAATGAGGGATGTTTTATTGACCACATAAGATCTTGAGAAGAGTGCAGTTGGTGAATACTGGATGGATATTTCTTCTTGTGTAAGAGAATAAAACTGGGGAAATTCTTTAAGAATAAGTCAGTTTCAAAGGAAAGGTCACTGGACAGCAAATTTGAACTGTGAATTCTCTTCCTACATGCTGACAGACAAGCTGAGTTTTTCCAGCAATTACTGTATATGTTTAAGAATATTCATTTTAACACATATTGTGAAGACATGAAACGCTTATGTTTACATTATGCAAGCACATATTAACAGATCTTCAAAACAATTACGACCATTTATTGTGAATGAATTGATTCTGCAATAACACACTGACCTGGAGTCAAGAATGTAATGGAGTCATATACTTCGGACAATGTTCAAGAAGAGCTCACGGAGTCCAGTATGGGACTGAGAACGTTACTGATTGAACTTACAGATGGAAAATATAGCCTATCTGTGGAGAAACATTCTATTGCTCCCTTTCTGTTTCCCTATCGATCATCACAGCAATGTGTGGGAGTGAAAAAAAAGCCCAGTCGTCTTTCCCACTAATGGAGGATTCCTGATGATGATTCATTAGAATCTCCCCATTACCTGAAGCAAAACAGTTCAGCCAAATTTAATTGTTTCATGAAGACATCCCATTGTCAGAAGGCAGTGCAAGTAGAATAACTACAGAAGTAATTATATGACTCGATAGTGAGGGGAACAGACAGGAGATTCTGTGGCTGCAAATGGGAATCCGGAATGGTGTGTAGCCTCCCACGTGCCAGGGTCCAGGATGTCTCAGAGCGGCTGCAGAACGTTCTCACCGGGGGTGGGGGGGGGGGCGGGGTGGGTGGAGCGGGAAGCAGCCAGAAGTCATTGTGCACATTAGTGCAAAGGACAGAGTGACACAGGTAGAAATCGTGATGACATCCTGCAGAGTGATTGTAGAGAGCTAGAGAAAAGGAGAAAAGACAGGACCACGACAGTGGCAATATCCAATTTTTTTTCAGTGCTCTGTGCTAGTGAAGGTAAAAACAGGAGGAGATGGCAGATGAAGGGGTCACTAAAGAATTGGTGCAGGGGGCAGAGATTTTTGGATTACTGGTATCTTTTGTGGGGCAAGGTGACATGTTCAGGAAGGACGGGTTGTACCTGAACTGGAAGGGGACCAATATCCTGGCAGGCAGGTTTGCAACTGCTGCAAGGGAGGATTTCAACTAGATTTGCTGGGGTTGGGGGCGGGTGCGTGTGGGATCCTCAACAGCAGGGAGACAAGTGTGAGGTTGGAAGGAGTAAAATGAAAAGACAGCTCAGGCTAGACAACGACAGGGATCAAGGAATGCCTGTTGGATTAAAATGCAACTGTTTCAATGCAAGATGGCTGACAGGTAAGACCGATGAACTCAGGGCATGGATCGGTGCGAGGGACTGGAATATTATAGCCATTACTGAAACATGGCTAAGGGAGGGACAGCACTGGCAGCTTAATGTACCAGGGTACAGGTGCTTTATGCGGGACAGAGATTGTGGAAGGAGGGGAGGGGTGTTTCATTTTTGATTAAGGTGAGTAATTCAGCAGTAATCAGAGATAAAATAAATGATGGATCATCCAGTGAGGATTTGTCTGGGGAGATAAGAAATAAGACGGGAATGGTGATAGTATTTGGATTGTACTATAGGCCCTCAAATTATAAACAAGGAATTAGGGGAACAAAAATATGTAGACAGACTGGGGAGACTTGCTGAGCCAATAGGATTGCATTAGTAGGAGATTTTAATTTTCCTAACATAGACTGGGAATGACATAGAATTAAGGACTAAGATGGGGTGAATTTATTAAGTGTGTTCAGAATAGTTTCCTCAAGCAGTAAGTAGAGGCTGCAACTCGGGAAGGGGCGAAACTTGACCTACTCAAAGATCTAGGGCAGGATAGGTGACTGAGGTGACAATGGGGGAGCACTCTGGGACCCGTGACCATAGTTCTATTAATTTTTAAATAGTTACGGAGAAGGACAAAACTGCTCCACATGTACAAGTTCAAACTTGGGGCAAGGCGAATTTTGGTGGAATTAGACAGGAGCTTGTAGGGGTTGGTTGGAGGAGTTTGTTTGCAGGCGAAGGGACCTCCTGCAAGTGGGAGGACTTTAAAAGTAAAATATCTACAGTTCAAGGTCTATATGTTACTGTGAGGGTAAAAGACAAGGTTGGTAGGAAGAGGGAACCTCGGGTATCAGGAGATATTGAGGCTTTGACCAGCAAAAAAGGAGGCGTGGCTCAGGACCAGGCAGCTGGGATCGAGGGAATACCTGGTGATATACAGGGGATACAGTAGTTTACTGAAGAAGGAAATCAGGAGGGCGAAAAGGGGGCACAAGATAGCTTTGGCTGAGAAGATTAGGGTGAATCCAAAGAGGTTCTTTAAGTATATTAAAGAAAAAGGAATAACTAAATGAGAATATGATCCCTGGAGTTCCAAAGTGGACATGCATGTCGAGAATCGTAGGAGATTTGCCAGATTCTCAATGAATATTTCTCCTCTGCTTTTACCGTGGAGAAATACATGAAGACTAGGGAGGTTAACAAAGGGAGTAGTGTTATCTTGGGGTGAGTTAATATCACAGGAGAAGATGTGTTGGATGCATTAGAATGTATGAAGATGGATAATTCTCCTGGTCCTAAGATCAGTCTAACCTACATTCTTCCATTCACTTTGTTCCATGCGCCGATCCAAGAGTCTCTTAAGTTTCCCTCACGTATTTGACTCTACTACCACCGCTGGCAGCGCATTCGACACACCCACCACTCTCTGTGTAATAACTCTATCGCTGATATCTCCCCTAAACCTTCCTCCAATTGCATTAAAATTATGTCACTTAGTCATAGACATTTCTGCCCTGGGAAAATGCTTCTGGCTATTCACTTTCTATACCTCTCATCATCTTGTACACCTCCAGTGAGAAAAGCCCTCGCTCCCTCATGTTTTCTTCATAAGACCTGCCCTCGAGTCCAGGCAGCATCCTGATAAATCTCCTCCTGGTCAATCGCACTTAATGAGAATTAACTAAGACCTCTACACTTTGTGGACTTATTCATGGCACAAGAGAAGATAATTATCATTGGTTGGTATCAATCATCTCAGCCGTGGGACACATCTGCAGGAGATCCTCAGCGTAGCTTCCTCCGCCCAGGCATCTCCAGTTTGTCATCATAGAATCCCTACAGTGTGGAAGAAGGCTATTCAGCCAATTGAGTCCAAACCGAGCAGATTATATTCCCTACAGTGTAGAAACAGGCACTTCGGCCCAACCAGTCCATACCGACCCTCCGAAGAGTAACCCACCCAGACACATTTCCCTCTGACTAATGCACCTAACATATTGGACAACTTAGTATGGCAAATTGACCCGTCCTGAACATCTTCGAACTCTGGGAGTAAACAGGAGTACCCGAAGGAAACTCATGCAGACAAGTGGGGAATGTGTAAACTCCACACAGACAGTTGCCCAAGGCTGGAACCAAACCTGGGACACTGGCACTGTGAATCAGTAGTGTAAGCTACTGAGCCACCGTGCCGGCAGAAGAGGGGACATTCACTGAAGTTTACAACGTTTTCAGGACAAGCTGTCCCTCTTCAGCTCTTGAAACAATCTGTGACCATGTACAGCAAGACTTGGATAACATTCAAGATCATGCTGTTAAAGTCTGGGTAACATTCTTGTAACAGCACAGGACATTTCCACAAAAGAGGAGGAGTTTATTCAGCACCTCAATCTGGTTTGTGAGGAAGCCATTCATCCCATCCCATCAAAACTCCTGCACAAGAAGAAGGAGAGACCATTCAGCCCCTCCTGCCTTTTGCATAGGAAGTCAGGGAGTCTACTCTCTCCCACATGTCACATACATGGGATCAGAAAGAACCATTTCACACCCGGATTCACTTACAAAGGATCAGGAAGAGGTTATTCAGCTTGTCAAGCCACTAACGCAGGAACAGAAAAGTGTCAGAGATGCTCCAACATCACAAACAAATGGAGCAGGGGCTACACAGACAGACTGCTCCAAATTAATCCACATGCCTTAATTACTCATGGTACATATGTGTTACTTTAACATGGTTTTCTGGCAGTCCGAATGAAGCCAACATTTTTTAGCCATTCTCCAAGTTTCCTTCCATCTCCAAGAAGGCAGTCCTATGGTCTCCCTGGAGGTCAGAAACCGGTGGGGAATAACTAACTGTTTCAGAATGAAGGTATTTTGGCTGCTGACAAGATTGTGTACAAAGTGACATTCAATGCAGTGTCACACAGTAACTGCATTAAAGTGCTCAGAGTTCATTCAGAGCCTGCACCTCGCTGTCAATCGACATGGGAGCTCTGCAGATGCACATAAACTGTCAAACATTTAATGAAAAGCATGAAATTTTCCCCCTATTCAGCTGTTTGGGACATAATGAATTTCTGTCCATATCCATCAAGCTTCAACTTCTTAGTCTCTCACAGCGCTACAGATTAAACACAGTTACTGCACCCTCTCCTCAAGGTAACATCATGCCAGTGTTTGGTCCTGTCAAAATACTTTCCACTCTCTCAGTGACAAAGGGATCATTGTTTAGCAGACCAAATCTTTACAAAATGCATCAAATATTCTCTCAAAAAACACGATCAATGGGATGAATATTCTAACTTTGGTACTTCAATCATTTTGCATGAAGAACCACATATCATTTACTTCCTGCCCCTGTATGAATTCTGTCAGTGACTTATGACCAAGGACATCCAGGTCCTTTTCAACAAAAGCACTCGCCAACCTCTCTACCATTTAATAAATATGAATGTACATGATGATATTTGTTGTTCACATCTGAATCATGTTTACACCTTGTGAACAGCGTTTGCCCGAACATTGATCCTGCTGCCACCCATCAATCCTTCATTCCAGAGAAAAGCAGAATTCTCGTATCTCCTTTACCCAATTTTTAATCCATGTGGTATATATTCCACGCCTACCTACCCATGGACTCTAACATTCCCCACTCACCTGTATTCAAACATGTCAAGCGTCTTCTAAAATTACAAATACTCCACTCCAATCAGTTCTCAACTGTCAATGTCACAACGGACAATGTCCACAAACAGGTTTATCAAAGATCATTTCCCTTTCCTGAATCTAGGCCGAATGAACCAAATCAAATCATTATTCTCCAAGTATTTAGTTGTCACTTTCCTTATAAAATGTTCCAATATATTATTCTCACAGCTGACATCAAACTATTTAGTTTTCTGTCTTCCCTCTCCATCCTGTTTTAAGTATTTAAGTTTACAATAGTTGTTTTCCGGTCTGAGGCATCCTTTCCAGAATCTAACTAGCTTTGAAGAATAATCAGTAATTCTTTCACTAGCTCGGTTCTCATCTCAATCACTCTGGGATGGAGCTCATCAGATGCAGCAACTTATGAAACTTCAATTCAATTGTAATTTCAATAACATACTCTTGATTACCTCTGATTTCCTGCAGTCTCCAATTTTTACCAATCACTCTGTTCCTTAATATTTCTGCAAGTTAGTTTCTGTACCATCCCCTGTGGAGATGGAGCCAATGCATTCCTCTCAACAGGCAGGTGGTTTCTGACTGCTTGTGAATACATTGGAGGACTGCACTTCGCAGATGGATATATTACCCATTGCTGCCTGCAAAGTTACAGAATCAATCCAGTTTAATTCATCGTGAGTGTCAGCACAGTCCTGTCCCTGGTGTGAGACGGCAGGTTATACTGAAGGGCGGGATACAGCTCAATGACCACCTCAATTTTGAGACAAGCTGGTTTTATACTTTACACCTGAATAGGTGCAGCATAGACAAATTTTCCTGGAAATCCCAGAGAGTATAGTACACTGCCCTGCTCCTCCCTGTTTACACAGCTTCCCTTCTTTGTAGTCATAGCTCCATTTGTTTACCATGGACCCAGACGAACTGCAAATGCAGTATTCAGAGTGGGGTCCCCAGACCCTCGGGGCTCCCTGAATGAACTCAGCAGCTGACATCACAATCCTGAGAACACCATCCACAGACCCTCCACTGACTTTCTAGATGACAGCAGCAAGTCAATTCCCCACACCCATAGTGCATTCACTCAGTGTTGAAAATGTCTCGGTCTCCTCAGTTTCTCTTCCTGGCTGAGAAAGCTGTTCCATCTCCACACAGTCGCACAGTAACAGTTCCTCTCTCCAAAGAAGCAGTTGACAATGGAACATTACGTTTCTCTCTATCTCAACGACTATCAGTATTGCTGATGGAGTTGATCACCACACTCAGAGAGGAGAGATGGAGGAACATAACTCACGGTAAGCAGGGACACCCCATAATAAATTAGAAATTCAGGAATATGTGAAAAGGGGAATTGTTAGAATAACATCCCATTCTGTTTTCCTTCCAGTCCAACATCAGCAATCCTTTTGCTTGCTTTTCCTTTCTCTCTCTCTCTCTCTCTCTCTCTCTCTCACTGAACATCATCCACTCAACACAAACCGCCCGCTCACCCTTCCAACCATCCCTGATATCATAATATTATTTTTCATTTGCATTCAGTTTTGATAGGCTCACTGAACTCGAAACACTATTTGTGTTTCTTCAGACAGATTGCCATATCTGCTGAGATTCTCCAACATTCTTTCAGAAGGTGGAGAATTTTATTTCAGATTGCCAGCACCTGCATTTCCTTGGTTATTTCACCTTTAATGTTGTTGTTTCCCGGGATGCCAGCATCACTGGCAAGGGCAGCATTTTTGTCCATCCTAACTGCCCTTGACCATGCGGCCATTTGGCAAGACAATATGGAGACAACCAGATTGTTGTGGATCTGAGGTGACACTTAGTTCAGACAGGGCAAACATGTTATGTTTCTTTACCGAAGTTTATTAATAAAAAAAGAAAAGAAATCCTGATGGTGTATGGTTGCTATGAGTGAAATTAGGTTTCATTACAATTTTTGTCATTGGAATTTAAATTTAGTCATCGACTGTGGTAGGATTTCAGACAATGCTTTTAGAGTCATAACCCGTGCCTCTGAATTACACAGTCAGTGATATTATTACTCTGTTTAAGAGTCACAATGCGAAGTAACTGTACAGACAAGAACAAGTTTGTGGTCAAACTATTTATAACTGGAAGAGAGGTCAGAAGAGAACTGGGGCCATAAAAACTGTCGTTAACGAAGGGGTAGGTGATCGCGAAGTCAGCAACAGAACTCAGGCAGAGCTGGAGTTTGGGGATATTATGAAGGTGGGTGTCGGCAGGTTTGATCACAGAGAGAATATGGAGACATAAAACAGTTCACGGTAAAAAGGGACTCAACGTTCCGAACAGTCTTGTTCCTTCTCAGATGCTTATGAGTAACTACTTTGGAGATGCATGAGAAGGAAGTGGCGTTTGTGACTGAAAGTTTATGTATTTGTTAAATATTATCAAACCAGAATAGCATTAACAATCAGCATCATTTATAGAATTGACAGAGATAGACTTACCAGGAACACCAATGACAGTGAGGATGGGATAGTACCCAGCTTGAATAATCATTAGTACCGCTCGTATCCGCAACTGCAACCATGGCCAATCCTGAGAAAGCCAATAAAGACCCCAGGTTAAACCCCTGTCCATTGTTGGAACATTCCAGTCTAATGTTCTCAGATTCTGATCCATTGTTGGAACATTCCAGTCTAATGTTCTCAGATTCTGATCCACTGTTAGTAAATTCCAGTCTAATGTTCTCAGATTCTGATCCATTGTTGGACCATTGTAATGCTCTCAGATTCTGATTTTTCTCTCTATCTCTGTAGCTGCTGATCCCAATCTTGTTGAGGTTGTCTCTGCCCCGAATGCTGTGGCATAACAAATTGAAAGAATTCCCTAATTATGGAAGAGTGAAATCCTCCAGCGACCCAGTTAGGTCCAGGAAGACTGATATTAATCACAGTCACTGAACAAACAATTCCAGTTAACCCATTTCACGGCAACTCTGAGGTATCACAATCATACTTGGTGTTGGTGGGATTTTGATATCACTGATTATTGGTCTAATAGCATATCTCCAGTTGTAAACATCGAGGTGAGGGAGAGAGATAATTCTTTCTCTTCACAAGCTCGATGATTCTACTTTTTTTTGGCAGCGTAGGAATTGCTGGGCTCCTGAGGCCGTCTTTGCCTGATCACCAGGCCTACTGCACATTTTCGTTTTATTTATTTATGATTAACTTTGACTGTTGTCTATCCAGCATTTAACGGCTTAGGTGGGTTTAAGCATTTTTGAGAGACACCTACGGAGCCATAGACGATGTAGATACATTCCTTGTGTTCTTTCAGCCACGGCCTGGTCCTGTGGAGTGATGGTCAAACTCTCACAGAACCAGGATTCTTAGTTTTTCCTTTCGTTAGTTATTGCTGAGGTATCAGCAGAGTTAGAAGGCAGGAAATCTCTCCCGGGTGCTACACACTCTCTCTATGATTTCTCTTGGAACTGTCTTTTGATGTTTTTTCCTCCTGGATTGGGGAACTTCATGTGAGACAATCTGTTTCCTGCATTTGTTTTTTGACATTTGTGTGCTTATTGGACGATACCATGTTGGAGCAGTTACTGTATAGTTATTAAGTAAACTATTATTCTGCTAAGTTTTCCAACAGAATTAAGTTATTGGAAGTTCCTCTTCATTTTGTTGTCTTTTATCGACAGTATTCGAATAAATTGTGTTTTGCTTAATGTCGAATATTTTGACCAAGTAAATTTTATATGAAATCTATAACCTCACATTTACCAGCGGAATGGCCCAAGCTGGAGGAGTGATAATCATGTCAGGAATTATATCAGATTCTCAATCCATATCTCAGATCCAGCCCGGACACGTACAAGCCCAGATGAGGTACGTGCTCAGCATGAAGCACTGCGTAGACCAGGCTGGTGTACTGCTCAGCAATCCGTCCAGGATCGAACACTGTTTAGAACTCACCCGTTCACTACTTATCGGTCCAACAGTGCACTGATCTATAAACTTGCATAGATAATCTTTTCAGCACAGGGCGTTGTGCAGAACACACAAAAGCATTGTTCTATACACATGGACTGGATATCTGTGCAGTGTGGGGAGCTGTGCAGTGAATAGCAGTGAATTTATCTATTAATCTGGGGCAGTTACCTTCCCAGCATACACAGCTGTGTACACCAATCACTGCATTGCTGAGGAATTCTTGAAGAAGGGCTTTTGCCCGAAACGTCGATTTCGCTGCTCGTTGGATGCTGCCTGAACTGGTGTCCTCTTCCAGCACCACTATTCCAGTATTTGCTTTCCAGCAGCTGCAGTCATTGTTTTTACAACACTGTGTTAGATAACTGCCCAGCGTGGGGAAACTTGCAGCTCAGAGATAGATAGCGATGCAAATCAGTTTTAATACCAACAAATGGGAGGAGTTTGGTTTAAAGCGAGGAGGAGATTGAGTGAGAATTTCACAGAAGGATCTGATGGTAGGTTTAAAAATTGTGAAATGAAAATATTTCGATAGCATCTTGCAATATCGATCACTGTTTCCAGGAATGATTTGTGAGCAGGATATTGGTGTAAGTTAAGACGATGGAGAGTTTTGGATAAGCATTTGTCCTGCAGTTTTGTAACTGGGAGGAGGGTCAGAAGAGTCTTCGACTCATTGGACTAAATCGAACAATAATTTGTCTCAGTGCCATTTTCATTGAGTGCGACAGAAGGAATGTCTGCACGTGGCCGAGCTAATTTCCTGGTGTTATCTTATCGAACTCACCTCATTAACTACCCACCGCATCCCATGGTGTCCCTCTCATTCAATACCAGCCCGACTTTCCCACCCATCATGGCTGTAGTTACACACCGTCGCCTGGGTACCCTTGGATATTCAGTGATCCCTGGCACTGCTGCCATCGTTAAAAGGACAATGGGCACACGGTTGAACTCTCTCAGTTTGGAGCTGCTCTGCACAGTTTACCCCGAGCATGGCAGATTAGGGAAATTACACCACAGCTTGTCGACAGGGGCACGGAGGGCTGGGTGAATGGTCTGGTAAAAAGCGGGACCATTCTCTTCCCAGAGGGAGCCGCACCACCAGACTCATCGAGCATGATCTGAGCACACCACTCAGCTCAGTGCAGTATCTGCGGTCCGAAGAAAAGTCCAGCAATACAGTAAAAGCATCAATAACCTTCCCCGCTCTGTCAGGATAAGGGTCACCGTATTCTCTCTACTCTCTCACACTCAGTGTATATCTGTGAGCGCCTTCCACAGAATAAGGTTCCATCACTCTCAGCACTGCAATGCATCACCTTCTCTCTCTCTCTCTCTCTCTCTCACCTCTGCAATACCCCCACATGGTTATAAAATGTTCTTATGAGTGCAGTTTCTAGAATTCTCTGGATGATGTCATTTGTACAATGTTCCAGATAATTTTCAAAATAATTCAACTTTAGCAAACTGTTCATCCCCCAGTATGTAACCCATGAGAGGAAGGAGCAGAGTTTACCTTTTTTTTAAATCACTCAGGATGAAAGTGCCTCATGAGGCCATTATGCCTCTTAAATATGCTCCGCTATTCAGACAAAGAGAGCACTGAGACACTTGAAGACTCACTCTCTTCTTGAAGACAGGCGCCACTCTGGAGTTTCGCCAGTTTCACTGGAACACTCCTGTAATCTTGAGAGTTATGGAATATTTCACACAGTGCCACCAGTCATTCTGTAACCACTTCTGTTAAAGCAAGCTATGAATTGCTGGTGAACTGTTTACCCTTGGTCTTTTCTGTTTGAGAAAAGCCTTGTTCGTTTTGTTAATGACAATGCAAAACTTTCATCTGACTAAAATTTTGTTTATAATGTTGAAACTCTTTGTGCCTTCCCCTGTGAGGAACGATGTAAAATACTGTTTTACATTATCTGCCTGTTCCCTGAAACCAGTTCCCCAGTCACAAGCTCCCGGTGTCCACATATTCTTTCCTGCCTTTCTTCCAAGGGTCACATATACATCATAAACGTTTTTTTTATTTGATATGGGAAACTCTTGCGGTTAGTTTCTTTTCATATTTCTTGCCAGTTTTGGAATATTTTTCTTTGTATTTTGTTTTATACAATCTGCTTCTGGTTCCAAAAGTAAACTTCCCAAATGTGCCCGACGCCAGAGCGCCCCAATCTGCATTCTTCTTTGTGATTGATTAGCACACTTCACAGTCTTTGTACATCATGGGTGGTTCATCTTCACATCATCATATTATCTTCTTTTTGATAGGAGTCAATCGTTCCTGAGCGTTATTAAGCAGTACCTGCTTAAATATCCCCCCCACCACACACACACACACACACACACACACACACACACACACACACACACACACACACACATCTGCTGACCTTCACCTATGTCTGTTTTCACAGTCCGTGTTTGACCAGATTTATGACATATATCTGCATTTGAAATGCCTGGCTCTTCTCAATCATTGATGGGGAACCTACTATGTGGCTGAACACATGATCAGCTGAGGGTGTCTCCATTCTCCCAGTTTCCCTGCCTCTGTCATTTCTGTAGTATGATGCCGCATTCCTTTTGGAAGGTTCATACATGTCATCCTTTTCACTCAAACGAGAAATCCCTTCACACTGATGTACTGAGCTTTCGGCTGTGTCTGTCCCGTCTCCCTCATTTCTGCCCTCACTCCATCCCCTCCTTCGCAGAACAATGATCGATCTCCCTTGTCCTCACTTCCTACTGCACTAGGATCTACATTCACTGAATCAATGCCGCTTCCACCACCTTCAGCAGGACAGCACCATCAAACACATCTTCCCCTCCCATCCACTCTCAGCATTTCACAGGGACCACTCCTTCTGTGGCACCCTCCATCATCCCAAACACTTCCCCATACCCCCATGGCACCTTCCCATGTAAATGCAGAAGCTGCAACATTTGCCCATTCACCTCTTCCCTCCTCACTGTCCAAGGCCCTAAACACACCTTCCAGGTAAAGCAGCATTTCACGTGTACACTTTCAATCCAGTTTCCTGTCATTGCTGCTCACAATGCAGTCTCCTTCACACGAGTGAGCCAAAGAGAAACTGTTTTGAGGAACATCTCCTCTCTGTCTGTAGAAATGATCCTGTCCTTCTGATTGCACCCCATTTCAATAACCTACATTACTCTCATGATTATGAGAATTCTTTGAGAAGTTGATGATGGGTTGGACCAGAGCGAGATACCTATCTGAACTTCCAGAAGGCCTCTGATATGGTACCGCACAGGAGGCTGCAGAGTCAGCTAAGGACCCATGGCGTCAGAGGCCAGGTACTAGGATGGATAAAAGTTTGGCTCTCTGGCAGGATGCAGAGTGAGGATAAAGTTGTCCCTCTCAGGACGGCAGCCGGTGACTACCAGTGTTCCACAAGAGCCAATGTTGGGACCACAACATTTCACTTTATAGGTTAATGATCTGAGTGGCGGGGCAGAAGGCATTCTGGCTAAGTTTGTAGATGATGCAAAGATAGGTGGAGGGGCATGTAGTATTGAGGAGGCAGGGAGCCTGCAGAAAGATTTCGACAGTTTAGGAGAGTAGGAAAAGGAGTAGCAGATGGAACACAATGTGGGAAAGTGTGAGGTAATGCACTTTGATATGAAGAATACGGGCATGGACTATTTACTAAATGGGGAAAAAAAATCAGAAATCTGAGTAACAAAGGGGCTTGGGATTCCAAGCACAGGATTCGCCTTAGATAAACTTGCAGTTTGAGTCAGTAGTTAAGAAGACAGATACAATGTTGTCATTCATCTCGAGAGGAGAAGGATATAATGGTGGGGATTCTGAGGCTTTCTAAGGCTCTGGTCAGACCACAATTCCAGTATTTTGTGCCTCATACCTCAGGAAGGATGGATTAGCCTTGGTGTGTGTCAAGAGAAGGTTCACCAGAAATGAAAAGCTGAACACATGAGGAACGTTGGAGAACTCTGGGTATATACTCGATGGAGATTAGAAGGATGAGGGGGGATCCAATTGAAACATAAAGAATACTGAATGACCTGGATACAGACAAAATTGGGAGGCCGTTTGCACTGGCAGGAGGGCGCAGGCTTAGAACAAAGCTAAAATCCATTAGAACAGAGATAAGATGAAACGTCTTGAGCCAGAGAGTGCTAATAGTGGAATTCCTTCCCACAGAAGGCTGTGGAAACCAGATCATTTGACACCAACGATATAGCTAGGACAGGCACTGAGGATCTGAAAAGTGACTACAGAGAGTTAGTTTGGAAGCTGAAGAGCAGGACGAGTAGAGTAGTGATCTCAGGTTTGCTACCAGTGCCACGGGCTAGTGAGATGAGGAACAGTCAGCGAATGCAGATTTACACGTGGCTGCGAGGCTGGTGCAGGAGGGAGGGCTTCAGATACCTAAACCATCGGTATACCTTCTGGGTAAGGTGGGACCTGTACATGAAGGACGGGTTGCACCTGAACTGGAGGGGCACAAATGGCCTGTTTGGGAGGTTTGCTCGTGTGATTCTGGCGGGTTTAAACTAGTTTGGCAGGGGGTTAGGAATAAGACCACATGTCTGAGAGGGGGTGAGTTGCAGATGGGACAGTGACAGAATATATTGAATCTATCAGGAAGGTTTCTCACGCGATGAAACAAAGGGATCGGTTAAAGTGCGTCTGCTTTAATGCAAGGAATGTCCGAAATAAGAGTGACGAACTTAAGCATGGATCAGTACTTGTGGATACGATGTCGTGGCCATAACGGAGACGTAGGTTTCACAGGGAAAGGGATGGTTGCTTGATTTTCCAGGGTTTAGAACTTATAGAAATGTTTCGGGGAAGCACGGTGGCCCAATGGCTAGCACTGCTGCCTCACAGCGCCAGAGACCCGGGATCAATTCCCAAGTCAGGGAACTGTCAGTGCGGATTTTGCAAACTTTCCCTGTGAATTTCCTCCGGTTGCTCCGGTTTCCTCCCATAATCCAAAGATGTGCAGATTAGGTGAATTGGACATGTTAAATTGCCCGTCGTGTTGGATGAAGGTGTAAATGTAGGGGAATGGTTTTGGGTGGGTTGCTCGATGGAGTGTTGGTGTGGACTTGTTGGGCCGAAGGACCTGTTTCCACACTATAGGTAATCTAATCTAATCTAAAAAAGAATAGGGTGTGTGGAAAATGAGGAGGGTGTGTAGAATTGATAATCAGAGAGTGCGTCACAGCTACAGAAATGAAGGTTGTTGAGGAAGGTTTGTCTACTGAGTCAGTATGGGTAGAAGGTAGAAACAGCAAGGGAACAGTCACCGGATTTGGGGGTTTTCTACAGACAACCTAATAACAGTAGAGAGAATGAAGATCCCATAGGCGGGCAGATTCTGAAAAAAATGCAAAAGTAGCAGGATTATTGTTATGGGTGATTTCAATTTTTCCACTTTCGACTGGAACCTCCTAAGTGCAGATGGTGTGGATGAATCCGTTTTTGTCAGGTGTGCTCAAGAGGGTTTCCTTGCTCAGTATGGAGACAGACGGACGAGGGGAGAGGCTATTTTGGATTTGCTGCTCGGCAACGAGCTAGGATAGGTGTTAGAACCCACGGTGGGATAGCACTTTGGTGAAAGTGATCACAACTGCCTCACATGCAGCATAGTCTGGGAGAGTGAATGGAGCAATTTCTGAGGGAAGATATATAATTGTGGAAAAGCAAATTATGATGCTATCAGACAGGAGTTGGGAAGTACAGACTGGGAGCAATTGTTCCACAGAGAGGGCACAGCAGACATGTGGAGACTGTTTAAGGAGCAGTTGTTGCGAGTAATACACAAATTTCTTCCTCTGAGACTGGTAAGAAGGGGTAAGATTAAGGAACCTTGGATGACGAGAACAGAGGAACGTCTCGTAAAAATGAAGCAGGCAGCTTAAGTAAGATGGAGGAAGCAAGGATCTAGCACAGCTTTAGAGGATTACAGGCTTGCTAGAAACGAGATCAGAAAAGGACTGAGGCGAGCCATGATGGGGCACGAAGAAGGCTTGGCAAGAAGGATTAGGGAGAATCCAAAGGCATTTTTCTCATACGTGAGGATTAAGAGAATAATTAGGGAGAAGGTAGAGTCGATCAGGGATAGCGTAGGGAACTTATGCATGAAGTCTGAGCAGATAGGAAAAGCCCTAAAAGTGTTTTTTGCTTCGATTTTCACCAAGGAAAGTGAACTTGTAAATGAAACGTAGAGGAGCTGGGCCAGATCAGTCTTGACCAGATCAAGATTGATGAAGTTGATGTGCTCGCAATTTTGGAAAGCATTAAGATGGATACGTCCCCAGGGCCAGACCAGATTTATCCGAGACTGCTGCGGGAAGCAAGAAAGGAGGTTGCTAAGCCGCTGGTCAGGATATTTGCCTCCTCACTGTTCACAGGAGTCGTACCAGAGGATTGGAAGGAGGCGAATGTTGTTCCTTATTTCAAGAAGGGTAATAGGGAAATCCATGGCAAGTTGAGGCCAGTCAGTCTTAAGTCTGCGGTCAGCAAAGTTTGGAAACAATTCTGAGGGATAGGATTTATGACTATTTGGCAAAGCATTGTGTGATTAAAGGCAGTCAGCATGGCTTCAGGAGGGGCAGGTAATGCCTCACAAATCTTATTGATTTCTTTGAGGAGGTGTCAAGGCAGGTCAAGGATGGTCGAGCAGTGGATGTGGTGCATGTGGATTTCAGCAAGGTATTTGATAGGGTTCCCCATGGAAGGTTCATTGATATAGTCAGGAAGTATGGGATACAGGAGATTTGGTTATCTGGATTCAGAATTGGCTGGTTGGCAGACAGTGGTTGCAGATGGAAAGTATTCTGCTTGGAGGACAGTGTTGAGACGGATCCCACAGGACTGTGTTCTTGGGCCTCTGCTCTTTGTAGTTTTTATAAATGACTTGGATGAGGAGGTTATGGTGTGGGTTAGTAACTTTGCTGATGACACAAAGTTTGGAGGTGACGTCGATAGTATAGAGGGCGACTGTCGGCTGCAGCGCAACATAGACAGGATGCAGAGCTGGGCTGAGAAATGGCTGATGGAGTTCAACCTAGATAAATGCTAAGTAATGCATTTTGGAAGGTCAAATTCGAATCCTGAATATAGCATTAAATACGGGTTTCTTGGCTGTGTGGAGGAACAGAGGGATCTGGGTGCGCAAGTGCATAGATCCCTCAAAGTTGCCACCCAAGTGGATAGGGTGTCAAGAAAGCATATGGTGTTTTGGCTTTCATTAATAGGGGGATAGAGTTGAAGAGCCGTGAGGTTTTGCTGGTGAGACCACACTTGGAGTATTGTGTCCAGTTGTGGACGCCCTACTATTGGAAAGCTCAGAGGCTTTGGAGAGGGTGCAAAGAAGGTTTACCAGGATGCTGCCTGGATTGGACGGCTTGCTTTATGAAGAAAGGTTGAACGAGCTTGGATCTTTCTCTCTGGAGACAAGGAGGACAGAGGAGAGCTGATCGAGGTGTCCAAAATAATGAGAGGAATAGATAGAGACAATACCGGGAGACTTTGCCCCAGGGCAGGATTGACTAGTACGAGAAGTCATAGTCTGAAGATATTAGGAGGAAGGTAAAAGGGAGACGTCAGAGGTAGGTTCTTTACGCAGAGAGTTGTGAATGCATGGAATGCATTGCCAGCTCTGATGGTGTAAGCAAAGTCATTGGGGACATTTAAGCGACTGATGAACATGCACGTGGATAACAGTGAGTTGAGGGGTGCGTAGGTTAAATTACTACGTTTTACATGAGGATTAAATCTCGGGACAACATCGTGGCCCAAAGGGCCTGTTCTGTGATGTACTGTTCTATGTTCTATTTGGTATATTTAAAACAGACTCAGAAAAAATTTTGATTGACAAGGGGATCAAAGGTTACTGAGAGGAAGCAGGAAAATGGGGTTGAAAATCTGTCAGTCGTGATCGAATGGCGGAGCAGACTTGATGGTCCTAATGGCTTCATTTCTGCTCGTATAGAGTTGTGGCCTTATAATATTTCGGTCATGGATGGCACGGTGGCTCAGTGGTTTGCACTGCTGCCTCACAACATCGGGGAATGGGTTCGATTTCCTCTGGGTGTTCTAGTTTCCTGTCACAGTTTAAAAGTTGTGTAGGTTACGTGAACAGGTCATGCTGCATTGCCGATGTTGATGTTAGGTGCAATAGTAAAGGGTCTATGTATAGTATTATGGTAGAGAATGAAATAGGTTCGCATACTCTTTGGAGGGTCAGTATAAACCTGTTGGGCAGAAGGGCCTGTTTTCACACTGCAGGGATTCTAAGAAAATGCAGGTTGCTGCAATGTTCCAATGAAGCACAACCCAAGCGCGAGTAACACCTCACTTTACACTTTGTTACGTTACAGTCTGTAGGAGTTAATATTCAATTCCATAAATTCACAGCCTGAACCCATTATGGTTGTTCTCCATTTTCCGGACACTCTCCCTCCTGGGCTCCCTAAGTTCGTGTCGTGTTTATGTTCCCTTCAACAGAGAAAATCGATTTCTAATATGTACACATTAATTTACACCCATTATATATCTGTGTTTCTTTCACCACAATTTAAAGCCCATTTGTCTTTCACACTGGGTCTCCAAACACTCTTTCCCACCTCTGCCAAGATATTAAAACGCTCACTTTCCAATCTTTTGCACTTCTGAAGAAGATTTACACTGGACTTGAACCATTAACATTGTTTCCCTGTCTCTGCAGATGTTGCCAGAACCCTGAGTTCCTTCAAAAATGAAAAGTTACAGAATACATTTTCAATATAGCAAAGATCATTGGATACAGGAAATCTGAAACAAAAACAAAAATTGTTGGAATGACTGGGTGCTTTGAGGAACAGTCACAGAACCCGAAAGATTAACTCTGCTTTCACTCCATAGATGCTGTCAGACCTGTCAGTGTCTTCAGTCGTTTCTGTTTTTGAACAAGTTTCAAACATGTGTGTCAAAGTTGCTCACACGCCCTGACCAAAATGGAGCGCCAAACACCGGGCAGTGAATGATAACGCAAGGTATACAAACTCATTTGTTCTGAAAGCACATACGGCTGTCATCAACGACACAACAGAGCTCTTAATCATGGTCATGGAGAGAAACAGAGGGAAACACATTCGCTTTAAAGAGAAGATGTCATTACCGGTGGGGAAGAGATTCAGGTGAAAACGTTAAATGCTTTTGAGGAATGTGACAAATTGGAGGCATGGCATTATGAAGATACCCAAACGGGACGAGAAGTTTTAAAAATGGAAGCGTTCCCACATCAGGAACCGGTATAGGGCACTGTGTCCAGGGGAGAAGGGTGACTGGGTCCCCGTGCGAATTGAGGACAAGCGGCAGAATTGTATTGCAGATATTGAAGCTCAAACTGGGCATTCGTGTGATTCGGCAAGTCATAGCAGCTGTGGTAGCATCAGCAGCAGTCGAATTGTATTCAACCACAATATAATCTCTCAGTCTACCATTACCATAAAGCAGATCTCCGGTTCAGTGATGAGTGTGGGTGAACATGCCACGGTCAGAACCATGTGTATCCAAACCTGATGACAACCCATTCAAGCTACTGCACTTACTGCTTACATTAACAAACAGCAGAACTAACATCTGATTGAGAGGACGCCATGATCCCAAGACTGTGACCATTCCTTTTAAAACCAGCTATGAATTACTGCTGGCCTGTCTACTCTTAGTCTTATCTGATAGAAAAATCCTTGTTCCTTTTGTTCGAGACGTTTCAAGAACTTCCCTCCTATTATCATTAGGTTAATATCATTGAAATACTTACTGTGCCTTCCCCTGTGCGGAAAGATGTAAAACATGGGTGTAAATTATCTGTCTGCTCCCTGTAGCCAATTCTTCAGTCACACCCTCCAATTATCCTCAATATACTTTCCTACTTAGCTTCACCTGAGGTCACACACTCATCTTAGACTTTTTTTATATGCTCGGAAAAGCTCATGCTGCTTGATTTTGTATTTCTTGCCAATTTACTACATCATGTCTTTTCTCCCCTTTTCCTCGCTTTCTAGATTGATACAGTCATATAGCGCACAAACAGAACTTTGGTCCAACTTGTCCATGCTGACCAGGTTTTCCAAACGAAACTAGTACCATCTGATTGCATTTTGTCCATAAGCCTCTAAGCTTTTCCCATTCTTATGTTTGTCCTAATGAGTTTTAAATGTTGTACCAGTACTTGCACCTCCCACTCTTCCTCTGACAGCTCATTCCATATACACACATCACTCTCTGTGTGAAAATATTGACCCTTCGTCCATTTTAAATCTTCCCTCTTTCACCTTAAACCTGTGCCTACTATGGTTGAACTCCCCCATTCCGTGGAAAATACCTTGGATATTCACTCTATTCAAACCTCGAATGATTGTATAAACTTCTACAATGTTATCCCTCAACCTCCTACTCGCTGTCTGATACTAACTTCACGAACAAGCATTTAAAGATAAGCACTGCAAATTTGAGACAGTATTCAAATGACAGGTAAATAGCACTCAGCCCAAGCTTCCTACTGTGATTTGTTTTTCTCCATGTTACAGTAACTAAGGCAGCAGGAAACTCTTACGAGTACCAATAAGAGGTCAAACACCTGAATTGCTTTGTCCAAATCGTGTGATGATCTCTACAGTGAAAGCGCATCTCTGGCCTGAACCAGACAAGAAGGGGAATTCTTGTACCACACGTCAGCGTCGACCTTTATCAGAGTGAGATGAAGGCTAAGTATACATTTTGAAATTTGGATCACAGTGTGAATTCAGTGCAAAGGGGGAGAGGTGTTTTCAATAAGGTTTACTCCAAGAAGGAAACTTTCCGGAATGAGATGTGAGTGGGAGGGTGTAAAGCAGCATGAATTGAGAGGCCGAGCCACACTGAGACCAGAGCAAAGTGATATCACAAAACGCAGCTTGATGCTAGAGCAGATTAGGTAGACTTGATTAAAGGGTTTCACGTGAAGTGGTTCGGGATTATAATGTGAGAGAATGTTCTCTGTAACTTGAGAAGAAGAACCTGGAATCAGGAAGGGGAGACGAGCAGGGAAGAAGATGGAAAAGCAATGGCAGTGTTTTCTGCGGGGTAAATCAGGAAGCACAGCTGAAATTCATGCCTAACATCAGCTTATGGTCCCTGAAATAAATATTATAAATCTGGCCCTCCACTAATGCTCATCAATAGTAACCTTGAGAGCTTTTGTCAACCATGGTTCATCTGCTTACCGAGTTCTTCTGTTTGAACAGAAACAATAATTACTGAGCGGTTTGGGATATATGCTTGAATGTCTGCTCATGTTTAGTCACTGACCTTCCTCTGGGTCTATTTTCACATTCCGCTTCAGACCAGATGTGAGGCAGAAATCCTCAATTTAGATGCCTGGTTCTTTTCAATCATTCAGGGGGATCTTCTGCCTGTGGCTGAACACAAGATCAGCGGAGGCTGACTCCATTCTCCAAGTTTCTCCATTTCTGTTTGATGATGCCACATTCCTGTGAGCTGCGTCTAACATGGCCTCATTTTCCTTCAAACCAGAAATCCCCTAAATCTGGTGGACAGGGCCTTCATCTGTCACTGTCCCATCCCCAACGGTGTTGCCCTCAATCCATCCCCTCTCTCCCAGAACAATGATAGATTCCTCCTTGTCCACACTTCCTCCTGCACGAGAATCCACATTCACATAATAATCTTACGCCATTTCCAGTATCTCCAACAGGACAGTACGCTCTAACACATCTTCCCCTCCCGTCCACTGTCAGTATTTCGCAGGAACCGTTCCCTCTCTGTCCCCTCCATCACCCAGAACACTTCCCCAATCCCCCATGGCACCTTTCCATGCAATTGCAGAAGCTGCAACACTTGCTTATTCACCTCTTCCCTTCTCACTGTCCAAGGCCCCAAACATACCTTCCACGTGAAGCAGCATCTCATTTGTAAACTTTCAATCTGGTCTCCTATCATTGCGGCTCACAATGCAGTCTCTCTATATTGGCGAGAGCAAACAGAGATTGTTTGGGGGAACACTCCCACTCTGTCTATGGAAATAACATTCACCATCTCATTGCTTCCTATTTCAATAACCTACCTTGCTCTCATGCTAACGTTTCGGCCCTGGGCACCTGCAATGTTCCAAGGAAGCACAACCCAAGCTCGAGTAACAACTCACTTTACACTTTCGTACGTTACATCCTGTAGGAGTTAACGTACAATTTCACAACTTCACAGTCTGACCCCATTATAACTGTTCTGTAGTTTCCGTACATTCTCCCTCCTGGCCTCCCTATGACCTTGTGTGGTTGTATCTTCTTTATCATTCACTCAATAGAGAGAACCCCTTTTCCCCATTCACATTTTAATTATTAGGCTATTTTCACATGATCGTCTCGTTCTTCACTACTAAAAGCATGTCTAACTTTTGCCACACCCTCTTTTACCCGTCAACCCACTCCCCACATCTGTCAATGGATTATAAAGCTCATTTTCCAATCCTTCTCAATTCTGAAGACGTGTCATACTGGACTTGAAACGCTAACTCTGTTTCTCTATCTCTGCAGATGATACCAAACCTGTTGAGTATCTCTAGAAATGAATAGGCTCAGAAAAAAATTTCAATTAAACAAATAACTATGTCTCCTGGAAATGAAAATGCAAAAATTGCTGGAGAAAATGAGAGCTTTGTAGAAGGTTCACTGGTACTGAAAGATTAACTCTGCTTTCACTGCACGAGATGCTGCTGAGTTTCGTCAGCAATTTCTGTTTTTGAACAAGTTCCACAGACATGTGTTAAAGCTGCTCAAACACCTTGCCTAACACAGAACGCCATGCAATGGGGAGTGACCGATAATGCAAGGTGTACAAATTTCATGATCTGAAACTACATAAGGCTGGCATCGCTGACACTACAGAGCACTTAATCATGCTCAGGGAGAGAAACAGAGGGGAACACATTCACATAAAACACAGGAGATGGCATTGGGGGAATGGAAAAGATTCAGATGCGTATGTGAAGGGGCTTGAGTAAAATAACAAATTGGAGGCGTGACACCAGGGAGAGCAGAATGAGAATAGGAAAATGGAAGTGTTACCACATCAGAAACCAAATTACGTCACTGAGCATATGGCTGATGGATGAATGGGTTTTGGTGTGAACTGGGGGACAGTCAGTAGAATTGAATTGAACATCTTGGAGCTCAAAGTGGGCATTAATGTGGTGCGGTAGAATCACAGCAGCAGCAGAATTGTATTCAACTACAATCCGTAACATTTTCCACAGGATAATCCCTCAGCCTGCCATTAACATCAAGCTGATCTATGGTTCAGTGACGAGTGCGGGTGAACATGATAGGGTCGGAACCATGTGTGTAAACATGATGACAATCCATAAAAGCTACCGCACTTGACTGGTTACATTCGAAACTGTAGGACTAACATCTGATACAGAGGGCGAAATGATCCCAAGAATAACAGATCAGATCGAAGTTCTGCAGTGCTGCCACATACAGACATAAATGTCGGTGGACTACTAAACAACTCACTGAGGAGAGGACTCCATAAATATCGCCATCCAAAATAACGGGACAGCCCGGTACATCAGTGTAAAAGACATGGTTGTATTATCTGCACCGTCCTCAGCCAGAAGTGTTGAGTTGATAATCCACCTCACCCGCGCCATGCCGCCCGCAGAATCACAGATGCCAGTCTTTAATCGATCTGATTTGCTGTATGTGACATGAAGAAACAGCTGAACACAGTAAATACGACAAAGGGCCCTGATCCCATTCCTGCAATGGGACTGAATACTTGTGCTGCACAACAAGCCGTGTCCCTGGGGAAGCTGTTTCATTCCAGCTCCAACTCTGACATCTCCCTGGCAATGTGGAAATTTACTCAGCTATGTCCAATCCCATAACAAGGGAATAACTACAGTTTTACTATTTACGACGCCTTGAGTCCCGTCGCGATAGTCACAATTGGTGGGAGTTCTTTATGACAGAGCTGTCAAGCAGCAGAGAAATAACCAGCTCAGTGTGGTGTCAGATAGGTCCCCATGTGGAGATGGCGCAGTTGTGGAAAAGTCACTGGATTACTAATCCAGACCAGGCTAATGCTGTGGCATCTGGTGGACGTTATAATTAATAAAATATCGAGATGTAAAACCTGGGGTCATTAACAGCCAATGTCGATTGTAAACACCAATTTCCTTCCTCAATGTACTTTCAGGAAGTGAATCTCCCGTGCTTTCCTAGTCTGGCCTAAACGTGACTCCAGATACACAGACATGTGATACACTCTTCAATGGTCTCAGAAACGGACAAGCAAGACACTCTATTGTATCAAACTGTTTCGGGGTCTTAAAGGATAAAACCGTACAGATCACCCGGCACCAGCCTCAGTATTGGAACTGGAAATAATACCTTGTTGACTCTGCAGAGATTTCCTTCCTAACATCTGAGAATTGGTGGCAGGATTTACAGAGCTTTCCCACAGACTGCACAGAAACATAGGGGAATGAGTAGGTCATTCAACACACTGAGCATCCTCCATTCTAGTTCATATTGAAAATCTCCTCAATTCAGTTTTCCCCACAGTGTTCATATCCTTTAGTATGTTTAAACATCGAAACATGTAAAATAGGAACTATTGTATTCGCGTTGGTCCATCAATTTTGATCCTCCATTCAAAATACAGGCAGTTATCCAATAAAGGTGTGTTTATTAAATGCAATTTCACTGCAACACAATTAGTGAATTGTGCCCCTTTCTTTATAAAGCGAGCTCCCGTTCACTGTAATGGGAGACCGTCTCTGGCTCTAGCTGAACAGCTAATCCCAGCCTTAGGATCCCTCTGTCTGCCAAATGCACCCACAGTGTATTCAGCTAAAGCAGGAATATAATCCGCTCTGCAAGCCTTGCAACTGAGCTTGAATGTGGGATTTGTAGTCTACATTTAGAAGGAAATTAACTTCAAACCTAGAGGGGAATATCTTGGAGAGAACTGGAATTCCGCATCGGCATCACGTGGTCAGTCAGCCCGCGCACTTTCTGAAGAAGATCTTGGTGAAAGGTGCAGGGCTGTAGTCAGTGACTGTAGTGTTAAAGTGTGACATTTACTGCACTAATTCATTACAATATACGGTTTAAAGATTTATGCAGCCTTGGTTTGGATGGAATGGATGAGGGTTGCTGAGGGTTAGACTGTAAATCTTTTAATCTTTTAAATCTGTCTTCCCTGTTTGTGGGAGTATTGTCAGAACACTGCACTGTTGTTTATGTTTCACCCTGTTTATAAAAGGAGGCAGGAATAAAATAACAGACGGGCTGCATAAAATGTTTGGTGGAGAAGTTTCTAGATACCTTTGTGTAATGCTGCGCCAAGTTTGAAATTCCCTGTTTTCAAGTCCTTTCTTAACCTTGTGACATCATTCAGAACATTCAAACTGCTGCTCAGGAACAGGGAGAAACAGGAGGTAGTCACTCGACTGCTCGATTCTGGGACACAGGGACAGGAGACAGTCTTTCAACTGCTCGAGATTGGGACACAGGAACAGGAGGTAGTCACTCAACTGCTCGATACTGGGACATAGGAACAGGAGGTAGTCACTCAACTGCTCGAGACTGGAATACAGGGAAATCTGAAGACTAGTGAGGCCCCAGATTTCTGTTTCCCAGGAAGAGGAGGAGGTGACTCACTACCCACCTGTCTGTGGCACTGGGAGAAAAGGGAAATCGGCTTGTTACTAAAAGAATATCTGAATAAGTTGCATGAGTGAGCCATTGAGTCCCGTTCCAACATTCTTCAAAATCATGACTAATCTGATTGCAATTCCCTCATTCCATTTTACAGAGATTCCCCTCTCTGCAGCCTCTGCTCTATTTGTTGGTCATGTTGCAGATCCAGATGCTGTAACTACAGTCACCATGTTTCATCCAGAGTTGGGTCACCAAAGCCTCTTGTCTTCCTGAATTTTCACAGCAGTTTAATACATAGCCTCCAGGAAACCATCCCCAGCACTTTCACGAATGTATTAGAGTTAAGTCAAATGTCAGTGAAATGCAAGTGAGAAGCCTGGTCTGAATCACTAACAGTTGTGGGGATTCCTCATGTTACTGAGCATATGAGCAGCAGAGAGTGATTAACATAGGCGTTCAATGAATAGATACAGACCAAGTTACAAAGACGTGCCTTAAAACTGTTAAAACCCCTCTCTCCAACATGAAGCACAGGGCAGGACACTGGGTAACACACAGAGACAATACATGTACACAGACCCACACGGACACACAGATACATTAGCATCTTTAGGATATAACGAGATAAGTTATGCTTAATGATGGGATCAAGGCTTGTTGTGAGAAGGCAGGAGAATAGGCTTGAAAAGCATGTCAGCCACGATCAGTAGCTCAGTAGACTGGATGGGCCAAATGGCATTTTATTCTGCTCTAATTATTTACGGTCATAAATAATTACGGTCCATCAAAATTATTTACGGTCTATGGTACATGCATTTGTCTGTGTTTGTGCGCATACTTCTTTGTGTGTCCATGTTTTTGTGTCTGTGTTTTTGTGTGTTTGACTGTGTCTGTGTGTACATGTCTGTGTGCTTGTCTGTGTATGTATCTGTGTGTGTGTGTCTGTGTATGTTTGTGCTCCTCCGTATTTTCAGAAACGGAAATATCAATGCACATTTTTTAAACTTTCTATTCAGTTTGACATTTATCTTTCCATCATCATTTGAGGAACTTTGTTTTCGACATGAATTTGTTATTTTAACAAATGAAGGAAATCAACCTGACCTATTCCGAGGATGACCCTGACCCAATGTGAGACCTATAACATTGGCCATATCATCAACCTGGTTACACCAATAATTTTCTCTGACCAATGGAAGAGTGGCAGTAGAAAATAAAACAGTTACCCAACAACCCAAGGAACTCTGGACCAGTGAGCCTGACATCAGTGGTGGGTGAGTTGTTGGAGGGGATTCTGAGGGATAGCCAATTGCATGCATTTTCAAAGGCAAGAATTGATTGCGGATAGTCCTGATGGCCTTTTGCATGAGAAATCGTGTTGTACGAATTTGACTGAATTTATTAAAGAGATGACCAAGCAGATTGATGAAGGCAGTGTTGTAGATGTTTTCCATACAGACTGGAACAAGTTGTTCGACAAGATTCTGCATATTAGGCAAGTTAGTAATGTGACGTCACATGGGAACCAGCGCACCCAAACCAATTAAATACAAAATTAAATTGAAGGGAGGAGACAGAGGTTGGTAGAGGATTGCTTTTCAGACTGGAGTCCCGTTTTAAGGTACAAGGGGAAATATTTTAGACGGAACTTCGACGCAATGTTTTCATACAGAGGGAGGTATCCATATGGAATAATCTCCCAAAGGAAGTGGTAGACTCTGGCATCTTGATGGGTATTTGAATAAGGAGGTTTAGAGGAATATGACACAAATGCTCTCAAATCAGACTCGAACATAATGGGATATGTGGTCAGCACTTACACATTTGCAGGCTTTATGACTCTATAAGAGGGATGAGCAGAAATTCTAAACAGGCATTTCAAGTAGGAATTCTCATCCCCACAAGATTGAGATGTCTCTTTGTTTATATTTATTCAACACTGAGTTAGTTAAATATTGGACAGAGAAGTGATTCTTCGATAATAGCACACAGACAGGAAAGTGGAGCTGAGACCACAACCTGATCAGCCACAATCTTAGTCCCTGGTAGAGCAGGATCAAAGTGTCCAATGATCCACTCCTGCTCCTCAGTCCCATGTTTCTGTGTTCCATTCAGCCCATCAAACCTGCTATACAGGAGCAATTAGAGGCTTCTTACTCATTTCACAGAAGCAGAGGAGATGATTCAGTCCCTCAAAACTGTCAAACCCAGTTTGTGATGGTTTGGAAGGTGTAATTGGAAATCCCAGGCAGTGGTATGAAAGAGGGTCCTCATCGCTCATAACTGAGCTTCCCCTTTCTGCAACATGTGCTTCGTTTGTTGGTCAAGTTGTAGTCTCAGTTTCACTGTGAATACAGCCCCCATTCCTCACCCAGAGATGGCCCAGACAATCTGGTAATATTCACCAACAGAGCTTCCAGGAAAATATCAGCCACTACTTTCCAATAATAGAACGTGAGAAGGCCACAAACAGGGATATGTCATTCATCCACACGCCACCCACTACCCCCCTCCCCACCCACAAGCAGGTCTTCTCCCACAATAAGATCATAAGGGTCCAATATCCTCTTTCGTGTCCAATTCGTGTCAGAGCCCTCAACTCTGACTGGTCAAAAAGCACTCCCTGCCCCACACTGTGACCTATTGATATGAGCAAAAGACGTGAACACAAAGGCTCAGGGAAGAATGACCGGCCCTGACATCAAGGCATCATTTAACTAAGGACGGTCTCAAGGAGCCTGAGCAGGATCGCACTTAATGGGAATGAGTTGTAAACTTCCCTGGTTAGACTGATTTAAAGCATAACGGACAACGATTGTGGTTTGTGGACAAAAATCCATGCAGTCCTAGACATGTCTGCAAAAAGATCCTCAAGGTAGCTTCCTCAGCACAAACTTCTTCAGCTATTTCATAAATGTCTTGCTGACACCATAAGATTAGAAGTGGGGGTGTTCACTGAAGATCGCACAATATTCAGGAAAACAAATCCCTTCAGCTACTGAACTAGTCTGTGTCCATATTCTGGATTAGTGGTGCTGGAAGAGCACAGCAGTTCAGGCAGCATCCAAGTAGCTTCGAAATCGACGTTTCGGGCAAATACCCATGTGCAGCAAGACCTGGACAACATTCAGGCTTGTGTTGTTGGAAGTATCGGTAACATTCATGTAACAGTGCTGCTGGACACGGCACATTTCCACTGTTAAAACGAGGAGAATATTCAGCGCCTCATGCTAGCTTCACAGGAATATGAGGAAGTCATTCAGCTCAATGATATTATTGGAGAAGTGTAGAGATAGCCCATTTAATGCCTCCAACCAATTACACAGGAAGAGAAGGAGTCACGTATTATGGACGACAGAAGAGCTCCTCAAAAATATTTGAAGGCGTTGGCCTAAACTCTTCTAATAATTAAGTGTTCTGATACAGTAATATCTCATAAACATGTACTTGGCAAAAAGGAAAAATCAGACACAGATTCTCAGATGCAGATATCCAATTGAGGAGGGAAAACAAATCAAGTGAAAATTTAGACAGAGTTGCAGCCAGGAGATTTCCACTGAAGCTTCCAACTCTGTGGAGACCCCAATAGCTTCTGATGTTACTGAGAAACCAAAACACTTGCTGTAATGTGGCTGCCAGAACTGCACACAGTATTCTATCTATGGCCTAACCAATGGCATCTTTAACTCATTCTGCCTACAGAATAAACACTCTGCCTACAGTCCCGTGTGATTTCTAAACTGCTATTACACTGTCCAGTCACATTACGTGATGTGTGAAGAAAACCCTCTGACCTCCCTAGTGTTCTGCTATTCATTGAATTCTCCCCTGTCTGGTTCCTTCTTCCAAAGTGCATCACCTCATATTTATCAGGGTTCCAATCCATCTATCATTGATCTGACCATCTGACCGTTCTACCAGTATCTTCCTGTAACATTAGGCCTTCCTCCTCACTGCCGACCACCTGGCCAATCTTTGTGTCAAACACAAAATTACATATTACGCTCAGCCCCCAACCCCCACCACCCCTCCACATTCATATTTACATCATTTATGAATACCACAAACAATTTGATACACTGCACTGCTCGCTGTGGTACTGCTCGCTCAGTAACTTGGGACGACATAGTTGTTCTCCAGTCCTCTAGCACCTCCCTTGTATGGTCAGATTCGACTGAAACATTTAGGTCAGGACATTTCCTCTCTTGTCTCCAACCGAATCCTGCGATACAACTCATCTGGACTTTACACCATCCAAAACCATCAATCCCAACTTGCATCTTATATCAAACTGTTCGAGAGTTTCCCAGTCCATCTTCTTGAATTCTGAACCTGCATCTTCCTTATCCCAACTAAAACAGATGTGAAGCTCTCATGTCCCACTCTATCAACGTTCCCCAGTTTCACATACTGATTACCCCCTTGGTTTCGAAATGGGTCCTAATTTTTCCCTAGTTATTATGTTCAGTATGATGTTTTTGTATAACATCTTGGGTTCCCCCTAACTTTGCCTGCTGCACTTCTCCATGCCGTTGTATTAGTTAGTCTGCAGTGGGTGAATTTTCTAAGTTTCCCTCACATCATCTCTTATTCTTTGAAACAGTACAGAACACAAGTATAATCCCATCCACACTGCATGCAGTCTGTGCAGAACGCCTTTACTTCGATATTCCAATTTCCGTTAAATGAAGAGCAACTTCACTTTTACCTTTCCATTTCCAAAAGTCACCCCTGAACCATGTAAGTTCAATTTTATTTACTATTTACTTTCTGGACTCTTAAACTTCCACCTGAATATCTAACTATATTACAACAAATAGGTCTCCATTGTCTCCCCTACAAAAAACATCTTCAAACCATTTCAAAAAAAGTTTTTTAACACTGATTATTCGGGTGAGATCCAAGATGGCAGCGATCCAGTCGGACTGCCCTGCTGAGCTCTGCACCAGAACCCAGACACAGTGATGCATTCACCCTCTCTTTCTTCCCTATTGTGTTAAAATCGGATGTATTTGATCCCAGTATTTCTATTTGCCATTTTAAGTGAGTAAGAAAAATGACTAAGGGAAAATGACCACGAGTATCACAACCAGCATGGCACTGCAGCAATGGATACGTCCGTGGCTGTGATCTCAGCCTCTGCGAGCACCCCAGGGAACTTATATGTGGAGCAGAGCCAGGTCTCGGAGTGCAGGAGCCTGCGAGAGAAGATTGATTCAGCAATGGAGGAGATCAGAACCATGCTGGAACTGATCTCAGGCAAGCTGCCGAAGCATGACCAGGAGATCCAGAGTCTCGGGCCATAGGTCCTGGAGGTGCAAGAGGGCACAGCGGCTTTGGAAACCATGGCAGAATCCTCAGCGAGTCGGATTCAAGCTCTGGAATGGTAGGTACAGGCCTTAGTAGAGCAGGTCGACCACCACGAAAATCGGAGCCGTTAGAAGAACATCAGCTTGGTCGGGCTGCCGGAACGCGGACAAGAAAGCCAGCTCGTCAGCTTCTTGGAACAATGGCTCACACAGTTTTTGAAGCTGGAAGTCAGGGCTGACTGGGGGCCGGTCGAGCGGGCCCACTGGGTCGCAGTGTACAGGCCTGGATCGGACCAGCATCCCTGCCAGGTCCTAGTGCAACTCCAGCACGGTAGAGAAAAACAGGTGCTGGAAGTTTCTCGAGTTCTGCGGAAGGATCCATAGGTTCTGATCTACAAAGGATCATGAATTATATTTTTTCCAAGACCTTTCTACGGCTGTGATCCGCAAGAGGCAAGCCTTCGGTAAGGCAAAAACGATGCTGAGGGATTTGAATATTCTGTACTTGGTAAGATATCCAGCAACATTACGTTTCAGCCAGGGAGGGTCTGTGTTTAATTTTCACTCACTAGAAAACGCAACGGGCTTCCTGTACACATGAAAATAGATTGCTGGTTCAAATAATATGGACAAATGTGTTCCCTTCGTTTTCTCTGGGCTTTGCCTGGTTTACCTCATTTTGGGTTTTTTTTTAGTATGTGGAGGTCCCATTTTTCCTTTTACTCACTCCTCCTTTCTTCCTCCCCTCCCATTATCCTTTGTTTTTTCGATCATTTGCTTTTCATTTCTCTCTCTTAGTATGGAATAGGAAAGGGGGTTGGGGAGGTGGGGGGTGGTTACATTTTGTTTCACCAGGACTGCCTCGGGTGAAGGTATGGATGGGACGGGGTTGGAATGCCCACTTTTAATTTTCTTGTTGTGAGACCCGTTTTCTAACTTTGTTTTTTCTGGGTTGGCAGTGGCTTCAGCTAGGAGGAGCCATGGGGGATTAGTAGGTAGTATGAGCGTCCCCTGTGGGCAAGATGGATAGACTTTGCTTATTTGTGTTCCATGTTGGTTCATGGTAGAAGTAGATGTTAGAAGTTTTGATTTAGCTGCTTTTATAGTTATATTTTCAAGTTTATACGAACTGTTTACAGCTTTCACTCGGCACGCTATAAATGGGGTTCTTCTCCCAGTGGGTCATGGGCTGCTTCGGATGGTTACGTCTAACCCCTCGTTTAAATGGTGCACCTGGAATGGTAAAGGGAGCCATTCATCGATTAAGAGAAAAAATGTAGAAAAAAAGGAAATGGTTGAGGTAGCCTTGCTGCAGGAAACACATCTAACCGATAAGGAGCATTTAACGTTCCAGCAGGGAAGTTTCAGACGGCTTTTTTTAATCCTTTAATTCAACAAGTTGAGGAGTAGATATACTCATTCATAAGAACCTTCCACTTCAGTTGTTTGACCAAATTAAGAATGAATGTAGGTGGTCTCTGATCCTTAAAGCTTTAATACATCGAGAGGAATACTGGACCTTGAATAATATTGCCCCCAGCACACCCCCTCACATTTCACTTAGATGCGCTCTCCAGGTCGACGATCCTTGGGGCACGTCATACAATTAAGAGGAGACTCTAATTGACGTATGGACCCCGAGGTGGATAGGATGTCGAGGTGTCTCGCGGGTATTTCCCCGCCACCCAGGCAGCTGGTGGACCTGAACAGGTAGCTGGGTTGGTGGATGTGTAAGATGTCTTCACCCTGAAGATAGGGACTTCACCATTTTTTCTAACCCACATAAATGCTATACTAGGATTGACATGTTGTTTGCCCCATTGGTCTTTTTAAATTCAGTGCTGTCCTGAAGAATTGAGAACGTAGCCATTTCTGATCATGTGGCAGTGTACATGGAGATCAAGAATGGTGGCGATGGGACAGGCTCACGGCACTGGCACGGGGATCCTTTCCTCCTGAATGATAGCAAATTCATTCAGTATTTTTCGGGGGAATTTAAATGTTTTTGGAACATTAACTTGTGTACGGCCAGTCATCCGACGGTGCTCTGGGAGACTGCCAAAGCCTATACAAGGCATTTGATTATTTCTTACTCGGCGACTCAGAAGCGGCAGAAGGGAGAGCAGCAGCGTATGCTTGAGGCTCGGCTGAAGACAGCTGAGACACCATATTTTGTCAGACCGTCTGTAACTTAATCGCAGCAGATTACAGCCCTCCAGACTGCTCTGAATGCTGCACTCGCACAGTCAACAAAGAGAGAGATTTCCTTTGCGAAACAGAAGTTATTCGAGCATGGTGATAACCATGTAGATATTAGGCAATCTTGGCCAGAAGAAGATTGCTGATATTATCACCCACGATTCTAAAAAAAATAATGCAGAGTTCAGGAAGTTTTACTCTGGGTTTTTCCAGTCAGTGGACTGGGAGGACTGATTGGCGATGATGGAGTCCTTTATTAAGACCATGGACCTCCCAGGTGTAAGTTCAGAGCAAGCGTCTCTTTCCATTTCCCCTCTGACAATCCGAAAGATGCAGGAGACAGTGAGGCAGCTCCAGAGTGGTCAAGCCCCCAGCCCAAATGGATTTTCGGAGTGAGATTTAGAAGGAGTTCATAGACATGCTGGCTGGGCCAATGTTGCTTATGTACAATTATTTGTACAGTCAGGACTGCCTCCCATCTTCTCTGAGAGAAGGAAATATTTATCTTATTCTCAAGAGAGGGAAAGTCCCAGAGGATTGCACTTTGTATATGTCTATATCATTATTAAATGTGGACTTTAACATTTTGTCGAAAACGTTGACTTTGAAGGTCCATTGTGAAACAGCTGAAAATGTGTTGCTGGAAAAACGCAGCAGGTTCAGGCAGCATCCAAGGAGCAGGAGAAGGGCTCATGCCTGAAACGTCGATTCGTCTGCTCCTTGGATGCTGCCTGACCTGCTGCGCTTTTCCAGCAACACATTTTCAGCTCTGATCTCCAGCATCTGCAGTCCTCACTTTCGCCATTGTGAAAGAGGACCACCCTTTAAGCAGATGGCGTTCCTCTCTTTCTAACTAACCCAATGATATCTGTGTCCTGTTTAATATGAATGACTAATTTATTTGGATCTTTCTCAGGGTATAAAATCAATTTTATGAAATCGGAGGCCATCCCTGTTGGGGTGGAATCTGATTCCCTTCCAGATGGTCACAAGGAGGTTTAGGTATTTTTATCATCCAAGCCTTCGATCAATTATATAAAGCTAACTTCGTGCAGTTGCTAGAGAAGATAAGACAGAATCATTCAATATCCTGTTTGGGTTAGCTCTGGTTACAATGAATGTCCTTCCTTGTTTATGATACCCCATGCCAATGCTCCCTTTGACGCTGCCCAGACAGGCGCTACGGAGGCTTAACAGTTGGCTTTGATCTCTCATCTGGTGTCACAGATGGCCTCTTATTAAACTGAACAAATTGCAGCTTCCACAGTGAATGGGGGCGTGTCGATTTTCCAGACTCTTTAAGAAAAACCAACGAAGTTCCTTGCTATCCGATGTGGCTGATTGGGCTTGTCAGGACGCATGGTCAATTTGGCTCGACATCCAGGCCTTCCAGGTAAAAAACAATGACTGCAGATGCTGGAAATCAGATTCTGGATTAGTGGTGCTGGAAGAGTACAGCAGTTCAGGCAGCATCCAAATAGCTTCGAAATCGACGTTTCGGGCAAAAGCCCTTCATCAGGAATAAAGGCAGTGAGCCTGAAGCGTGGAGAGATAAGCTAGAGGAGGGTGGGGGTGGGGAGAAAGCAGCATAGAGTACAATGGGTGAGTGGGGGAGGGGATGAAGGTGATAGGTCAAGGAGGAGAGGGTGGAGTGGACAGGTGGAAAAGAAGATAGGCAGGTAGGACAAGTCCGGGCAAGTCAAGGGGACAGTTACTGAGCTGGAAGTTTAGAACTAGGGTGAGGTGGGGGAAGGGGAAATGAGGAAACTGTTGAAGTCTACATTGATGCCCTGGGGTTGAAGTGTTCCGAGGCGGAAGATGAGGCGTTCTTCCTCCAGGCGTCTGGTGGTGAGGGAGCGGTGGTGAAGGAGGCCCAGGACCTCCATGTCCTCGGCAGATTAGGAGGGGGAGTTGAACTGTTGGGCCACGGGGCGGTGTGGTTGATTGGTGCGGGTGTCCCGGAGATGTTCCCTAAAGCGCTCTGCTCGGAGGAGCCCAGTCTCACCAATGTAGAGGAGACCGCATCGGGAGCAACGGATACAATAAATGATATTAGTGGATGTGCAGGTAAAACTTTGATGGATATGGAAGGCTCCTTTAGGGCCTTGGATAGAGGTGAGGGAGGAGCTGTGGGCGCAGGTTTTACAGTTCCTGCGGTGGCAGGGGAAAGTGCCAGGATGGGAGGGTGGGTCGTAGGGGGTGTGGACCTGACCAGGTAGTCACGGAGGAAACGGTCTTTGCGGAAGGCGGAAAGTGGTGGGGAGGGAAATATATCCTTGGTGGTGGGGTTTGTTTGGAGGTGGCGGAAATGTCGGCGAATGATTTGGTTTATGCGAAGGTTTGTAGGATGGAAGGTGAGCACCAGGGGCGTTCTGTCCTTGTTACGGTTGGAGGGGTGGGGTCTGAGGGCGGAGGTGCGGGATGTGGACGAGATGTGTTGGAGGGCATCTTTAACCACGTGGGAAGGGAATTTGCGCTCTCTAAAGAAGGAGGCCATCTGGTGTGTTCTGTGGTGGAACTGGTCCTCCTGGGAACAGATCCGGCAGAGGCGGAGGAATTGGGAATACGGGATGGCATTTTTTGCAAGAGGTAGGGTGGGAAGAGGTGTAATCCAGGTAGCTGTGGGAGTCGGTGGGTTTGTAAAAAATGTCAGTGTCAAGTCGGTCGTCATTAATGGAGATGGAGAGGTCCCGGAAGGGGAGGGAGGTGTCAGAGATGGTCCAGGTAAATTTACGGTCAGGGTGGAAGCTGTTCGTGAAGTTGATGAATTGCTCAACCTCCCCGCGGGAGCACGAGGTGACGCCAATGCAGTCATCAATGTAGCGGAGGAAGAGGTGGGGAGTGGTGCCGGTGTAATTACGGAAGATCAACTGCTCTATGTAGCCAACAAAGAGACAGGCATAGCTGGGGCCCATACGTATGTCCATGGCTACCCTTTTGGTTTGGAGGAAGTGGGAGGATTCAAAGGAGAAATGGTTAAGGGTGAGGACCAGTTCAGCCAAACGAATGAGAGTGTCAGTGGAAGGGTACTGTTGGGGATGTCTGGAGAGGAACAAACGGAGGGCGTGGTGGCCCAGGTCGTGGCGGATGGAGGTGTAGAGGGATTGGATATCCATGGTGAAGATGAGGCGTTGGGGGCTAGGGAAACGGAAGTCTTGGAGGAGGTGGAGGGCGTGGGTGGTGTCTCGAATGTATGTGGGAAGTTCCCGGACTGGGGGGAATAGGAAAGTGTCGAGGTAGGTAGAGATGAGTTCAGTGGGGCAGGAACATGCTGAAGACAATGGGTCGGCCAGGGTGGTCAGGCTTGTGGATCTGGGGAAGGAGGTAGAACCGGGCAGAGCGGGGTTCCCGGACTATGAGGTTAGAAGCTGAGGATGGGAGATCTCCTGAGGTGATGAGGTTCTGGATGGTCTGGGAGATGATGGTTTGGTGATGAAGGGTGGGGTCATGGACGAGGGGGCAGTAGGAAGAGGTGTCCTCGAGTTGACGTTTGGCTTCAGCGTTGTAGATGTCAGTGCGCCAGTCTACCACTGCGCCCCCTTATCCGCTGGCTTGATGGTGAGGTTGGGATTGGAGCAGAGGGATTGGAGGGCTGCGCCTTGTGAGGGTGAGAGGTTGGAGTGGGGGAGGTGAGTCGACAGGTTGAGGCGGTTAATGTTCCGGCAGCAGTTGGAAATGAAGAGGTCGAGGGCAGGTAATAGGCCAGCGCGGGGTGTCCAGGTGGATGCAGTGTGTTGGAGGTTGGTGAAGGGGTCCTCGGAAGGTGGGCGGGAGTCCTGATTGTGAAAGTAAGCTTGGAGGCGGAGGCGACGGAAGAATTGTTTGACATCACGGTGTGTATTAAATTCATTGATGCGTGGACGGGGGGATGAAGGTGAGTCCTTTACTGAGGACTCATCATTCGTCCTCAGTGAGGGGGAGGTCTAGGGGGATGGTGAAAACTCGGCAGGGCTGGGAGCTGGGATCTGGTGTGGGTGCGGGGCTGGGATTGGGGGCGGAACCTGTAACTGGAGTGGGTGTGATGGTGTGGGGAATGGGGGTGGAGTCATGAGCAGGAGTAGTGTTCCCTTTGGGGTTCTGGGGGGTGGGTATAGTGACAGTGGTGCCTGTGGGGGGCATGTCAGCAGAATGCAAGTGAGTGGCGCTGGTGTCAGGCCTTCGAGTCAAATTGTCCCCTCATTAATCTGTTGTTCATAGACAAGATGAGAACTGTTATGGAGAATTGCAGAAACCGATTGTCCTTAATACAGTGAAAGCATGGAGAATGGTGGGACAAGTTGAGGGCACTTTCCAAAACAAAAACTTTGGCTTTCACTCCCATTGTAGGATTTGTAGGATTCCAGTCGGGATTGATGGATTGGGCTTTAGGCTCTGGGAGTCCAGATGAGTTTCCTGTTTGGGAATTTTTTTGATAGGGAGGTCATGATGAATTTTGAGCAGCTGAGCCAGGAATATGAGGTATCTGGGAGGAAGCTCTTTTGTTACTTTCAGCTTCAGGACTTTAGACAGAAAAAAGAATATTTTAATGGTTCGTCTCTGTAAGTCAGATATGGAGACGAGAGTGCTTCAGAGTACGGACACTCTCTCGGTCAGCACCTTCTGTCATTTATTAGGAGTTAGTGTCTCGAAGGACATTGACCCTGTTACACCAGAACAGGAAGAGGCTATTCAGCCCCTGGAGCCTGATATACAGTTATGGGAGGAGGCCAGTCAGCCCATCGAATCGATAACACGGCCCAGAGTAGGCATGCAGCACCAGTACCCGATTATACAGCAATAGGATCAGTCTATTCAGCCTCCTCAAGTCTGTAACATAGGAACTGGAAGAGGTCACACAGGGACTGGAGATTGGTGCACTGCGATACCAGGAGGATATTCAGTCCCTTCGAGCCTGTTGCACGGGAATTGGAGAAGGATGCAATCTAAAAGATGTCTTATCGGAAACGAGGAAGACATTTACCTCACTTGTCTCGTGTATGGGAACAGAAGAAGGCCAATAATTCCCTCAGTCCTATATCAGTGATGCAGGAGAGACCGTTCAGTATCTCCAGTCTGTGATGGAGGAATAGGAGAAGTTATTTTCAGCCCCTCAAACTGTTAGACAGCAACAGGAATATTGCATAAGCCCTCACGACTCTTATGCATCAACAGGAGGAGGACCGGCAGACCATCGAGGTGGTGATGTGGAACACCAGAAAGACATCAGCCCATTGATTTTGTGCAAAAGGAAGAGAATGAGTCCATTCAGCGACTCCGACCTCTTACAGAGCAATCAGAACAGGTCATTGCACGCCATCTGCCAATTATACAGGATTGGAGCGAACAAAGAGATCATAGAGAGGTAAGATTTTAGAATTATCATCTTCGCGATGGAATATATAGCAGTGAGAATACTGTTGAAATTTAAGAAAAATTGTTACAGTCGATTCTTCAGGAATGAATGACAAGAAATTTGAAAAGTCAAACCACAATCCATCAGAATCAACATGATTTTGATCATGGAGATCCTAGAGATGAAATATTTGGACTTCCAGAAGGCATTGAATAGCTCTGCACAAATGATTAATCTGCAGGATAAGATCGTTTATGATTAAAAGTAATTTATCAGCTTGGATACAGGCTTAGTGAAGCAACAAAATGCAGTGAGATGGAAAAATATGGGTCATTTTCTGTTTGGCAAAATTCAACTTTTAGGAAACCATATGTCTTGGTCCCCAGGCCCCAACTATTTACAATCTATAGTCTTAATTAGTTGAGAGGATAGAACATGTTATAACCAAATTAACAGATGACTCTAATTCAGGTGAGAAATTGCAATGAAGATGGAAGAAGTTAATAAACATATATGGATAGGTTGGGGCAACATTTGACAGAAGAAACTGAACAACGAAAAGTATGAGTCTATCCGTTTGCATCAGTGCAGCAGAAAGGCAAATTATTATCCAAATGGAGAGAAACTTCAGAATGATTATGTACAGAGGGATCTGGCTGTCCGCGTCCATACTACAGAATAGAACATAGAACATAGAACAATACAGCACAGAACAGGCCCTTCGGCTTATGATGTTGTGCCGAACTTCTAACCTAGATTAAGCACCCATCCATGTACCTATCCAAATGCCGCTTAAAGGTCGCCAATGATTCTGATTCTACCACTCCCACGGGCAGCGCATTCCATGCCCCCACCACTCTGGGTAAAGAACCCACCCCTGACATCTCCCCTATACCTTCCAGCCTTCACCTTAAATTTATGTCCCCTTGTAACACTCTGTTGTACCCGGGGAAAAAAGTTTCTGACTGTCTACTCTATCTATTCCTCTGATCATCTTATAAACCTTTATTAAGTCACCCCTCATCCTTCGCCGTTCCAACGAGAAAAGGTCGATAACTCTCAACCTATCCTCGTACGACCTATTCTCCATTCCAGGCAACATCCTGGTAAATCTTCTCTGCACCCTCTCCAAAGCTTCCACATCTTTCCTAAAGTGAGGCGACCAGAACTGCACACAGTACTCCAACTTTGGCCTAACCAAAGTCCTGTACAGCTGCAACATCACTTCACAACTCTTGAATTCAATCCCTCTGCTAATGAACGATAATACTCCATAGGCCTTCTTACAATCTCTATCCACCTGAGTGGCAACCTTCAAAGATCAATGTACATAGACCCCAAGATCCCTCTGTTCCTCCACCTGACTAAGAACCCTACCATTAACCCTGTATTCCGCATTCTTATTTGTTCTTCCAAAATGGACAACCTCACACTTGGCAGGGTTGAACTCCATCTGCCACTCCTCAGCCCAGCTCTGCATCATATCTCCGATCAATACTCCTATTTAGGTACAGCAGATAATGAGAAAGGCAAGTGCAACTTTGGCATTTATTTCTAAAACAATGGATTATAAAGGGAGGGAGGTGTCCTGACTGTTGGAGGGATGTATTTGCCATGGAGGCAGTTCAGAAGCGGTTTACTCGATTTAATCCAGAGATGAGGAGATTGTCGTCTGAAGAAAGATTGAGCAGTTCAGGCCAATACTGTCTGGAGTATAGAAAAATGAGAGGAGATGTTGGAGGTCTGGACGATGTTAAAGGTGATTTGCAATGTAGATATGAAGTTGATATTTCCTCATGTGGCACAATCTCGAACGATCCTGAAACCATAAACCATAGTTTTAGGATGAGGTGGGGGAGAATTGAAATAGGGGTGAGGAGAACATACTTCTGTCACAGGGTTGGGAATCTGTGTAATTCACTGCCCCAGAGTGCAGTAGGTGCTGGGATATTGAGTAAATGAAGGAATATGGAGAGCGGACAAGAACGTGGAACTGAGGCCGCAATGACATCAGCTGTGATTGTATTCAATGTTGGAAGAGGCCTGAGGGGCTGGATTGCCGAACTGATGCTCCTCGTTCTTATTCAGCGCTTTGAACGTGTTACATATAAATGGGGGAGAACTGGTTATCGGAGAGGAAGCAGGCACTCTGCATAAATTAGCCTTAGTCAGTTTGACAGAACGTCACCAGTGGAGTCACACAGTGACCAGTTCAGGGTTCACAGCTCTTTACAATCTGTATCAATGATCAGGAGGAGTGGAACAAATGTACTGAAACTATGTATGCCGATTACACTAAGATAAACAGGAAACTAAATTATCAAGGGAAGCTGGAGAGTCTGAATTGGATATGCATAGGTAAGTCAATGGTTAAAAGTTTAGCAAATGGGATTAAGATAAGATATAGTCTGTCATTTTCTTTAGGAAGAATGGTAGGTAGTATGTTACTGAAACGGAAAAATACTACAGGACTTAGTGATGCAGTGTGTACTGGAGGGTTCATTCTGACCCGATCAGACACGGGAAGTGTTGCTCCATCTTCCTGATGTTCCCAGGGACCCCATTGCTCTCAACCACCATATATATCCTCCGTGTCCAAATGGTGATGTTGACGTAGGCATACTGGGAAATGATGGAGCTGTCACCCACTCCTGCCTGGAAAGTTCGGGATCATAGAAGCTGAGTGAAACAGTGACCCTGGCAGCACCGTCCTATCCCTGGTGTGAAGATGCAGGTCGTATTGAACGAAGTGTGACACCACTCTGTGACCAGCTCCTTGTTCAATCAGGGTCCCCTCACACTCTGCTCCTGAGTTAAATATAACTTGGGAAGCTGTTCCTGGAAAACCCGGTGTGGATACAGCAGATCCCTTTCCCTAAGCACACTCACTCCCTGGTTTCAGATCTTCCTCTCTGTGCTGCCTCTGCTCCATTTGTTGTTCATCTTACAGACGCAGGTGTTGTAACTACAGTTCCTATGCTCCATCGAGAGTTGGATCACCTAATCCTCAGGTCTCCCTGAATGTCTGAGGCGGGTCACAGCACAACTTCTAGCAAACCATCCACTAACCTCCACTAACGTTTCTATTACAGGAGTCAGTCAGAAGCCCCTCAGCTACAAGTTAGATGCCTGCTCTTTTACAATAATACTCGAGAGGTTTCCTGGTGTTACTAACTACACAATCAACTGAGAGGGATAAGCACAGGGGTTCAGTGGACACGCACAGAGCAAGGTTCAAAGACATGTCTAAAGCTGCTGGAACCCCAACATGGAGCACCACATGGGGCACACCGGGAAGTGAACAATAGACCAGCATGCACACACCCCTGTCCAATGATCACCACATGGGGCACACTGGGAAGTGAACAGCAGCCAAACACACACCCCACTGACCATGGAGCAGTACATCAGACACACCGGGAAGTGAACAGCAGTCAAACACATACACCCCTGACCATGGAGCACCACATGGGGCACACCGGGAAGTGAACAATAGACCAGCATGCACACACACCTGTCCAATGATCACCACATGGGGCACACTAGGAAGTGAACAACAGCCCAGCACACACCTCCCCGTCTATGGAGTACGACATGGGACACACCGGGAAGTGAGCAACAGTCAAACACACACCCCTGTCCATGGAGAACCACATGAGACACACCAGGAAGTGAACAACAGCCCAGCACACACCTCCCGGTATATGGAATACCACATGGAACACACCTGGAAGTGAACAACAGCCCAGCACACACACCCCTGTCTATGGAGTACCACATGGAACACACCAGGAAGTGAACAGCAGTCTGACACACACCATTTCATTGTTTCTGAGCTTCGCAATGGCAGCTTTCGATACACTAGGGATCCAAATGGGACCCACAGCCGGGACGTACAGGAGACCACGAGCTATACGTTTTGCACATTGTTTCTGAGCTTCATAATGATTTCCCCGGGATTCCAGGGATATGAGCACCAACGGCCAGGTTAAGGTACAGAAGGACGGATATTCATATTATAATTGGATGATTACTTGATCGACAAGTTCAGTAAACGTGGCTCTTCTCAGACAAATGGGATTAACTGGATGAGTAGGACATTCGTAGGTCCAATAACAAAAATAAGAACATAAAGTAAATGTGCTGACAAATCAGCTGAACTCCACGTCACAGAATCAGACACCATAATCCAGATGATATATCTGTGCAGCATGTAGCAGTGTTCAAACCAGGCTACTGTACTTTTCAACACAACCCAGCAATCTGTGCAGACCACACCAATCCATGAACTGCCTCTCCAGCACTCGGAGCTATGCAGTGAACAGCAGTAAATTGTTATGTAAACCAGGACCATTTACCCTCCCAGCATGTAGGGCAGTGTACGCCACCCCAGGGCATGGATTTGTAAACCAGGAGCAGTTACTCTACCAGCATGAAGAGCTATGTACACCGCCCCAGTGCATTGAACTGTAAACCAGGAGCAGTTACCCTCCCAGCATGTAGAGCTGTATACACTGCCCCAGTGCATTGTTCAGTAACACTCTGTTAGATCACTGCCCATCGAGGGGAAATCTGCAGCACATGCTGGAAGTGACGGGATGTGCAGCTCCAATCCATTTGCAGCTCCATATCTCCATTGTATCAATAGATGTAGAATATCTCAATAGGAAGGAGGAGAATGACTTAGGGTTAAGTAGGCAAGGATCAGACAAGGCTCTAGAGGGTAACAAGGTAGTCAGGAAGGAAGTGAAGAATAATCTCAGGACAGCGAGAAGCGGGCATGAAAAAGACTTGGTGAGTAGGATGAAGGTATAACTTTAGATGTTCGATACTTTTGTGAGGAATAAGATGATGGCTTTAGTGAGGGTAGGGCTCATCAGGATAGTGGAGGGAACTTGCACCAGGAATCAGAGGAGGTAGGGGAACATAGAACATAGAACACAACAGCGCAGTATAGGCCCTTCAGCCCTCGATGTTGCGCTGACCTGTCATACCAATCTGAAGCCTATCTAACTTACACTATTCCATGTACGTCCATGTGCTTGTCCAAAGACGACTTAAATGCAGTTAAAGTTGGCGAATCTACCACTGTTGCAGGCAAAGCATTCCAAAGCTCTCTCTTTAGGTCTTTCCTGACTACCTTGTAACCCTCAAGTGCCCTAACTGAGCCTTCACATCCCATTATAACATAAGTCACTGACTTCCTCTTGACCAGAGATTCCACTTCATTTGTAAACCACTGCTCCCGCACTCTACAGCTTCCTCCCTGCCTGACAGGTACATACGTATCTAGGACACACAGTAGCCTTTCCTTGAATAAGCTCCACATTTCTAATGTGCCCATCCCCTGCAGTTTCCTTCCACATCATATGCTTCCTAAATCTTGCCTAATGGCATCGTAATTGCCTTTCCCCAGCTGTAACTCTTACCCAGTGGTATACACCTATCCCTTTCTATCACTAAATTAAACATAACAGAATTGTGATTGCTATCACCAAAGTGCTCACCAACTTCCAAGTCTAACACCTGACCAGGCTCATTACCCAGTATCAATACTAATGTGGCTTCGCCCCTTGTTGGCCTGTCTATATACTGTGTCAGGAAGCCCTCCTGCACACACTAGACAAAATCAGACCCCTCTATAGTACTCGTACGATAGTGTTCCCGTTCAATATTTCAAAAGTTGAAGTTCCCCATTACATCTACCCTGTCTCTGTCACTCCTATCGAGAATCATCTTTGCTGTCCTTTCCTCTACATCTCTGGAACTATACGGAGGTCTATAGAAAACTCCCAATGGGGTGACCTCTCCTTTCCTGTTTCTAACTTCAGTCCATGCCACCTCAGTTGACGAGTCCTCAAACATCCTTTCTGCAACTGCAATACTGTCCTTGACTAACAATGTAACACCTCCCCCTCTTTTACCATCTTCTCTGTTCTTACTGAAACATCTAAATCCTGGAACCAGCAACAACTATTCCTGTCACTGCTCTAACCATGTCTCCAAAATGGCCAGAACATTGAAGTCCCAGGTACCAAACCATGCTGCAAGTTCATCCACCTTATTCCGGGTGTCCCTGGCGTTGAGGTGGACGCACCTCAAACCAACTTCTTGCTTGCCGGTGCCATCTTGCGTCACTGAAACTTGATTTTGGACCTCCCTACTCTCAACCCATTCTGTACTCTAACAGCAATTTTGGTTCCCATCCTCCTGCTGGATTTGTTTAAACCGACCCCAGCAGCCTTAACGAATTCCGCCCTCCCCCCCCAGGATATTGGTACCCCTCTGGTTCAGATGAAGCCCATCCTGCTTGTAGAGGTCCCACCTAACCCAGAAAGAGCCCCAATTATCCAAGAATCCAAAACCCTCCGTCCTGCACCATTCCTGCAGCCACGTGTTCACCTTCTCTCTCTCCGTATTCCTTGCCTCACTAGCACATGGCATGGGCAAAAAACTAGAGCCAACAACTCTGTTCGTCCTAGCTCTAAGTTTCCATCCTAGCTCCCTGAATTTCTGCCTTAAATCCCCATCTCTCTTCCTACCTATGTCGTTGGTGCCTATGTGGACCACGGCTTGGGGCTGCTCCCTCTCCCGCTTAACGATCCCAAAAACACGATCAGAGACATCATGAACTCTGGCACCTGGGAGGCAACACACCAACCGTGAGTCTCTCTCGTCCCCACAGAACCTCCTATCTGTCCCCCGAACTATGGAATCCCCAATGACTACTGCTCTGCTCCTCTTCCCCTTTCCGTTCTGAGCAGCAGGGACAGACGCTGTGTCAGAGCCCTCTACCCCACTGCTTTCCACTGGTAAGTCCCCCCTATAGTATCCAAAACGGTATATTTATTGTTGAGGTGAATGGCCACAGGGGATCCCTGCACTGCCTGCCGGTTCCCTTTCCGTCCCCTGACTGTAACCCATTTGCCTTTTTCTTGTACCTTAGGAGTGACTACCTCCCTGTAACTCCTCTCAATAACCCCGTCTGCCACCCGAATGATCCGAAGTTCATCCAGCTCCAGCTCCAGTTCCCCAACGCGGTTTTCAAGGAGCTGGAGTCAGATGCACTTCCAGCAGATGTCGTCAGCAGGGACACTGGTGGTGACCCTTACCTCCCACATTCTGCAGGAGGAACATTCAACTGCCTTAACCTCCATTCCCATGAGTCTAAATTCCCAAAGAGACTGTTGAAAAAAAAGGAAAAAAAACTCGTTAACTTTCCAAGCTGTGGCACAGGTACTTTGTTTTTGGTTCGAGGAGGAGGATGGGTGCTTTAACAGATGATAAGGCAAGGTAAGCTTTTCTGGGTGTTTGGTTTAATTCACAAACGTGTTCATTGCTGTGTCGTAACAGCACACTTGGAACATTGTGTTCAGTTCTGGTCGCCTTGTTATAGGAAAAATGTAGAAGCTATCGTGAGGGTGCAGAGGAATCCCTACGGATCAACAGAAATTTTGGCACACACCACAAGATTGAGTGAAATATTGAGGAAGTCACCAAACGAAAAATAAATGCTGACAGATTCTGGATTTCTGTATAAACGTCGGTGTGTCAGTGTTTGTGGTGTGTCTGTACTGATGCCTGTATATCTGTGCGTGCACATGCATTAATATATTGGCATTTCTCTCTGTGTGCTTTAATATCTGTGTGACTGCACCAGTCTCTATGTGTGCCTGTGTATCTATATGCATATCTTTGTGTATCTGCATGACTCTGTGCGTATCAGTGTGCACAGCGGATCTGCCAGCCTCTCTGGTGTTTAAAGTGATGCAATGTCCGCCTCTGCTGGTCTTCACACTCTACTGCATTGATGGCAGTGGAGGGAGAAAACCATAAGGGATTCAGTCTAGGAGGTGGGGAGAGGGAGGTAGATCATAGTACCATCCAAACTGACAGCATCAGCTGCACATGCACGCGCGCGCACACACACAGACACACACACACACACACACACACACACACACACACACACACACAGACACAGTTGGGTATTGGGAGGATCATAATTGTACTGAGGACACTCAGAGTGGCGAATGCTCCTGAGTAATATATGTGCTCGTTCGGCAATGTGAAAGTGATTTGTCTTTGAAGATTATTTGTTACACAGAGTGTACACCTTAAAGAGTATTTCCACTGCAACTGCAGCCAAGCAATTCTGACCAAATCATCTGTAAGGTGATGCGATGAATTTACTACACGTTCGTTAAATTGAAATATTCTATAATTCACCCCTACAAGGTGTAAGTGAGAAAGGATTGAAAAGTCCTGAAACTGACCCAGTGGTGGTGGTAATATATCTAGGTATCAGACAAACTCTTCTGTGCATCCAGAGATATTTGCAAAACCAAACAGCCGTGCAATGTGAAATATTCACAGTATTTGATGTCCTCTGATAGAAAAAAAAGTGACACTTGTGCAGCGGCATGTGGAGACCAGCAGAGCGTGGCATTGTATGACTGTAAACTTAACAGGGACAGACGGAGAGGTGGAGGAGGGGAGTAAGGGTTTATCTCAATTTCAATGGATTTACCCCCAAAATCACAGAGCCATCATTTCACAGAGATACACACAAACATACATAGACACATTAAACACACAACACGTAAAAATACAGATATGGACACTTACACACAAACACATGCATAAGCCCACACACACAGTCGTTTCTTTAAGATAGAAATAAGTATGTTTTTCATGAATAAGTGAATCAATGGTCAGTTGGTGAAGGCAGGAGAATGTGGCTGAGAAACATTTTAGCTGTGACCAATAGGCACAGCAGATCCAAGGGGCTAAATGGCCTAATTCTGTTCCAATGTCCTATTTTGTGAAGGGATTCATTTTGGAAGTCGAAGTTAAATGCAGATGACTGGGTCAAATGTCGGATTCATAGCAGTGTGGAGGAACAAACGGATGTTGGGGTCCATGTCTGCAGGTCTCTCATTTGCCACCTAAGCTGAAATGGTTATTAAGAATGCGTATGGTGTGTTGGTTTTCAATAGCAGGGGGACTGAGTTGAATAGCCACAAGATTATGCTGAAGGTCTATAAAGCTCTGGTGAGACCATATTTGAAATGTTCTGGTCGCCTCATTATAGAAAGGATATGGAAGCTTTAGAACAGTTGCAGAGGAGATTTACCAGAATGTTGCCTGGACTAGAGGGCTTGTCTTATGAAGAAAGGTTGAGGGAGTTATGTCTTTTCTCATTGGAGTAAAGAAGGATGAGAGGTAACTTGATAGAGCTGAACAAGATGGTGAGATTTACAGAGAGAGTAAATAGCCAGAGACTTCTTCCCAAGGTGGAAACGGTTGACAAGAGGTGAGCATAATTTGAAGGTGTTTGGAGAAAGGTTTTGGAAGATCTCAAAGGCAGTGAGACACCAGCCCTCCCTCCGGCTTTCCCCAAACCGGGCTCCTGGTACTGTGAGACAGCCGTGCTCACCATAGAGATATCATGCCCCTCTCCCCCTCCCCACAAACCGGGTCTCTGGTCCTTTGAGACAGCCGTGCTAACCACTGAGACATCATGCCCCTCTCCCCCACCAAAAACAGGATCCCTGGTCCTATGAGACAGCTGTGCTCACCACTGAGACACCATGCTCCCTCCCCCACCCTGAAAACCAGGTCCCTGGTACTGTGAGACAGCCGTGTTAACCACTGAGATTCCATGCACCCCTACCCCTTCCCCCAAAACCAGGTCCCTAGTACTGTGAGACAGCCGTGCTAACCACTGAGACGCCATACACCCGCTTCCCCTCCCCCTTCCCCCCCAAACCGGGTCCCTGGTACTGTGAGGAGAAAGTGAGGACTGCAGATGCTGGAGATCAGAGCTGAAAATGTGTTGCTGGAAAAGCGCAACAGGTCAGGCAGCATCCAAGGAACAGGAGAATCGACGTCGATTCCTGTTCCTTGGATGCTGCCTGACCTGCTCCGCTTTTCCAGCAACACATTTTCAGCTCGGCCCTGATACTGTTAGACAGCTATGCTAACCACTGAGACATCATGCCCCTCTCCCCCTCCCCCATGACTGGATCCCTGGTACTGTGAGACAGCCGTGCTCACCACTGAGACACAATGCCCCCTCCCCTCCCCCCAAACCGTGTCCCTTGTACTTTGAGACAGCTGTGTTAACCACTGAGACAACGTGTCCCAATTATCCAAACCATCCCTTCAACAGGGGCCCTGGTACTGAAAGACTGCCATACTAAATACTGAGACACTATGCCCCCCTCCCCCTCTCTCCAAACCAGGGCCCTGGTACTGTGAGATAGCCGTGCTAACCACTGAGACTACATGCCCCCTCTCCCTCCCCCAAAACCGGGTCCCTGGTACTGAGAGACAGCTTTGCTAACCACTGAGACACCATGCTCCTTCCCCCTCCCCCATCCCCCAATCCGTGTGCCTGGTACTGTGAAACAGCCATGCTAACCACTTCGAAACCATTCCCCGGCCCCGCCCCCTCCCCCAAAACGGATTCACTGTGCTTGGTAATACTGGGGAAAATGTGAATAAAAGTGATGAGCTTAGAGCTTTGATGTTGTGGCATAACAGAGACGTGGGTTTCTCAGGGACAGGAATGGTTGCTGGATGTTCCAGGGTTTAGAACATTTAAAAAGAATTGGGAGGAGATAAAAAGAGGGGGTGTAGCACTGCTGATCAGAGAGGGTATCACAGCTACAGAAGTTACCATTATCGAGGAAGGTCTGCCCACTGAGTCGGTATGGGTGGAAATTAGGAACAGTAAGGCAGCAATCACCTCACCAGGGGTTAAATACAGGCTCCCCAATAGGAGCAGGGAGATTGAAGAAAGCATAGGTCGGCAGATTTTGGAAAAGTGTCAATGGAATACGGTAGTTGTAATGGGTGACTAACGTTCCCAATATTGAATGGAACCTCCTTCCGGCAGATGATTTGGAAAGAGCTGTTTTTGTAAGGTGTGTTCAGGAGGGTTTCCTAACTCAGTACGTTGACAGGCCGACGAGGGGAGAGACCATTTTGTATTTGGTGCTCGGCAATGAGCTGGGGCAGGTGTCAGATCTTGCGGTGGGAGTGCATTTTGGTGATAGTGATCACAACTGCCTCATATTCTACATAGTTATGGAGAAGGAGAGAAGCAGGCACAATGGGAGGATATTTAGTTGGGGAAAAGGAAACTATGATACTATCAGACTGCATTGCGAAGCATGGACTGGGAGCAATTGTTCCATGGAAAGGGCACTACAGACATGTGGAGACTGTTTAAGGAACAGTTGTTGCGAGTGATGCATAAAGGTGTTCCTCTGAGACAGGTAAGAAGTGGTAAGATAAAGGAACCTTGGATGAAGAGAGCGGAGGAGCTTCTCGTCAAAAGAAAGAAGACAGCTTACGTAAGGTGGTGGAAGCAAGGGTCTTGCTCAGCTCGAGGGGATGACAGGCAGGCGAGATAGGAGCTCAAAAATGGCCTGAGGAGATCCAGGAGGGGGCAGGAAAAAGGCTTGGCAGGAAGGATTAGGGAGAATCTAAAGGCATTTTGCACATATGTGAGGAATAAGAGAATGATCAAAGAAAGAGTAGGGTCGATCAGGGATAGCTTAGGGAACTTCTGTATAGTGTCTAATGAGGTTGGGGAAGCCCTAAATGAGTTTTTTGCTTCTGTCTTTACGAAAGAAAAGGACCTTGTAGTGAATGAAACCATTGAGGAGCAGGTAATCATGCTGCAACAGATAAAGATTGAGGAAGCTGATGTGTTGAAAGTTTTGACAAACATTAATATTAACAAATCGCCAGGGCCAGACCAGATTTGTCCTCGGCTGCTCTGGGAAGCGGGAAATGTGATTGCTTCGCCACTTGCGAAGATCTTTGCATCCAGGCTCTCCACCGGATTCGTACCAGAGGACTGGAGGGAGACAAATGTAATTCCTGTCTTCAAGAAAGGAAATAGGGAAATCCCGGGAAATTACAGACAGTCAGTCTCACGTCTGTCACCTGCAAGGAATTAGAAAGGATTCTGCGGGATAGGATTTATGACCATCTGGAAGAGCATGGCTTGATTAAATGCAGTCTGCACGGCTTTGTGAGGGGCAGGTCATACCTCACAAATCTTATTGAGTTCTTTGAGGATGTTACTAGACAAGTTGATGAGACTCGAGCGGTGGATGTTGTGTATCTGGACTTCAGTTAGGCATTTGATAAGGTTCTCCATGGTAGGCTCGTTCAGAAGTTCGGGAGGAATGGGATACAGGGAAATTTAGCTGTCTGGGTACATAATTGGCTGGTCGACAGAAGACAGCGAGTGGTAGTGGAAGGAAAATATTCTGCCTGGAAGTCAGTGGTGAATGGTGTGCGACAGTGCTCTGTTCTTGGGCGTCTACTCTTTGTAATTTTTATTAATGACTTGGATGAGGTGGTTGAAGGATGGGTTAGCAAGTTTTCAGAGGACACAAAGATTGGAGGTATCATTGACAGTATACAGGACTGTTGTAGGCTGCAGCATGACATTGCCAGGATGCAGAGATGGGCTGAGAGGTGGTAGGTGGAATTCAAACTGGATAAATGCGAGGTGATGCATTTTGGAAGATCGAACTTGAAAGTTGAGTACAGGATTAAAGGCAGGATTCTTGGCAGTGTGGAGGAACAGCGGGATCTTGGTGTGCAGGTACATGGATCCCTTAAAATTTCCACCCAGGTGGACAGGGTTGTTAAGAAAGCATATGGTATTTTGGCTTTCATTGACAGGGGGATTGAGGTTAAGAACCGTGAGATCTTGTTACAGCTCTATAAAACTTTGGTTAGACCACACTTGGAATACTGTGTCCAGTTCTGGTCGTCCGACTATAGAAAAGATGTGGATGCTTTGGAGAGTGTTCAGAGGAGGTTTACGAGGATGCTACCTGGACTGGAGGGTTTATCTTACAAAGAGAGGTTGACTGAGCTTGGACTTTTCTCGTTGGAAAAAAGGAAGAGAGGGGACCTAATTGAAGTGTACAAGATAATGAGAGGCATAGATCGAGTTGATAGCCAGAAACCTTTTTCCCCAGGGCAGCAATTGTTAACACGAGGGGTCATAGTTTTAAGCTGTTTGGCGGAAAGTATAGAGCAGATGTCAGAGGCGGGTTCTTTACGCAGAGTTGCATGGAATGCGTTGCCAGCAGCAGTTGTGGAAGCGAGGTCATTGGGGATATTTAAGAGACTGCTGGACATGCGTATGGTCACATAAGTTTGAGAGTTCATACATTAGGTCTACCTCACATGAGGATCAATGGTCGGCACAACATCGTGGGCTGAAGGCCCTGCTCTGTGCTGTATGATCTATGTTCTCTATTCTTAACAGTAAACAGTGACAAAACACTACAGATGAGTCAGGATCTGGAGGTAGAAACAGAGGCAGCATATTGTTTCTTATATGATCCTCTTCTGAAAAACTCATATTGGAATCAAAAAGTTAATTGTGTTCCTCTCTGCTCAGAACCTGCAAATGTTTTCCTGCACTTTCAACTTAGTTACTCTTCTGGACAGTGGATATTTGTCTGATCTGAAAGGGAACAGCGAATCTGCCATTTCTATTGACGCTCAAGAATTTGGTTATGGGTTTTGAATGAAAAATGAAAAACTATGTGCCTGACAGCTCCCCAAATACCGATAGTTTATTGCCATTGTCATAATGCATTATGAAAATGTTGAACTCGGTGTTCATGACATCACATGATCAATCCTCCGAGAGTAACTGATTGAAGTCTGATCCCAATTGTTACCAATGTCTTATCATGCTCCTGATGTCACTGGCATCATACTCATCCAGCAAGATCTTACCTTTCCAAGAGTTTCCATATATCTATGAAAACATAAAATATATGTGTATTTGTTAACAAGACGTATTCATCCATGGTTTTGGAAGGCACTAGCAAGAGCAGAGTTTATTTGTCATCCTCAATGTCTCAGGAATAAGTGACACAGAGTTGGCCTGTTTTACCTCTTCAATCCAAAGTGATGCAGATCCAGACAGACCTTTTTATAGGGGCATTCCAAGATTTTTAACAAATACTTGTGAAGGATCAGCAAATTAGTCCCGAGTCAGGATGACACGCAACTTGGAAGATACCTTTCAGAGACTAATTTTTCTCTTGTTCCCATTCCCAGTGCAGAATGTTCTCATATTCCCATGAATCACAGTTTTGCTCAGCGTCCTTGATTCTACTCTCAGTCAAGTCCTGCTTCGATTGAAAGGGAAGTCACTCTGATCTCACCGCAAATTACACAGGCAGATCAGTTGAAAGAATAAGGAGCAAAAGACAAGAAGACTGTTTGCTTGAACAATGTCCTCAAAAAATTCAATAGAAAATTGATGCGTGGTCTTCCTTAATCCATTATATCAACATGGCATCACTTTTCAAACAATATTCTGAACGGTGGGTGTTTTTTCTTTTAATTTGCTTCCAATTCAGTGTAGAAATGAAAACGTGAATTATCTTCTATAGTGTGTTTATAATCCAGAATTTAATTCAATCTTTATCATAATTGCTCTAGCTCTTTCAAACAAAATTAATGAATGAGCCTGTGTCTATCCTGCAGATGAAAAAGTTCTTTCAGCTCTGACTACTGCAGCGAATGTTGTAAAGAATAAGCTGCAGGCCCACGTAAAATGAAAATGCTGCAGGGCAAGGTGCCAAACGCTAGTCCAAGATTAATTATGTCCAAGCATTATGAATAATACATGCAGAGGGGCACAGTATAAAAGCAGGATTGAGCTCCATGTCCAAAATACTGTTTGTGGCTCCCTCACAAAAGACCATAACAGATTCACGGTGTAAATTCACCAAAATAGGAAAAACAAGAGACTGGAATTTCAATTCTGCAACAACATCGGTAGAACAGGAAGGAAATCAAGGTTTGTTTCTGAAATTAATAAATTGCGATGATAAGAATGTGGTATATGTTGGGGGTGAGATGTTAGAAGATGATAAACAATGTTGGACGATGATATACAATGTTGTAGATGACACAATGATTATCCAGGTGAGCAGGAATGTGTTGGTTACAGGAGGGTACAAACAGATTTTCAGATGGCCAGATCAATGACTGATAAAAGGTAACACGGAAATATGAGAGATGCTGCACTTTGGAAGATGTAACAAGACAAAGGAGAACACAAACCATGAAGATAGGTTATATTTGCTTTTGGAGCAGAGAAAGGTGAGGGGTGAACCTGACAGAGGTGTATTATAGCATGAGAGGTATGGGACGAGTGAACAGACAACAACTATTCCCGTGGTCAAAGGGTCAAAAACAATGGGAAATACGTTTGAAGTCAAAGAGAAGATACTAACAGAGGATTTGTGAAATCTGATTCGAACCCAGAGCATGATATGTGTCAAAAATGCATTGCCTGGGAAGATGGTTCATGAAGGTAACCTCACAAACATTATAAAACACTTGTATCAGCACTGGGTGGTGCAGACTGGACGGGCCTTGTCTTTATTACATGACACCATGTGGTGGCAGCCATGAAATGTCTGATATATTCTGAAGCAGCAACCAATTGGACTTGGTTTGTTCCAACGAACTGTGCTAAGTAAGTTGTGAGATTACAAACAAGCATCATCCCATGGAGTATCAGCACTTACTCAACCTAGGACAGCACAGACATCTCTGAAATCAGCCAGGATAATTCACATGCTCAGTGTAAGAATCGTCCAAAACAGCATCCACATTATTCCAGCTGTTTGTCATCATTATTTTAAGTTCACCAAGAAACAGACTTCACTTCATTATTATATAGACTTCTCGTGTAAGGTTGTTATTTCTCTGAAGACTAACACATTCCTTCCCATATATTCGTATTGACAAAGAGTCTGTTATCCTGCGAGATGTTCCTCACCAGTAATATTTGCCCACAGTTAAACCAGCACATGAGACGCACTGCTGGCACTCCCTCCCAACAGCCACTTGGATGGACCAACGTCAACTGAACTGGAACATCTCAAGGGCAATTAATGCTGTGCTAGCTCCATTAAAATCCCAAATGAACGAAAAAGACAATCCGATTTTATAATAATTATTAAACAACAAGGGCATTTTGTTGATCTGAAGAGTTTGTCACTGTCTTTGAAATTGTGAGAACTGTGTTATTTTATTTTCAGTATCTAAAGACAACAGAAATGTAAAACCTAGCATCCGGAGTAAGGAATCAAAACAACTTCATCATGTGATAAGTTCGTGGATGACCTGATTGTGACCTCAATCGCACATTCCTCATTTGCCCTTACAATGTTCGTGCATCATTCATAGTCAAGAATCTGCCTGCCTCTGCCTTAGAAATATTCAATGCCGTATCCTCCATCGCTATCTGGGAAGAGAATTGTACAAAGACACAACACTCTGAGAGAATGACACCAAATCACCATCTTCTTAACAGAGACATTTTTCTGTTTTACTCTCCATCCACTCATGGTATTCTCTCACACAAGGTGAAATATTGTTTTAGAATTAATCTTGAAAGACTACTTGGAATATTTTGAGGTTAAGCAAGACCACATGTTGTTCGCCTAAAGCCCAGCAGATCCAGAGCCAGTCATTTCAAGATTTCCTCCTGAAATAAACGCTCCTCACAAGAGTCAGCTGAGTGAAGATTCTCTGGATTGCATTTCATATCATTATGGCCATCGCTCTCTCGATGTGGTTACACCACTCATTTTAAATCTGTACAAAATCGTCCCAACTTTTAAATGTATTCTGTTTCAGGAAGTTTCAACATTTGTCTTACCTCCCTAAAAATTTGATGTTCACATAAAATTTTTATTTCTTAATCCAAGTTTCCGGTTCCTCTGTGCCTAAAGCCAATCTCTCCACTGAAATAATATACTCCGTTTCCATTCAACCCACCAATATCTTTTAGCACAAACACATTTTTCCAACTATGTTCCATACACCAATATTTGCCTGTTCACCTGACCCACCTTAATCTCCTTATAGACTCATGTCCTCTTCATATCTTCCTTCTCGAACAGTTTCACGTTTTTTCACAGTGTGAAGACAGGCTCTTTGGCCCAACAAGTCCAAGCCGACCTGCCGAAGCGCAACTCACCCAGACCCATTCTCCTACATTTACCCCTTCACCTAACACTACGGGCAATTTAGCTTGGCCAATTCATCTAAACTGCACATTTTTGGACTGTGGAGGAAACCGGAGCACCAGGAGGAAACCCACGCTGAAGTTTGTATTCTTCCATAATAAAGACAGAATATTTGGTCAAAGAAATACACTGTGGCCATATTGCAAAGTAATTGACAATAAAATATTGTTACTTCATGTCTAAGGTATAAATTTGAGACAATGCTAAAGTGTTTTGCAATCGCATCACTCAGTTCCATTACTTAAAATAGAGTCAGATGGTGTGGAACGTGTGTGTGTAGAATTGTAGAACCGTAAAGTTGAAAACCCGTGGTTGGAGTTATGTACAGGTCGACAAATCGTCGTCAGAAGCTGGGGCGCGTGATAGATGAGGAGATAGAAAAGATATGTAGGAAAGGCAAAGTTACAGTGACAGGGGAGATTTCAATATGCAGGTGGACTGGAAAAATCAGTGGTAGTGGTTTGCAATGAAAGGAATTTGTGGAATGTCTACAAGATGGCTTTTTGGAGCAGTTTATGGTGCAGGCAACGAGGGAACGGACAATACCAGATTTAGAGCTGTGCAGTGAGGCAGACTTGATAAGGAAGCTTAAGGTGAAGGAACCTTCGGAGGCAGTAATCATACTATGATTGAACCTACTCTTCAATTTGAGAGGGAGAAAGTAGAATCGGAGTTAATATTACAGCTAACTAAAGACACCTTCAAAGACACAAGGGAGGAGTTGGATAGAATTGACTGGGAGAGGAGTCGAGCAGGAAAGACAGTGGAGCAATAATGGTGGGAGTTTCACAGAGCAATTTAGGAGTCACAGCAGAGATTTATCCTGAGGTAAAAGATGTATTGTACAGCGAGGATGAGGCAACCATGGATGACTGGGACAGTCATGGCTAGCTTAAAAGGAAAATAGAAAGTAGATACCACAGTAAATAGCAGTGCGAAACCAGAAGATTTGGAAGCTTGAAAGATGAACAGATGGCAACAAAATAAGAAATAAGGACGGAGAAGATTAAATATATGGTTAAGCTCTCCAGTGATATAAAGGACAACTGTAAGAGTTTCTTTAGACATATAAAGGGCAAAAGAGAAGCAGAAGTGGATATTGGGGCACTGGAAAATGACGCTGGAGAGATTGTTGTGTGGATCAAATAATAGATGAGAAACTGAATAACTTTTACGAGAGTGGGCAAAGAAGTGGCAGATAGAGTACAACTTGGGAAAGTGCGAGGTGATGCACATTAACAGGAATAATACAGGCATAGACTACTTTGTAAGTGGAGAGAGAAATCAGAAGTCTGAAGTGCAAAGAGAGTTGCGAGTTCCAGTTCAGGATTGTCTCTAGATAAACTTGTAGGTTGAGTCAGCAATTAGGAAGGTGTTGTTTCTGGTGCACAGTGTAATTGAAATCTTATATTCAGCAAATGAACCGAGTTAACTGTTACAAACAATATTTGTTTTTTGAACACAATTAATATTAGAACAATAAAACATATTATAACGCAATGATAAACGTTACAAATTATCTTATGCTTTAAGTTAACATTGGATGATCACAAACCACCCCACTAGAAGCTGACCAGGTTCGACTTCGTGATGTCTTCTTGTTTTGATGATCTTGGAGGTGTCTTCTCTTTCCCTGGTTATTCTCCAATTATTGCACTGTGTGGGGTTTTGTGGTGATTTTATCCTTCCATGTCTTCACGCCATTTTGGGGAGGTAAGGAGAATCTGTCAATGGAATGATCAGGTTCATTTACCCAAATGCAACAGGTCCTGGAACTATGCAGGTGTGTGCTTAACAGTGACAAGTACCATTTCCATTACACACATGCCAGACAACGATTACCTCTGACAATAGAAAAGTGTACCATATCATTTAATGTTCAATGCCACCACCATCACTGAACACCCACCTAGCAATATCCCAGGGATACCGTTAATCAGAACTGGACAGACTATATAATTTCATTACCCACTCCTGTGAAGGGCTTATGCTAAAACGTCGACTTTCCTGTACCTCAGGTGCTGAATGACCTGTTGTGCTTTTCCAGTGCCAAACTTTGACACACATTAATTCATTGGCTACAAGAATATGTCAGGGACAAGAAATCCTACAGGAATGACTCACCTCAAAATTTCGGAAAGCCTGTCTCCCATCAAAAAGACTCATGTTGAATTGTGTGTGTGATTAAACACCTCCATTTGCCTGTGTGAGTGCAGCTTCACCCCTCATCCACTGACACTCAGAAGCAGTAATGTCTGCCATCTACACGGTGCACTGCAGAAATTTGCCAAGGCTCCTTACGACGTACCTCTGAACCCCCGACCATCAAGAAGGACAAGGGAAGCAGATACATGGGACCACCATGTTCGCGTTCCAATCCAAGCCATTTTTCCGAGCTGATTGGGAAGCATATTGCCGTTCTTTCAGTGTCACTGTTCCAACTTCCTCCCTAATGGTATTGTAAGTCTACCTACAGCACATGGGCTGCGGAACCGGTCAATGTGACAGCTCACCCCCACCTTCTCAAGGGCAACAAGGGACAGCCAATAAATGCTGGCCTTATCATATTCCATGAATAAATTAGCATGAAAAATATTGTACAGTCCTGCCCTATTCTGGACACTGTACTTTGGGTTTTGTGAGCTCTGGCTGGTTGGGTCCAGGCAGTAACCTATTTGATGTAAACAGCTGAAGGAATATGCTGTTTGAAACAATAGGACAGTCTGTCAGAGGCATGTCCTACATACCGAGCATCACACAGACCCTGACAGTCACATCACACATTACTGAGCTCTGAGACAGACAGAGGCAATTGAAAATATACTTATATCTGACTGACATGTTTAATCACACAGTGATATTGTTGACACGAAAATGATTATGAGTGAACATTAGCAGGGGAAAGTGAGGACTGCAGATGCTGGAGATCAGAGTCAAAAAATGTGGTTCTAAAAAAAAGCACAGCCATTCAGGCAGCATCTGAGGAGCAAGAGGGTCGACTATTAGTTCAAAATATTAATACAAGAGAAAATAATTGTATAACTTCAAAGTCCTTGTACTTACTAATAATTTGGTCTTGGGTGTGGGAATGAGATTTATCATTTCAATGCTCCTTACTGTGAGTTGTGCACTGTTTCCATCATAATGTTGTTATAAAAGTGAACGGAATAAATGGGTGGATTTTAGATTACAGTGGAAATGTAATCTAATCGAAAATCTACCCATTTATTCCGTTCACTTTCATAACAACATTATGTTGAAAACAGTGCACAACTCAGTAAGGAGCATTGAAATGATAAATCTCATGCCCACACCCAAGACCAAATTATTATTCAGTACAAGGAATTTTGTGCTTATTGGACAATCTAAAAATTGGTATTATGAAAAGCTATCGAAACTTCAATAAAGACATTTTGCTGTTAACGGTTAGAACAATGCTGCAATCATTTACACAGAGATTTCCAACTCAATTCACACACAAGATCATTGGGCTGGGATGATGCTGACCATCAATGGAGCTGCACAATTCTGTTTGGATACTGACATTGTGGGGCTAACATACACTGGATGTGGTCTATGAGGGATTTAATGTAAGATGCCATGTGCTGCAGGAGCCCATCACCTTTATAACACCTTCATTCAGGATCAGGTCCAAGGTGCAGAATTACAGAGTTTAGGTGGCACACAGAAGAGACATACTTGCAGGACATGGCTGTTTACAGGTCATTGTTACAAATGTTGAACTTTGTCTGGATCAGTGCCTTGTGCTAGTCCATTGACCAGTTTTCCCCACTCACATCTCTCCGTTGTTCAGGTATGTCTCTAACTTGTCTATTGTGAGGGATTATGTCAGTAACTGCCCAGCTCCAGTTTGGAAACTAACTGGACAGATTTTGGAGATGGCCAGTGTTTTGGAGGTCATGGTGAGGGCCAGTAACACTGTGTCTGAATTCAGGCTTTTCCGCAAAGTCATTTTCAACAGCTTTGCTGCCTGCAAGATGGTGTGTTCACTGATCTGAACATGAATCGGCTGTTTACTACAGTCACTGAATTGTGTAATAGTCAGCTGTGTGCTCTGGTAATTCAATTATTGTTCACTGCAATGGTTTTCAACTAAAAAAATGATGTTTGGTTTATTTTAAAAGATGAAAGAAACAAAGTGATATTAACTCTTCATTATACAAAATGTAAAAGTGACCTGTTGCATATATCCCACAGACTAATCAGCAATAGTCAGATATTATCTGTAAAGCAGGAGTCTGTGAATAGGACTAATACCAGGCAATATCACCACCCTCTCTGTTAGGGTATGTCACACTGACAGGACAGAGCCAGGCAGAGGGGGGCAGCTCCGTGGTATATAGTCAGTATCGTGCTCAGCATTGATGCTGCATCCCATGGCTGCTAGACTGCTCTGCGGCAGGTTATGCGGGAATCAATAAAAGGGAAACATATCATTGACCACATCATCACCGATCTGCCTGCTGCAGATACATCTCTCCATTTCATATATCGGTAAGAATGGTCACTGCACAGTCCTTATGGGGAACAGGGGCTACCTTCACATTTTACAGACTCCCCTCACCATGATATGTAGCCCCCTGGGCTTTAAACACATTGAGAAATTAATGATGATGCATCCATGAGGTGCAGTGGGCCACAGTCAGGATCAGAATCATACTCTGTACAACTCATACAGTCTGCAACCTCACAGTCCAACATAACCCCCACTGTACAGTAACCATCACAGACCGACAAACTTCCCACTGTACAGTAACCGTCATGGTTCAACATACCTCCCACTGTACAGTAACCATCACGGCCCGACATACCTCCCACTGTACAGTAACCGTCACGGCCCGACATATCTCCCACTGTACAGTAACCATCACACCCCGACATACCTCCCACTGTACAGTAACCGTCACGGCCCGACATATCTCCCACTGTACAGTAACCATCACACCCCGACATACCTCCCACTGTACAGTAACCGTCACGGCCCGACATATCTCCCACTGTACAGTAACCATCACACCCCGACATACCTCCCACTGTACAGTAACCGTCACGGCCCGACATACCTCCCACTGTACAGTAACCGTCACGGCCCGACATACCTCCCACTGTACAGTAACCATCACACCCAGACATACCTCCCACTGTACAGTAACCACCACACCCCGACATACCTCCCACTGTACAGTAACCACCACAGCCCGACATACCTCCCACTGTACAGTAACCATCATGGTCCGACATACCTCCCACTGTAGAGTAACCATCATGGCCCGACATACCTCCCACTGTACAGTAACCATCACACCCAGACATACCTCCCACTGGGCAGTAACCATCGCGGCCCGACATACCTCCCACTGTACAGTAACCATTACAGCCCGACATACCTCCCACTGTACAGTAACCATCACGGCTCGACATACCTCCCACTGTACAGTAACCAACACACCCCGACATACCTCCCACTGTACAGTAACCATCACACCCCGACATACCTTCCACTGTACAGTAACCATCACACCCCGACATACCACCCACTGTACAGTAACCGTCACAGCACGACATACCCCCCACTGTACAATAACCATCACGGCCCGACATACCTCCCACTGTACAGTAACCATCACACCCCGACATACCTCCCAATGTACAGTAACCATCAGACCCCGACATACATCCCACTGTACAATAACCATCACGGCCTGACATGCTCCCCATTGTACAGTAACCATAACGGCTCGACATACCTCCCACTGTACAGTAACCATAACGGCTCGACATACCTCCCACTGTACAGTAACCATCACACCCCGACATACCTCCCACTGTACAGTAACCATCACACCCCGACATACCTCCCACTGTACAGTAACCATCACGGCTCGACATACCTCCCACTGTACAGTAACCATCACACCCCGACATAACTCCCACTGTACAGTAACCATCACGGCTCGACATACCTCCACTGTACAGTAACCATCACGGCCCGACATACCTCCCACTGTACAGTAACCATCACGGCTCGACATACCTCCCACTGTACAGTAACCATCACAGCCCGACATACCTCCCACTGTACAGTAACCATCACGGCTCGACATACCTCCCACTGTACAGTAACCAACACACCCCGACATACCTCCACTGTACAGTAACCATCACGGCTCGACATACCTCCCACTGTACAGTAACCATCACAGCCCGACATATCTCCCACTGTACAGTAACCATCACACCCCGACATACCTCCCACTGTACAGTAACCATCACACCCCGACATACATCCCACTGTACAGTAACCATCACACCCCGACATACCTCCCACTGTACAGTAACCATCACGGCTCGACATACCTCCCACTGTACAGTAACCGTCACACCCCGACATACCTCCCACTGTACAGTAACCATCACACCCCGACATACCTCCCACTGTACAGTTACCATCACGGTCCGACATACCTCCCACTGTACAGTAACCGTCAACTGTGGCACTGTGGTTCAGTGGTTAGCACTGCTACCTCACAGCGCCGGCCTCATGCGACAGTCTGTATGAAGGTTGCACATTCCCGCAGTGTCTGTGTGCGTTTCCTACGCATGCTCCGATTTCCTCCCACAGTCCAACAGTGGATTGGCCATACTAAATTGCCCATAGTGTTAGGTGCTTTAGTCAGAGGAAAATGGGTCTGGGGAGGTTACTCTTCAGAGGGTTGGTGTGGACCGGTTGTGCCAAACGTCATGTTTCCACACTTTAGGGAATCTAATCTAACCTCCAAGGTTCAAGTCAGGAATATGATCGAATAATCACTTGTGTGAATGAGTGCAGCTCCAACAGTACTCTAGTATGGACTTACGAGCGACAGTGAACACAGTTGTGTGGGGAAGATCTTGTATCACAAACTTGATTGATTATATTGAGGAAGTGACAAAATTGATTGATGAGGGCATGGGGCTGAATTTTGGCCGTCTGGACCTTAGCAAGGCCGTTGATGTGGTTCCTTATGGCAGGCTTAGACGGAAGGGAAAGTGAAATGGGATCCACTGTCAGTTATTAAATGGATAGAGAACTGTTTGGTCATTGAAGACAGAGTAGTGGTGGAACAGTGTTTTTGTGACGGGAGATCTGTAATTGATTGGCGGACTTGCAGATTGTGAGGATGATTGCCAGAGAATACAGCAGGACAGAGAAAACAGAGATGTAAATTATCTGGACAACTGTGACGTGATGCATTTTAGAAGGTCTATTGCAGGAGAGAATTATACAGTAGATGGAAAAATTACTGATTGCATCAACATCCGAAGGGATCTAGGTGTACAACTCCACAGTTCCCTGAAAGTGGTAACACGGGTGGATAGGGTCATCGAGAAGACTGACGGCAAACTTGCAGACAGGCATCAGAGCATGCAATATGAAAATTAACAGATTATATTGCAGCTGTAGGGAAACTTGGTTCGGGCACATTTGGAATATTGTGTACAGTACTGATTGCCACACGATGTGGAAGTGTTGGAGAGGGTATGGAAAAGGTTTACCAGCATGTTGTCTGGTTTGGAGGGTATTAGCCAGAAGGAGAAATTGAACAAACATTGTTTGTTTGCACCTGGTCATCATTGACTATGGGGCTCTCTGATAGATATTTACAAAACTGTCAGAGGTATAGATAGAAGGACAGTTAGAGGCTTTTTCCCAGAGTAGAAATATCAATTACTCAGGACCGTAGGTTTTAGATAAAAGCGAGAAAGTATGATAGGTAATTTTTTTTTTTTTGGTTTTCCAGACAGAATGTGAAAGTGCCTGGAATACACTGAAAGAGGGGAACAGCTAATATAGCAAGGTTAAAGAGGGATCTTGGCACAGAGACGAGACAGCAGCGAACAGAATGACATAGAATGTGTAGAAGCATAAACTTTCGTAAAACTTTCAAAGGCCATCATGTGTCAGTGCGGGTTTGCTGGGCTGAAGGGCCTGTTCCTGTGCCGGACTGTTCTTTAAGACAAGGTTTGAGCGCCGCAGTGGCGAGATGCTGAATGAATGATTCCTGATGATCAAGAACCACATTCATGGAGGTCGCTCCTCAACAATTTTCAGCTTCATACCCTCCCTCCCACAGTAGGGAAACTCAATATGGAGAATTTAACATGAAAGTCAGAGCTGGTAACTGGTGACTCCATCTCGCCCCTCGATCCTGCGGCCTTCTATCTTGGACAGCAACATCTTGGGGACCACTGCACTGACAGAAACTGCATGTACTCCACCCCCACCAATGCTGGCATCTGTCACATGCCAGCCTCAAGATGCCATCCCATCACATCTCCAACCCACTACAATACACTTGGTACTTCAATGCTGCAGCTCAGGGTGCGCTGACAACTCTCGTTGCAATGCTACTGCAAGGACACTGTGCTCAGGGACACGCATCCAGCTCATGGACTGTCCCTCTGAGCTGCTCACTCCGTGTTTGTACATCTTAACTTTGATATGCCTTGAGTGTTCACAGAATTATTGCTTTACCTTATCCTGCCCTCAGCAGTGTTTATCCTCAGCCAGAGCTACCAGTCTCAGCCGCCTGCTCCATTGTCTTGGTGTTTAGCACAGACACAAACCCAGGAAGCTGAATATCATTGTCCACAGTCAGTCACGGTGCCCAGAAGTGAGACAAGGGGACTCTCTGATCCCAGTCTGGGAGCTTGGACACGGTCAGAAAGTCTCTTGTGGTTGCTAGGGTTAGGATCCTTCTCCTGTGAGGGGGTGAGGAGCTAAATATTGGGGAGGTCCACGCCTCTCTTGGCACTTTCTCTCCTATTGTGGGATTGGTCCTTATGGGATGTGAAAATTAGCAAGAGGTATTAAGGGAGATGGAAACGTTTGGTGCAGCTGTTAGAGCTGGCAAATCTGGGGGAAAGGTGGCAATGTGTCCTGAGTGAGTGAGTGGGCAGCACAGACAACAGGCAGAGTTGGGTAGAGGGGCAGTGATGAGGTTGGAGAGACTGAGAGAAAGTGCTGGATTCAGTGAGGGTGGGTAAGTTCATATGCAGTTACAGGGGTGAGGGTGAGGGTAGGAGAACATGAGCCTTGGTGGGAGGTAGTAGCGGTAACATAGAGAGTGAGAGTGAGCTCACAAAGTGCAGATGGTGGCACTTACCCTGGTGGAGTGACGAAGGTCACTGCTGGACATTCACCCAGAAGGCTGGCACCTCACTGAGATGTGAAGACTTCAACAAATGCAAATTGACAGCCAGTAAGTGTTGTAAGTTACTGGAGACTGTTGGATGTTACAGAGTTAGAAGACTCGCAGTAACTGGGGGGTTACAGAAGTTTGAAGCACTCGTGGTTCAAGGACCCTCAGGGCGTAAGGAGGTACAGAGAATGGGAGCCTTGCAATTAGTGGGATTGTCGGGGCTGGAAGATCTAAGATGGATAAGGAGGATGAAAAGTACCAACGCAGCACAACCAGCCGCTGTAATTCACAGAGATTTAAGGAAGGCAACCTGTGCTGTCATTGAATACAGTTATATGGCGAGCTACAGGTACTGAGGAGTAACAAATTTAGAACGGAAGATGTTATAGGTGATCAGAAGTATAAACAACAAAAAAGAAATTTGAGAGATCACTAGCACAAGTGGGAATGGAGATGGTGAGACATTCTGATGAACAATAAGTGTTGTTGGCAGAGAAGGATGTCACATATACAGGAAGAGCTGCATTGTCTGTATGCATTTACAGACGTGAGGAGTGTTGTAGCGCCTGCTGGAGGGGACACAGATAACAACAGTTCCAACAGCTGGTGCAGTGGTTCAGGAAGGCAGCTCACCACCACCTTCTCAGGGACAACTCCAAATCAACAATACATCCAGCAATGCTCATGACCACGAGTGAATAAATAAATAAAGTATCTACAAGCAGCACTGATGTCACTCAGGAAGGCCCTTTCAGCACCACTTCACAAACACGGAGCAACTATACCCTGGAAGGACAGGAATTCCAGCTAGACGGGAACACCAGCATTTCCAAGGTGCCCTCAAAACCACGCTCCATCCTGCCAGCACTGTGTCTGTCCCTACACGCAAAGGACCGCAATGGGTGAGGAGGGCAGCTCACCACCACCTTCTCCAGGTAATTACAGATGGGAAGGTAATGATGGCCAAGCAAGTGATGGCCACATCCCATCAATGTATTATACAAGGGAAACTCATGGACTGTTCATGTCTCCTTTGCTTCATCCACACAACCCACATTCCCATCTCGTTCTGTGTCAGCAACAAACATGGAAGCAGTAGATTTTGTCCATCCATCAAATGTATCAAATCCCTTTGTGAATAGTTAGGGGTCAAGCACTAATCCATTTATTCCCACTTAGTTTTCTGTTAAAGAATTCCCAATTCATGCCAGTAAATTCCCTCCAATCCCACATATGCCGATATTGCTTATCCACCTCTTTAGTTGGACCTTGTTGAAAGGTTTCTGAAAATCCCGACAAACCATTCCTCCCTTTTATCTACTCTGCTTGTTCACAGCCAGACAGGAAAACAAATCCAGCAGGGTTTGTGAAATGAAATTTCAGTTTCAGAACAACATGTTTGATATGAATAGAGGATTGGCTGATAAGCAGAAGAGAGTAGGTATAAAAGGGTTGTTTTCACGATGGGAAGAGGTGACGAGGGGAACTCCGCAGGGGTCAGTGTTGGGACCACGCTGTACATGTTATACATTAACAGTCTGGAAAAAGGATGTAATTGGGTACAAGAACTAGTTTTACAAGAATGAAATGCTTGCCATATGAGGAGTAGGTGAAGTCTCTGGGTCTGTACTTGATGGACTTTCAGAGGCGGCGGTGGCAGGATCTCATTCAAACTTACAAACCTTTAAGGGGCCTGGATGGATTTGACGTGGGGGTAGGGGGGGAAGATGTTTCCTCTTGTCGGAGAGACTAGGAGCCAAAGGCTCAGCTTCAAAATGAAGGAACGACCATTTAGAATGGAGATCTGGAAGAATGTATTCAGCCAGAGGGTATGGAATCTGTAGAACGGTTCCTGCTGTCGGGAGGGTTATGGAAGAGGGTGACATTTGCTCAGATAGGGCTTCAAGCGCTGGAGAAGGTTATGGAGATTATTAGATGGATGGAGATACTAGAGGAGCTTACATTGACAGGGTGGGTGATAGTGACGGGAGACTGTTATACAGAGAGTGAGTCTTGTAGGAACTGGATTGGGAGAGTCACAGGCATTGGACTGGGTTCTACAGGTTGGGAGTATTGCAGTGACCTGAGAGGATTACACAGATATGGAGGATTGTGGGGTCTCTACATGTTGATAGGATTTCAGGAAGAGGTTACACCGATCAGGAGGGATGTTGGAGCTGTCGTAGTTTACAGAGTTTGGGATGTTTGGAGCTGTTTAATTGTTAGAGGGATATTTTTAGGGTCAGTAACATGGAACACAGAGGGAGAGTTTAGATTTTATTACATTCCCTAAAGTATGGAAACGGCACTTCGGCCCAACAAGTTCACACCAACTCTCCAAAGAGTAATCCACCCAGACCCATTTCCCTCTGACAAATGCACCAAACGCTATGGGCAGCTTCGAATGGCCAATTCATCTGACCTGCACATCTTTGGACTGTGAGAGGAAAACGGGGCACCTGGGGGAAACCCATGCAAACACAGAGAGAATGTGCTAACTCCATACGTAGTCCCCCAAGACTGGAATCGAACTTGGGTCTCTGGCGCTGCGAGGCAGCAGTGCTCACCACTGAACTACCACGCCTCCTAACCTGCGGAGCTACACAAGGAGAGGGCGTTTGAGGTGCAGGGAGGAGCGCACAGAGATGGGGAGTGTTGTTTCCACTGGAAAAGGGTCTGGAGATATATACACAGATAAGAAGGTCGGTAGGCATGGGAGATGGTTACAGAGGTCGTGTGGTGCTGTAGGCCAGGAGACAGGAATGGGATCGGGCTTTCAGAAGGTTACAGTGATATCATGTTCCCTTGGGCCTTGAGGAAGGTACACTGGGGGTATTTTGGTCCGGGCTGGAGGATTTTACAGAGAGAGAGGATGGACTGCAGTTATTGTGGAAAACTACAGAAATAGAGATTATTGTACTGACTGCAGGATGGGATTATTAAGATGGACACGTTATCATGACTGGAGCAATTTACAAATAAGGAGAGTCGTCAGCATTGGAGTAGGTTTCAAATATACAACAGGATAATGGGAGGGGTGGAGGTTACAGAAATAGGAACTTTTCTGGCAATTACAACCATTCAAGACACTGGTGCAGATGAGATGGACCAAAAGGTGTGTTTCCTTGTTGTATGACTCTATCACATGACAGGTGACCGAGTGAGAGGGAGAATAGGGAACAGAAAGACCCCAGGTTTCAATACCAATTTCTTAAGGGAGGCCTCCTTTCCCAGATGTTGTCCTGATGCTCACTAAGACAGCACAGGCCTGGATGGATAACTGTGAACTTCCTATATTGTCATAGGAAGGCTCAGAACTGCAGTGATGAAAGTTAACAAGAGAGTGGAGATTGAGCCTGGGACCTTCATGCTCTAAGTTCACCCTTCAGCACTGTATCTGTGTCAGGTCTTCCGGACCAAACTTGGATCCCTTAAACTCGCTCTGCTCGGTTCACTGTGAGTGATCGTACCCTGCTGCAGGATTTATTGAAGACTCCAGATCTCCCTGCCCTCTGGCTGACCAGCTGTGTTCAATGAGATGATGGATAAAACACCCAGCAGTTGAGAATTTTATTGAGTCAGGAACGTCCTGAATATATGCAGGAGACAGAGAAATAGACAGAATGGGAAATTAGATACAGTGAGGGTTACACTTGGAGAATGGCACTGAGTCCCTCAGAGATCTGGAAAATCCCAGTCTCCATCCCTGGCCTGCATTGCCTCGTCTCACTGGAGTGCAGAATTCTGTTGGCTCAGGAGCTGGAGTAACTACAAAAGCTGCAGTCACCGGCAGCAATTAGACCCTCACAGTGACAGATATCACATGTAGAGATACTGGGTGATATCACCAGAGTGCTGGAAGGTGTCTGAAACAGCATGGGGATGTGACTGAAGATAAGCAGAAAGGAACAGGATGGGACAGAGTTTAACTAAAACTGTACGTCAGTGAATCGATTTGTGACAGGGCATTGTGGGAAAGAATAAATTATACATTTTTTGGAATTGCCAAAGAATCTGCAATAAGATAATAGACTTGTGACACAGTGATAAATGGGATTTAGTCAGCAGAGACACGTGGTGAACAAAAGGTGGAACATAAATATACAATGGTCCACAACCTTGTGGGATCTTGGGCAGAATGGGATTACAGCATGGGTAACCCTGACAGTAATCAATAACAAAGGCATTACAGAGAAAGCATGTGGTCTCACATGATGTGTCTGAATCAGCCTGAATGTGAATCCTGGGTCTCATGTGTCACAAACACAAGCATTGTTCCTCCCTGTATTAAACAGGAATTCATTGGAATTTGTAACAAAGGCATTATGATAGTTTTGGGAGACTCCAATCTGGGACAGTCACACTGGCAAGAGTGATATTATCAGAGCTCATTTTTGAATGTTTTTTTTGTCAGTGTTCCTTTGAATAAGATATTGTGCACATGGATAGGGATATCATGATCTCAGATTGACCGTTGAGTGATGAAGCTGAGTGAAGGAGTGATGTAGCACAGAGATCCTCCAGGAGATTGCAATATAGTGGAATTCAAAGAGATTATTAAGTTTTCAAGTGACCATAAAGCACACCTGAGCATCAGAAACAAAGCCAATTACATGAGTTTGAGAGGAGAACTGACCAAGGTAAACAGGGGAAATAGACTGAAATGTCAGGCTGTAAATGGACAGTGGAAAACAATTAGAGTGATAGAGATGTACAGCAGAGAAACCGACCCCTCGGTCCAATTCATCCACGCCAACCAGATATCATAACCATTCTAGTTCCATTTACCGGCACTTATCCCACTAAACCCTTCCTGTTCATATCCCCATCCAGATGCCTTTTTAATGCAGTAATGTTACTAGCTTCCACCATTCCTCTGGCAGTTTATTCCATATACACAGCAACCTTGGAGTGAAAATGTTGCCCCTTAGGTCTCTTTCAAATCTTTCACCTATTCGCCCTGAACTTACGCCCTGTAGGTCTGGACTCCCCATCCCAGGGAAACGACCTGACTTTATAAATCTCTACAAGGTCACCCCTCAGCCTCTGACACTCCAGGGAAAACAACACCAGCCGATTCAGCCTCTCCTTGGAGCTCAAATCCTCCAATCCTGGCAACATCCTTGCAAATCATTTCTGAACCCTTTGAAGTTTCACACCATCCTTCCGATAGGAATGAGACCAGAGTTGCACGCAATATTCCAACAGTGGCCTCACCAAGGTCCTGTACAGCCGCAAGATGACCTCCCAACTCTTATACTCAATACTCTGACCAATAAAGGAAAGCATATCAAATGCCTTCTTCACTATCCGATCTACCTGCGACTCCACTATCAAGGAACTATGAGTCTGCAGTCCAAGGTCTCTTTGTTCAGCAACACTCTCTAAGACCTTACCATTAATTGTATAAGTCCTGTGAGGATTTGCTTTTCCAAAATGAAGCACCTCACATTTATCTAAATTAAACTCTATCTGCCATTCCTCACTCCATTGACTCATCTGATAAAGAGGAGACAGTGAGGTCTGAAGATGCTGGAGATCAGAGTGGAGAGTGCATTTGCTGGAAAAACACAGCAGGTCAGGCAGCATCCGAGGAGCAGGAAAATCAACGTTTCAGGCTGGAGCCCTTCACCAGGAATGAAGCTGGGAGCCTCGGGGGTTGAGTGATAAGTGGGAGGGGGGTGGCTTTGGGGTGAAGGAGGCTGAGGCTTCAATTGGTGGTTGGAGATGGGGTTAAGAGGGTTAGCTCAGTGAGGAGGGTGGAACGAATATGTGGGAAGGAAGATTGATTGGTGGGTCGGGTCATAGGGCGGTGCTGGGCTGGAAGGTTGGAACTGCGGGAAGGGGGGAGCGGGAAATAAGGAAACTGGTGAAGTCCATATTGATGCCATGGGGTTGAGGGGTCCCAAGTCAGAAGACAAGGAGTTCTTCCTCCAGGTGTCAGGTGTTGAGGGCATGGCGATGGAGGAGGTCGTGGACCTACATGTTCTCAGCAGAATGGGAGGGAGATTTGAACTGTTTGGCAATAGGGCGGTGGGGTTGATTTTCAGGTGTCCTGGAGGTGTTTTGTAAAGCGTGCAGTGAGAAGACGATCTGTCTCCTCATCTCGTCTACACTGGGGACACGGGACACCTTCTCGCAGAGCGCTTTACAGAACATCTCCGGACACCTGCACCAATCAACCCCACCACCCTGTTGGGCAGGATTCAAACCTGTGTGGGCAAGCCCCAATGGATTTCTAACCCATCGCCTAAACCACACGACTATAACTACATGTTTACAGAGGTTACAGAGCTAAGGAGGATTGTAGGGACTGGAAGAGGTTTCACAGTTTATGAGTGTAGTGGGGACTGGAGGAAAATACCAAATTAGGGAGAGTTTAAGATTGAAGGGGTCTGCAGAAACATTTAACAGGGTTAATGCAGGATTCTTGACAGTGAGGAGTAACAGAAAAATCTTGGGGTCAACGTCCAGAGATACTTCAAATTTGCCACCCAAGTTGTTAGGGTTGTTAAGAAAGCCAATCATGTGTCGGCTTTCGTTTACTGGGGGCTTGAGTTTAAGAGCCGCGAGGTCATGCTGCAGCTCGATGCAGTCTGTGGTTAGACCACATTTGGAATATTGTGTTCTGTTCTGGTTGCCTCATTACAGGAAAAATGTGGAAGTTTTGGAGAGGGTGCAGATGAGTTTTATCAGGATTCTGCCTGGATTGGAGGGCAGGTCTAACGAAGAAAGGTTGAGGGAACCAGGGCTTTTCTGTTTGAAATGAAAAAGGATGAGAAGTGACTTGGTAGAGGTGTACGAGAAGATGAGAGGTATACATAGGGTGGGTGGCCCGAGATTTTTCCCATTTCCAAAATGGCTATAACTAGGAGGCAAAATTGTAAGGTAATTGGAGGAAGGTTGAGGGGAGATGTCAGAGGTAGCTTATTTACACAGAGTGTGCTGGATGAGTGGAGTGTACTGCTAGTGTGTTTGGTAGAGTCAGATACATTAGGGACATTTGAGTAACTTTTGGATAGACACATGAATGATAGCAAAATAATTTCTCAAAATGGAGACCTGTGACCAATGATGTTCCACAGGGATCCGTGCAGTGGTCAAGGCGGCATTTGGCATGCTTTCCTTCATTGGACGGGATATTGAGTACAAGAGTTGGCAGGTAATGTTACAGTTGCATAGGACTTTGGTTTAGAATATTACGTACAGTTCTGGTCTCCACATTACCAAAAGGATGTGCATGCTTTGGAGAGGGTGCAGAGGACGTTCACCAGGATGTTGCCTGGTATAGAGGGGGCTAGTGATAAGAAGAGATTGAATAGTTTTGGATTATTTTCATTCGAAAGATGAAGGTTGATTGGGGACCTGCTTGAGGTCTGCAAAATCATGGGATGTATAGACAAGGTGGATAGCAAGAAGCCTTTTTCCCCCAGAGTGTGGAACTCAATTACGAGGGGACACGAGTTCACAGTGAGAGGGGAAAGGTTTAGGGCAGATATGCGTGGCAGGCCCCCATACGCAGAGAATAATGGGGGCCTGGAACACTTTGCCAGCGGAGCAATTACAGGCAGGAATGATAACGTCAGTTAAGATGTATCCAGACAGATGCCTGAATGGGCAGGGAGCAGATCCTCACAAAATAGGCGACGGGTTTAGACAGAGAATCTAGATCAGCGGAGGCTTAGCGGGCTCAAGAGCCTGTTCCTGTGCTGTGATTTTCTTTGTTCTTTCAATGGTCTGCAGGTTAGATTGATCTTATAGTAGGATAAAGGATTGGCACAACACTGAGGGCTGAAGGGCCTGTACTGTGCTGCACTCTTCTGTGTTCTAAATAGGGAGGGTTGCAATGGCAGGAAGAGGTTTCAGGAGGCTGGAGAGGATGGGATCTGAATGAATAGATACAGTAGGAAGGGTTTACTAGGATTGTCGGAGGTAACAGAGACAGCAATGGTCTCATCTGGAGAAGACGACCCAGACTGGGAGGGTTGTGGGGACTGGAGGTGGTTTCACGGAGAGCACACAGAGCCATGGGATGTTACAGGAATGTGGAGAGCTGTACTGTCTCCATGTGTTCATGAAGATGGAGAGGTTGGGAGGGATGGAGCAGTTTACAGGGAGAAGGATGTTAGTAGGATGGAGCAGTTTACACAGACAGGGAGGATTTTCGGTGAATGGAGCAGATTACAGAGATAAAGTGGATTGTCTAAACTGGAGGACCAAACAGAGATATGGAGGGTCGTCATGACTGAAGATGCTTACAGATATAGGACGTTTTACTATTGCAGATTATTTAGATATGAACGTTGTGGAGTCTGACAGATTTTCCAGAAGCGCAGCAATTTTGGTCGGAGACAGTTTCACAGATAAGGGAGCATTAGTAACCTCCTCCAGAATGGTCAAAGTGGGAAGGGTTGCAGGGGAGGGTGACATTTACACAGGTAGGGGTGTAAGTTATGGAGAAGGTTATGGAGATGAGTAAATGGATGGAGATACAGGAGGGGCTTACGTTGAAAAGGTGGGTGTGAGCGATGGGATGATGTTACACAGAGAGTGAGTCTTGTCCGAACTGGTTCGGGAGAATCACAGGCTTTCAGTGGGTTCGACAGATCGGGAGTGCTGCAGGGACCTGAGAGGGTTGTTGTGTCTCCACCGAGTAATCGTGTCTTTCGGACTGAAAGAGGTTACGTAGATACGGAAACATTGAAGACAATATGTGCCGCCTTCTTTTTCTTGAACAGAGCCTCAATGTCCCCCATCAGCCAGGGATCCCTAAACCTGCCAGCTTTTCCCGTCACTCTAACAGAGATCACACCTTTAAAATCCTCCCATTTGCCAGTCATTCCTTTTCCTTCAAACAGACTCACCCAGTGGATGGGAGCATGAGGTGGAGGAGCTGGTGTTGGACTGGGATGGACAACGTTAAAAACCACACAACACCAGCTTACAGTCCAGCGGGTTTATTTGGAGGCACTGGGTTTCATCGCGCTGCTCCTTCAGCAGGTGGTTGTGGAGCACAATAAACATGCCCAGAATTTATAGCAACAGGATTGCAGTGTCATGGAATGTAATACCAAAAAAAAATTAGTTTAAGTTTTCATATTTCAGAATGATCACCTGGACTTCGAAAGCTGGTCCTTTGAAATAAACCTGTTGGACTATAACCTGGTGTTGTGTGATTTTTAGTTCACCCAATCGACCTCTGCGCCATCTGCCAAATAGCCCCAAAATTGGCCCTGCTCCAGATTAAGACCTTAATCTGTGGACCTGCCTGATCTTTTTCCATAACTATGTTAAAACGAGGACAGTTGTGGTCATTGGACCCAAAGTGCTCTCCGACTGACACTTCAGTGAATGACTGAACTCGTTTTCTGAGGGGAGGTCTCGTTTTCAGCTGCCTGAGTAGACTGGGGCCCTCTCCATTTTGATCTAGGAAACTTTCTTGGACACATTTGACAAATTCCAACCCATACAGGACTTTTTGCACTCCGGGTGGTCCAGCCAATCCAGGGGAAATTAAAATCTCCAACCAATACTATTCTATTATTTCTATAGGTACCTGCAATCTCTCTTCACATTTTCTCCTCTAGTACCCACTGGCTACTTGTGGGTCCAGAACACAATCCCAGCAGACTGACCACCCCCTTTTGATTCTAAATTCTAACCATATGACCTCATTTGATCACCCCGAAAGAGTATCCTCTCTCAGCACTGTTGTTATGTCCTCCCTTACCAAAAGGGACAACTCCCCCTCCTCACTTACTTGCCCTTCTATCACGCCTGTAGCTTCGGTGTCCTGGAACACTGAGTTGCCAGACCTGGCCTTCTCCCAGCGATGTTTCTGTTATGGTTATAATATCCTAGTCCCCAGAGACAATCCATGCTCTGATCTCGTCTGCCTTACCTGTCAGGCCTCATGTCTCGAAATAAATGTCCTTTAAAGCAGAAGTCTTTTCCCTCCCTTTACTGTTCCCCTAGATATCCTGGATAGAAAACATGCTCTCGATGGCTGATGCATTTTTCCCTTGACTGATGCATGGGCCCTCTCTTACACAGAGTCCAAAACCCTGACAAACTAGTTTAAACCCTCTGGGGTAAGACAAACAAATCTCCCCCCCAGGGATACTGGTGCACCTCTGGTTCAAGTCCAACCTGCCCCCCTTTTTCAAGTCACCTCTACCCCAGAAGAGATCCCAATGATCCAAGATCTGAAAACCCTGCCACCTCCACCAGCTCCTCAGCCACGTATCCATCTAGCCGATCTTTCTATTTCTACCCTTATTGGCATGTGGCACTGGGAGAATTCTGGCGATCACAACCCTGGAGGTATTGCTTTTTAACTTCTTTCCGCACTCCCAGGACGTATTTCACAGGATACCATCCCTTTGACTACTATGTCATGTGGGCCGATGTGAACAATGACCTCTGAATATTTATCCTGCCACTTCAGAATGTTCTGTAACCGCTCAGAGACATCCTTGACCCTGATGCCCGGGAGGCAGCAAACTATCCTGGGGTCTCTTCTGCAGCCACACAACCTTCTGTCTGTCCCCCTCACAACTGAGGCTCGAATCAGTATCACTATCAATAGAGACGATCTGACAAACAGAGATTGGGAGGACTATCTGCAGTTGGGTCTATATTTGGAAAGTGGGAGTACGTTAAAGCGATGCAGTGAGAGTTCAGGGCCAGTGTGTTCCTGACGAGGGAATAGTGAAGGCAGCAAGTCCAGCAAATACTAATCAAGTGATATCGTGAGTTTGATGAAGAAAATACACTTCAATAAACACAGGTGAAGCCATTCAAAAGTATAGGGACTGCAAGTTGGCCTCCCGAAAATAGAATGTATTTTAGCAGTATAGTAAGGATAGGAAAATTACTGAGGGAAGAGTTAGAAACTAAATGACCAATCTGTGCATGGAGCCAGAGAAAGTAGGTGAGATCTTCAATGAATACTTCCCATCTGTATTCACACAGGAGAAAGGCATTGTACCCGGGGATTTCAGTTGGGATGGCGAGTTTCTCCAGCATGCGAAGATCAATAATGCGGAAGTGTTCCATTTTTTCACATGCATAAAGTTGGAGGAATCGCCAGTGCCCAATGAAATGTATTCCAGGCTGCTATGGGAGGTAAGAAAGGAGATTGCTGGGGCCCTGATGGATATGTTTAATACCTTTTTGGGCACAGGTGAAGTGCTGAATGACTGGGGGATAGCTAATATGGTTCCTTTGCTCAAGAAGGGCAGCAGGGATAGGCCAGGTAATTACAGAGCAGAGAGTCTGACAGCAGGGGGAGGGAAATTATTGGACACAATTCTGATCGACAGAATGAATCAACATTTGGAAAGGCAGAGATCGATTATGGATACTCATCACGAATTTGATAGAGTAAGATCCTGTCCCAAATTCAGCTGAGATTTTTGTTTAAAATTATGATTGAGGATTTTGATGAGGGCAGTGCAGAAGTTGTGGGTTACATGGAGTTCATTAAGGAGCTTGACCAAGTCCCTCATGGAACGCAGGTCCAACGGACCAATGGGATCGAAGTCAATTTGGCAACCTGGATCCACAACGGTGGAGGGTTGGTTTTGTGTTTGAAATTCTTTCACCAGCGGGTGTACCACAGGGATCTGTGCAGCAACCATTGATGTTTGTTATAGAAAATAGAACATCGCAAAGTACGGCACAGAACAGGCCCATAGGCCCACGAAGTTGTGCTGAGATTTAATCCTAATGTAAAATATAGTAACTCAACCTACGCACCCCTCAACACACTGCTATCCACGTGCATGTCCAGCAGTCGCTTAAATGTCCCCAATGACTTCGCTTCCACCATAAGAGCTGGCAACGCATTCCATGCATTCACAACTCTCTGCGTAAAGAACCAACCTCTGATGTTTCCTTTATACCTCCCTCCTAATATCTTCAAACTATGACTTCTCATACCAGTCAATCCTGCCCTGGGGAAAAAAAGTCTCTGGCTAATTACTCTATGCATTCCTCTCATTATTTTGTACAGTATTATATACATTTATGAGTTGGATGTGAAAGCAGAAGGTATTATTAGTACGTTTGCAGCTGACATGAAGGTGAAGGTTGTCCACAGTGAGGGAGATGGTCTTAGGCTACAGTCTGAATGTTGAGGCTGGGACAGAATTTCAAGACAGGAATTTAAATAGATGGAAAACCGATTAATTAAAGTGCATTTATTCCAAAGTAAAAAGCCTAACAGTTAAGGCAGATGAACTCAGTGCATGGACGGGAACATTGGACTGGGGTACCATAGTATGACAGAAACACAGCTGAAGGAGGGGCAGGACTGGGAGCTCAATGTTCCAGGGTACAGATTCTACAGGATGGAGAGAACAGGAGGTGAGAGAGGAGGGGGAGGGGAGTTTTTGATCAATGAAAACATTACAGCAGGACTTCGAGAGGATATTCCAGAGAACGCCCAGTGAAGCCATAATGGTGCAACTGAGAAATGAGAATGGGTTATCAGTTTGATATGACTGTACTACAGGCCCGCAGTACTCAGCGGGCATTTGAGCAGCAAATATGTCGGGAGATCTCAGAGATCTGTAAGAATGATAGGATTGTAATGGTCGGGGAGTTTACCTTTCCAAACCAAGACTCGGACTGCTAGAATGTTCAGAGCTTAGGTGCGAAGAATTTGTTAGTCATATTTAAGAAAACTGTCTCAGTCAGAATGTAAATGGTCAGACTGCAGAAAGGGGTAAAACCTGACCTCCCCTTGGGAAACAAGAAAAGGAAAGGGACTGAGTCATTAGTGGGGCAACACTTTCGCAAAGTTCTCACGATTCTATTAGTTTGAAAATAGCGATGGAAAAGGATAAGCCTGGTCCACAAGTTAAAGATCAAAACTGGCCTTGCTTCAAGAGCTTTTAACAATTGATTGTGGAGGATATTTGCAGGTAAAGGGACGTCAGGCAGGTGGGAAACTTTTAAAAGAGAGATAAAATGAAAGGTCAGGGCCAGCATATTCCTGTTAGTGTGAATGACAATGCTGACACAAGTAGGAAACATTGGATAAGGGAGGGTATTAAGGCTCTGGTCGACAAAAGGGGGCACATGTCACATATAGCCAGATGGATTAAGGGAATTCATTGAAGAACATTGCGGGTGGAGTAATACATTTAAGAGGGAAATCACGAGGGCCAAAAGGGGACCTGAGAAAGCTTTGACAAATCAGGCTGAGGAAAATCCAAAGAGATTCTACATGTATATTAACAACACAAGATTAACTAGGGGGAGAATACGGCTCCTTGAAGATGAATTGAGCCAGCCACAGGTGATGGGTGAAATACTAAACGAAAATGTCACGTTTGAACTTACTGTGGAGGAAGACTGGTGAAGTCAGGGGGAAAATATGTGATGTCTTCAAAAGACTCCAGATAACAGGAGGTACTAGAGGTATTAAAATGCATATAAGGGAGACAAGTCCTTGGGAACTAATGAAGTATACCTCAAGATATTGTGAGAAGCTCAGTAAGAAATTGCGTAGACCCAAAAGGAGATTTTTCTATCACTGATAGCCAGAAATTATCAGTGTCTCCAGGGAGCCTGGAGGGGGGCTAATGTTGTGCCAGTGCTTAAGAAAGGCTACGGGAAAGCCAGGGACATCAACACCAATTGGCTTGATGTCAGTGGTGCATACGTTGTTGGAAGCAAGTCCGCAGAACAGAAGTTCTATGCATTCCAAAGACAAGGATTTATTAGGGATAGTCAGCACAGCTTTGGAGTACTGCGTAGAATTCTGATCATCCTGATTTAGGAACCATTTTCTGAAACTGTAAATGCTGCAAGGATTGACGAAGATGTTACTGATACTGGAGGGTGTGACAGAAACGGAGAGGTTGGATAAGCTGGAAAGTAACATGGGGGTGGGGGGGATGAGATAGTTTTGACAGATAAGGTAAAGGAGAATGCAACGAGTTTTCTACAGCACAAAAATTAAAAAAGCAACTGGAGAGACACTAGGGCCCCTCAAAGATCAGTGAGGCCATCGATGCGTGAAACCACCGGAGATGGGCACGAGCCCAAATGAGCATTTCATGTCAGAACAGACTGTGAACAAAAACTAGGAAACAAAGGGAAGAAACAGTGATGTCTAGTAAAGAGTCCCTATTACAGAAGAGGTGGTGCTGGAGGTCTTAGAACACAAAGGGAGAGAAAGCCCTAGGTCCTAAACAAGTGTATCATTGTGACAACGTAGTGACAACATTGTGACAACGTAGTGGCATGGACATGAGCACGGATATTTATATCATTGTCTTTCTCATTTCCATTGGGTGTAGGTGGCTGAGGGGTGACCTTATCAAGGTTTAGAAAACCATGATGGGTACAGGAATGTTGATTAGCCAACGTCTTTTCCCCAGGGTAGTGGGGTCCATAACTAGATGGGATTGAACTGCAGAAGGAGAAGGTGTTAGCAATTCTGGAAAGTGTTAAAATTGGTAAGTCCCTTGCATTGGATAGGATTGATCCTTGGATTCTCTGGTAAGCCAGGAAGGAGATTGCCGAGACATTGGCTTTGATCTTTATGTCATCATTTTGTACAGGAATAGGGCCAGATGGCTGGAGGATAGCAAATATTGACCCCTTGACCAAGAGGGAAGTAGAGACAACCCTGGGTAATTATAGACCTGTGAGCCTTACTCCGATTCTGGGTAAAGTGTTGGAAAGGCTTGTAAAAGAGGCTAGCATTTATAATCATCTGGAGATGAATAAATTGATGAGGGATAGTCAGCACGGTTTTGTGAAGGGTAGGTCATGCCTCACAAACCTTATTGACGTATTTGAGAAGGTGACCAAACAGATGGATGTGGGTAAAGCAGATATTGGTAGTGCAGATGAACAGAGAGATCACTGTGTCTATGTACATGGATTCATTGAAAGTCGCCACCCAGGTTGATAGAGTTATTAAGAAGGCATTCAGCGTGTGAGCTTTTATTGGTGCAGGGATTGAGTGTCAGAACCATGAGATAATGCTGCAGCTGTTCAAAACTCTGGTGCGGCCGCATTTGGAGTTTAGACTATGGTTCTGACCAACGCATGACAGGAAGGATGTTGAAGATTTGGAATGGGTTCAGAGGAGACTTACTAAGATTTTACCGAGTCTGGAGTGAAGGTCTTATGAGAGACTTGAATCTGTTTCTGTTCGTGAGAAGACATTTGAGGCCAATTAATTGAGACATATAACATAAACAGAGAGTTAGATGGGTTGGACAGTGAGAACCTTTTCTCTTCGATCGCGATGCCTAATGCGAGGGGAGACAGAAAATTGAGGTAGATACTAATATTGATAAATAGATATGGGACAGATGCCAGAGGTAGGTTCTTTACTCAGAATATTCGGGCCATGGAATGCATTGCCGGCAACAGTGGTCGACTCACCAAATTTAAGGGCATTTTATTGGTCATTGGATAGGCATATGGACAAGAATGGACTAGTGTTAGCTACTTGGGCTTCAGATTGGTTCCACAGGTCGGCGCAAAATCGAGAGCTGAAAGGCCAGTACTGCACTGTCATCTTGTGTGTTCTAGAGGGCACAAATATGAGATGGGAGAGGAAAGACGTCGATGGGATTGCAGGAGAAAGTTTTTCACACAGAGGATGGTGCAGGCATGGAATGGGTTTCCAGGTGAAGTGGTAGAGAAAAGTACAATAACAACATGTAAAATACACTTGGGCAGGTACATGGAGAGGAGAAGTTTGAAGGGATATGGGTCAAGTGCAGGGAAACATGACTTTTTCAGGGACTCTGGTCAGCATGGATTAGTTGGATCCAAGGAACCGTTTTCATGCTGCATGGCTCTGTCTCCAGTTATTGGAGGAGGAGACGACCGAGATAAGGCATGTGATAGACACTGTAGCAAGTCACAGTGATAGTGATTGTAGTCTGGAATGCAGTACATTTCAAATATGTGGAGGGGCTATCGGGAAGGGAGGAGGTTACAGAGACAGGAACTGTTATAGGAGTTACAAATTATTGAAGACACTGGTGCACAAGACATGCCACAGATACAGTGTTGCAGAGTAGTGAGTCTTAGTGCAACAGAACTTACAGTAGGGGTGGGGATTGAGCCTGAGGGGTGTGTGTACTGTGCTCCCCCTCCAGCACTGTATCTATGTCATTCCTTGTTAGCTGATGTTTGGAGTCCACTCTTGCTCTCTGCTCTGTGCACTTTGAGTGATCTTACCTCACTGCAGGATTTATTGAAGTCTCCAGATCTCCCTTCCCTTTGTCTTTCTGGCTGACCAACTATCTTCAATGTGGTGATGGACGAGACACCCAGCAGATGGGAAGTCTATTGAGTCAGGAACCTACAGGAGACAGAGAAATAGACAGAATGGGATGTTATACGGATGAACTGAGGGTTACACATACAGAATGGCACTAAGTCACACAGAGATCTGAAAAATTCCAGTCTGCATCCTTGGCCTGTTCTGCCTCATCACTCTGGAGTGGAGAATTCTGTTGGCTCAGGATATGGAGTAGCTGCAAGAGTGAGAGACACTGACAGAGGCAGCAATTAGACCCACACAGTGAGGGATACCACATGGACAGAGACTGAGTGATATCACCAGACTGCTGGAAGATGTCAGTATCAAACAATTGTGTAGGAAGAACGGGTTTTGCTTCAGTATGCACTGGCACAATCGATCAGGAATGAGCAACCTGTGAGCAGGTGAAGTGATGGCCGAGTGGTATTATTGCTAGAGCATGTCTCCCAAACCTCAGCTCATGGTCAGGGAGACAGGTTTGAATCCCACCAACAGAAATGGGGGAGGTTTAAATCAATAATTAGAAACAACTTGCAATTAACAATTCATGAATAAGTATGAAACCATTGCTGATGTCCAAAATAATCTTTGTTCATCAAAAAGACACTGGTCCTTTCGAGAAGGACATCCGCCCATCCTCACGTGGTCTGCACGACATACCCACAGTAAAGTGTTTGTCGCTCAATTTCCATCTGAAATGGCCGAGCAAGCGACTCAACTCAAAGGCAGCTAGGCCTGGGCAAGAAAGGCTGGTCAGCCAGAGACACCCATTTCCCACAAGTAAATAAAAACAATCCCATTGCACTGGGAACCAATGGAACCATGATGAGAACGGAGTGCTGGTAATTATGTTGGCAGGTTTATGGACAGAGCTTTAAACTGACAGAAAGGATGCAGGGACAGGATTCAAGTGAAAGGAGCTTTCCAAAACCAAAGAGAAAGAGGGAAGCATCAGAACAGCATGGGAATGTGACTGAAGACAATAGAAAGGAGCAGGGTGGAAACAGTTTAACTAAAACTGTACATCAGTGAATAGGTTTGTGACAGGAGATTATGGGAAAGAGTAAATTATGTATTATTTTGGAATGGACAAAGTATTTTCAGTAAGGTAGATGGATTTGTGACACAGAGATAAATGGGATTTAGACACTAGAGAGACATGATTACAGGACGAACAAAAGGTGGAACATAAATATTCAATGGTTCACAATCTTGTGGGATTTAAGTCAGAATGGGAAAGGACGGTTGGGTAACGCTGACAGGCATGGGTAACAAAGGCATTACAGAGAAAGCATTTAGCCTCAGATCATGAAGTAGAGTCAGTCTGAATGTAAATTCTGGCTACTACTTGCGAAGGACACAAGCAGCAGAACAGTTTTAGCCACCGAACAGGATTTCCTTGCTCATCATTGCATTAAAAAGGAACTCATTGGAATTTTTAACGAAGGCATTGAGATAATTTTGGGAAACTTCAATATTCGCATAATCTGGCACAATCACACTGACAAGAGTGATATTCGAAGAGGAGAACTGTTTTTTTTCCCGTCAGTGTTTCTTTGAATATCACATTGCGCAACTGGCGAGGGATGCAGCTATCTCAGAGCGACTGTTGTCTGATGAAGCTGAGTGAATGAGTAATGGCACACAGAGAGATCCTCTGGAAAACTGGGATAAAGCGAAAGGTAATTAATTCTAAAGCTTTAACATGAATCATAGAATGGACAATACACAATGTGAAACAAAATAGCCCATTTACATGGGTTTGAGAGGAGGACTGACCAAGAGTTAACAGGATGAACAGACTGAAATGTGTGTCTGTAAGCAAACAGTTGAAAACACTTGAAGAATGGTGTAAAACAATCAACAAAAGGACATTCTATTGAAACAGTCAAAACCTCAGCAAGAAATTTTCTGCTGTCCCTCACTCAGGACAAATGGAGCTTATTAGATTATCAGGCTTAGAAGATCACCAAAAACTACTAACAATTCTAGAGTGAGAGAGCGTTTATGCAGTAAGTGTTAGAGGGATTGTGAACTGTTTGCTAGCAGGAGGAGGGGGGGGGGGGGAGGCAGTGAGAAGGGAAATCATTGTCAGCGTTTGATGAGATGATAGGAACAGGGAGAGGTGAAGGTGATGGAGGTGGTGAGAGTGTTACAGAGAGTGATCAGGGCCTGAACGGTGTTACAAAGCCAGTACGAATTGCTGCAGCTGGAGGGGTTCACAGAGGCATGGAGGGACATATGTATTTTAATTTATTCATTCATGGGCTGTGGGTGTCACTACCAGAACCAGCATTCTTTGCCCCACTGCTAATTACCCAGAGGGCAGCTCCGAATCAGCCATATTGCTGTGGGTCTGGAGTAACATGACCACCAGACCAGGTTAGAATGTCAGATGTCCTCCCCTAAAAGGATGCAGGTGAAACAGATGTATTTCTCCTACTGATCAACAATGCTTTTATGGTGACCTCACCAGTGTCCACCACAACATGACATCCCAACTCCTACTCTAAATGCTGTGACCAATGAAGGTAACCATCCCAAACACCTCCTTCACCAACTTGTCTCCCTGTGGCACCACTTTCAAAGAGCTGTGTACCTGCATCCCTTGGTCACTAACTGACAACACTACTCAGGGCCCGAACATTAACTGTACAAGTCCCGCCATGGCTTGGTTTACCAATATGGGACACTTCACATTTATCTAATTAAACTCCATCTGCTATTCTTCAGCCCACTATCCCAGCAGTACTGTTCATCCTGTTTTATCATAGTTAACCTTCTTCACTGTCCAGTATATCACCAATTTTAGTGCCACCGACAAACGTATTTACCAGGAAACTAATATTCTCAGCCAAATCAATTATCCAAATGACAAACACCCCCAGTCAGAAAAACAAAATATCTCCAACTACTCTCTGTCTCCTACCATGAGGTAAATTGTATATCCAGTTGACTAGTTCCTCCTGGATGCCGTATCCTTTTACCTTGATCAGAACATATTACCCAGTTTTCCATACGGAACGTAGAACATAAAACAGTACAGTATAAGGCCCTTGGGCCCTCAATGTTCTGCCGACCTTTTATCCTCCTCTAAGATCAAACTAACCTACATACATTTCATTTTGCACTATCATCCATGTGCCTTTCCAAGACTCTATTAAATGCCCCAAACTTACCGAACTCTACGAACACCACTGCAGTACATTCGACACACCCACCACTCTGTGGAGAACCAAACTCTGAAATCTCACCTTAACCTTCTTCCAGTCACTTTACTATTATACTCCCTTCTGATAGCCATTTCTGCCATGGGGAATAAAAAATCACTGTTCACTGTGTCTGCACCTCTTATTATCTTGTTCACCTCTACCAAGACGTCCCTCATCCTTCTTCACTCCAATGAGGAAAGCCTTACCTCCCTGAACCTTTCTTCCTAAGACATATTCTCCAGTACAGGCAGCACCCTTATAAATCTTCTCTTTACCATCTCTAAAGCTTTCACATCCTTCCTGTAATGAGAAAACCAGAACTGAATGTGATATCTAAGTGTGGTCTAAGCAGAGCTCCATAGAGCTGCAGCATAGACTCACGGCTCTGAAACTCAATCCCCCAGCTAATGAAAGCCATCACGACGTATTCCTTCTTAACAACCCTATCAGTTTTGGTAGCAACTGTGAGGGATCTATGGACATGGAAGCAAACATCCAACTCTTACTCCACATGCCAAGAATCCTACTTTTAACCCAATATTCCAAATTCAAGTTACGACTTTCCAAAACGAATCACTTCACACTTTTCCAGGTTGAACTCTTTCTGCCACGTCTCAGCCCAGCTCCCATTCTTGTCCATGCCCAGTTGCAACCAGCAACAGATCTCCACATTATCCACCACTCCAACAATCTTTGTGTCATTGGCAAATTTACTAACCCAATCTTCCACTCCCACATCCAAGTCATTTATAAAAATCACAAAGAGCATGGTTCCGGGAACTGATCCCTGCAGAACACGACTGGTCACTGAACTCCAGGCTGAAGGTTTTGTATCTATCATCGTCCTCTGTCTTCTAGAGGCCAGGAATTCTGCATCCAGACAGATAGGTTTCCCTGTATCCCGTGCCTCCGTACTTTCTGAATAATTAGAGGTAATGAGGTGCTGTATGAAAGGATGGAGAAGTGCTGTGGGGACTGGAGAAGGTTGCAGTGATATCATGTGATGGAGAGGCTGGAGGGTAGATCAGTAAGGGCTGGATGTTACAGACAGAGTGGGTTTTAGGTGCTGGACAGGATGACAGACATAAGGATAAGGATTTCTGTAGGGTTTTTGGGATAGTGGACAGAACACTAAGTGTCAAAGTCAATTTGGAAAGAAATAAGGAGAGTGCAGAAGTGAAGGTGCCAAATTTGGAGAAGCCCCCTAATCATTAGAATAATACTGTCACTGGGCATTATCATTATCACGAGACAGGATCTGGCAAACACAGACTGGGAGGAATTATTTATCGTTGGGTTCATATTCGGATTAAGGAAGAAAGTTAAAGTGATACAGTGAGAATTCTGGGCCAGTGTGCTCCAAGAAGAGAAGAGTGAAAGACAAAGGCAGTAACTGCAGTGAATACTGGTCAAGCGATATTGTGAGCTGGATAAAGTAAGTACGGTGTGATAAAAAACAGGGGAAGCCCTTCAAAAGTGCAGAGAGTGCAAGGGGTCCTTAAAAATGAGGAGCAAAGAATGGGCTTGAAATATCCTTGGGAGATACTGTTAATTAAAGGCCACAAGGTATTTTAAAAATACAGTTAGAGGAAGAAGATTACTAGTTAAATAGTTGCGCCTGTTAGAAACCAAAGGGATAATCTGTGCATGGAGCCAGAGGAAGTAGGTGAGGTCTCCAATGAATACTTCCCATCTGTATTCACACAGGAGAAAGACATTGTAGCCAGGGATTTCAGTTGGGATGGTGAGGTTCGAGAACATGTTAATATCAATAAGGGGCAAGTATTAAATGTCTTCACAGGCATAAAAGGTGGAGAAATCCCCAGAGCCCATAGAAATATATCCCAGGCTGCTATGGGAGGTAAGGGAGGAGATTGCTGGGGCACCGGTGGATATATTTAATACTTTGCTGGCCACAGGTGAAGTGCTGAATGACTGGAGGTTCATAATGTGGTTCCTTTGTACAAGAAGGGCAGCAAGGATAGGCCAGGTAATTACAGAGCAGATAGTTTGACAGCAGGGGGAGGGAAATTTCTGGGAACAATTCTGAGGATGAATAAACACTTGAAAAGGCAGGGATCAACTTGGCTGAGTCATCGCGGATTTGGCAGAGGAAGATACTGTCTGAGGAATTCAGTTGCATTTTTTTTTAAATGATCTCTCAAAATATTGATGAGGGCAGTGCAGATGATGTGGTTTACATGGACCTGAATAAGGCCTTTGACAAGGCCCCATGTGGAACGCTGGTCCAAAAGGGAAGAGCCACTGGGATTCAAGGCAAGTTGGTAAATTGGATACAAAATTCGTGGATAAACCTCTTCGTGTTTGAAATTCTTTCACCAGCGGGTGTACCACAGGGATCTGTGCAGGAACTATCGCTGGTTAATCTATTGAATAATAACTTCGATGTGAAAGCAAAAGTTATCATTCATAGGTTTGCAGTCGACATGAAAGATGAAGATGTTGTTCACAGTGAGGGTGATGGTCTCTTGTTACAGTCTGATGACGATCTGATGATAATCTGAGCAGAGTTTAGTTCTGATCAATGTGAGGTCATACCCTGTGGGAGGTATGATGAGCGAAGGGCAGAAATAATGAATGGTTGAATCTTGCCGACGACTGAGGAAAACAGGGACCTGAGTGGACAATCCAAATATCCCGAGTGGACTGGGTGGGGAAGGCACCTGAACTGGGAGTGCGAAGGGGACCCATATCCTGGTGGGGCGAATTGTGAGAGCTGCCTGAAAGGATATAATCTAATCTGGCAGGGTGTTGCAATTTAAACAGTCATAAGGTCAGAAAGAAGATTGAGGTTGGTGCACAAGTTAAAAACATCAATTTCAACAGACAAGGCAGGCAAGAACATAGCAGGGAATAGTGGAAAACTGATGATTAAACTGCATTTATTTCTATTCAAGGGGCCTGACAGCTAAGGAAGATGAACTCAGGGCATGGATTGGAACATGGGACTGGGATATTATAGTTATTACAGATACACAGCTGAGGGAGGGGCAGGGCTGGAAGCTCATTGTTTCAAGGTATAGATGCTACAGGAAGCATAGAAGGGGAGGCAAGAGAGGACGCATGGTCGTGGGCTTCGATTGCAAGAATCATCACAGCAGTACTTAGAGTGGATATTCCAGTGGGATTGCCCAGTGAGGCTATGTTAGTGGAACAGAGAAATAAGAATGGGTCATCACTCTGACACAATTGTTCTATTGACCCAGAATAATCCGTGGCAGACTGAGAAACAAATATGTCAGGAGATCACAAATATCGATCACAATAATAGGGCTGTTATGGCAGGGTTTTTAAACTTTCCAAACTGAGACTGGGACTGCCAGTGTTCAGCGTTTGCAAGGGAGGAATTTGGTAATTGCGTTCCAGAAAACTCCCAATCAATATGCAAATGGACTGAAAACAGAAATGGGTCAAATCTGACCTCCACCTTGGAAACAAGGTAAGGAAAGGGACTGAGGCAGTCGTATTAGTTTGAAAATGGCTCTGGAAAAGGACAGGCCTGGTCCACAAGTTCAAGTTGTAAAATGGGGCCAGACTAATATTGATCGTATCAGCCAGGAACTTTCAAAAGGTGATTGAAGAGTCTATTTACAGGGAAAGCGAAAGATGGCAAGTGCGAATATATTAAAAGTGAGATAAATTGAGCGATCACCACCAGCGTGTTCCTGTTTGTGTGCAGGTCAATGCTGACAGCATTCGGAAACACTGGCTGTCTATTGAGGGTCTGGTCAAGGAAAAGGGGGGACATGTCAGGTATAGCCAGCTGGATCAAGGGAATCCCTGAGGATATACAGGGGCTGTAGAAATCAGGAATGCAGAAAGGGTACATGAAATATCCTCGGCAGAGAAGCATAAGGAGAATCCAAAAGTGTTTATATAAATATATTAAGTGTAAAAGAGTAACACGAGACAAAATAAGGGCCCTTAAAGATGAATGAGGCAATTGATGTGCGGAACTGCAGTATATTTCCTAAGACCCTAAACAATTTTTTCACTCCAGAACTTACTGTGGAGAAAGACTGGGAAACTCAGGGAACAAGAGTAATATGTTAGACTGCAATTGGAGCTCTCGGCAATTCCAGTCACCCTTCTATAGGAATGACGTTGTGAAATTTGAAATTGCTCAGAAAAGATTAACAAGATATTGCCCGGGTTGTTGCTGAATAAGCTGGGGTTACTGTCACTGGAGCATCGGAGACTGAGTGGTAACCTGACAGAGGTTTATATAAACATGAGGGGTATGGATTGGGTAAACATTGATGGTCTTTTCCCAGGGGTTGGGAGTCCAAAACTAGAGGGCACAGCTTTAAGGTTAGAGGGGAAAGATTTCAAAGGGACTGAAGGGACAGCTTTTTCATGCACATAGTGATACGTGTATGAAATGAGCTGAGATAGAAAGTAACATAGACTAATACAATTACAACATTTAAAAGGTATCTGGTTGGGTATATCAATAACAAGAGTTTTGAGGTACTTGTGCCAAATGCTGGTAAATGGGATGGATACATTTAGATCTTCTGCTCAGCATGGATGAGTTGGACCGAAGGCTCTGCTTCCATGGTATTTATCTCTATGACTTGAAAAGAGTGCATGTTATAGAAGAGGTGGTGCTGGAGGTTTTAAAACACAAAGGTATGGACAGACCCATGACCTCATTAAGTGTATCATAAGACATTGTGGGATGCTAGGCAAGAAATTGTGGAGCACTGAACAAAGGTATTGGTACAATATACAGCCAAGTGTGAGGTGCTGGAAGGCTGGAGGGTGGAATCGTGGACTGTGAAGGAGGTTTGCTAAAATGAATCTTGATAATATGGAAGAAAGGGCTGAGAAACCGTAGATGGAATTCAATCTGGATAAATGCGAGGTAGTGCACTTGGTAAAACAAACAAGAGTAGAGCTTATGCAATTAATGTTCGGGCCTCTGTTCGTGTTTTAGAGCAGAGGGACCTCCGGGTTCAGGTACATAATCCTTGAAGCTTGCATCACAGGATGGATAAGACAGTGCTTTGCATGCCTGACTATTGCTCAGTCCATTGACTGGAGGTTTTGGGACGTCATGTTGAGATTGTACAGATACTGGTGAGGCCTGTTCTGCAATACTCTGTCCAGTTCTGGTCACCCAGTTATAGGGAGGATATTATTAAGCTGCAGGGCATTCAGAAGAGATTTACCAGAATGTGGCTGGGTATGGAAGGCTAGAGTTCTGAAAAAAAGCCTATCCAGCCAGTCTTTTTTCACTGGAGCCTGGAGGATGAGAGATGGCCTGATGATAAAGATGAGGGATATAGATAGAATTAATGGCAGTTGCCTTTTCCTCAGGATGGGGGAGTCTCAAGTGGAAGGGCCACATTTTTAAGGTGAGAAGAGGGATATGTTAAAAAAAGACATGGGGACTAATTGTTACACAGTGGGTGGCTTGTGAGTGGAATAAACTTCCTGAGGAAGGGGAGAATGTGGGTACAAATACAATGTTTAAAACACATTTGATTAAGTACAGAAATAGGGAGGGGTTAGAGGGATAAGGGCCAGCAACAGGCAGCTGGGATGTGTTTAGTTTTAGGTTATGTTTGGTACCAACTGAAGGGTAAGTCTCCATGCTGTACCGTTCTATGACTTGAATATAGTTTTATTCCATTATTTAAGAAAGGCTGCAATGGAAAGCCAGGGAACTTCTGACCAATTAGCCCAACGTCAGTGGTGGGTACGTTGTGAAAGTGATTCTGCCAGACAGGAGTCACATTCATTTGGAAAAGCAAAGATTGATGAAAGATAGTCAGCAGGGCATTGTGCAGACAAAGGCAGGGCTCACTAACTTGATTGCTTTTGTTGAAGTGGTGACCATACATTGTCTACACCAACGTCAGAAGGGCCTTTGACAGGATTTAGCATGATATACTGGTTAGTAAGGGTAGATCACATGGGATCAGGGAGAGCTCGCCAACTGGATACAAAATTGGCTTCACAGTAGGAGACAGAGGGAGGTGGGAGAGGATTGTTGTTGAGACTGTAAGCCTGTGACCAGCGGTGTGCCATAAGGATCAGGGCTGGGTCCACTGATGTGAATCATCTACCTAAATGATTTGGTTGAGAATATAGGAGCCATTGTTTGTAATTTTACGGCTGATCAAATGAATGCTGTAGTGGACAGTGAATACGGTTATCAAAGGGGATCTCAACCAAGGGGGACAGTGGACCAAGGAATGAAAGATGGAGTTGAAGTCAGATGTTGGATTTTGTTAAGACAAACCAGGGAGGACTAACATAGTTAATGGCAGGGCCCTGGGCAGTGTTGTCGAACAGAGAGAGACCAAGGGCTACAGTTACATTGTTCCTTGGAAATGGCAATCACAGGTGGACAGCTGGGAGAAAGCAGCATTTGGTACACTTGCCCTCATTGGCCAGCACTTTTATATATGAGTTGGAGATATTTGTAACATTGTCCTAAATATTTCCCTTGGGCAGAGGAGGCTATGGGGTGAACTTATCAAGGTTTACAAAATCTTGTGGGCCCTGAGGAAGGTGACTATCCAAGGGTAGGTAGCGAAAACTAGAGGGTATAAATGGGAGGTGTGAGAGCAAGGATTTAAAGAGGGAGCTGAGGGCCAACATTATCCAGAGTGTGGTGCATAGACGGAACGAACTGCCAGGGGCACATGGAGAAACAAGAACAAGTACAACATGGAAAAGACATTTGGGCAGGTACATGGAGAGGAGTAGGTTTGAAGGGATATTGGCCAAACACAGGCTAAAGCGATTTGTTCAAGATTGGTAAACCTGGTCAGCACGGACTAGTCAGACCGTAGGTTCTGTTTCCGTGCTGCATGCCTCTGTTTCCAGTTATTGGACGAGGAGACTACTGAGATAAGGCATGGTGTAGACACTGAAGCAAGTTACAGAGACAGGGATGGTAGGCTGGTATGCAGTACATTTCAAATATGTGGAGGGACGGAAGGGAAGGGAGGAGATTACAGGGACTGGAACGGATGTAGGAGTTACACACTGTTGAAGACACTGGTCAAGGAGACATGACATAGATACAGCGTTGGAGAGGGAGCGCAGAACAGAATGACCCCAGGCAGCAGTCCCACCCTCTCGTGGGAGGCCTGCTTTCCCCTTTGTTATACTGATGCTCCCTAAGACAGCACAGACCTGGATCGATAACTGTGACACTCCCGATGCTGACTCAGTAAAAAATAAGTTAAAGTAGGGGCGGTGATTGAGCCTGGGGTGTGTCTGTACTGTGCTCCCCCTCCAGCACTGTATCTATGTCATGTCTTGTTAGCCGATGCTTGAAGCCCTCTCATTGCTCCTTGCTCTGTGCACTGTGAGCGATCTTACCTCACTGCAGGATTTATTGAAGGCTCCATATCTCCCTGCACTTTGTCTCTCTGGCTGACGAAACATCTTCAATGAGGTGATGGACGAAACACCCAGCATCTGGGAAGTCCACTGAGTCAGTAACTTCCTGAGTACCTATAGGAGACTGAAAGATAGATAGAATAGGAAATTAGACAGAAGCAGTGAGGGTTACACAAGGAGAATGATACTGTGTCCCACAGAGATCTGGAAAATCCCCGTCTCCATCTCTGGCCTGTGCTGCTGTATCCCTCTGGAGTGGAAAATTCTGTTGGATCAGGATGTGGAGTTGCTGCAAGAGTGAGAGATGCTGACAGAGGCAGCAATTAGATCCACACAGTGAGGGATACCACATAGAGAGAGACTGAGTTATATCTCTCGAATTCAGGATGATTTTAGGATCAAACAAGTGTGTAGGAAGAACGGGTTTAGCTTCATGATGTATCAGTGCTCAGGGTTGAGCAACCTGTTCACAGGTGAAGTGCTGGCCTGGTATTATTGCTAGAGCATGTATGCCAAACCTCAGTGAATGTTCTGTGGAGGCTGGTTTAAATCCCACCATCAGAAATGGAGAAATTTGAAATCAATAACTAAAACAAATGGTAATTAACAATCCATAAATACGTATGAAAACATTGCTGATGTACAAAAAAAAGCCCAAACACTTGTCTTTTAGACAAGGACATCTGCCCATCCTCATGTGGTCTGCAAGACATACCCACAGCAAAGTGTTTGCCTCTCAATGACCCCTGAAATGGCCGAGCAAGTTACTCAGCTCAAGGGCAGCTAGGGCTGAGCAAGAAAGGCTGGTCAGCCTGAGACACCCACAGCCCATACCTGACTTAAAATAATCCATTCGGATGGTCCCACTGGAACTGTGCAGGGACCAGTGTCCTGGCCAATCATGTTGGTAGGTTTATGGACAGGGCTTTAAACTGACAGAGAGGATGCAGGGACAGGATTCAGGTGAAAGGAGCTTTCAGGTGAAAGGATCTTTCCAAATCCACAGAGAAAAGGTGAAGTATGGGAGCAGCATGGGAATGTGACTGAAGACAAGCAGAAAGGAACATGATGGGACAGAGTTTAACTAAAACTGTACATCAGGGAATGGGTTTGTGAGAGGAAATTGTGGGAAAGAGTAAATTATGTTTTTTTTGGAATGGATAATGTCTCTTCAATAGGTAGATTCATTTGTGACACAGAGATAAAAAAGATTTAGACCCCAGAGAGACGTGGTTACAGGGCGAACAAAAGATGGACAGAAATACTCAATGGAGCACAACCTTGCGGAAACTCAGGCAAAATGGGTAACGCTAACAATAATGGATAACAAAGGCATTACAGGTAAGCATTTGGTCTCAGATCATGAAATAGAGTCAGTCTGAATGTAAATTCTGGTTACTACTTGCCAAGGAGACAATCAGCAGAACAGTTTTAGCCACTGAACAGCATTGCATTGCTCATCATTGTTTTAAACATTGTTAAAACATTCCAAACACATTATGATAATTTTGGGAAACTTCAATATTCCCACAATCTGGGACAATCACACTGACAACAGTGATATTGGAAGAGGAGTTCAGAGAATTTTTTTCATTTTGCTTTGAATAACAAATCGTGCAACTGGCCAGGGACATAACTATCTCCAAGCGATCGTTGTGTGATCAAACTTCGTGAATGAGTAATGTCACCTGGAGAGATCCTCTGGGAAATTGTGATAGAGTGCAGTTTAAAGAAATATAAAGTTTTAAAGTGAATCACAGAAAGGACATGCTACAACTAGAAACAAAAACAGCCAATTACATGGGTTTGAATGAGAACTGACCAAGGTAAAGAGGCAAAACAGACTGAAATATGTGTCTGTAAATGAACAGTGGAAATCATTTGAAGGAACAGTGTAAATCACTCAACGAAAGAACATTCCATTGAAGCAGACGGCACGAAATTCCCACCGGCCCCTCACTCAGGACAAAATGTATCATATTAGCTTATGAGGATGAGAAGATCATCACAAAGTACTTAAAATCTCAAAATGAGAGCGTGTTGAAGGATTAAGTGTTAAAGGGATTGCAAAGGGTCTGCTAGCAGGGGGAAGGCAATGGGAAGGGGGATCATTGTCAGGGTGGAATGTCACAAAGGAACAGGGAGAGGTGAAAGTACTGGAGGTGGTAAGAGTGTTACAGATAGTGGTCAGGGCATGAACGGTGTTACAAAGCTAGAATGAATTGCTGCAGCTGGAGGGGTTTGCAGAGGTAGGGAGGGACATATGTATTTTTATTTATCCATTCATGGGATGTGGGTGTCACTGCTAATTACACAGAGGACAGCTCAGAGTCAGCCATATTGCAGTGGGTCTTGAGTCACATGTCATCCAGACCATGTTAGAATGTCAGATGTCCTTCCCTAAAGGAGGTAAGTGAACCAGATGAGTTCTTCCCACTGATCAACAATGCTTTTATGGTGACCTGACCAATATCTTGTACAGATACAACATGACATCCCAACTCCAACACTTAATGCTCTGCCCAAGGAAGGAAACTATCCCAAACGCCTGTTTCACCAGCCTGTCTACCTGTGACACCACTTTCAAAGAACTGTGTACCTGCATCCCTGGGTCACTGATTGACAACACCACCCAGAGCCCAAACATTAACTGTAAAATCCCACCCTGGTTTGCTTCACCAAAATGGAACACTTCACATTTATCTAATTAAACTCCATCTGCTATTCTTCAGCCCACTATCCCAGCAGTCCTGTTCATCCTGTTGTATCACAGATAACCTTCTTCACTGTCCACTTTACCACCAATTCCAGAGTAACCCAAAAAACTTACTTAAGGGGAAACCAATATTCCTATCCAAACCATTTATCCAAATGACAAACACCAGTGGGCCCACTCCACCGCTGGTCACATGTCTCCAGTCAGAAAAACAACATGTCTCCAATCACCCTCTGTCTCCTACCATCAATCCTAATTTTCTGTCCAGTTGACTAGCTTCTCCTGAACGCCAGATCCTTTTCTTATTACCCAGTTTAAGATATGACAGGTAGAACACAGAACAGTACAGAACAAGATCCTTCAGCCATGGTGACATGCCAATCCTTTATCCGACCGTAAGATTAAAAAAGAGTGGCAGATAAAGTTTAATTATTCAGATAAACGTGAGGTGGTCCATTTTAGGAAAGTACATCTTAACAGGACTCAAATACTTAATGGTAAAGTCCGAGGGAGTGTTGCTGAACAAAGAGACCTTGTGGTGCAGGTTCATAGCACCTTGAAAGTGGAATCGCAGGCAGATAGGATAGTGAAGAAGGCGTTTGGTATGCTTTCCTTTATTGGTCAGAGTACAGAGTACAGGAGTTGGGAGGTCATTTTGCAACTGTACAGCACATTAGTTAGGCCATTGTCGGAATATTGCGTACAATTGCGGTCTCCTTACTATCAGAAAGGTGTTGGGAAACTTGATAGGGTTCAGAAAAGATTTACAAGAATGTTGCCAGGGTTAGAGGACTTGAGCTACAGGGAGAGTGTCAGAGGCTGAGGGGTGACCTCATAGAGGTTTACAAAATTATGAGGGTATTGGATAGGGTAAATAAACAAAGTCTTTTCCATAGGGGAGTGCAGAACTAGACGGCATAGGTTTAGGGTGAGAGGGGAAGATATGAAAGAAAACTCAGGGGCAACATTTTCACGCAGAGGGCAGTACGTATATGGAATGAGCTGCCAGAAGAAGTGGTGGAGGCTGGTACAATTGCAACATTTAAGAGGTATTTGGATGGGTATATGAATTTCAGGGGTTTGGAGAGATATGGGGCGAGTGCTGGCAGGTGGGACTAGATTGGATTGGGATATCTGGTCGGCACGGACGGGTTGGACTAAACTGTCTGTTTCCGTGCTGTACATCTCTATGACTCTAACTTCCATTCCCTTCATTTTATTATCATGAATGTGCCTATCCAGAAGTATATTAAATGTCCCTAATGCATCTACTTTTACCGCCACCGCTGGCAGTGCATTCCACATACACTACTCTGTATGTAACGAACTGACCTCTAAAATCTCCCCTAAACCATCCGCTAATCACCCGAAAATTATACCCCCTTGTAATAGCTATTTATGTCAGGGTAAGAGAACTCTCTCAATTCGCTCTATGACTCTCAGCACCTTGTTCACTCTGCCAAGTCACCCCTCACACTTCTTCACTCCAATGAGAAAAGCCTTAGCTCCCTCAACCTTTCTTCATAAGACATGCTCTCCAGACTAGGCAGCATCCTGGTAAACTTCCTCTTTACCCTCTCTAAAGCTTCCACATCCTTCCTGCAATGAAGAGACCAGAACTGAACACAATATTCCAAGTGGGGTCTAACCAGGGCTCTATAGATCTGAAGCATAACCTCACAGCTTTAAAACTCAATTCTCAAACTCATGAAATCCAACACAATATATTCCTTCTTAACAAGCCTATCAGCTAGGTTGGCAACCTTGAGTGATCTATGAACTTGGAACCCAAGATCCCTCTGTTCCTCCTCACTGCCAAGAATCCTACCTTTAACCCTATATCGTGCATTCAAAATCAATCTTCAAAATGAATAACTCCACACTTTTCCAGATTGTACTCCAACTGCCACTTCTCAGCCCAGCTCTACATCCTGTCATTACCCCATTGCAACCTACAACAGCCTTCCACACTATCCACCACTCCACCAACCTTCGTGTCATTGGCAAACTTACTAACCAACACTTCCACTCACACATCCAACTTATTCATAAAATCACAAAGAGCAGAGGTCCTGTAACAACTCCCTGCAGAAAACCACAGGTCACTCAGCTCCAGGATGAATTGTTTCTATCTATCATCACCCTCTGTCTTGTGTGGGCCAGTAATCCCGTATCCAGACAGACAGGTTTCCCTGTATCCCATGTCTCCGTACTTTCTGAATGAGCCATAAAGTGTTTCATCACATTCTCAAAAGACTCAATAAGACTTCTAAGGCATGACCTGCCCATTACACAACCATTCTGACTACCTCTAATCAAACTATGGTTTCACAATGAATAATAAATCCTGTCACTCAGAGTCCTCTCCAATAATCTGCACACCACAGACATAAGACTGACAGGTGTGCAATTACCAGGATTATCCCCATTCCCTTTCCTGAACAAGGGAATAATATTTTCCTGCCTCCAATCATCTGGTCCGACTCCAGTGGACAGTGAGGGTGCAAAGGTCATCACCAGGTGCGCAGCAATCCATTCCCTCGCTTCATGTACTAACTTTGGACGCATCTCGTCTGGTTTAGCGACGTATCTATCATTATCTTTTACGAAATTCTCAGCATATAGTCCTTCTTAACATCCACCTGTTCACGTACATCAGCCTGTTTCAAGCTGTCCTCACAAACGACAAGACCCTTCTCAGCAGTGAATACTGAGGCATAGTATTCATTCAGGACCTCTCATTAAGGAGCTTCTTTCTCTCAGAATATCCTCTAACAACTTCCCCATCACTGGGCTCACGGGGCTGTAATTTCCTGGCTTTTCCCTGCAGCCCTTAAGTGACGGAATAGCATTAACAACCCTCCAGTCTTCCGACACCTCACTGTGTCTGTTGATAATATAAATATCTCTGTTAGGGACACTGCAATCTCTTCCCGAGCTTCGCACAAAATTCTAGCACAGACCTAATGAGCTCCTGAGGATTGATCTACCTTTATTTGTTTTAAGATTCCAATACTTTCTCTTCTCAGGTGAGGATTCTTTCCAAGACATCACTATTTATTTCCCCAAGTTCCCGAGCTTCCATGTCTTTCGCCACAGTAAATACTGACAAGGCTATTTTGTCTAAAAACTCACCCATTTCCTCTGGTTCCACACATGGGTGACCTTATTGATCTTTAAGAGGCCCAATTCTCGACCAAGTTACTCTATAGCCCTTATTGAAACTTGTGTAAAGGTTACTGATAATTCAAGTACACCATATCCCCTATACCACTTCGCCCCTCCTACACACTTACAATTCTGCCATTTATATTCACACCAACAAATTAAATCCAACAGGCTCAAAAATAAATTCTCTTTTATCAAATGTGTTTCTAAGTGGCCAGTTATTGTATATTGACATATCCTTTCTAACAATTTCAGCATGCTGGGAAGTTAGAAAACTTAACAGTGCAGCACAGAAACAGGCCATTCGGCCCACCACGTCTATACAGTCTAAGATACTATTCTAACTCATACCATCTGCCTGCATATGGTCCATATCCCTCTATTCTCTGCCTGTTCATGTTTCTGTCTTAATCCCACTTGAAACCTTTACTCACATTTCTGCTTCGAAGACCTCCCTCAGTAAAATCCACTCTACGTTAAAAAAAACTTGCCTCACATATCTCGTTTAAACTTCCTCTTTCTCACCTTAAACTTATGCGCTCTAGTATTTGAAACTTACACACTGGAAAAGAGATTCTGATTATCTACATTATCTAACCCTGTTCCAAATGTTATATTCCTGTACCTGATCAACGGTCAGCCTCTTATACTCTCATTAAACAATCCAACTTTATTTAATTTCCTCTTACACCAAACACACTCTTAAAAACCCTAACACAGGCAACGTGCTGATAAACCTTTTGTCCCCTCTCCAAAACCTCTACATCCTTCCTATTGTGTGGAGATGAGACCTGCACCCAGTACTCCAAATGTGGCCAAACAACCATTTGATACAAATACAACATCAGATGCAAACCACTATCCCCAATGTTGTGGCCGATGAAGGTCAGTGCTCCATTTGCTTTCTGTCCCATCTGAAACACTTCTATTGCCATTTTCTGGGAGTTACTGACTTGCACCAAGATTCCTCTGTGTATCAATATCCCTCAGTATGATAACTTCCTTCTTGAATTTGACATCACCTCACATTTGTCCAGATTAAACTCAATTTGCCATTTCTGTCTATCTCTCCAACTGTTCTGTCACCTCCTGCAGATGTTAATGAATCAGAGAAACAAGGGTTTTGTGGCAAAGGCAGGAAAGTAGAGTTGAACAGCCATAATCTGATTGAAGGACAGAGCATACTCAATGGGCCAAATGGCCTCATTCCCCTCCTACATCTCATGGTCTGAGCACAAACTCAAAATGTCCTGCATAATATTATGGGTATCTGCTCACAAAACACCTTTATAATGGGATTCTTGATTATTTATTAGTACACAGTATTTGATCTTCAAATATGATATGATATTATAGAAAAATCTCACATACAATCCAGGATTCTATCCGTTACAGCACTGATACCCATTGCTGTATGAGTAGGCATGGAGACCACTGTCACACGCAGTTACTGTACTGCCCTTGCTACAAGTACATTCAGTGTCCTGACTGTAACCATATTGACATTCCCATCACTGGTTGGTGCTTACAAAAGAATTCCTGCTAACGGTTGCTGCTGCTTGCTTATTCTCAGCTCCACTTTTGATCTTCAGATCCACATGACTGTCTTATTAATGCATTAACCTCATCCTTCCTTCACAACTTATTGGCTTTTTGCTTAGTCTGCCGATTGGGACTAGATTGGGTTGGAATATCTGCTCAGCATGGATAGGTTGGACCGAAGGGTTGGTTTCTATGCTGTACATCTCTCTGACTCTCTAACTCTATCCCAACAAACCTTCAGTATTCACTTCCCAGTGATGGTCATTCTGCAGATAAATCTCCGGATGACAGTTCCATCATATCTGTTCCCTGTCATTCCATCTGCCTTATGGCGAATACAGGGAGTCATTCCTCAGTAGTGGGGAGTTGAACAGATGGGTAGTGGTTACAGAGATACGGAGGCTTACAGGGAACCGAGGATGTTAGAGTTAAACAGAGTTACATCTGGTCAAGAATGTCAGAGGGACAAAGGAGTTTGGGGATTGGAGGATTTTACAGAGATAGAGGGAGCTGGATTAGATTCTGGAGATAAGGATAGGGATGGAGAAAGGAAGAGGCAGGCACTCTGAGAGGCACAGACAGGGGGCTGTTTCATCTCGGAGATTATTGTGCATACTAACAGAGATATGGAAGGTTGTTGTGACTGAAGATATTTACAGATATAAGAAGGCTTCTAGGCTCTGGAGGCTACATAGATAGGAAGGCAATGGAGAATTCCAGGTTGCTGGGTTGGAGACAGTTACACAAATGGGGAGGGTTGCACAAACTGAAAGAGGTTCCTGTGGTCGCAAGGGGTATGGTGTCGGGAATGAGGGTGAAATTTAACAAGATAAAGATCAAAGAATTGGAGAAGAATAAGGAGATTACAAATTTTTCACAGCTAAGGAATGGTGGTAGGAGCTGGAGAAGATTACATAGGTAGGGACGGATGGAGAGGTTAAAGACAAATACATGGACATGGAGGGTGGTATTGGTGGGAGAAGCTCACAGCGATAGACAGGGCTGTCAGGGTTTACAGGGATGAAGGAATTTAGTATCTACTGGAGAAGGTTAGGGATTAGGGTGTTAGGGACTGGAGAACCGGACAGAGACAAAGCCAGAGGTGTGGTGTGGACTAGAGGAGATTCCAAACCGAGGAAGGATTATCGGGACTGGAGGATATTACAGAGATCACAAACACAGCATGGGTCAGGATTGATGCCTGTGATCCCCGGTGCTGTCGCATTGAGGACCAGTACAGAAGAGGTGAAAGCAGGACCCTCACAAGATGGGTAGAATGAAACCTAGAATTTTGCCTGCCCAGCTCTGTATCGATGTCCGCTCTTCCAGGTCTGAATATAGAAGTCTACTACCTCCACCCTGTGCTGTTTACTGTGAGTGATCTTACCGGCTGTATGATTTACTGAAGGCTCCAGATCTCCCTCTCTCTCTGGCTGACTAACCAGCTTCAATGAGGTGATGGATGAGACAGAAGTTAGGAACATCCTGATGAGCTGCATGAAATAGAAATAGACAGAATGGGAAATTAGACTGATGCAATGAGGATAACACATGCAGAGTGGCACTCAGTCCAGCAGAGATCTTAAAAATCTCAGTCTCCGTCCCTTGCCCTTGCTGCTGCATCTCTCTGGAGTGGACCATTCTGTTGACTCAGGATCTCAGACCATCTGTAAGAGGGAGAAATGCTGACAGGGGCAGAACATAGACCGATACAGCGAGGGATACCACATGGAGAGATACTGAGTGATATCACATTATTAGACACTGTACGAACAGGGAATTGTTTGAATTTGTAACAAAGGCACTGGGATAATTGTGAGGGGATTCAACCTTCCTATCACATCACAGAAGAGGCTGTCTCTCTCCCACTCTCGGTGGGGGATGGGAGGTTGGAGCTGGCTGTACAAACCGATGTGGCCTTCCACAGACTCTGTTACACTTGTGGCAGAAGGTGACCATGAGAAGGGGGTGGGTGGGGCATTGGTGTGACAGCCCGCTCCTTGTGTTTTTTTCTCCTGGATTCCCATTTTCCCCACACCAAGTCTCGAAGTTTTCGACACCTTCCCAATGCTCTTTCCCCACTTCGGACAGTCTTGGCCCAGGACTTAACAGATTTGATTAAGAGATGAAAACAAATGATCAATTCTGAAGAAGACAACTTTTAGAAATGTGGACGCATTTGTTAAAGAGATCACGAGGGAGTCTCCTAAAAGGAGAAGTGCAGTAGGAAGAGGAAACATTGTCAGCGTTTAATCAGATGATCAGAACAGGGAGAATTGAAGGTGCTGGAGGTGGTGAGGGTGTCACAGAGAGGGGCAAAGGCCTGAACAGTGTTACAAAGCCAGAATTGCTGCAGCTTGAGCTGTTTGCAGAGGTAGGGATGGACATCTGTATTTTCATTGATTCATTCATGGCCTGAGGATGTCACCGGATGGACCAGCATACATTACCCCACTGCGAATTGCCTAGAAGCAGCACAGAGTCAGCCATATTGCTGTGGGACTGGAGTCAAATGTGAGCCAGACCAGGTAAGAATGCCAGATGTCCCTCTCTAATGGACATACGTGAACAAGTTGATTTTTACCAGATAATCAACAATGCTTATACGGTGGTCTCACTAATGTCCTGTACAGATACACCATGACATCCCAACTCCTACTCTCAATGCTCTGCCCAATGAAGGGTAACCCTCCCAAACACCTGCTTCACCAGCCTGTCTACCTGTGACGCTACTTTCAAAAAAACTGTACCTGCGTCCCTGGGTCACTGACTGACAACAGTAGAGGACCCGAACATTAATTGTACAAGTCCAGCCTGGTCTGCTTTACCACAATACAACATCTTGCATTTCTCCACCTGTTATTCCTAACCTCGCTGGTCCAGCGGTACTGTTGATTCCATTGTACTCTTCGATAACCCTCTTCACTGTCCACATTATCACCAATTTCGGTCTCACTCACAAACCTGCTAACCATGGCTCCTGTATTATCATCCAAACTGTTTATATAAATGATGCACCACAGTGACCCAACACCGAACCCCATGGGACACCGGTGGTCACAGGCCTGCAGTTTGAGCAGCAACCCTCTATGAACATGCTCTGTCTCCTACAGTCAATCTGTTTTGTATCTAGTTAGTGAGCGCTCCCTGGTTATGTGTGATCTAAACTTACTAACCAGTCTGCCATGCAGAACCTTGTCAAAGGCCTTGATAAAGTTCATGTGGACATCGTGTGCTGCTCTGCTTTGATCTCTCACTTGTCTATCTCCACACTCACATTTGAGGCATGATTTCCCATTCACAAAGGCATGCTGACGATCGTTAATCTGTCCTTACCTTTCCAAAGGCATGATGATCGATTCTGTCAGAATCTCCTCCAACAACTTACCACCCCTGCCATCAGTCTCACTGGTCTGTCGTGGCTGTTGATGGTGCAAATATCTCTGGGAGGGGCCCGGCAATTTTCTCCCTCGCTTCTCACAAGGCGCTGGGATACATCTGATCATGTCCCAAGGTTTTATCTAACCTTTATCATTTTAAGACATCCAGTACCTCCTGTTCTCCAATGTGAACTCTTTTCAAGACATCCCGATGTATTTTACTAAGTTCTTGAGCTTCCAGGTCTTTCTCCGTCGGAAATCTGAACACAAATATTTGTTCAGTATCTCACCCATCAGCAGTGATTCCACACAGACAGCCTCACTGACCTTTCAGGGGCCCTATTCTCTCACGAGCTATTTTTTAGCCCCTGTTGAAACTTGTCAAAATGCTTCTGAAACTTCAAATATCCCTCTACCGCAACTAGCCTCCCCCACCCTTATCTATTCTGCCATTTAAGGTCACACCAAAATATAGAATCCAACAGATTTAAAAATATTCCCCTTTTATAAAATCATACATCTCCCATTGTTTCTAAGTACCTAGTTATCATTTGTTGTCATGTTCTTTATAGCATATTCCAGCACGTTCCCGACTTACTGTCAGGCGAACACCGTTTGGTTTCAGACTGACTGCACAAAGGGTATTGGGAATCCTTGTGAATCAATCTGAAAAAGGTAGCTTACAGGATCAGCAGGTAATCGAGAAGGCAAATCAGATGCTGCCATTTATTACAAAGGGAATAGAGTCCAAAAGTAGGGAGGTCTTTCTAAAACGATGCAAGGTACAAGTCAGACAACACCTAGATTATAATGAATAGTATGTATGTCCTAAGGAAAGACATTCTTGTGTTGGAGGCAGGCCAGGGAAGGTTCGCTCGGCTGATCCTGGAGATGGCGGGATTTTCCAATGAGAAGAGGTGGAGTAGATTGTCCTTGAACCTATTGGGGTTTTGAAGAATGGGAGAGAAATTGAATGAAACATCCAGGTTTCGGAGGGGCTTTGACAGGTTAGATCTCGTTAAGTTAGAAAATCGAACAGTACAGCAGAGTAATAGGCCCTTCGGCCCACCATGGCTGTGCTGACCATGATGCTATCCTAAACTAATCCCATCTGCCTGCACATGGGCGATATCCCTCTATTCTCTGTATGTTCATGTTTCTGTCTAAATGCCCTTCAAATGTTTGCTCTCGTTGCCACCTCTTCCACCTCCTGAGCAGCTCCTACCCTCTCGGTAAAGACAACTGGCCTCATTCATCTCACTTAAAACTTCTCACTCTCACCTTAAACCGAGGCGCCCTAGTATTTGATATTTCGACATTGGAAGAAGGATTCCAACTATCCATACTATTCACGCCTTTCCTAATGCTGTACCCAGTCACCCCTCAGTCTCCGATACTCACGCAAAACAATCCAACTGTGTCCAACCTCCTTACAGTAAACACATTCTCATCCAGGTAATATTCTGCCACCTCTCTGTTACACCCTCCCCAAAACCTCCACATCCTTCCTGTGGTGTGTCGATTAGAACGACACGCAACCTTCCAAATATGGCCGAATGAAGTTTCATTCAGTAACAACATGACATGCAAACGTCTGTACTCAATACTGTGCCCAATAAAGGTAAGCTTACCATACTCCCCCTCGACCACCACATCCTGTTGTATTGTTATTTCTAGGGAGCTATGGATTTGCTTCCAATGTCTCTCTGTTTATCAATGTTTCCAGCTAGTCAATTAGTGTTCTTCTCTATTCCATTTGACTTCATAAATTCATCACTTCACACCTGTCCCGATGAAATTCAATTTGCCACATCTCTGCCCAGCGTTCCAGCTGATCTACATACTGCTGCAACCTTTAACACTCTTCCTCACTATGCACAATCCCCTAACTATCCCTAATCATTACATGCCTTTCCAAATGTCGTCTGCAAAATTACCACTGCAACAGCTGACCTTTTCCTCTGAATCACAGATATAAATTACACACAGACATCGCAGCACTGATCCTTGTGAAACAGCATTGGCCACAGACGGCCAATCAGAAATTCACCACTCCACATGCCTCTGTCTACTATCACCAAGAAAATATTGAATCCAACTTAACAACGAGCATGGATTGTGATTTGATCTTCCAGATCCCCCTTGCTATTTGGAAGCTGTCCATTCAAAACGACTCTATATTTTGATTCCCAGATTAAATTGGCTGTCTCACTAATGCACTGACTGCGTCCTTTCTTCACAACAATACGGGATCTTGTTTGGTTTTTTGCTGATCCTGCGTAAATCCCCACGACCCCTCAATAATCACATTGCTGTCATGATCATTCTGCAGCCACACCTCCACAATAACAGTTCGGTCATATCCGTTCTCTTCAGTTAATGCTGTCATTCCATCTACCTTGTTGCAAATGCATGGCGCATGTCAACGAGAGAAGGCCTTTGAGGGATGGTGAGAGGTCACAGAGTGGGAGAGATGTTTGGGGGCGTGACAGTGTTGCAGGGTTAAACATAGTTCCAGTTGCAACAGAATGTTCGCAGGAGAAAACATTTTATTGTTTGGAGGAAGATAGAGAGATAAAGCGTCTTTGATCAGATTGTAAGGTTTGTGGATCGTTACATGGGCTATGTTGATGAGGGTGTAGAAACATTCACAGGATTCCAGGATGTCGGACATTTAACAACAGTTGTGGGATCTGGAGAATATCACAGTGATAGGGAGGATGGTATGGACTGGAGAATATTACAGGGAAATGGTGGGTAGTATGGACTGGAGAATGTTGCAAGCACATGGAAGATGATATAAGCTGGAGAATGCTGCAGCAATAGAGAGGAGTTATATGGACTGGAGGATGTTGCATGGACAGGGATGATGTTGTAGACTGGATACAGTTAGGAGAGATGAACTTATGCACTGGAAGGTATGTCAGAGAGAGTGAGTGGTGTGCATGCTGCAAGATACGCCAGGGATAGGGAAGCTTGTAGAGACTGGAGGAGAGAGTGATAGAGTCTTGTGAGAGACCAGATTCACTTATGAGCATAGGATGTGCTACAGTGAACAGAGCCTTTTGCAGATATAAATGAGGATACAATGGCCACAAAGCAGTCACACCTATACATAGGTATATAGGAACTGAAGGAATTGAAGAGATTACACAGGCTAGGAGTGTTGTATGCAGTGGAGGAGATTAACCTGATAGGGAAGCTTTTAGAGACTCAACAATGTGAGGAAATAATGGGAGTTGCAATGGTGAGAGCAGGTTTCAACAATTCGGAGGATATAGACCTGAAGGAGCTTTGACAGATAGTGAAGGTGCAGGAAAGGGAATTGTAGTGGCTTCCATTTCATCAGCAATCCATAAGCACTTAAAACAGCCTGTTTGACATGTACATTATCTCTCGACCATTCATCAGACAGCGCTGCAAATACTTCACTGGCTCCGCCTACCAGCTTAGACTGAACTAGCATTACCCAGAAGACCTCGGGCCACTCTACCCGAGTCTATGCAATTTTTCAAATGAAATCCAGAGTTCCTTGAAAGTAGAGTCTCAGATAGTTAGGATAGCGAATAAGGCGCTTGGTATACATTCCTTTATTGGTCAGAGTATTGAGTACAGGAGTTGGGAGGTCATGCTGTGGCTGTACAGGACAGTGGTGAGGCCACTTTTGGAATACTGCATGCAACTCTATTCTATCGGAAGGATGTTGTGAAACTTGAAAGGGTTCAGAAAACATTTACAAGAATGTTGCCAGGGCTGAGATATAGGGAGAGTTTGAACAGGTGATGATTGTTTTTCCTGGAGAGTCAGAGGCTCAGGGTGACCTTATAGAGGTTTATAAAATCAAGAGGGGCATGGATAGGGTAAATAGACAAAGGCTTTCTCCTGGGGTGTGCGAATCCAGAATTTTTGGGCGAGGTTTAGGGTAAGAATAGAAAGATATATAAGAGAACTAAGGGGCAACTTTTTCACGTAGAGGATAGTACATGCATGGAATGAGCTGCCAGAGGAAGTTGTGGAAGCTAGTACAATTGCAACAGTTAAAAGGCATCTGGATGGGTATCTGAATAGGAAGGGTTTAGAGGGAGATGGGCCGGGTGCTAGCAGGTGGGACTACATTGGGTTGGGATATCTGATCTGCAGGATGGGACCATAAATGGGTTGTGGAACCTGGAGGATGTTATGATTTGAACCAAAGGAAATGTTTGATTGGATCATTCAGCCAATCTTACAGATGGTACAATTGCAACATAGAAGAAGCATTTGGATGGATATATGAATAGAAAGGGTTTGGAGGGAGATAGGCCAGGTACTGGCAGGTGGGACTAGATTGGGTTGGAATATCCTGTCGGCATGGCCGGGTTGGAATGAAGGGTCTGTTTCTATGCTGTACATCTCTATGACTGTAAGATTGGCTGAATGGTCCAATCAAAAATTACCTGTGGTTCAAATCGTAATATCCTCCAGGTTCCACAAGCCATCCCCTGTCCCATCCTGCAGGTTCAATGAATCCCGGAACCTCTAACCTTCTGCAAATCCCATCTCCCTTCCGACATTTGTACCATCCTCCATGGTTTGCAGCCCTTCATACCTCGTAACATGGCCCAGACTCTCCAACTCCACCTTCCTCTGCAATGTTCCCCAGAAGGGCACTGGTGGATGGTGGGGGTTACAGAGATATAGAGGGACATCATGACGGGAGGATTTTGCAGACATAAGGAATATATGGACTTGAGGAGGTTTCACAGTTTATGAGTGTTGTAGGGACTGGAGGAACTTACAAAGATAGGGATAGTTTTAGACTGGAGGATTCTGCAGAAAATCTTTACGTGGTTAAAGACAGGATTCTTAGCAGCGTGCAGGAACAAAGGGATCCTGTGTTCCTCAGGTTCCCACCCAAGTTGACAGGCTGTTAAGAAGGCGGATGGTGTGTTGCCTTTCATTAGCAGGGGGATTGAATTTAAGAGATGTGAGATTTTGCTGCAGCTCTACAGAACCCCAGTTAGACCACACTTCGAATATTGTGAACAGTTCTGTTCGCTTCATTATAGGAAGGACATGGAAGCTTTAACGACAGTGCAGAGGAGATTTAGTAGGATGCTGCCTGGACTGGAGGGCATGCCCATAGAAGGTAGGTTGTGGAAGCTAGGGCTTTTCTGATCACAGCGAAGGAGGAAGAATGGTGACTTGATAGAGGTGTACAAGGGAATGAGAGGCCTAGATAGAGTGGGATAACCAGAGACGACTTCCCATGGCGAAATGGCTATCACAAGGTGACATACGTTTAAGGTAATTGGCGGAAGGTTTAGCTTAGATATCAGAGGGATATGGGCCAGGTGCTGGCAGGTAGGACTAGATTGGGTTGGGATATCCTGTCGCCATGGAAGGGACTGGTACGTTATTTACACAGAGTGTGGGGGGTGCGTGGAATGGACTGCCAGCCGTGGTCGTAGAGTCAGACACATTACAGACATCTAAGCAACTCTTGGATAGGCACATCAATGATAGTAATATGTCGGTCCGTTTCATCTTCAGAGTAAGATAAAAGGCAAGCAAAATATTGAGGGCAGAAGGACTTGTACTGGAATGTGCTATTCCATGTTCAAAATAGCAAGGGTTATGATGGCAGCAAGAGGTTTCGGGAAGCGGGAGAGGATGCGATCTGAATGAAGTGACACAAACAGGTCGCGTTGCTAAAGTTGTATGAGGTAACAGAGACAGCAATGGTCTGATCTGGAGCAGATGACCCAGACTGCGAGAATTGTGGGGAATGGAGGTGCTTTCACAGGGAGGGAGGAGCATAGAACCACAGGAGGTTACAGAAATGTGGAGAGATGTCGGGTCTACAGGAGTTCATGGAGATGGGGAGGTTGGGAGGAATGGAGCAGTTTACAGGGATAAGGATGTTGGTAGGATGGGGTGTTTTATACAGACAGGAATGTTTCAGGTGAATGGAGCTGAGTACAGAGATAAAGTGGGTTGTATAGATTGGAAAAACAAATAGACGTATGGAGGGTAGTCGTGACTGAAGATGTTTATAGACACAGGAAGGCTTAGGTTCTGCAGGTTATTTAGATGAATGGGGTGTGGAATCAGACAGATTCACCAAGTGATAAAGACAGCAATTTTGGTTGGAAACAGTTTCACAGATTAGGGAGCATTAGTGACCTCCTCCAGTTTGGTCAGAGTGGGAAGGGTTGGAGGGGAGGGTGATGTTTACACATGGAAGAGCTGGAGAAGATTGTGGAAATGAGTAGATGGATGGAGACACTGGAGGAGCTTACATTGACAGGGTGGGTGCTGGCAATGAAAAGATATCCCATAGATAGTGGGTCTTGTCGGAGCTGTATTGAAAGAGCCACAGACATTGGAATGACTTCTGCAGATTGGGAGTGTGACAGGAACTGAGAGGATTGTAGGGTCTCCACAGATTGATCGTGTCTTTAAGAATATGTAGATACGGAAATCTTAAACCCAATGCATGCAGTCTTCATTTCAAGACCAGAGCCTTATTACCCCTCATCAGCCAAGGATCCCTAACCCTGCCAGCTTTTCCCTTTATCCCAATGGGGCATACTGGCCCTGGATTCTTGAGATCACACTTTGTAAAGCCTCCCATTTGCCAGTTGTTCCTTTTCCTTCAAACAGACTCACCCAATCGATTAGAATCATAATGTGGAGGTGCCGATGTCGGACTGGGGGTGTACTAAGTTAAAAATCACCCGTTATTCGTTTCCAGTCCAACCGGTTTATTTGAAAGCACTAGCTTTCAGAGCACTGCTTCTTCATCAGGTGGTTGTGGAGCACAATCCTAAGGTACAGAATTTATAGGAACAGGATGGCAGTGTCATGGTATATAATATCAAACAAATTTAGTTTAAGCCTTTCATCTGTTACAGTGATCACCAGCGCTTCCAAAGCGAGTTGGATTATAACTGGGCGTTGTGCAATTTTAATTTCACAGCATTGACGCTGGCCAGATCCTGCAGAGTGGCCCCAAACGTGGCCCTATTGCAGTATTCCTCTTCAATCTGTGGACCTGCTGATTTTTTTCCATAACTATGTTAAAACGAAGACAGTTGTGGGCACTGGACCCAAAGTGCTCTCTGAATGACACTTCAGTCACTTTCCCGACCTCGTTATCTGAGGGGAGGTCCAGTGTTGCATCCGCCTGAGTAGAGAAGGGCCCTCTGCAATTTGATTTAGGAACCTTCCTTGGACACATTTGAAAAATTGGCCTCCGGCCAGTTCTTTTTATACTCAGTCAATACAGGGAATATTAAAATCTCCAGCCTGCACTCCTCTATTATTCCTATATTTATCTGCAATCTCTCTACACGGCTGCTCCTCTGGTATCTGTTGGGTCTACGACAATCTACAATACAGTCCCAACAAAATGACCACCCGCCCCCTTCTTTTTTCTAACATCTAACCATGTGGAATTTTAAATGAATATATGTTTTAAAAATTGGAATTAACAATCCATAAATAAGTATTGATATAAATCCAAACACTTGACCTTCATAGAAAGACAACAGTTCACTCTCATGTGTTCTGCACGACATACCTACAGCAAAGTGTTTGCCTCTCAATTACCCTGCGAAATGGGCGAGCCAGCTGCTCAGCTCAAGAGCAGCAAGGGATGGGCAATAAAGGCTAGTCAGCCAGAGATACCCACATCCCCTACCTGATTTTTAAAAATATCCATTCAGATTGGTCCCAGCTCAGTTCCAGTGGAACAATGTCCTGGCCAATCACGTTGGTAGATTTATGGACAGGACTTTAAACTGACAGAGAGGGTGCAGGGACAGGCTTCAGGTGAAAGGAGCTTTCCAAATCCAAAGAGAAAACGTGAAGCATCAGAGCAGCATGGGAATGTGACCGAAGACAACAGAAAGGAACAGGATGGGACAAACTTTAACTAAAACTGTAGATCAGCCAATCCATTTGTGACAGGAAATTGTGGGAACGAGTAAATTATGTTTTTTATTAATGGACAAAGTGTCTGCGAAAAGGTCGAAGGATTTGTGACACAGAGATAAAAGGGATTTAGACACCAGAGAGATGTGGTTACAGGGCGATCAAAAGGTGGAACGTAAATATTCAATGGTTCACAACCTTGTGCAAATTCAGGCAAAATGGACGACACTAACAATAATGGATAAGAAAGGCATTACAGAGAAAGCATTTGGCATCAGATCATGAAGTAGAGTCAGCCTGAATGTAAATTCTGGCTACTACTTGCCAAGGACACAAGCAGCAGAACAGTTTTAGACCACCCACCGAACAGCATTTCATGGCTCGTCACTGCAATAAATAGGAATTCATTGGAATTTTTAATACAGGCATGTTGAACATTTAGTGAAACGTCAATATTCGCAAAGTCTGGGACAATCACACTGACAACAGTGATATTGGAAGGGGAGTTCAGAGAATTTTTTTCAGTGTTTCTTAGAATAGCATATTGTACAAATGGCGAGGTACGTAACTGTCTCAGAGAGACTGTTGTGTGATAAAACTTAGTGAATGAGTCATGTCACCTGGAGAGATCCTGTGGGAAATTGTGATAAAGTGCAGTTTAAAGAAATATAAAGTTTTAAAGTGAAACACAGAAAGGACAAGCTACAACTAGAAACAAAAACAGCCAATTGCATGAGTTTGAGAGGAGAACTGACCAAGATAAACAGGCTAAACAGAATGAAATATGTGCCTGTAGTTGAACAGTGGAAAACATTTGAAGGAACAGTGAAAAATACTCAACAAAAGGACATTCCACTGAAACAGACAAAAACTCAGCAAGAAATCCCCACAGTCCCTCACTCAGGACAAAATGGATCATATTAGATTATGAGGCTGACAAGATCACAACAAAGTACTTAAAATCCAGAAGTGAGAGAGAGTTTTAAGTTTTAAAGGGATTGCAGTGGGTCTGCTCGCATGAGTAGGGCAATGGGAAGGGGAATAGTAGTCAAGGTTTATTGACATGATACGAACATGGAGAGGTGAAATTAGTGGAGATGGTGAGAGTGTTACAGAGAGTGGTCACGACTTGAACTGTGTTACAAAGCCAGTACGGATTGCTGCAGCTGGAGGGGTTTGCAGAGGTAGGGAGGGACATAGGTTTTTTTTTATTTATTCATGGGATGTGGGTGTCATTGCCTGGAAAAGGATTCTTTAACCCCATGCTAATTGCCCAGAGATTGTTGGGGCACTGGTGGATATATTTAATACTTTGCTGGCCACAGGTGAAGTGCTGAATGACTGGAGGATCGCTTATGTGGTTCCTTTGTTAAAGAAGGGCAGCAGGGAGAGGCCAGTAAATAACAGAGCTGATAGTATTACAGCAGGGGGAGGAAAATTATTGGAAACTACTGTGAGGATGAATCGACACTTGCAAAGGTAAGGATCAACTCAGTTTAGTCATCACGGATTTGGCAGAGGAAGATACTGTCTGAGGAATTCAGTTCAGTTTTTTTAGTGGTGCTTAAGTATATTGATGAGGGCTGTGCAGATGATGTGGTTTACATGGACTTGAATAAGTCCTTAAACATGATCCAACATGGAAGGCTGCTCCAAAAGGACTGGGTTCCAAGGTAAGTTGGCAAATTGGATGCAAAATTGGTGGATAGAATGCTTTCATCGGGTGTACCACAGAGATCTGTGCAGGAACCATTGAACATTAATAACTCGGATGTGAAAGCAGAAGGTATCATTAGTCGGTTTGCAGATGACGTGAAAGGTGAGGGTGTTGTTCACAGTGAGGAGGATGGTCTCTGTCTGGAGTCCGATGTCGATCGGATGATAATCTAAGCAGAGTTTCGTTCTGATTGAAGTGAGGGAATACCCTGTGAGAGGTACGATTGGCGAAGTACAGACATAATAAATGGTAGGTCCTTGCGGAGTACTGAGGAATACAGGGACCATGGTGGACAAGTCCATAGATCCCTGAAGGTGTCAGCACAGGGAGACAGGGTGGGAAAGTCACTTCAACTCGGAGCGGGAGAGGGACCCATATCCTGGTGGGGTGAATTGCTAGAGCTGCTTGAGAGGATATAACCTAGTCTGGCAGGGTATTGGACCTTAAATAAACGTAAGGCCAGTAAGAAGATTGAGGCTGGTACACGAGTTAAAGACAGCAATTTCAGCAGACAAGGCAGGCAAGAACATAGCAGGGAATGGGGGAAAATTGATGATTAAACTGCATTTATTTCAATGCAAGGGGCCAGACAGCTAAGGAAGATGAACTCAAGGCATTGATTAGAACATGGGACTGGGATATTAGAGTTATTACAGAAACACAGCTGAGAGAGGGGCAAGACTGGCAGTTCATTGGTTCAATGTAGAGATGCTACACTAAGGGGAGGCAAGAGAAGACGTGTGGTGGTTGGTTTTGTTTGCATTAATCATCACAGCAAGGCTTAGAGAGGATATTCCTGTAGGATCGCCCAGTGAAGCTATGTTAGTGGAACTGAGAAATAAGAATGGGTCATCACTTTGATACGATCGGACTGCTGACCCCGAATAACCTGTGGCAGACAGAGGAACAAATATGTCGGGGCATCTTAAATATCAACCATAATAAGAGGGCTGTTATGGTACGGTTTTTGAACTTTCCAAACCTAGACTGGGACTGCCAGTGTTTCGTGTTTAAGGGAGGAATTTGGTAATTGTGTTCCAGAAAACTCCCAATCAATATGTAAATGGCCGGAAAAGAGAAAGGGCAAAACCTGACCTCCCCTGGGAATTAAGGTAGGGAAAGGGACTGAGATGTGAGTGGGAAAGCGTTTTGCCAAAGTGACCACAGTTCTTGCAGTTTGAAAACAGCTTTGGAAAAGGACAGGCTTGGTCCACATGTGCAAGCTATAAAATGGAGCCTGACCAATCTTGATCGTATTAGCCAGGAACTTTCAAAATGTGACTGGGGAAACGAATTGTTTACAGGGAAAGGTTAGTTTGGCAAAAGAGAATATTTTAAAAGTGAGATAAAGTGATCGATCAGCGCCAGCATGTTCCTGTTTGTGTGCAGGTCAATGCTGACAGCATTAGGAATCACTGGCTGTCTATTGAAGGTCTGGTCAAGGAAAAGGGGGCACGTCAGGTATAGCCAGCTGGATCAAGGGAATCCCTATGGATATACAGGGGCTATAGGAATACACTTTGAGTAGAAAACAGGAATGGAGAAAGGCTAAATGAAATCGCCTCTGCAGAGAAGGAAAGGGGAATCCAAAAGAATTGTATCAGTATATTCAGAGTGCAAAATTAACTCGGGACAAAATAGTGTCAATTAAAGATGAATCAGGCCATCGTTGTTTGGAACTGCAGGATATTTGCTCAGATCGTAAACCATTTTTTTTCACTCCAGAACTTACTGTGGAGAAAGACTGGGGAACTCATGGAACAAGAGTAATATGTTAGACCACAAATGGAGTTCTCTGCAATTCAAATCTCTCTGCTACAGGAAGGATGTCGTGAGACTTGAAAGGGCTCAGAAAAGATTAACAAGATATTGCCCGGGTTGTTGGTGAATAAGCTGGGGTTACTGTCACTGGAGAATCGGAGACTGAGGGATGAACTTACAGAGGTTTATATAAACATGAGGGGCATGGATAGGGTAAGCATTCAAGGCCTGTTCACCTCCACAAAGTCGCCCCGCCCCCTTCTCCAATGTAAAAAGCCTTAGCTCCCTCAACTTTTCTTCGTAAGAACTGCCCTCCATTACAGGCAGCATCTTGGTAAATCTCCTGTGTACACTCTCTAAAACGTGCACAGCTGTCCTGTAAACAGGGGACCAGAACTGAACACAATATTCCAAGTGTGGTCTCACCAGGACGCTATAAAGATGCAGTAAAACCTCACGGCTCTTACAGTCAATCCCCTTCTAACGGGAGCCAACACAACATATGCCTTTTTCACAACCCTACCAACATGCGTGGCGATGTTGAGGGATCTATGGACACGGTCCCCATGATCTCTGTTCCTCTGCACTGCCAATTCGTCTGCCTTTCACCCTGTATTCAAGTTCGACCTTCCAGAATGAATCACTTCACTCTTTTCCGGATTGGACTCTATCTGCCACTTCCAGCCCAGTTCTGTGTTCTGTCAATGTCCCATTGCAACCTACAACAGCCCTCCACATTACCCACGACTCCACCAACCTTCATGTTATTGGCAAACTTACTAACCCACTCTCCAACATCCACATTCAAGTCATTTACAAGAATCACAAAGAGCAGAGTCCCGGAGCTGACTGATACAGAACCCCACTGGTCACTGAGCTCCAGGCTCAATACTGTCCATCTGCTGCCACCCTCTGTCTTCTCTAGGCCATCCAATCCTGTATCCAGACAGACAGATTTCCCTGTATCCCAATCATCCTTCTTTTCTGAATGAGCCATCAACGTATTCTGTCATATCCTCAAAGAATTCAATAAGATTTTTGAGGCATGACCTGACCCCTCACAAACCCATGCTGACTGTCATTAATTTAACGATGGTTTTCCAAGTAGTAAATAAATCCTGTCTTTAGAGTCCTCGCCAATAATCTGCACACCACAGACATTCGACCAAATCTGTAATTCCCAGAATTCTACCTCCGTAACATGGGTCGGACTTTACAAATCTTCCCTCCTCTGCCATGTTCCCCAAAAGGGCACTGGAGGGTGGTGGGGATTACAGAGATAGGGAGGGATATCAGGACAGGAGGATTTTGCAGACATAAGGAGGGTTGCAGTGCCAAAAAGAGGTTTCATTAATTGTCAGGTTTCATGGTGATGAAGGCATTTGAGGAGGGAGAGAGGGAGGATTGTAGGGAAATGAGAGTTTTCACAGTTTAGGTGTTTTGTTACGGCTGTAAGTGGTTACTGAGTTGGGGAGGGTGTAAGCACTGGTGGATATTACATAAACATGTGGTTTTGGTTGCAATGCAGGAAGAGGATGCAGGAAGCTGGACAGTACGGGGTCTGAACGAGGTTACACAAATGGGAAGAGTTGTCAGAGGTGTTTACAGAGACAGCAATGGTCTGATCTGGAGCAGAGGACCCAGATTGTGAGGGTTGTGGGGACTGGAGGTGGTGTGACAGAGAGGGAGGGTCATAGACCCACAGGAGGTTACAGAAATGTGGAAAGCTATAGGGCTGACGGGCTCATGGAAATTGAAATGTTGGGAGGGATAGAGAAGTATACAGGGATAAGGATGTTTGTCGGACAGGGCTGGATTACACAGACAGGGACTGCTTTAGGGAGCTGAGCAGATTACAGACATAAAGAGCTTTGTATCATCTGCCGGAACACACAGAAATATGGAGGGTCATCGTGACTGAAGATGTTTATAGATTTCGGAAGGCTTAGGTTCTGGGGGTTATTTAGACATGGAGGCTGTGGAATCTGGATTCCTTTTTGAGAGATTGGAGTAGCAAGTTTGGTTGGAGACAGTTTCACAGATAAGGGAGCATAGGACAATCAGGAGGAAGTTCCTGCGGTAGGGAGGGTTGGAGGGAAGGGTGATGTTTACACAGATAGGCGTGTAAGAGCTGGAGAAGGTTATGGAGATACCTGGATGATGGAGAGATTGGAGGAGCTTACAATGACAGGGTGGGTGATAGTGACGGGAGGATGTTACATTGTTAATGAGACTTGTAGGAACAGGACCGGGAGAGGCACAGGCATTGGAGTGGGATCTACAGATCGGGAGTGTTGCAGGGACCTGAGAGGATAACACAAATAGGGATGGTGGTACAGTCTCCACAGAGTGATGGCGTTTTAGGGACTGGAAGAGGTTATGCAGACAGGGAGGACTGTAAGAGCTGCAAGAGCTTATGGAGAGTTGAAGAGTTGGAGCAGTTCACAGAGGAAGGGTTCTCTGACAGGAGTAGGTCACAGATAGTGAGGGTTGTGTGGCCTGAGAAAGTTAAAGAGAGGGGAGTTTTCAGGTCCGAAAGATATTACACTGACAGGGTCAGTTGAAGAGACTGAAGCAAAAATGCATGGAGAAGGTTACACAAATAGGGAGGGATGTAGGGACTGAAAGTGAATACACAAACATGGAGGGTTGTATTATTAGACGGAGCTGAGAGGGATAGGGACTGGTGTAGGGATTTACACAGATAGGGAAGGTTGTGTATTTGGAGAAGGTTACACTGATACAGACGGTGTTAGGGAGTGTTTAATGGGCTACAGAAGAGCTCAGAGCGAATGAATTCTGGTGAGTGGAGGAGATTACAGACACAGAGATGGCTGTCGGTTTGAAAAGAGCTTCTATAGATCCTCTGTACTGTAAGGCTGGAGGGAGGTTACAGTTATAAGAGTTACCTACACTTCAGGACTTTTTTGATATAGAGAAAGTCTCAGAACGGGACTGTCAAAAGGAAGTATAGACAGTCCAGACGAGTTTACAGAGATATAAATGTTTTTGGGGGTTTCAGGATGGAACAGTGATTGGGAGTGATGTAACAAATGGCAACAGTTATAGGGATTGTTCTAAAAGCAGGAAGAGGTGACAGTCATATTGATCGTGGTAAGGACTGGAGAAGCTTACATAGGCAAGGAGTGTTTTAGAGATTAGGGCGGCACGGTGGCACAGTGGCACAGTGGTTAGCACTGCTGCCTCACAGCGCCAGAGACCCGGGTTCAATTCCCGCCTCAGGTGACTGACTGTGTGGAGTTTGCATGTTCTCCCCGTGTCTGCGTGGGTTTCCTCCGGGTGCTCCGGTTTCCTCCCACAGTCCAAAGATGTGCAGGTCAGCTGAATTGGCCATGCTAAATTGCCTGTAGTGTTAGGTAAGGGGTAAATGTAGGGGTATGGTTGCGCTTCGGCGGGTCGGTGTGGACTTGTTGGGCCGAAGGGCCTGTTTCCACACTGTAAGTAATCTAATCTAATCTAAACCCTGCATTTCTCATGGTGAACTTACCTAAACCACACTTGCCTGAATACTACAGTCAATTTATGATGGCCCATCCACGTATCGTGCAAATGTTGGACTATGGCAGGAAACCAGAGCACCTGGTAGAAACCCACACAGTCAGGGGGAGAACATGCAAAGTCCACACAGAGAGTCGGCCAAGGCTGGAATTGAAGCCAGATTCCAGGCACAGTGAGGCTGATTATACAGAGCACTGCAGAGATTGGACGAGGTCACAATGTTCACAAGGGTTTATTGGAACAGGAGGAAAATATAGTCAGGAACAGGAGAAGCTTACATAGATGGTGTCCATGAGAGGGACTGGAGGAGGTTAACGCAATAGGGAGGGTTTTGCATTCTCTCGACAATTAGAGGTAGGGACAGTTAGGGAGACTGGATGGAGTTGTACACACTGAGTAATGGCAGATGGAGTTAAATTCTGATCACTGTGAGGTAATCACTGTGGGAAGTCTCATAAGCGAAGGATGTACATCATGAAGGTTAGGTCCTCCTGGAGAACTGAGTAACACCGGGACCTTGGTGGCAAGGCCCTGGATGTCTGAAGGTGTCAGCACAGGTTGACAGGGTGGGGAAGGAACCTGAACTGGGAGCAGGAGGGGGACCCTCATCCTGATGGGGCGAATTGTTAGAGTTGCTTGAGAGGATATAATCTAATCTGGCAGGTTGTTGCTCCTTAAACAGTCATAAAGCCAGAAAGAAGATTGAGGTTGGTGCACAAGTTAAAGACAGCAATTACAGCAGACAAGACAGGCAAGAACATAGCAGGAAATGGGGGAGAGAGAACTGATGATTAAACTGCATTTATTTCAATGCAAGGGGCCTGACAGCTAAGGAAGATGAACTCAGGGCATGGATTGGAACATGGGACTGGGAGATTACAGTTATTACAGAAACAAAGCTGAGGGAGGGGCAGGGCTGGCAGTTCATTGTTTCAAGGTGGAGATGCTACAGGACGTATCGAAGGGGAGGCAAGAGAGGACGCGTGTGGTGGGTTTTCATTGCATGAATCATTACAGCAGTACTTAGAGAGGATATTCCTGTGGGATCACTCAGTGACGCTATGTTAGTGGAACTGAGAAATAAGATTGCGTTATCATTCTGACACGATTGTCCTACTGGACCCGAATAATCTGTGGCAGACTGAGGAACAAACATATCAGGAGATCTCAAATATCAATCATAATAATAGGGCTGTTTAAACTTTCCAAACCTAGACTGGGACTGCCAGTGTTCAGTGTTTAAGGGAGGAATTTGGTAATTGTGTTCCAGAAAACTCCCAATCAACATGTAAATGGCCTGAAAAGAGAAAGGGGCAAAACCTGACCTCCCCTTGGGAAACAAGGTAGGGAAAGGGACTGAGGTGTGAGTGGGAAAGCATTTTGCCAAAGTGACTCAAGTCTATTACTTTGAAAATAGCGATGGAAAAGGACAGAGCTGGTCCACAGGTTCAAGTTATAAAATGGGGCCAGACTAATCTTGATAATATTAGCCAGGAACTCTCAAAAGGTGATTGGCTAGTCTATTTGTAGGGAAAGGGAAGTCTGGGAAGTGAGAATATTTTAAAAGTGAGATAAATTGAGTGATCAGCACCAGTGTGTTTCTGTTTGTGTGCAGACCAATGCTGACAGCATTCGGAAACACTGGCTGTCTATTGAGGGTCTGGTCAAGGAAAAGGGGGCACATGTCAGGTATAACCAGCTGGATCAAGGGACTCCCTGAGGATCACAGGGGCAATAGGAATACACTTTGGGTAGAAATCAGGAATGCAGAAAGGGTACATGAAATAGCCTCAGCAGAGAATGATAAGGAGAATCCAAAAGTGATTGTATAAATAGATTAAGAGTAAAAGAGTAACCCGACACAAAATAGTGTCCCTTAAAAATCAATGAGACCATTGGTGTGTGGAACCGCAGGATATGGCATGCCTGACTATTGCTCAGTCCATTGAGTGAAGGATTTGGGATGTCATGTTGAGATTGTGCAGACATTTATGAGGCCTCTTCTGCACTACTCTGTCGCGTTCTCGTCACCCAGTTATAGGGAGGATATTATTAAGCTGCAGAGCGGTAGATGTGATCCATATGGACTTCAGTAAGGCATTCGACAAGGTTCCCCATGGGAGACTGATTAGCAAGATTCGATCTCATGGAATACAGGGAGGATTGGTATTTGGATACAGAACTGCCTCAAAGGTAGAAGGCAGAGGGTGGTGGTGGAGGTTTGCTTATCAGACTGGAGATCTGTGACCAGTGGAGTGCCACAAGGATTGGGCCTAATATTGGTGAATAGCCAAAGGTAAGGGAGTCCAAAACTCGAGAGTACAAACGGGACGTGAGAGAGCAAAGATTGAAAGAGGGAGCTGAGGGGCAACATTATCCACAGAGGATGGTGCACAGACAGAACGGACTGCCAGGGGAACATGGGAGAAACAAGAACAATGACAACATGGAAAACAAATTTGGGCAGGTACATGGAGGGGAGAAGGTTTGAAGAGCTAAGGGCCGAACACAGGCAAATGAGAGTCATTCATTATAGGAAACATGGAGAGCATTGATGAGTTGTACCACGGGTTCTGTTTCCGTGCTGTATCACTCTGTATCCAGTTAAAGAAGATTACAGTACCAAATAAAGCATGTTGTAGACACTGAAGCAATTTACAGCGATAAGGATAGTAGTCTGGAATGCAGTACATTTCAAATATGTGGAGGACTATCGGGAAGGGAGGTAGTTACAGGGACAGGAACTATTATAGGAGTTAATAATGACTGAAGACACCGGTGCACAAGCCATGCCATAGGCACAAAGTTGCAGAGTCGTGAGTCTTAGCACAGTGATGGAGGGAGAACACAGAACAGAAAGATCCCAGGCAGCATTCCCAACCTCTCGTCGGAGGCCTACTCTCCCTTTGTTGTCCTGATGCTCACTAAGACAGCACAGGCCTGGATTGATAACTATGAACTCCCCATGCTGTCTCAGTGCAACGTAAATTAAAGTAGAGGTGGTGATTGAGTCTGGGGTGTGTCTGTACTGTACTGTGCTCCCCGTCCAGCCCTGTATCTATGTCATGTCCTGTTAGCGATGTTTGGAGCCCTCTCATTGCTCCCTGCTCTGTGCACTATGAGTGATCTTACCTCACTCCAGGATTTATTGAAGACTCCACATCTCCCTGCCCTTTGTCTCTCTGGCTGACCAATCATCTTCAATGAGGTGTTGGACGAGGCCCCCAGCAATTGGGAGGTCTATTGATTCAGGAACTTCCTAAATACCTACAGGAGACACAGAAATAGACAGAATAGAAACTTAGACTGATGCAGTGAGGTTTCCATATCGAGAATGGAAATGAGCCCCACAGATATCTGGAAAATCCCACTCCATCCCTGGGTTGTGCTGCTGCATTTCTCTGGAGTGGAGAATTCTGTTGGCTCAGGATCTGGAGTAACTGGAAGAGCGGGAGGAGCTGACAAAGGCAGCAATTAGACCCACACAGTGAGGGATACCACATGGAGAGAGACTGAGTGATATCACCAGAGTGCTGCAAGACTTCAGGATCACACAGTCATGGTGGAAGAATGGGTTTAGCTTCATGATGCTCTGGTATCAATGCTCAGGGATGAGCAACCAGTGAGCAGGCAAAGTGATGGCCGAGTGGTATTATTGCTAGAGTATGTATCCAAAACCTCAGCTAATGTTCAGGGGAAGAGGGTTTGAATCCCACCATCAGAAATGGTGGAGTTTGAAATTAATAATTTAAAAATTAGTAATTAACAATCCATAAATAAATATGAAACCATTGCTGATGTAGAAAAATACCAAATACTTCTCCTTTCGAGAAGGACATCTGCTCATCATCACGTGGTCTACACGACATACCCACAACAAAGTGTTTGCCTCTCAATTAACCTCTGAAATGGCCGAGCAAGTTACTTAGCTCGAAGGCAGCTAGGGCTGGGCAAGAAAGGCTGGTCAGCCAGAGACACCCACATCCCATACCTGATTTAAAACATAATCCATTAGGAAGGTCCCAATGGAACTGTACCGGAACCAGTGTCCTGGCCAATCATGTCGGTAGGTTTATGGGACAGGGCTTTAAACTGACACAGAGGATGCTGGGACAGGGGTCAGGTGAAACGAGCTTTCCAAATGTAAAGAGAAAAGGTGAAGTATGGGAGCAGCTTGGGAATGTGACTGAAGACAAGCAGAAAGGAACAGGATGGGACAGAGTTTAACTACATCAGGGAATAGGTCTGTGACAGGAAAATGTAGGAAAGAGTAAATTATGTGTTTTTGGAATGGATAATGTCTCTTCAACAAGGTAGATTGATTTGTGACACAGAGGTAAAAGATTTAGACACCAGAGAGACGTGGTTACAGGGCGAACAAAAGGTGGACATAAATATTCAATGGTTCACAACCTTGTGCAAACTCAGGCAAAATGGGTAACACTAACAATAATGGATAACAAAGGCAGTACAGAGAAATCATTTGGCATCCGATCATGAAGTAGATTCAGTGTGAATGTACATTCTGTCGACTACTTGCAAAGGACACAAGCAGCAGAACAGTTTTAACCACCGAACTGCATTCCATTGCTCATCACTGCATTAAACAGGAACACATTGGAATTTTTTAACAAAGACATTGTGATAATTTTGGGAAACTTCAATATTCACATAATCTGGGACAGTCACACTGACAACAGTGATATTGGAAGAGGAGTACAGAAAAAAAAATTCGGTGTTTTTTTGAATAACAAATTGTGCAACTGGCGAGGGACATAACTATCTCAGAGCGACCGTTGTGTGATCAACCTTAGTGAATGAGTAATGTCACCTGGAGAGATCCTCAGAGAAATTGTGATAAAGTGCAGTTTAAAGAAATATGAAGTTTTAAAGTGAACCACAGAAAGTATAAGCTACAACTAGAAACAAAAACAGCCAATTACATGGGTTTGAGATGAGAACTGACCATGGCAAAGAGGCGAAACAGACTGAAATATGCGCCTGTAAATGAACAGTTTGAAGGAACAGTGTAAATCACTCAACAAAAGAACATTCCATTGAAACAGACAAAATCTCAGCAAGAAATTCCCACCAGCCCCTTCATTCAGGACAAAATGGATCATATTACATTATGAGGTAGAAGGTCACCAAAAAGTACTTAAAATCCTGAAGTGAGAGAATGTTCTAGGAGTAAATGTTAAAGGGATTGCAAAGGGTCTGCTCGCAGGCGTTGGGCAGTGGGAAGGGGAATCAGTGTAAGGGTTTAATGTCACAAAAGGAACAGGGAGGGGTGAAGATGCTGGAGGTGGTGAGAGTTTTACAGAGAGTGGTCAGGGCCTGAACGATGTTACAAAGCCAGTCTGAATTGCTGCAGCTGGAGGTGTTCACAGAGATAGGGAGGGACATATGTATTATTATTTATTCATTCATGGGATGTGGGTGTCACTGCTAATTACACAGAGGACAGCTCAGAGTCAGCCATGTTGTAGTGGGTCAGGAGTCACATGTTAGCCAGGCCAAGTTAGAATGTCAGATGTTCTACACAAAAGGAGGTCAGTGAACCGGATGAGTTCTTCCCTCTGATCAACAATGCTTTTATGGTGGCCTGACCAATGTCTTGTACAGAAACAACATGACGTCCCAACTCCTACTGTTAATGCTCTGCCCAGTGAAGGAAACCATCCCAAACGCCTTCTTCACCAGCCTGTCTATCTGTGACACCACTTTTAAAGAACTGTGTACCTGGGTCACTGATTGACAACACGACCCAGAGCTCTAACATTAACTGGACAAGTCCCACCCTGGTTTGTTTCACCAAAATGACACAATTCACATTTATCTGATTAAACTCCATCTGCTGTTCTTCAGCCCAATATCCCAGCATACTGTTCATCCTGTTGTATCACAGATAACCTTCATCAATGTCCAGTTTACCACCAATTTCAGTGTCACCCAAAAAACTTACTTAACTTACTTAACAATATTCCCATCCAAACCATTTATCCAAATGACAAACACCAGGGGACCCACTCCACCGCTGGTCACATGCTTCTAGTCAGAAAAGCAATATGTCTCCCATCACCCTCTGTCTCCTACAATCAAGCCCAATTTTCTGTCCAGTTGACTAGCTCCTCCTGAATGCCATATCCTTTTACACTGATCTGAGGTTATTACCCAGTTTACCATACGACACGTAGAACACAGAACAGTCCAGAACAAGACCCTTCGGCCGTGATGATATGCCAATATTTTATCTGACCGCAAGATCAAAAAAAAGTGGCAGATAGAGTTTAATTCAGATAAATGCGAGGAGCTGCATTTTGGAAAAGCAAATCTTAGCAGGACTGACAGACTTAATGGTAAGGTTTGAGGGAGTGTTGCTGAACCAAGAGAACCTGAGGTTCAGGTGCATAGCTCCTTGAAAGTGAAGTCGCAGGTAGATTGGATAGTGAAGACGGCGTTTGGTATGCTTTCCTTTATTGGTCAGAGTATTGAGTACAGGAGTTGGGAGGTCATGTTGTGACTGTACAGCACATTTGTTAGGCCACTGTTGTAATATTGCATGCAATTCTGGTCTTTACTTTTGGAAAGATGTTGGGAAACTTGAAAGCGTTCAGAAAAGATTTACAAGTATGTTGCCAGGGTTGGAGGATTTGAGCTATCGGGAGAGGCTGAACTGGCTGGGACTTTTTTCATTGGAGTGTCGGAGGCTGAGGGGTGACCTTATAGAGGTTTACAAAATTATGAAGGGCATGGATAGGATAAATAGACAAAGTATTTTCGCTGAGGTTGGGAAGTCCATAGGTTTAGGATAAGAGGGGAAAGATATAAAAGAGACCGAAGGGGCAACTTTTTCACACAGAGGGTGGTACGTGTATGGAATGAGCTGCCAGAAGAAGTGGTGGAGGCTGGTACAATGCAACATTTAAGAGGTATTTGGATGGGTATATGAATATGAAGGGTTTGGAGGGATATGGACCAGGTGCTGGCAGGTGGGACTAGATTGGGTTGGGATATCCGGTCAGCATGGACGGATTGAACTGAAGTGTCTGTTTCCATGCTGTACATCTCTACGACTCTAACTTCCAATCCCTTCATTTTATTATCATCCATGTGCCTATCCAAAAGTATATTAAATGTCCCTAATGCATCGAATTTTACTGCCACCGCTGGCAGTGTACTACACATACACCACTCTATATGTAACGAACCTACCTCTGAGATCTCCCGTCAACCATCTGCTAATCACCAGAAAATTATAACCCCTTGTAATAGCTATTTATGTCAGGGTAAACAAAATCTCTCTCTATTCACTCTATCTATGACTTTCATCACCTTGTTCACCTCTGCCATGTCACCCCTCGTCCTTCTTCACTCCAATGAGAAAAGCCTTAGCTCCCTCAACCTTTCTTCAGAAGACATACTCTCCAGACTAGGCAGCATCCTGGTAAATCTCCTCTTTACCCTCTCTAAAGCTTCTACATCCTTCCTGTAATGAAGGGACCAGAACTGAACACAATATTCCAACTGGGGTCTAACCAGGGCTCTATAGAGCTGCAGCATAACCTCACAGCTTTAAAACTCAATCCCCAAACTAATGAAATCCCACACAATATATTCCTTCTTAACAAGCTGATCAGTTTGGGTGGCAACTTTGAGGGATCTATGGATCTGTTCCTCCACACTGCCAAGGATCCTACCATTAACCAGGAATTCTGCATTCAAATTCAATCTTCTAAAATGAATGACCTCACACTTTTCCAGATTGAACTCCATCTGCTACTTCTCAGCGTCTTGTCAATGTCCCGTTGCAACCTACAACAGCCCCCCACACTATCCACCACTCCACCAACCTTTGTGTCATTGGGAAACTTACTGACTAACTCTTCCACTCACACATCCAACTTATTCATAAAATCACAAAGAGCAGAGGTCCTGTAACCACTCCCTGCAGAAAACCACTGGGCACTGAGCTCCAGGACTAATAGTTTCTATCTATCATCGCCCTCTGTCTTCTGTGGGCCAGTAATACCGTATCCAGAAAGACAGGTTTCCCTGTATCCCATGCCTTCATACTTTCTGAATGAGCCATAAAGGCGTTTCGTCACATTCTCAAAAGATTCAATAAGTATTGTCAGGCATGACCTGCCCCTTACAAAACCATGCTGACTATCTCTGATCAAACCATGGTTTCCCAAGGAATAATAATAAATCCTGTTTCTCAGAGTCCTCTCCAATAATCTGCACACCACAGACATAAGACGGACAGATGTGCAATTCCCAGGATTATCCCTATTCCCTTTTCTGAGCAAGGGAATAATATTTTCCTGCCTCCAATCATCTGGTCCGACTCCAGTGGACAGTGAGGGTGCAAATGTCATCACCCAGGTGCGCAGCAATCCATTCCCTCGCTTTGTATAGTAACTTTGGACACATCCATCCATTACAAAGTTCTCAGCACATCCTCCTTCTTAACATCCACCTGTTCATGTACATCAGCCTGTTTCACGCTGTCCTCACAAACGACAAGGTCCCTCTCAGCAGTGAATACTGAGACATAGTATTCATTAAGGACCTCGCCTACCTCCTGTGACTCCAGGTACAAGTTCCTTCCACTATCCCTGACCAGCCCTATCCTCACTCTGGTCATGTTCTTGTTCCTCCCATAAGTGGAGAATACCTTACGGTTTTCCTTCATCCTTCCCAACAATTCTTTTTCACATCCTCTTCTAGTTGCCCTAAGTCCATTCCATGGTTCCTTCCTGGTACCTTCAGAGAATCCCTACAGTGTGGAAATTGGCCATTTGGCCCAACACTTCCATACCAACCTTCCAAACAGTAAATAACACAGCCCCATTCCCTACCCTATTACTCTCCATTTGCCCTGACTAATGTGCCACACCTACATATCCGTGAACACTATGGTTAATTTCGAATGGCTGAGTCACATAATCTGCACATCTTTGGGCTGTGGTGGGAAACCAGAGCACCTGGAGGAAAACCACGCAGACATGGGAAGAATGTGCAAACTCCCCACAGATGGTCGCCTTAGGCTGGAATCGAAATGGAGTACGTAGTGCTATGAGGTCGCAGTGCTAACTACAGAGACACCGTGCCACCCAATGTAACTCTCTTGAGCCCTGTCTGATCCTTGCTTCCTCAACCTTAAGTAAACTTCCTCCTTCCTCTTGACTATGTGGACAATGTTGACTACTCTGCTTCATCTATCTTTGGCAACCTCCTTGAAGAGTCAATCCCGATTGTGAAACATGGTTTTCCACTCACAAAGCCATGCTGACCATCTCGAATCAGCCATTGCCTTTTTAAATGTAAGGAGCTCCTTTCTCTCAGAATCTCCTCCAACAACTTCCCCATCACTGGGCTCACAGGGCTGTAATTTCCTGGCTTTTTCCTGCAATCCTTTAGTGATGGAACAGCATTAGCCGCTCTCCAGTCTTCCAGTGCCTCACTGTGTCTGTTGATAATATCAGTATCTCTGTTAGAGACACTGAAATGTCTTCCCTAGCTTCCATTAATATTCTAGGATCGACCCAATGAACTACTGAGGATTGATCTACCTTTATTTGTTTTAAGATTCCAGCACTTTTTCTTCTCTCGTGAGGATTCCTTCCAAGACATCACTATTTATTTCCCCAAGTATCCGAGCTTCCGTGTCTTTCACCACAGTAAATACTGACAAGATTATTTTGTCTAATATCTCACCCATCTCCTCTGGTTCCACACATGGATGACCTTATTGATCTTTAAGGGGACCTATTCTCGAACAAGTTACTCTTTAGCTCTTATTGAAACTTGCGTAAAGGCTTCTGATAATTGAAATACACCATATTCCCCGTACCACCACACCCTCCTACACCATTACAATTTTGCCACTTATAGTCACACCAACAAATTAAATTCAACAGGCTTATAAACAAATTCTCTTTTAATCAATTGGCGTTCTAAGTTGCCAGTTATTGTGTATTGACATAGCCTTTCTAACAATTTCCGTATGCTCCCGACTTACTGTTAGGCTAACAATATTTGTTTTCAGACTGACAGCAGAAAGGGTTGAGGGAGATCTGGCTTATCAATCTGAAAAAGGTAGCTTACAGGGTCAGCAGGTAATAGAGAAGGCAAATAAAATGCTGACATTTATTACAGAGGGAATGGAGTCTAAAAATAGACAGGTCTAGCTAAAACTATGCAAGGTACAAGTCAGACTACACCTCGAATATTATGAGCAGCGTGAGTGCCCGAAGGAAAAATATTGTCACATTGGAGGCAGTCCAGAGAAGGTTCACTCGGCTGATCCTGGGAATGCAGGGATTTTCTAATGAGAAGAGGTGGAGGACGTGGAGGTTGAATCCATTGAATTTTAGATAATGAGAGAGAAATGGAATGAAACATCCAAGATTCTGAGAGGCTGTGTTCGGGCAGATGCTGGGAAGTTAGTAAATACAACAGTAGAGCATAGCAACAGGCCCTTCGGCCCACCACGTCTATGCTGTCCAAGATACTATTCTAAATCATACCATTTGCCTGCACATGGTCCATATCCCTCTGTTCTCTGCCTGTTCATGTTTCTGTCTAAATCCCACTTCAAAACTTTTCTCACATTTCTGCTTCTACGACCTCAGTCAGTAACATCCACTCCACGTAAAAAAAAACTTGCCTCACACATCTCGTTTAAACTTCCTCTTTCTCACCGTAAACCTCTGTGCTCCAGTATTTGAAACGTACACATTGGAAAAGAGATTCTGACTATCTACATTATTTATCCCTTTTGCAAATGTTATATTCCTGTACGTGGCCCCCTTCAGCCTCTGATACTCCCACAAAACAATCCAACTTTGTTTAATTTCCACTTACATCTAACACACCCTTAAAAACCCTAACACAGGCAACATGATGATAAACCCGTTTTGCACCCCCTCCAAACCCTCCCCATCCTCCCTATTGTGTGGAGATGAGACCTGCACACAGTACTCCAGATGTGGCCAAACAAACGTTTTATAGAATCACAGCATCAGATGCAAACCACTATCCCCAACATTGTGACTGATGAAGGCTAGTACTCCATTTGCTTTCTTTCCCATCTGAAACACTTCTGTTGCCATTTTCTGGGAGTTACTGACTTGCACCAAGATCCTTCTGTATATCAATATCCCTCAGTATGCTAACGTTCTTATTGAATTTGACATCATCTCACACTTGTCCAGATTAAACTCAATTTGCCATTTCTGTCTATCTCTCCAACTGTTCTGTAACCTCCTGCAGATGTTAATGAATCAGCGAAACAAGGGTTTTGTGGAAAAGGCAGGAAAGTAGAGTTGAACAGTATCAGATCAGCCATGATCTGATTGAAGGACAGAGCATACTCAATGTGCCAAATGGCCTCATTCCCCTCCTACATCTCATGGTCTGAGCACAAACTCAATATATCCTGCATAATATTATTGGTCTCTGCTTACAAAACTCCTTTATAATGGGTTACTGGATTTTTATTAGTACACAGCATTTGATCTACAAATATGATATGATGTTATAGAAACCATCTCACATCCAATCCAGGATTCTATCCATCACAGCACTAATCGTCAGTGCTGTATCGGTCGGCATGGAGACCACTGTCACACACAGTTCATGTACTGCCCTTGCCCTAAGTACATTCAGTGTCCTGACTGTAACCATATTGACATTCCAATTACTGTCTGGTGCCTACAAATGAATTCCTGCTCACGGTTGCTGCTGTTTGCTTATTCTCAGCTCCACGTTTGATATTCAGATCCACATGACTGTCTCATTAATACATTTACCTCATCCTTCCTTCACAAGTTGTTGGCTTTATGCCTAGTCTGCCTATTGGGTCTAGATTGGGTTGGGATATCTGCTCAGCATGGATGGGTTGGATCGAAGGGTCGGTTTCCATGCTGCACATCTCTCAGACTCTATAACTCTATCGCAACAACCCTTTAGTATTCACTTCCCAGTCATTGTCATTCTGCAGCCAAATCTCCGAAATTACAGTTGCATCATATGTGTTCCCTGTCATTCCATCTGCCTCATGGCGAATACAGGGAATCATTCCTCAGTAGTGGGAGGTTGAACAGATGGGGAGAGGTTACAGAGATACGGAGGCTTACAGGGACTCGAGGATGTTAGAGTTAAAAAAAGTTAAATCAGGTCAAGAATGTCAGAGGGACAAAGCGGTTTGGGGATTGGAGGAATTTTCAGAGATAAGGGAGCTGGATTAGATTCTGGAGATCGGGATAGGGATGGATGTAGGGAGAGGCAGGCACTCAGAGGCACAGACGGGGAGTGTGTCCGGGAGAAGTATATTGTGTATACCAACAGACATATGGAAGATTGTAGTGACTGAAGAAGTTTACAGTTATAAGAAAGCTTCTCGGTTCTGAAGGTTACAGAGATCGGAAGGCAATGGAGAATGCCAGGGAGCTGGGATGGAGGCTGTTACACAGATGGGGAGGGTTGCACAAACTGAAAGAGTTTCCTATGGTGGGGAGGGGTATGGTGTCGGGAATGAGGGTGAAATTTAACAAGATAAAGATCAAAGAATTGGAGAAGGATAAGGAGATTACAATTTTTTCACAGCCAAGGAAGGGTGGTAGGAGCTGGAGAAAATTACATAGATAGGGACCGATGGAGAGGTTAAAGACAAATACATTGATATGGAGGGTGGTATTGGTGGGTGTTACAGGGATAGACAGGACTGTCAGGGTTTACCGGGATGAAGGAATTTATTATCTACTGCAGAAGTTGAGGGATTAGGGTGTTAGGGATTGGAGGACCTGAGAGAGACAAAGAGAATGGTGTGGACGAGAGGAGATTCCAGACAGAGGTAGGATTATCGGGACTGGAGGATATTACAGAGATCACGAACACAGCATGGGCCAGGATTGATGCCTGCGATCCGCTGTGCTGTCACATTGAGGACCAGTACAGCAGAGGTGAAAGCAGGACCCTCACAAGATGATGTGAATGAAGTCTAGAATGTTGCTGTTCCTTACCCAGCTCTGTATCTATGTCCTGTCTTCCACGTCTGAATATAGAAGTCTACTACCTCCACCCTGTGCTGTTTACTGTGACTGATCTTACCGGCTGTAGGATTTACTGAAGGTTCCAGATCTTCCTCTCCATCTCTCTCTGGCTGACAAACCAGCTTCAATGAGGTGATGGATGAGACAGGAGTTAGGAACATCCTGATTACCTGTATGAGACAAAAATAGACAGAATGGGAAATTGGACTGATGCAATGAGGATAACTCATGCAGAGTGGCACAGAGACCAGCAGAGATCTCGAAATTCCGAGTCTCCATCCCTTGCCTGTGCTGCTGCGTCTCTCTGTTGTGGACAATTCTGTTGACTCAGGATCTCAGACCATCTGTAAGAGGGAGAAATGCTGACAGAGGCAGCAAATAGACCGACACAGCAAGGGGTACCACATGTAGAGAGACTGAGTGATATCACATTATTAGACACTGCATTAACAGGGAATTGTTTGAATTTGTAACAAAGGCACTGGGATAATTGTGAGGGGATTCATCCTTCCTACCTCATCATCTCTTTGGCAGTAGGTCACAGACGAGGCTGACTCTCTCCCACTCTGGGGCGGTGCGGCTCCTGAGTTGGCTGTTCAGACCGATGTTGCCTTTCACAGATTCTGTTACACTTGGGGCAGAAGGTGGCCATGGGAAGGGGGTGAGTGGGGCGTTGGTGTGGCAGCACGCTCCTTGTGCTGTTTTCTCCTGGATTACTATTTTTCCCCACAGCAAGTCTCGATGTGCTCAACACCTTCCCAGTGCTCCTTCCCCACTTTGGACGGTCTTGGCCCAGGACCTAACGGATTTGATTAAGAGATGAAAAAAAACTATCAATTCTGAAGAAGCCAACATTAAGAAATGTGGACACATTTGTGAAAGAGATCACTAGGGAGACTCCGAGCAGGAGGAGTGCAGTAGGAAAAGGAAACGTCAGAGTTTAATCAGATGATCAGAACAGGGAGAATTGAAGGTGCTGGTGGTGGTGAGGGTGTTACAGAGAGGGGCAAAGGCCTGAAAAATGTTACAAAGCCACTACGAATTGCTGCAGCTAGAGCTGTTTGCAGAGGTAGGGATGGACATATGTATTTTCATTGATTCATGCATGGCCTGAGGATGTCACCGGATGGACGAGCATACATTACCCCACTGCTAATTGCCCAGAGGCAGCTCAGAGTCAGCCATATTGCTGTCGGACTGGAGTCACATGTGAGCCAGACCAGGCAAGAATGCCAGATGCCCCTCTCCAATGGACATTCGTGAACAAGTTGATTTTTTCCAGATAATCAACAATGCTTATACGGTGGCCTCACTAACATCCTGTACAGATACACCACGACATCCCAACTCCTACTCTCAATACTCTGCCCAATGAAGGGTAACCATCTCAAACGCCTGCTTCACCACCCTGTCTATCTGTGACGCTACTTTCAAAAAACTGTGTACCTGCATCCCTGCGTCACTGATTGACAACAGTACAGGGCCCGAACATTAACTGTACATGTCCAGCCTGGTCTGCTTTACCACAATAAAACATCTTGCATTTCTCCACCTGTTATTCCTAACCTCACTGGTCCAGCAGTACTGTTGATTCCATTGTACTCTTCGATAACCCTCTTCACTGTCCACATTATCACCAATTTCATTCTCACTCACAAACTTGCGAACCATGGCTCCTGTATTATCATCCAAACTGTTTATATAAATGATGCACAGCAGTGACCCAGCACCGAACCCCTGGGCACACTGTTGGTCACAGGCCTGCAGTTTGAGCAGTAACCCTCTATGAACTCTATGAACATGCTCTGTCTCCTACAGTCAATCCTGTTTTGTATCCAGTTGGTGAGAACTCTCTGGTTGTGTGATCTAAACTTACTATCCAGTCTGCCATGCAGACCCTTGTCAAAGGCCTTGATAAAGTTCATGTGGACATCGTGTCCTGCTCTGCTTTGATCTCTCACTTGTCTATCTCCACACTCACATTTGAGGCATGATTTCCCGTGCACAAATGCATGCTGACGATCATTAATCTGTCCTTACCTTTCCAAAGGCACGATGATCGTTTTCCTCAGAATCTCCTCCAACAACTTACCACCCCTGCCATCAGTCTCACTGGTCTGCAGTAGCTGTCGATGATGCAAATATCTCTGGGAGGGGCCCTGCAATTTCCACCCTCACTTCTCACAAGGCGCTGGGATACATCTGACCATGTCCCAAGGTTTTATCTAACCTTTATCATTTTAAGACATCCAGTACCTCCTGTTCTCCAATGTGAACTTTTTTCAAGACATCACAATGTATTTTACTAACTTCCCGAGCTTCCATGTCTTTCTCCGTAGTAAATCTGAACACAAAATATTCGTTCAGTATCTCACCCATCAGCAGTGATTCCACACAGACAGCGTCATTGACCATTCAGGGGCCCTATTCTCTCACGAACTAATTTTTAGCCCCGGTTGAAACTTGTCAAAATGCTTCTGAAACTTCAAATATCCCTCTGACGCAACTAGCCTCCCCCACCCTTATCTATTCAGCCATTTAAGGTCACACCAAAATATAGAATCCAACAGATTTAAAAATATTCCCCTTTTATAAAATCATACATCTCCCATTGTTTCTAAGGATCTAGTTATCATTTATTGTCATATCCTTTATAACACATTCCAGCACGTTCCCGACTTACTGTCAGGCTAACACCGTTTGGTTTCAGACTGACTGCACAAAGGGCTTTGGGAATCCTTGTGAATCAATCTGAAACAGGTAGCTTACAGGATCAGCAGGTCATAGAGAAGGCAAATCAAATTTTGCCATTTATTACAAAGGGAATGGAGTCTAAAAATAGGGAGGTCTTGCTAAAACGATACAAGGTACAAGTCAGACCAAACCTCGATTATAATGAACAGTATGTGTGCCCTAAGGAAAGACATTCTTGTATTGGAGGCAGGCCAGGGAAGGTTCACTCAGCTGATCCTGGAGTTGGCAGGATTTTCCAATGAGAAGAGGTGGAGTAGATTGCCCTTGAACCTATTGGGGTTTTGAAGAATAGGAGAGAATTTGAATGAAACATCAAGGATTCGGAGAGGTTTTGACAGGTTAGATGTCGTTAAGTTAAAAAATCGAACAGTACAGCAGAGTAATAGGCCCTTCGGCCCACCATGGCTGTGCTGACCATGATGCTATTCTAAACTAATCCCATCTGCCTGCACATGGATGATATCCTTCTATTCTCTGTCTGTTCGTGTTTCTGTCTAAATGCCCTTCAAATGTTTGCTCTCGTTGCCACCTCTCCCACCTCCTGAGCAGCTTCCACTCTCTCGGTGAAGACAACTGGCCTCATTCATCTCACCTAAAACTTCTCACTGTCACCTTAAACCGATTCACCCGAGTATTTGATATTTCTTCATTGGAAGGAGGATTCCAACTATCCACGCCTCTCCTAATGCTACATACCTATACCAGGTCACCCCTCAGTCTCCGATACTCTCGCAAAACAATCCAATTGCGTCCAACCTCCTTACAGTAAACACATTCTCATCCAGGCAACATTCTGCCAAACCTCTGTTGCAACCTCCCCAAAACCTCCACATCCTTCCTGTGGTGTGTGGATGAGAAAGACACGCAACCTTCCAAACATGGCCGACTGAAGTTCCATTCAGTCACAACATGACATGCAAACGTCTGTACTCAATACTGTGACCAATGAAGGTAAGCATACCATACTATCCCTCGACCAACACATCCTGTTGTTTTGTTATTTTTTGGGAGCTATGGATTTGCTTCCAATGTCTCTCTGTTTATCAATGTTTCCAATTAGTCAATTAATGTACTTCTCTCTTCCATTTGACTTCATAAATGAAACACTTCACACCCGTCCCGATGAAATTCAATTTGCCACATCTCTGCCCAGCGTTCCAGCTGATCTGCATACTGCTGCAACCTTTAACACTCTTCCTCACTATCCACAATTTCCCTAACTATCCCTAATCATTACATGCCTTTCCAAATGTCGTCTGCAAAATTACCACTCAAACTGCTGACCTTTTCATCTGAATCACAGATATAAATTTCACACAGACATCGCAGCACTGATCCTTGTGAAACACCATTGACCATTCAATCAGAAATTGAACACTCCACATACCTCTGTCTACTATCACCAAGAAAATATTGCACCCAACTTAACAACGAGCATGGATTGTGATTTGATCTTCCAGATCCCCTTTGCAATTTGGAAGCTGTCCATTCAAAATGACTCTATGTTTTGATTCCGAGATTAAATTGGCTGTCTCACTAATGCACTGACTGCGTCCTTTCTTCACAACAAAACCGGCCCTTGTTTGGTTTTTGCTGATCCTGCCTAAATCCCAACAACCCCTCAATAATCACATTGCTGTCATGATCATTGTGCAGCCACACCTCCACAATAACAGTTCGATCATATCTGTTCCCTTCAGTTCATGCTGTCATTCCATTTGCCTTGTTGCAAATGCATGGCGCGTGTCACCGAGAGAGGGCCTTTGAGGGATGGTTAGAGATCACAGAGTGGGAGAGATGTTTGGGGGCGCAACAATGTTGCAGGGTTAAACATATTTACAGTTGCTACAGAATGTCCGCAGGAGAAAACATTTTATTGTTTGGAGAAAATTAGAGAGATAAAGCGTCTTTGATTAGATTCCAGAGATAGGGATGTGTGTAGGGTTGTGGATCGTTACATGGACGATGTTGATCAGGGCATAGAAACATTCACAGGATTCCAGGATGTCGTACATTTAACAATAGTTGTGGGATCTGGAGAATACCACAGTGAAACGGAGGATGGTATGGACTGGAGAATATTAAAGGGAAAGGGTGGGTAGTATGGACTGGAGAATGTTGCAAGCACATTTAAGATGATATAAGCTGGAGACTGCTGCAGCAATAGAGAGGGGTATATGGACTGGAGGATGTTGCACGGACAGGGATGAAGTTGTAGACTGGATACAGTTAGAAGGAGAGATGAATTTATGCACTCGAAGTGGTGTGCATGCTGCAAGATACGACAGGGATAGGGAAGCTTGTAGAGACTGGAGGAGAGAGTGATAGAGAGTCTTATGAGAGACCAGATTCACTTATGAGCATAGGATGTGCTACAGTGAGCAGAGCCTTTTGCAGATATAAATGAGGATACAATGGCCACAAAGCAGGCACACCTATTAATAGGTATATAGGAACTGAAGGAATTGAAGAGATTACACAGGCTAGGAGTGTTGTATGTAGTGGAGGAGATTAACCTGATAGGGAAGCTTTTAGAGACTCAACAATGTGAGGAAATAATGGGAGTTGCAATGGTGAGAGCAGGTTTCAACAATTCGGAGGATATAGACCTGAAGGAGCTTTGACAGATAGCGATGGTACAGTAAAGGGAATTGTAGTGGCTTCCCTTTCATAAGTAATCCATAAGCACTTACAATATCCTGTTTGACATGTGCATTATCTCTCGACAATTCATCAGACAGCGCTGCAAATATTTCACTGGCTCCGCCTCCCAGCTTAGACCGAACTAGCATTACCCAGAAGACCTCGGGCCACTCTACTGTCGATGCAATTATTCAAATGAAATCCAGAGTTCCTTGACAGTAGAGTCACAGGTAGTTAGGATAGCGAAGAAGGCGCTTGGTATGCATTCCTTTATTGGTCAGAGTATTGTGTACAGGAGTTGGGAGGTCATGTTGCGGCTGTACAAGACAGTGGTGAGGCCACTTTTGGAATGCTGCATGCAACTCTGTTCTATCGAAAGGATGTTGTGAAACTTGAAAGGGTCCAGAAAGATTTACAACAACGTTGCCAGGGATGAGCTATAGGGAGAGATTGAACAGGTGTTGGTTGTTTTGCCTGGAGAGTCGGAGGCTGAGGGTGCCCTTATAGAGGTTTATAAAATCAAGAGGGGCATGGATAGGGTATATAGACAAAGTCTTTCTCCTGGGGTGTGCGAGTCCAGAATTATAGGGCGAGGGTTAGGGTGAGAGTAGAAAGATATAAAAGATAAAAAGGGGCAACTTTTTCACGCAGAGGATAGTACATATATGGAATGAGCTGCCAGAGGAAGTGGTGGAGGCTAGTACAACTGCAACAGTTAAAAGGCATCTGGATGGGTATATGAATAGGAAGGGTTTAGAGGGAGATGGGCCGGGTGCTATCAGGTGGGACTACATTGGGTTGGGATATCTGATCTGCAGGATGGGACCATGAATGGGTTGGAACCTGGAGGATGTTATGATTTGAACCACAGGTAATGTTTGATTGGATCTTTCAGTCAATCTTACAGATGGTATAATTGCAACATTTAGGAAGCATTTGGATGGATATATGAATAGAAAGGGTTTGGAGGGAGATAGGCCAGGTACTGGCTGGTGGGACTAGATTGGTTGGAATATCCTCTCGGAATGGCTAGGTTGGAATGAAGGGTCTGTTTCTATGCTGTACATTTCTATGACTGTAAGATCGGCTGAATGGTCCAATCAAAAATTACCTGTGGTTCAAATCATAATATCCTCCAGGTTCCAGAAGCCACCCCCTGTCCCATCCTGCAGGTTCAATGAATCCCGGTACCTCTAACCTTCCGCAATTCCCATGTCCCTTCCGACATTTGTACCATCCTCCAGGTTCTGCAGCCCTTCATACCTCGTAACATGGCCCAGACTCTCCAACTCCTCCTTCCTCTGCAATGTTCCCCAGAAGAGCACTGGAGGATGGTGGGAGTTACAGAGAAATGGAGGGACATCAGGACGGGAGGATTTTGCAGACGTTAGGAATATCGGGACTTGAGGAGGTTTCACAGTTTATGAGTGTTGTAGGGACTGGAGGAACTTACAAAGATAGGGATAGTTTTAGATTGGAGGATTCTGCAGAAAACCTTTACATGGTGAAAGGCAGGATTCTCAGCAGCGTGCAGGAACAAAGGGATCCTGTGTCCCTCAGGTTCCCACCCAAGTTGACAGGCTGTGAAGAAGGCTGATGGTGTGTTGGCTTTCATTAGCAGGGGGATTGAATTTAAGAGATGTGAGATTTTGCTGCAGCTCTACAGAACCCCAGTTAGACCACACTTCGAATATTGTGAACAGTTCTGTTCGCTTCATTATAGGGAGGACATGGAACCTTTAAAGACAGTGCAGAAGAGATTTAGCAGGATGCTGCCTGGACTGGAGGGCATGCCCATAGAAGGTCGGTTGTGGAAGCTAGGGCTTTTCTGATCACAGTGATGGAGGAAGAATGGTGACTTGATAGAGGTGGACAAGGGAATGAGAGGCATAGATCGAGTGGATAACCAGAGACTACTTCCCATGGCGAAATGGCTATCACAAGGGGAAATAAGTTTAAGGTAATTGGCGGAAGGTTTAGCTTAGATTTCAGAGGGATATGGGCCAGGTGCTGGCAGGTAGGACTAGATTGGGTTGGGATATCCTGTCGGCATGGAAGGGACTGGTACGTTATTGACACAGAGTGTGGTGGGTGCGTGGAATGGACTGCCAGCCGTGGTAGTAGATTCAGACACATTACGGACATCTAAGCAACTCTTGAATAGGCACATCAATGATAGTAAAATGTAAGGTATGTCGGTTCGTTTCATCTTCAGAGTAGGATAAAAGGTCAGCACAATATTGAGGGCGGAAGGGCTTGTACTGGAATGTGCTATTCCATGTTCTCAATAGCAAGGGTATGATGGCAGCAAGAGGTTTTGGGAAGCGGGAGAGGCGTTGCTAAAGTTATATGAGGTAACAGAGACAGCAATGGCCTGATCTGGAGCAGATGACCAGACTGGGAGAATTGTGGGGACTGAAGTTGCTTTCACAGGGAGGGAGGAGCATAGAGCCACAGGAGGTTACAGAAATGTGGAGAGCTGTCGGGCCGACAGGAGTTCATAGAGATGGGGAGGTTGGGAGGAATGGAGCAGTTTACAGGGATAAGGATGTTGGTAGGATGGGGTGTTTCAACACAGACAGGAATGTTTCAGGTGCATGGAGCTGAGTACAGAGATAAAGTGGGTTGTACAGATTGGAAAAACAAATAGACGTATGGAGGGTAGTCATGACTGAAGATGTTTATAGACACAGGAAGGCTTAGGTTCTGCAGGTTATTTAGATAAAGGGGGTGTCGAATCAGACAGATTCTCCAAGTGATAAAGACAGCAATTTTGATTGGAGACAGTTTCACAGATTAGGGAGCATTAGTAACCTCCTCCAGTTTGGTCAGAGTGGGAAGGGTTGTAGGGGAGGGTGATGTTTACACAAGGAAGAGCTGGAGAAGATTGTGGTAATGAGTAGATGGATGGAGACACTGGAGGAGCTAACATTGACAGGGTGGGTGCTGGCAATGAAAAGGTATCACATCGATAGTGGGTCTGGTAGGAACTGTATTGAAAGAGTCACAGACATTGGAATGACTTCTGCAGATTGGGAGTGTTACAGGGACTGAGAGGATTGTCGTGTCTCCACAGATTGATCGTGTCTTTAAGAATATGTAAATACGGAAATCTTAAACCCAATGTATGCAGTCTTCATTTCAAGACCAGAGCCTTATTATCCCTCATCAACCAAGGATCCCTCACCCTGCCAGCTTTTCCCTTTACCCCAATGGGGCATACTGGCCCTGGATTCTTGAGATCACACTTTGAAATGCCACCCATTGCCAGTTGTTCCTTTTTCTTCAAACAGACTCACCCAATCGATTAGAATCATAATGGGGAGGTGCCGGTGTCGGACTGGGGGTGTACTAAGTTAAAAATCACCCGACACTCGGTTCCAGTCCAACCGGTTTATTTGAAAGCACTAGCTTTCAGAACACTGCTTCTTCATCAGGTGGTTGTGGAGCACAATCCGAAGGTACAGAATTTATAGCAACAGGATGGCAGTGTCATGGAATATAATATCAAACAAATTTAGTTTAAGCCTTTCATCTGTTGCAGTGATCACCAGCGCTTCCAAAGTGAGTTGGATTATAACTGGGCATTGTGCAATTTTAAATTCACGGCTTTGACGCTGGCCAGATTCTGCAGAATGGCCCCAAACCTGGCCCTGTCCCAGTTTTCCTCTTCAATCTGTGGACCTGCTGATCTTTTTCCATAACTATGTTAAAACGAAGACAGTTGTGGGCACTGGACCCAAAATGCTCTCTGAATGACACTTCTGTCACTTGCCCGACCTCGTTTTCTGAGGGGAGGTCCAGTGTCGCACCTGCCTGAGTAGAGTAGGGCCCTCTGCATATTGATTTGGGAACCTTCCTTTGACACATTTGAAATATTGACCTCTGTCCAGTTCTTTTTATATTCTAGGTGGCCCAGTCAATACAGGGAATATTAAAATCTCCAGCCTGCACTCCTCTATTATTCCTATAGTTATCTGCAATCTCTCAACATAGCTGCTACTCTGGTATCTGTTGGGTCGACAACAGTCTACAATACAGTCCCAACAAACTGACCCACCCCCCCCCCTTCTTCTTTTAACTTCTAACCATGTGGAATTTTAAATGAATATATGTTTGAAAAATTGGAATTAACAATCCATAAATAAGTATTGATAAAAATCCAAACACTTGACCTTCAGAGAAAGACAACAGTTCACTCTCATATGGTCTGCACGACATACCCACAGCAAAGTGTTTGCCTCTCAATGACCCTGTGAAATGGGCGAGCCAGCTGCTTAGCTCAAGGGCAGCAAGGGATGGACAATAAATGCTAGTCAGCCAGAGAAACCCACATCACATTCCTGATTTTTTTAAAAATCCATTCAGATTGGTCCCAGCACAGTTCCAGTGGAACAATATCCTGGCCAATCACGTTGGTAGATTTATGGACAGGACTTTAAACTGACAGAGACGATGCAGGGACAGGTTTCAGGTAAAAGGAGCTCTCCAAATCCAAAGAGAAAAGGGGAAGCATCCGGGCAGCACGGGAAAGTGACTGAAGACAACAGAAAGGAACAGGATGGGACAAAGTTTAACTAAAACTGTAGATCAGCAAATCCATTTGTGACAGGAAATTGTGGGAACGAGTAAATTATGTTTTTGATTAATGGACAAAGTCTCTGCAACAAGGTAGATGGATTTGTGACACAGAGGTAAAAGGGATTTAGACACCAGAGAGATGTGGTTATAGGGCGAACAAAAGGTGGAACATAAATATTCAATGGTTCACAACCTTGTGCAAATTTAGTCAAAATGGACGACACTAACAATAATGGGTAAGAAAGGCATTACAGAGAAAGCATTTGGCATCAGATCATGAAGTAGAGTCAGTCTGAATGTAAATTCTGGCTACTACTTGCCAAGGACACAAGCAGAAGAACAGTTTTAGACCACCCACCGAACAGCATTTCATGGCTCGTCACTGCAATAAATGGGAATTCATTGGAATTTTTAATACAGGCATGGTGAACATTTAGTGAAACGTCAATATTCACAACGTCTGGGACAATCACACTGACAACAGTGATATTGGAAGAGGAGTTCAGAGAATTTTTCAGTGTTTCTTAGAATAGCACATTGTGCAACTGGCGAGGGACGTAACTGTCTCAGAGAGACTGTTGTGTGATAAAACTTAGTGAATGAGTAATGTCACCTGGAGATATCCTCTGGGAAATTGTGATAAAGTGCAGTTTAAAGAAATATAATGTTTTAAAGTGAAACACAGAAAAGACAAGCTGCAATTAGAAACAAAAACAGCCAATTACATGAGTTGGAGAGGAGAACTGACCAAGATAAACAGGCTAAACAGACTGAAATATGTGTCTGGAAATGAACAGTAGAAAACATTTGAAAGAACAGTGTAAAATACTCAACAAAAGGACATTCCACTGAAACAGACAAAAACTCAGCAAGAAATCCCCACCGGTCACTCACTCAGGACAAAATGGATCATAACAGATTATGAGGCTGAGAAGATCACCACAAAGTACTTAAAACCCTGAAGTGACAGAGAGTTTTAGAGTAAGTTTTAAAGGGATTGCAATGGGTCTGCTAGCAGGAGGAGAGCAATGGGAAGGGGAATCGTTGTCAAGGTTTATTGACACGATACGAACATGGAGAGGTGAAGGTGCTGCAGGTGGTGAGAGTGTTACAGAGAGTGGTCAGGGTCTGAACGGTGTTCCAAAGCCAGTACGGATTGCTGCAGCTGGAGGGGTTTGCAGAGGTAGGGAGGGATATATATATTTTTATTTATTCATTCATGGGATGTGGGTGTCACTGCCTGGAACACCACTTTCAGGGAGGTATGGTGGCACAGTGGTTAGCACTGCTGCCTCACAGCGCCAGAGACCTGGTTTCAATTCCCGACTCAGGCGACTGACTGTGTGGAGTTTGAACATTCTCCCCGTGTCTGCGTGGGTTTCCTCGGGTTTCCTCTCACAGTCCAAAAATGTGCAGGTTAGGTGAATTGGTCATGCTAAATTGCCCATAGTGTTAGGTAAAGGGGTAAATGTTGGGGAATGGATGGGTTGCGCTTCGGCGGGCCGGTGCAGACTTGTTGGGCCGAAGGACCTGTTTCCACACTGTAGGTAATCTAATCTTTGACCCCATACTAATTACCCAGAGATTGTTGGGGCCCTGGTGGATAAATATAATACTTTGCTGACCACAGGTGAAGGGCTGAATGACTGGAGAATCAATAATGTGGTTCCTTTGTTCAAGAAGAGCAGCAGGGGTAGGCCAGGTAATTACAGAGCAGATAGTCTGACAGCAGGGGGAGGGAAATTTTTGGAAACAATTCTGAGGATGATTTGACACTTGCAAAGGTAAGGATCAACTTGGTTTAGTCATCATGGATTTGGCAGAGGCAGATACTGTCTGAGGAATTCAGTTCAGTTTTTTTTTTGAGATGGTGCTTAAGTATATTGATGAGGCCTCTGCAGATGATGTGGTTTACATGGACTTGACTAAGTCCTTAAACATGATCCAACGTGGAAGGCTGGTCCAAAAGGACTGGGTTCCAAGGCAAGTTGGTAAATTGGATGCAAAATTGGTGATTAGAATACTTTCACCAGCGGGTGTACCACAGAGATCTGTGCAGGAACCATTGAACATTAATAACTCGGATGTGAAAGCAGAAGGTATCATTAGTCTGTTTGCAGATGACATGAAAGGTGAGGGCGTTGTTCACAGTGAGGAGGATGGTCTCCGTCTGCAGTCCGATGTCGATCGGATGATAATCTAAGCAGAGTTCAGTTCTGATTGAAGTGTTGTAATACTCTGTGGGAGGTACGATAAGCGAAGAACAGACATAATGAACGGTAGGTACATGCGGACTACTGAGGAATACAGGGAACTTGATGGACAATTCCATAGATCCCTGAAGGTGTCAGCACAGGGAGAAAGGGTGGGAAAGTCACTTCAACTGGGAGCGGGAGAGGGACCCATATCCTGGTGGGGTGAATTGCTAGTGCTGCTTGAGAGGATATAACCTAGTCTGGCAGTTTGTTGGACCTTAAACAGTCGTAAGGCCAGTAAGAAGATTGAGGCTGGTACACGAGTTAAAGACAGCAATTTCAGCAGACAAGGCAGGCAAGAACATAGCAGGGAATGGGGGAAAACTGATGATTAAACTGCATTTATTTCAATGCAAGGGGCCTGACAGCTAAGGAAGATTTACTCAAGGCCTGGATTGGAACATGGGACTGGGATATTATCGTTATTACAGAAACACAGCTGAGGGAGGGGCAGGACTGACCGTTCATTGTTTCAAGGTAGAGATGCTACAGGAAGTGGAGACAAGAGAGGACGAGTGGTGTTGGGTTTTGAATGCATGAGTCATCACAGCAGTACTTGGAGAGGATATTCCTGTGGGATCACCCAGTGAAGCTATGATAGTGGAACAGAGAAATAAGAATGGGTCATCACTTTGATACGATCGGACTGCTGACCCCGAATAATCTGTGGCAGATGTCTGGACATCTTAAATATGAACCGTAATAATAGGGCTGTTATGGTTGGGGTTTTTAAACTTTCCAAACCTCGACTGGGAATGTCAGTGTTCAGTGTTTGCAAGGGAGGAATTTGGTAATTGTGTTCCAGAAAACTCCCACTCAATATGTAAATGGCCTGAAAAGATAATGGGGCAAAACCTGACCTCCACTTGGGAATTAAGGTAGGGAGAGGGACTAAGATTTGAATGGGAAAGCGTTTTGCCAAAGTGACCACAGTTCTAGTAGTTTGAAAATAGCTTTGGAAAAGGACAGGCCTGGTCCACAAGTGCAAGTTATAAAAGAGTGCATGTTATAGAAGAGGTGGTGCTGGAGGTTTTAAAATACAAATCTATGGCAAGTTCCAGAACCTGATTAAGTGTATCACAGGACACTGTGGGATGCGAGGGAAGATATTGTGGAGCCCCTAGCAAAGGTATGTGTACTAGTGACAGCCATGTGTGCTGGGCTGGCAGGATGGAGGTTGGCATCATGGACAGTGAAGGAGGTTTTCTGAGATTACAAACGGATCTTGATGAAGGGAGTGAATGGGCTGAAAAACTAGAGATGGAATTCAATCTGAATAAATACGAGGTAATGCATTTTGTAAAACAAACAAGGGGAGAGTTTATACAATTAATGTTCGGGCCTCAGTTAGTGTTTTAGAGCAGAGGGACCTCCGGGTTCAGGTACATAATTCTTGAAGTTTGCATCACAGGATGGATAAGGCAGTGCTTGGCATGACTGACTATTGCTCATTCCATTGAGTGGAGGATTTGAGACGTCATCTCTTGGCCAACCCCTCGAAGAATCAATCCAGTTTGTGAAACACTGTTTCCCACTCACACAGCCATGCTGACTACCTCTAATCAGCCCTTGCCTTTCCAAATATTTGTAGCTCCTTTCTCTCAGAATCTCCTCCAACAACTTCCCCAGCACTGGCTCACGGGACTGTAATTTCCTGGCTTTTCCCTGCAACCCTTAAGTGATGGAATAACATTCGCCACCTTCCAGTCTTCCGGTAACTCATTGTGTCAGTGGATAATATAAATATCTCTGTTAGGGACACCGCAACCTCTTCCCTAGCTTCCCACAATATTCTAGGATAGACATAATGAGCTACTGAGGATTGATCGACCTTTATTTGTTTCAGGACTCCAACACTTTCTCTTCTCTGTTGAGGATTCTTTCCAACACATCACTCTTTATTTCCCCAAGTTCCCGAGCTTCCATGTCTTTCTCCACAGTAACTTCTGACAACACTATCTTGTCCAATATCTCACCGACCTCCTGATAGTTAAGGTGCCCTACTCTCTACCACGTTACTCCTCGGCCCTTAGTGAAACTTTTGTAAAGGCTTCTGATAATTCAAATACACCGTATCCTCACTACAGCCACTCCTTCACCCAAATCTACTCTGCCATTTATACTCACACCAATAAAAATAAAATCCAACAGGCTAAAATCCACATTGTCTTTTTATTAGATGTGTGTCTAAGGGTCCAGTTATTGTATATTGACATATCATTTCAAACATATTTCAGCTCCCGACCTACTGTAAGGCTGACACTATTTGGTTTCAGACTGGCAGCAGAAATGGTTATGGGAGTTCATGTTTCTTAGTCTGAAAAAGGTAGCTTACAGGTTCAACAGGTAATGGAGGCTTTGGAATTAAGGAGGGAATGATGTGGGGACTGTATTAGATTATGGACACAGAGAGTACAGTGGTGACCGAAGAACATTACGGAGATAGGGAGTGATGTGGGGACTGAAAGGGGCCAAAGAGATCTGCAGGACTGTTGGGCCCGAAGGAGTTTTCACAGATCAGGAGGATCATGGGAATTGAAGGAGGTTACTCTGAACGGGAGGGTAGTTGGGTCAGGATGAGATTATGGAGATAGGGAGGGTCGTGGGGCCTTTTGGAGGTTATGGAGTGAGGGAGGTTTGTGGGGAATGATGCAGGTTACAGAGATAGGAAGAGTCGTGGGGTCTGAAGGAGTTTATGGAGAGAGGGAGTGCTGTGGGGACTGAAGGAGGTTATCTAGATAGGTAGTTTATTGAGATGCACAGTGACTACTGGCATTTAGCGATGCAGCGGGCTGTAGTAACTGGGACAGGGCGGGCTGTCTGACAGTGATAGGGAGGGTTGTGGAAGATGGAACAGCTGACAGATACAGGGCGGGTTTTAGGAATGGGAGGACTTTACAGGGATTTTGAGGAATGCAGGGATGGGACGTGGTAACAATCACAGGGAAGATTTTGAGAACTTGATCTGAGATGGGTACAGCTGAGAACAGAAGTGAGCCAAACAGTCAGGACAGGCAGGGACAAGGTTGGACTAATAAATTAAACTGCATTTTTTTCAATGCAAGGGGCCTAACAGGGAAGGCAGATTAACTCAGGGCATGGTTAGGAACATGGGACTGGGATCGCATTGCAATTGCAGAAACATGGCTCAGGGATGGGCAGGACTGGCAGCCTAATGTTCCAGGATACAAATGCTACTGGGAGGATAGAAAGGGAAGCAAGAGACGAAGGGGGAGTGGTATTTTTGATAAGGGATAGCATTACAGCTGAGCTGAGGGAGGATATTCCCAGAAATACATCCAGGGAAGTTATTTGGGTGGAACTGAGAAATAAAAAGGAATGATCCCCTTATTAGGATTGTATTCCAGACCCTCCAACAGTCAAAGGGAAATTGACAAACAAACTTCTAAGGAGATCTCAGCTATCTGTAAGAATAATCGGGTAGGTATGGTAGGGGATTTTAACTTTCCAAACATCGACTGGGACTGCCATAGTATTAAACGTTTAGATGGAGAGGAATTTTTTAAGTGTGCAGAAGATAATTTTCTGATTCAGTATGTGGATATACCTACTAGAAAAGGTGCAAAACATTACCTACTCTTGGCAAATAATGCAGGGCAGGTGACTGAGGTGTCACTGGGGGAGCACTTTGGGGCCAGCGACCATAATTCTATTTGTTTTAAAATAGTGATGGAAAAGGATAGACAAGATCGAAAAGTTGATGTTGTTGAAAGGCCAATTTTGACGGTATTAAGCAAGAACTTTTGAAACCCGATTGGCGGCAGATGTTCGAAGGTAAAGGGATGGCTGGAGAATGGGAAGCCTTCAGAAATGAGATAACAAGAGTCCAGAGAAAGAATATTCCTGTCAGGGTGAAAGGGAAGGCTGGTAAGTATAGGGAATCCTGGATGACTAAAGAAATTGAGCGTTTGGTTCAGAAAAAGAAGGAAGCAAATGTCAGGTATAGACAGGATAGATCGAGTGAATCCTTAGAAGAGTATAAAGGAAGTAGGAGTATATTTAAGAGGGAAATCAGGAGGGCAAAACGCAGACATGAGATAGGTCTGACAAATAGAATTAAGGAGAATGTAAAGGGTTTCTTAAAAATATATTAAGGAAAAAATGGTAACTTGGGAGAGAATAGGGCCCCACAAAGATCAGCAAGGCGGTCTTTTTGTGGAGCCACAGAAAATGGGGGAGATACTAAATGAATATTTTGCATCAGTATTTACTGTGGGAAAGCATACCGAAGATATAGACCGTAGGGAAATAGATGGTGACATCTTGCAAAACGTCCAGATTATAGAGGAGGAAGTGCTGGATGTCTTGAAATGGTTAAAGGTGAACAAATCCCCAGGAACTGATCAGGTGTACCCGAGAACTCTGTGGGAAGCGAGAGAAGTGATTGCTGGGCCTCTTGCTGAGATATTTGTATCATCGATAGTCACAGGTGAGATGCCGGAAGACTGGAGGTTGGCAAAAGTGGTGCCACTATTTAAGAAGGGTGGTAAGGACAAGCCAGGGAACTATAGACCGGTGAGCCTGTACTCAGTGGTGGGCAAGTTGTTGGAGGGAATCCTGAGGGACAGGATGTACATGTATTTGGAAAGGCAAGGACTGATTAGGTGTAGTCAACATGGCCTTGTGTGTGGGAAATCATGTCTCATAAACTTGATTGAGTTTTTTGAAGAAGTAACAAAGAAGATTGAGGAGGGCAGAGTGATAGATGTGATCTGTATGGACGTCAGTGAGGCATTCAACAAGGTTCCCCATGGGAGACTGATTAGCAAGGTTAGAACTCATGGAATACAGGGAGAACTAGCCATTTGGATACAGAACTGGCTCAAAAGGTAAAAGACAGAGGGTGGAGGAGGAGGGTTGTTTTTCAGACTGGAGGCCTGTGACCAGTGGAATGCCACAAGGATCGGTGCTTGTCCCTCTACTTTTTGTCGTTTACATAAATAATTTGGATATAAGCAGAAGAGGTACAGTTAGTAAGTTTGCAGATGACACCAAAATTGGAGGAGGTGGAGTGGACAGTGAAGAGGGTGACCTCAGATTACAACAGGATCTGAACCAGCTGAGCCAATGGGCTGAGAGCTCGCAGATGGAGTTAAGTTCAGATGAATGCGAGGTGCTGCATTTTGGGAAAGCAAATCTTAGCAGGACTTATACACTAAATGGTAAGGTCCTAGGGTGTGGCTGAACAAAGAGACTTGGAGTGTGGGTTCATAGTTCCTTGAATGAGGAGTCGCAGGTAGTCAGGATAGTGAAGGCGGCATTTGGTATGCTTTCCTTTATTGGTCAGAGTATTGAGTACAGGAGTTGGGAGGTCATGTTGCGCTGTACAGGACATTGATTCGGCCACTGTTGGAATATTACGTCCAATTTTGGTAGACTTCCTATCGGAAAGGTTTGTAAAACTTGAAATGGTTCAGAAAAGATTTACAAGGATGTTGCTAGGGTTTGAGGATATGAGCTACAGGGAGAGGCTGAAAAGGCCGGGGCTATTTTCACTGGGGCGTCGGAGGCTGAGGGGTGACCTTACAGAGGTTTCCAAAATTATGAGGGGTATGGATAGGATAAATAGACAAAGTCTTTTCCCTTGGGGTCGGGAGTCCAGAAATACAGGGCATAGGTTTATGGTGAGAGGGGAAAGATATAAAAGAGACCCAAGGGGAAACTTTTACACAGAGGGTGGTACCTGTATGGAATGAGCTGTCAGAGGATGTGGTGGAGGCTGGTACAATTGCAACATTTAAGAGGCATTTGGATGGGTATATGAATAGGAAGGATTTGAAGGGATATGGGCCGGGTGCTGGCAGGTGGGACGAGATTGAATATGGACATCTGGTCGGCATGCACGGTTTGGACCGAAAGGTCAGTTTCCAAATTGTACATCTTTATGACTCTATCACTCATAGAGGTTTTAGAAATAAACTGTGTGGTGGCGTCTGGAGGAGGTTAAAGTTATAAAGGTTTGTAGTTACCGAAGGAAATTCCATCAGTCGGGACCTGTAGAGTTTACAGAGACTGAGTTCGTTTGAGAGACAGGAAGAGTTCATCGTCATCATTAGAAATGCAGAAACTAGTTTTTGAGAGAAGCAGGGTCACTCTGAACTGTGCCCAGAGACAAGGAGGAGTCTAACAGCTGGAGGAGGTTACGAAGGTACAGAGCTTTTTTATTGTCATAACGGGAAGGTCACAGAGATCATGAAGTTAGTAGGAGTTCAAAGAAGTCACAAAGACAGGGAGGTTTTTCAGGTCTGGAAAGGACTACACTGACCAGGATGGCTGAAGGAACTGAAGAGTTGTTTTTCTTCAGTTAAGGAGAGATGTGACAGAATCCGGCACTAAAGGCAAAGGCAGAAACTTGGAGAGTTTTACTGATCTGAGGAGCTTACAGGGATAAGCAGGATTGTAGGGGCTGATAGAGATGGGGGAAGTGGTATCGATAAAAACGACAATTGAAACACTGACAGACATAGGGAGGGTTCTGTGGAACAGATGAATTTACAGACAAGATGGTGACAATGAAGCCTGAGAATTTTCTCATGTTCCTTGCCCAGCATTGTTCTGACGTCATGCCCTCAGGATCTGAATTAAAGTCCACTAACTCCTCCCTGTGCTGTTTACTGTGAGTGATCTTACCGGCTGCAGGATTTACTGAAGGCTCCAGAAATCCCTCTCCATCTCTCTGGTTGACCAACTGTCTTCAATATGGTGATGGACGAGATAGGAATTGGGAATTCTGCTGAGTCAGGGACATCAGGAATACCTACAGGAGACAGAGAAGTAGACAGAATGGGAAATTAGACTAATGCAATGAAGGTTACACATGGAGAATGGCACTGAGTCCCACAGAGATCTGGAAATTCCCAGTCTCCATCCATGGCCTGCGCAGTTGCTTCCCTCTGGAGTGGAGAATGCTGTTGGCTCAGGATCTGGAGAAGCTGCAAGAGCGAGAGACACTGACAGAGGCAGCAATTAGACCCACACAGTGAGGGATATCTCATGGAGAGAGACAGTGATATCAGCAGAGTGCAGGAATGCATCACGATCACACAATGGTATTATCAGAAGTGGTTCTGACCAGTGCGCACTGCTACCAGTACTCAGGGAGGACGGAGCTATTTTATTGGGATATGCTCCTCTGGTACCAGAATTATGCAGTGTGCTATGAATGGACACAGATGAGGAGGGGGACAGGTCTAAGGTGAATGGAAATTCCCAAGTCCAAAGAGAAAGGTTGAAATATTGGAAAACCATGATGTGAATGAAGACCAAAAGAAAGAAACAGTAATTAAAATATGACATTGTCAAACAGATTTGTGACAGGAAATTATTGGTTAAAATAAAGTAAATGCCATTTCCGCCCCTCACAATTCCTCATACACCACAAGTGACATCACTTCCGCCCCTCACATCATCGCTGATGTCACACACTCAGTGATTTCCAAGCTCCCCCACTGCCGTGTATGCCACCACTTCTGCCCCCACCAACGCCACTCACCTGCATTCTGCTGACACCCCCCGAAGGTCCCACCGTTACCATCCCTGCCACCAGAACCCTGAGGGGAATTACCACTCCTGCTCATGACTCCATCCCCATTCCCCCTAACACCACACCCACTCCAGTTACAGGCTCCGTCGTCTCCCCCAGCCCCACACCTACGCCTGGTCCCAGCTCCCAGTCCTGCCGAGTTTTCACCATTCCCCCTGACCTCCCCCTCACTGAGGACGAATGATCAGTCCTCAGCAAAGGCCTCACCTTTATCCCCCTCCGTCCACACATCAATGAATTTAATACACACGGTGATATCGAACACTTCTTCCACCGCCTCCGCCTCAGAGCTTACTTTTACAATGAAGACTCCCGCCTATTTTCTGAGGACTCCTTTGCCGGCCTCCAATACACTCCATCCGCCTGGACACCCCGCGCTGGCCTATTACCTGCCTTCGATTTCTTCATTTCCAACTTCCACCGAGACATTAACCGCCTCACCCTATCTCCCCCCTCCCCCACTCCAACCTCTCACCCTCACAACGTGCAACCCTCCACTGCCTCTGCTCCAATACCGACCTCACCATCAAACCAGCAGATAAAGGGGGTGCAGTGGGAGTCTGGTGCACTGACCTCTACACCGCTGAAGCCATGATGCCAACTCAAAGACACCTCCTCCTACCACCCCCTCGACCATGACCCACCTCCCATCACCAAACCGTCATCTCCCAGAGCATACAGAACCTCATCACCTCAGGAGGAGATCTCCCACCCACAGCTTCCAACCTCATTGTCCGGGATCCCCCACTGCCCGGTTCTACCTCCTTCCCAAGATCCACAAGCCTGACCACCCTGGCCGACCCATTGTCTCAGCATGCTCCTACCCCACCGAACTCATGTCTACCTACCTCAACATTGTCCTATCCCCCAGTCGAGGAATTACCCACATTCGTTTGAGACACCACTCACACCCTCCACTCCTCCAAGACTTCCCTTTCCCTGGCCCCCAACGCATCATCTTCACCATGGATATCCAATCCCTCTCCACCTCCATCCACCATGACCAGGACCTCCAAGCCCTCCGTTTCTTCCTCTCCCGACAACCACAACAGTACCCTTCCACCGACACTCTCATTCGGTTGGCTGAACTTGTCCTCACTCTCACAATTTTTCCTTCAAATCCTCCCACTTCCTCCTGACCAAAGGGGTAGCCATGGGCACCCATATGGGCCCCAGCTCTGACTGTCTCTTTGTTCGCTACGTAGAACAGTCCATCTTCCGTTGTGACAATGGCAGCACTCCCCACGTCTTCCTCCGCAACAATGATGACTGCATTGGCACCACATCGTGCTCCCTCGAGGAGTTTGAGCAATTCATCAACTTCACCAACACATTTCACCCTGACCTTAAATTTACCTGGACCATCTCAGACACCTCCCTCCCCTTCCTGGACCTCTCAATCCCCATTAATGACAATCGACTTGACAGCGACATTTTTTACAAACCTACCGACTCCCACAGCTACCGAGATTACACATCTTCCCACCCTACCGCCTGCAAAATTCCCAACCCCTATTCCCAATTCCTCGACCACCGCCGTACCTGCTCCCAGGTGGGCCTGTTCCACCATCGAACACACCAGATAGCCTCCTTCTTTCTAGATCGGAATTTCCCTTCCCACGTGGTAAAGGATGCCCTCCAACGCATCTCGTCCACATCCCGCACCTCCGCCCTCAGGCCCCACCCCTCCAACCGTAACAAGGACAGAACGCCCCTGGTGCTCACCTTCCACCCTACCAACCTTCGTATAAACCATATTATCCGCCGCCATTTCCTCCACCTCCAAACGGACCCCACCACCAGGGATATATTTCCCTCCCCACCCCTCTCCACTTTCCCTCCGTGACAATCTGGTCAGTTACATGCCCCCCAAAAACCCACCCTCCCTTCCTGGCACCTTCTCCTGCCACTGCAGGAATTGCAAAACCTGCGCTCACACCTCCTCCCTCACCACCATCCAAGGCCCCAGTGGAGCCTTCCACATCCAAAGTTTTACCTGCACATCCACCAATATAATTTATTGTATTCGTTGCTCCCTATGCGGTCTCCTCTGCATTGGGGAGACTGGACACCTCCTCGCAGAGCACATTCGGGAACATCTCTGGTACACCCGCACCAATCAACCCCACCGCCCTGTTACCCAACATTTCAACTCCTCCTTCCACTCTGCCGAGGACATGCAGGTCCTGGGCTCCCTCCACCGCCACTTCCTCACCACCTGACACCTGGAGGAAGAACGCCTCACCTTCCGCCTCAGAACACTTCAACCCCAGGGCATCAATGTGGACTTCACCAGTTTCCTCGTTTCCCCTTCCCCCATCTCACCCCACCTCCAGCCTTCCAGCTCAGCCCCGCCCTCACGACTTGTCCCAATGGCCTATCTCCCTTCCCACCTATCCATTCCACCCTCCTCTCTGACCTATCATCCCCATCCCCACTGCCATTCACCCATTGTACTCTTTGCAACCTTCCCCCATCCTCCACTCTGACCTATCACCTTCTTCCCCACCCCATTCACCTATTGAACTCTATGCTCCATTCTCCCCATCCCCACCCCCCTCTCATTTATCTCCCCACTCTGCAGGCTCCCGGCCTCTGTTCCTGATGAAGGGCTTTTGCCCGAAACGTCGATATCCTGCTCCTAGGATGCTGCCTGACCTGCCGTGCTTTTCCAGCACCAATCTAATCTAGACTCTGGTTTCCAGCATCTGCAGTCCTTGTTTTTACCTTATTGGAGGAGGAGACTACCATGAGAAGGCATGTTGTAGACACTGACGCAGATTACAGTGATAGGGATGGTAGTGTGGAATGCAGTACATTTGAAATATGTGGAGGGACTATCGGGAAGGGAGAAAGTGACAGCGATAGGATCTGTTATAGGAATTAACAATTATTGAAGACACTGGACCACAAGACATGCCATAGATGCACTGTTGCAGAGTAGTGAGCTTTAATATAACAGAACTTACATTGGAGTGGTGATTGAGCCTTGGGGTGTGTGTGTATACTGTGCTCCCCTCCAGTACTGTATATGTGTCATGTTGTGTGAACAGATGTTTGGAGCCCTCTCATTGTTCTTTGCTCTGTGCACTGTGGGTGACCTTACTTCACTACAGGATTTATTGAAGGCTCCAGATCTCCTTTCCCTTTGTCTCTCTCTGGCAGACCAACTGCATTCAATGAGGTGATGGACGATCCACCCAGCAGCTGGGAAGGCTATTGAGTCAGGCCTTTCCTGAGTACCTACAGGAGACAGAGAAATAGACAGAATGGGAAATTAAACAGATGCAGTGAGGGTTACAGATGGAGAATGGCACTGAGTTCCACAGAGATCTGGAAAATGGAGCGATATTAAGTAATAGTTCCAGGTTGCTGGAAGATGTCAGGATCACACAATTGTGTCAGAAGAATGGGGTTAGCTTCATGATGCCCTGGTATCAGTACTCAGGGATGAGCACCCAGTGAGCAGGTGAAGTAATGGCCTAGTGGTATTATTGCGAGAGAATGTATCCAAAACCTCAGCTAATGTTCAGGGGAGGCAGGATTGAATCCCACCATCTGAAAAGGATACATTTGAAATCAATAATTTTAAAAATAATAATTAACAATCCACAAATAAGTATGAAACCATTACTGATGTACAACAAATCCAAACACTTGTCCTTTAGAGAAGGACATCTGCCCATCCTCACGTGGTCTGCACGACATCCCCACAGCAAAGGGTTTGCCTCTCAATTACCCTCTGAAATGGCTGAGAAAGTCACTCAGTTCAAGGGCTTCTAGTGCTGGGCAAGAAAGGCTGGTCAGCCAGAGACTCACACATCCCATATCTGATTTTAGAAAAAAATCCATTAGGATGGTCCCCCTGGAACTGTGCTGGGACCAGTGTCCTGGCCAATCATGTCGGTAGGTTTATGGACAGGGCATTAAACTGACAGAGAGGATGCAGGAACAGGCTTCAGGAGAAAGGAGCTTTCCAAATCCATAGAAGAAAGGTGAAGTATGGGAGCAGCATGGGAATGTGGCTGAAGACAAGCATTCGGAACAGGATGGGACAGAGTTTAACTAAAATTGTACATCAGCAAATAGATATGTGACAGAAAATTGTGGAAGCGAGTATATTGTGTTTTTTTTTGAACGGACAACGTTGCTGCAATAAGGTCGATGGATTTGTGACACAGAGATAAAAGAGATTTAGACACCAGGCAGACATGGATACAGGGTGAACAAAAATATTCAGTGGTTCGTAATCTTGTGCAAACTCAGGCAAAATGGGCAACGCTAACAATAATGGATAACAAAGGCATTACAGACAAAGCATTTCGCCTCAGATCATGAAGTAGAGTCAGACTGAATGTACATTCTGGTTACTACTTGTCAAGGACACAAGCAGCAGAACAGTTTTAGCCACCGAACAGCATTTCATTGCTCATCACTGCATTAAACAGGAACTCATTGGAAATTTTTAACACAGGCATTGTGATAATTTTTGAAAACTTCCAAATTTGTATAATCTGGGACAATCACACGGACAACATTGATATTGGAAGAGGAGTTCGGATAATTTTTTTTCAGTGTTTCTTTGAAAAACACATTGTGCAACTGTTAAGGGAGATAACTATCGCAGAGCGACCGTGTAATGAAACTTAGTGAATGAGTAATGTCACCTGCAGAGATCCTTCGGGAAATTGTGATAAAGTGCAGTTTAAATAAATATAAAGTTTAAAGTGAATCACAGAAAGGACAAGCTACAATTAGAAACAAAAACAGCCAATGACATGAGTTTGAGAGGAGAACTGACCAAGGTAAACAGGCTAAACAGACTGAAATATGTGTCTGTAAATGAACAGTGGAAAACATTTGTAGGGACAATGCAAAATACTCAACAAAACCTCAGCAAGAAATTCCCACTGATCCCTCACTTAGGTCAAAAGGAATCATACTAGATCATGAGGCTGAGAAGATCACCAAAAAGTACTTAAAATCCTGAAGTGAGAGAGTGTTTTAGGATTAAATGTTAATGGATTGCAATGGGTCTGCTCGCAGGAGGAGGGCTGTGGGAAGGGCAGCCATGGTCAGGGTTTATTGACACGATAGGAACAGGGAGAGGTGAAGGTGCTGGAGGTGGTGAGAGTGGTCAGGGCCTGAATGGTGCTACAAAGCCAGTACGGATTGCTGCAGCTAGAGGGGTTTGCAGAGGTAGGGAGGGACATAGGTATTTTTATGTATACATTCATGGGATGTGGGAATCACTGCCTGGAAGTCTTCGAGGAGTGGAGGGTGTGAGTGGTCTCTTCAAACGAATGTGGGTAGCTCCTGGACTGGGGGATAGCACAATGTCGAGGTAGGCAGCCATGGGTTCGGTGGGGTAGGAGCATGCTGAGACAATGGGTCGGCCAGGGTGGTCAGCCTTGTGGATCTTGGGAAGGAGGTAGAACAGGGCAGTGGGGGATCCCAGACGATGAGGTTGGAAGCTGTGGGTGGGAGATCTCCTCCTGAGGTGATGAGGTTCTGTATGCTCTGGGAGATGACGGTTTGGTGATGGGAGGTGGGTCATGGTAGAGGGGCTGGTAGGAGGAGGTGCCTTTGAGTTGGCATCATGGCTTCAGCGGTGTAGAGGTCAGTGCACCAGACTACCACTGCACCCCCTTTATCTGCTGGTTTGATGGTGAGGTCGGTATTGGAGCAGAGGAAGTGGAGGGCTGAAAGTTGTGAGAGTGAGAGGTTGGAGTGGGGGAGGGGGTAGATAGGTTGAGGCGGTTAATGTCTCGGTGAAAGTTGGAAATGAAGAAATATAAGGCAGGTAATAGGCCAGCGCGGGGAATCCAGGTGGATGGAGTATATTGGAGGCCGGCAAAGGAGTCCTCAGAAAATAGGCGGGTGTCTTCATTGTAAATGTAAGCTCTGAGGCGGAGGTGGTGGAAGAAGTGTTCGATGTCACGGCGTGAATTAAATTCATTGATGTGTGGACGGAAGGGGATAAAGGTGAGGCCTTTGCTGAGGACTGATCATTCGTCCTCAGTGAGGGAGAGGTCAGGGAGAATGGTGAATACTCGGCAGGACTGGGAGCTGGTATCAAGCGGAGGTGTAGTGCTGGGGGAGGCGACGGAGCCTGTAACAGGAGTGGGTGTGGTGTTAGGGGGAATGGGGATGGAGTCATGAGCAGGGGTGGTGTTCCCCTCAGGATTCTGGGGGCAGGGATGGTGACAGTGGGACCTGGGGAAGGTGTCAGCAGAATGCAGATGAGTGGCGTTAGTGGGGGTGGAAGTGGTTGCAAACACAGCAGTGGGGGTCGTGGAAATCACTGAGTGTGTGACATCAGCGATGATCTGAGGGGCGCAAGTGACGTCACTTGTGGTGTATGAGGAATTGTGAGGGGCGGAAATGGCATTTACTTTATTTGAACCAATAATTTCCTGTCACAAATCTGTTTGACAATGCCGTATATTAATTAAACTCAGTCCCTTACTATTTCTTTCTTTTGGTCTTCATTCACATCTCCATGGTGTTCCAATATTTCAACCTTTCTCTTTGGACTTTGGAATTTCCATTCACCTCAGACCTCTCTCTCTCCTCATCTGTGTCCATTTATAGCACACTGTATAATCATGGTACCAGTGGGTCCAATTGCTGCCTTTGTCAGTGTCTCTCACTCTTGCAGCTACTCCAGATCCTGAGCCAACAGCATTCTCCACTCCAGAGGGAAGCAACTGCACAGGCCATGGATGGAGACTGGGAATTTACAGATCTCTGTGGGACTCAGTGCCATTCTCCCTGTGTACCCTTCATTGCCCATTAGTCTCATTTCCCATTCTGTCTACTTCTTTGTCTCCTGTAGGTATTCCTGATGTCCCTGACTCAGCAGAATTCCCAATTCCTGTCACGTCCATCACCACATTGAAGACAGTTGGTCAACCAGAGAGAGATGGAGAGTGAGATCTGGAGCCTTCAGTAAATCCTGCAGCCGGTAAGATCATTCACAGTAAAGAGCACAGGGAGGAGTTAGTGGACTTTAATTCAGACCCTAAGGGCATGATGTCGGAACAATGCTGAACAAGGAACATGAGAAAATTCTCAGCCTTCATTGTCACCATCTTGTCTGTAAATTCATCTGTTCCACAGAACCCTCCCTATGTCTGTCAGTTTCTCCATTGTCTGTTTCATCGATACCACATCCCCTACCTCTATCAGCCCCTACAATCCTGCTTATTCCTTTTAGCTCCTCATATCAGTAAAACTCTCAACGTTTCTGCTTTTGCCTTTAATCCCGGGTCCTGTCACATCTCTCCTTAACTGAAGAAAAACCATCTCGTCAGTTCCTTCAGCCATCCTGGTCAGTGTAGTCCTTTCCAGACCTGAAAAATCTCCCAGTCTTTGTGACTTTTTTGAACTCCTACCACCTTCATGATCTCTGTAACCTTCCTGTCACGACAACAAAAAAGCTCTGTACCTTAGTAACCTCCTCCAGCTGTGAGACTCCTCCTTGTCTCTGGGCATAAAGCAGAGTGACCCTGCTTCACTCATAAATTAGTTTCTGCATTTCTAATGATGACGATGAACTCTTCCTGTCTCTAAAACACACTCAGTCTCTGTCAACTCTGCTGGTCCCGATTGATGTAATTTCATTCAGTAACTACAAACCTTTATACCTTTAATCTCCTCCAGGCGCGACCACACAGTTTATTTCTATAACCTCTGTGAGTGGTAGAGTCATAGAGATGTACAGCACGGAAACAGACCCTTCGGTCCAACCTGTCCATGCCGACCATATATCCCAACCCAATCTAGTCCCACCTGCCAGCACCCGGCCCATATTCCTGCAAACCCTTCCCATTCATATATCCATCCAAATGCCTCTTAAATGTTGCAATTGTACTATCCTCCACCACATCCTCTGGATGCTCGTTCCACACACGTACCACCCTCTGCATGAAAAAGTTGCCCCTTAGGTCTCTTTTATATCTTTCCCCTCTCACCCTAAACCTATGCCCTCGGGTTCTGGACTCCCCGATCCCAGAGAAAAGACTTTGCCTATTTATCCTATCGTATCCATGCCCCTAATAATTTTGTAAACCTCTGTAAGGTCACCCCTCAGTCTGCGAAGCTCCCGGGAAACCGCCCCAGCCTGTTCAGCCTCTCCCTGTAGCTCAAATCCTCCAATCCTGGCAACATCCTTGTAAATCTTTTCTGAACAGTTTTAAGTTTCACAACAATTCTTCCGATAGGAAGGAGACCGAAATTGCACAAAATATTCCAACAGTGGCCAAACCATTGTGCTGTACAGCCACAACATGACCTCCCATCTCCTGTACTCAATACTCTGACCAATAAAGGAAAGCATACTAAATGCCGCCTTCACTATCCTATCTCCCTGCGACTCTACTTTCAAGGAGCTATGAACTTGAACTCCAAGGTCTCTTTGGTCAGCAACACTCCCTAGGACTTTACCATTACGTGTATATGTCCTGCTAAGATTTGCTTTCCCAAAATGCCGCACATCGCATTTATCTGAATTAAACTCCATCTGCCAGTTTGCCCATTGTCCCATCTGGTCCAGATCCTGTTGTAACCCTCCACTACACCTCCAATTTTGGTGTCATCTACAAACTTACTAACTATACCTCTTGTGCTCGCATCCAAATCATTTATGTAAATGACAAAAAGAATAGGGCCCAGCACTGATCCTTGTGGCACTGCACTGGTCGCAGGCCTCCAGTCTGAAAAACAACACTCCACCGCCACCCTCTGTCTTTTATCGTGGAGCCAGTTCTGTATCCAAATGGCTAGTTCTCCCTGTATTCCATGAGATCGAACCTTGCTAATCAGCCTCCCATGGGGGACCTTGTTGAATGCCTCACTGAAGTCCATATAGATCACATCTATCATCTGTCCTCCTCAATATTCTTTGTTACTTCTTCAAAAAACTCAATTAAGTTTATGAGACATGGTTTCCCACGCAAATGCCATGTCAACTATTCCTCATCAGTCCTTGCCTTTCCAAATACATGTGCATTTTGTCCCTCAGGATTCCCTCCAACAACGTGCCCACCACTGAGTTTAGGCTCACCGGTCTATAGTTCCCTAGCTTGACTTCACCATCCTTCTTAAACAGTGGCACCACTTTTGCCAACCTCCAGTCTTCTGGGACCTCACCTGTGATTATTGATGATACAAATATCTTAGCAAGAGGCCCAGCAATCACTTCTCTAGCTTCCCACAGAGCTCTCGGGTACACCTGATCAGTTCCTGGGGATTTATTCTCCTTTTACCGTTTCAAGACATCCAGCACTTCCTCGTCTGTAATCTGGACGTTTTGGAAGATGTCACCATCGATTTCCCTACAGTCTATATCTTCCGTATGCATTTCTACAGTAAATACTGATGCAAAATATTCATTTAGTATCTCCCCCATTTTTTGCGGCTCCACACAAAGGCCGCCTTGCTGATCTTTGTGGGGCCCAATACTCTCCCTAGTTACCCTTTTTTCCTTGATATATTTGTAAAAACCCTTTGCATTCTTCTTAATTCTCTTTGTCAGACCAATCTCATGTCCGCGTTTTGCCCTCCCGATTTCGCTCTTAAGTATACTCCTACTTCCTTTATACTCTTCGAAGGATTTACTCGATCTACCCTGTCTATACCTGACATATGTTTCCTGCTTTTTCTGAACCAAACACTCAATTTCTTTAGTCATCCAGAATTCCCAAGAATTACCAGCCTTCCCTTTCACCCTGTTAGGAATATACGTTCTCTGGATTCTCATTATCTCATTTCTGAAAGCTTCCCATTTTCCAGCCGTCCCTTTAGCTGCGAACATCTGCCTCCAATCAGCTTTCAAAAGTCTTGCCTTATACCGTCAAAATTGGCCTTTCTCCCATTTAGAACATCAACTTTTAGATCTGGTCTATTCTTTTCCATCACTATTTTGAAACAAATAGAATTATGGTCGCTGGCCTCAAAGAGCTCTCCCACTGACAGCTCACTCACCTGCCCTGCCTTATTTCCTAAGAGTAGGTCAAGTTTTGCACCTTCTCTAGTAGGCACATCCACATACTGAATCAGAAAATTGTCTTGTACACACTTAAGAAATTCCTCTCCGTCTAAACCTTTAACACTATGGCAGTCCCAGTCAATGTTTGGAAGGTTAAATCCCCTACCATACCTACCCTATTATTAGATTAGATTAGATTACTTACAGTGTGGAAACAGGCCCTTCGGCCCAACAAGTCCACACCGCCCCGCCGAAGCGTAACCCACCCATACCCCTACATGTACATCTACATCCACCACTTACCTAACACTACGGTCAATTTAGCATGGCCAATTCACCTGACCTGCACATCTTTGGACTGTGGGAGGAAACCGGAGCACCCGGTGGAAACCCACGCAGACACGGGGAGAACGTGCAAACTCCACACAGTCAGTCGCCTGAGGCAGGAATTGAAACCGGGTCTCCGGCGCTGTGAAGCAGTAGTGCTAACCCCTGTGCCACCGTGCTGCCCACAATAGCTGAGATCTCCTTACAAGTTTGTTTAGCAATTTCCTTTTGACTATTGGGGGGTCTGTAATACAATCCTAATAAGCTGATCATCCTTTTCTTATTTCTCAGTTCCACCCAAATAACTTCCCTGGATGTATTTCTGGGAATATCCTTCCTCAGCACAGCTGTAATGCTATCCCTTATCAAACATGCCACTCCCCTTCTCTCTTGCCTCCCTTTCTATCCTTCCTGTTGCATTTGTATCCTGGAACATTAAGCTGCCAGTCTTGCCCATCCCTGAGCCATGTTTCTGTAATTGCTATGAGATCCCAGTCCCATGTTCCTCACCATGCCAAGAGTTAATCTGCCTTCCCTGTTCGGCCCCTTGCATTGAAATAAGTGCAGTTTAATTTATTAATCCTACCTTGTCCCTGCCTGTCCTGACTGTTTGACTCACTTCTGTTCTCAGCTGTACCTGTCTCAGATCGAGCTCCCAAAATCCTCCCTGTGATTGTTATCACGTCCCATCCCTGCATTCCTCCAAATCCCTGTAAAGTCCTCCCATTCCTAAAACCTGCCCTGTATCTGTCACCTGTCCGAGCTTCCACAACCCTCCTTATCTCTGTAAGACACCATCCCACCACCCACCCCTGTCCCAGTTACTACATCTCGCTGTATCACTAAATGCCAGTAGTCACTATAATATCAGAGTAAGGTTTGAAATCAGGAATACTGTACTGGGTTGATGATCAGTCGTGATCATATTGAATGGTGGGACTGACTCTGTGGTCAAATGGCTGATACCTGCTCTTCTTTCCTGTGCTTCTCTATAAACTTACTATCTATATAACCTCCTTCAGTCCCCACAGCCCTCCCTATCTTCATAAACTCCTTCAGTCCCCACGACTCTTCCTATCCATGTAATCTGAATCATTCCCCACAAACCTCCCTAACTTCATAACCTCCAAAAGGCCCCACGACCCTCCCTATCTCCATTATCTCAGCCTGACCCAACGACCCTCCCGTTCAGAGTAACCTTCTTCAATCCCCATGATCCTCCTGATCTGTGCAACCTCCTTCAGGCCCAACAGCCCTGCAGATCTCTTTGGCCCCTTTCAAGCCCCACAACACGCCCTATCTCCATAATGTTCTTCAGTCACCACTGCACTCTCTGTGTCCATAATCTCATACAGTCCCTACATCATTCCCTATCTCCATAATGTCCTTCAGTCCCCACGACCCTCCTTATTCCCAAAACATCTATTACCTGTTGAACCTGTAAGCAACATTTTTCAGATTGATAAACACGAACTCCCATAACCCTTTCTGCTGCCAGTCTGAAACCAAACAGTGTTAGCCTGATAGTAGGTCGGGAGCTGAAATATGTTTGAAAGGATATGTCAATGAACAATAACTGGACCCTTAGAAACGTTTTAATAAAAAGAGAATGTGTTTTTGAGCCTGTTGGATTGTATTTTTATTGGTGAGAATATAAATGGCAGAATAGATACGGGTGTAGGGGTGGTTGTACCGAGGAAACGGTTTATTTGAATTTTCAGAAACCTTAACACAAGTTTCGGTTAGGGCGAAGGAGTAACTTGTTAGAGAATAGGGTACCTTTACTGTCAGGAGGTGGGTGAGATATTAGACAAAATAGTGTTGTCAGAATTTACTGTGGAGAAAGACATGGAAGCTCAGGAAGTTGGGGAAATAAATAGTGATGTCTTTGAAAGAATCCTCAACAGAGAAGAAAAAGTGCTGCAATCTTAAAACAAATAAAGGTAGATCAATCCGCAGTCACCTGTTAGGTTGATCCTAGAATATTGTGGGATTCTGGGGAAGAGATTGCAGTGTCCCTAACAGAGATATTTATATTATCAACAGACACAATGGGTTACCGGAAGACTGGAGGGTGTTCCATCACTTAAGGGCTTCAGGGAGCAGCCAGGAAATCACAGCCCAGTGAGCCAGTGATGGGTAAGTTGGTGGAGGAGATTCTGAGAGAAAGGAGCTACATATATTTGGAAAGGCAAGGGCTGATTAGAGACAGTCAGCATGTCTTTGTGAGTTGAAAACCGTGTTTCACAAACCGGATTGACTCTTCGAGGAGTTGACCAAGAGATAGATGAATGCAGAGCAGTCAGCGTTATCTACATGAACTTCAGCAAAATATTTGACAAGGTTCCAAAGGATGTAGAACATCTAGTCAAGAGGAAGAAGGAAGCTAACCTAAGGTTGAGGAACCAAGGATCAGAAGCAGGGCTCTCGAGAGTTACATGGGGCAGCACGGTGACTCAGTGGTTAGCACTGCTCCCTCACAGCACTAGGGACGCGATTTCAATTCCAGCCCCAGGCAACTGTCTGTGTGGAGTTTGTACATTCTCTCCATGTCTGCGTGGGTTTCCGACAGGTGCTCGGGTTTCCACCCACAGCCCAAAGATGTGCAGGTTAGGTGAATCAGCCGTGCGTTGTTCAAGAATGGGAATCGAGATAATCCTGGGAATCACAGACCTGTCAGTCTTCTGTCTGTGATGTGCAGATTATTGGAGAGGACTCTGAGATACAGGATTTATGATTCCTTGGAAAATCATAGTATGATTAGAGAAAGTCAGCATGGTTGTGTAAGGGACAGGTCTTGCCTCACAAATCTTATTGAATCCTTTGAGAATGTGACAAAACACATTTATGTCTCATTGAGAAAGTACAGAGCATGGGATACCTGGAAACCTGCCTGTCTGGATACAGAATTCCTGGCCCATGGAAGACAGAGGGTGATGACAGATGGAAATCATTCAGCCTGGAGCTTGGTGACCAGTGGTTTTCTGCAGAGAGCGGTCAAAAAATCTCTGCTCTTTGTGATTTTATGAATGACTTGGATGTGTGAGTGGAAGAGTAGGTAAGTAAGTTTGCCAATGACACGAAGGTTGGTCGAGTGGTGAATAGTGTGGATGTCTGCTGGAGGTTGCAATGGGACATTGACAGGATGTAGAGCTGTGCTGAGAAGTGGCAGATTAAGTCAAATCTGGAAAAGTGTGAAGTGATTCATTTTGGAAGGTGAGACTTGAATGCAGAATACAGGGGTAAAGGCAGAATACTGATTAGCATGGAGGAACAGATGGATCTTGGATTTCATGACCAGAGATCAATCAAATCTGCCACCAAGCTGATAGTGTTGTTATGAAAGAATATGTTGTATTGGCTTTCATTAGCTGGGGGATTGAGTTTTAAAGCCACAAGGTTATGCTGCAACTCTATACAGTCCTGTTTTGATCCCAATTCGAATATTGTGTTCAATTTTGGTCCCTTCATTAGAGGAAGGATGTGGAAGCTTTAGAGAGGGTAAAGAGGAGATTTACCAGGATGCTACCTGGACTGGAGGGCATGTCTTATGAAGAAAGGTTGAGGGAGCTAAGGCTTTTCTCATTGGAGTGAAGAAGAGTGTGGTGTGATTTGGTAGAGGTGAACAAGATGGCGTGAGGCAAAGATAGAGTGAACAGTGAGAGACCTCTTTATCCCATGGCATACATGGTACAAGGGGGCATAATTTTAAGGTGATAGGAGAATGGGTGAGGGGAGATTTCAGATGTAGGTTCTTTACACAGAGAGTGATAGGTGGGTGGAACGGGACATTTTAACAGACTCTTGGATAGGCACATGGATGATAGCAAAATGAAGGGTATGTAGGTTAGTTTGATCTTACAGTCAAAGATGGGCATGGCATCATGACCAAAGGGTCTTGTGCTGTACTGTTCTGTGTTCTACATTCTGTATGGTAAACCGGGTAATAAGCTCAGATCAATGTTAAAGGATATAGCATTCAGGAGAAGCTAGTCACCTGGATACAAAATTGGGCTTGATGGTAGGAGACAGAGGGTGATGGGAGACATGTTGCCTTTCTGACTCGAGACATATGACCAGCGGTGAAGTGGGTCCCCTGTTGTTTGTCATTTGGATAAATGGTTTGGATGGGAATATTGGTTTTGTGGTAAGTAAGTTTTTTGAGTTACACTGAAATTGTTGGTAAAGTGGACAGTGAAGAAGGTCATCTGTGTTGCAACAGGATGAACTGTACTGCTGGGATAGTGGGCTGAAGAATAGCAGATGGAGTTTCATTAGATAAATGTGAGGTGTTCCATTTTGGTGAAACAAACGAGGGTGGGACTTGTACAGTTAATGTTCGGGCCCTGGGTAGTGTTGTCAGTCAGAGACCCAGGGATGCAGGTAGACAGTTCTTTGAAAGTGGTGTCACAGGTAGACAGGTTGGTGAAGCAGGTGTTTGGGATGGTTACCTTTTTTGGGCAGAGAATTGAGAGTAGAAGTTGGGATGTCACGTTGTGGCTGTAAAGGACGTTGGTGGGACCACCAGAAAAGCATTGTTGACCAGTAGGAAGTACTCATCTGGTTCACTTACGTTCCTGAGGGAAGAACATCTGACATTCTAACCTGGTCTGACTTGCATGTGACACCAGACCCACAGGAAAATGGCTGACTCTGTGCTATACTCTGGATAATTAGCAGTGGGGCAAAGAATGTTGGTCCAATCAGTGAAACCCTCATCCCATGAATAAATAAATAAAAATACATATATCCCTCCCTACCTCTGCAAACCCCTCCAGCTGCAGCAATCCAGACTGGCTTTGTAACACCGTTCGACCCTGACCCCTCTCTGTAACACTCTCACCACCTCCAGCACCTTCACCTCTCCCAATCCCTTTTGTGACATAAAACCTTGACAATTATTCATTCGTCCATCTGACCTCCTCCTGCGAGCGGGCCCTTTGCAATCCCTTTAAAACTTACTCCTAAAACGTTCTCTCACTTCAGGATTTTAAGTACTTTTTGGTGATCCTCTAAGCCCAATAATCTAATATGATCCTTTTCACTTGAGTGAGGGACCGATGTGGATTTCTTGCTGAGGATTTATCTGTTTCAAAGGAATGTCCTTTTGTTGACTATTTTGCATTGTCCCTTCAAATGTTTTCCACTGTTCACTTACAGACACATATTTCAGCCTGTTTAGCCTATTTACCTTGGTCAGTTCTCCCCTCAAACTCATGTTATTAGTTATTTTTGTTTCTAGTTGTAGCTTGTCCTTTCTGTGATTCACTTTAACACTTTATATTTCTTTAAACTGCACTTTATCACAATTTCGCAGGGGATCTCTCCCGGTGACATTACTCATTCACGAAGTTTCATCACACAATGGTCGCTCTGAGATCGCACTCCTGCCTCACAGCACCAGGGCCCCAAGTTCGATTCCAGCCGCGGGCGACTGTGTGGAGTATGCACATTCTCCCTGTGTCTGCGTGAATTGCCTCCGGATGCTCCGGTCCGGCGAATTGGCCATGCTCAATTGCCCATAATGATAGGTGTATTAGGTCGAGGGAGATGGGTCTGAGTGTGTTACTCTTCGGAGGGATGGTGTGGACTGGTTGGTTCGAAAGGCCTGTTTCCACACTGTCGGTAATCTAAGGGATTGTGTTTTTTGTGCATCAGCAATGGTTTCATATTTGTTAATGGATTGTTAATTGCTATTTTTAAAATTATTGATTTTAAATTCCACCATATCTTATGATGGGATTCAAACCTGCCTCACCTGAGCATTAGCTGATGTTTTGGACAAATGCCCTAACAATAATGTTACTAGGTCATCACTTCACCTGCTCACACGTTGCTCATCCCTGAGCACTGATACATGAAACTAAACCCATTCTTGCAACATGATTGTGTGATCCTGAAGTCTTCCAGCACGCTGGTGATATCACTCAGTCTCTCTCCATGTGGTATCCCTCACTGTGTGGGTCTAATTGCTGCCTCTGTCAGCGTCTCTCACTCTTGCAGCTACTCCAGATCCTGGGCCAGCAGAATTCTCCACTCCAGAGAGACGCAACAGCACAACCCAGGGATGGAGTTTGGGATTTTCCAGATATCTGTGGGGCTCATTTCCATTCTCCATGTGTAACCCTCACTGCATCAGTCTAATTTCCCATTCTGTCTACTTCTCTGTCTCCTGTAGGTACTCAGGAAGTTGCTGACTCAGTAGACTTCCCAACTGCTGTGTGTCTCATCCATCACCTCCTTGAAGATTGTTGGTCAGCCAGAGAGACAAAGGGAAGGGAGATCTGGAGCCTTCAATAAATCCTGGAGTGAGGTCAGATCACTCACAGTGCACAGAGCAGGGAGCAATGAGAAGGCTCCAAACATTGGCTAACAAGACATGACATAGATACAGTGCTGGATGGGGAGCACAGTCTAGACACACCCCGTGCTCAATTACCACGTCTACTTTAACTTATGTTGCACTAAGACAGCATCGAGAGTTCAGAGTTATCAATCCAGGCCTGCGCTGTCTTAGTGAGCATCAGTACAACAGAGGGGAGAGTAGGCCTCCAACGAGAGGTTGGGAATGCTGCCTGGGATCTTTCTATTCTGTGTTCTCCCTCCAACACTGTACTCAGACTCAGTACTCTGCAACATTGTATCTATGGCATGGCTTGTGCACGAGTGTCTTCAGTAATTTTTGACTCCTATAACAGTAGTTGTCCCTGGAACGTGTTCCATTCCCGATAGTCCCTCCACATATTTGAGACGTACGGCATACCAGACTACCATCCCTATCGCTGTAACTTGCTTCAGTGTCTACAACGTGTCCTATTCTGGTACACTAATCCTCTTTAGAGTGATACACCACGGAAACAGAACTTGTGGTCCAACTCCTCAATGCTGCCCATGTAACCTAAACTGAATGAGTCTCATTTGCCTGCATTTCGCCCTTATCTCTTCAAACCTTCTCCTCTCCATGTACCTGCCCAAATGTCTTTTCCATGCTGTAATTGTTCTTGTTTCTTGCCTGTGGCAGCCTGTTCCGTTTATGCACCATCCTCTGTGGATAATGTTCCCCCTCAGCTTCCTCTTTAAATCCTTGCTCTCTCACCTCCCGTTTATCCCAGCTGGTTTTGGACTCACCTACCGTTGGTTATTCACCATTCTTAGGGTCAACCTGTGGCCTCCTCTGCCCAAGGGAAATATTTAGGACAATATTACAAATATCTCCAACGTATGTAACAAAGTACTGGCCAATGTCTGCAAATGTGCCAAATGTCGCTTTCCCCACCCTGTCCACCAGGTATGACACTTCCGAGGAAAAATGTAACTTGCACCCCCTGGTCTCTCTCCCTCTCCCTCTCCCTCTCTGTTCGACAACCCTGGCAGAGCCCTTCCATTAACTGTATTAGTCCTCCCTGGTTTGTCTTAACAAAATCCAACACCTGAATTAAACTTCATCTTTCATTCCTTGGCCCACTGGCCCAGTTGATCAACATCCCCTTTGATAACCGTATTTACTGCCCACTACACCATTCATTTTGTCATCAACAAACTTTCACACAATCACTCCTAAATTTTCAACCAAATCGTTTATGTAGATGATGCACATCAGTGGACCCAGCCCTGATCCTTTCTTCAATAATGGAATCAAACCATATTCTTGTCATAGAGCCATACAGCATGGAAACTGACCCTTCAGTTGATACCCACCATAATCTAAAACTAAACTCTTCCCAGCTGCCTGTTGCTGGCCCATATCACTCCAACCTTTCCCTAGTCACCTGTTTATCCAAATATCTTTTAAATGTTGTAATTGTACCCACATCAACCCCTTTCTCAGGAAGTTCATTCCACATATCAAACCACCCTCTGTGTAGCAAATTGCCCCATATATCTTTTTTGAACATCTCTCTCCTCGAACCTTAAAAATATGGTCCCTCCTCTTGAGACTCCCCCTCCTGAGGAAAAGGCAACTACCATTAAATTGATCTATAAATCACTTTTTTTTCATAAGCTTTGAAAGCATCATGTCTCAACCCCCAGGCTCCAGTGAAAAAAGACTCAGCCTATCCAGCCATTTTTCAGAACTCAAGCCTTCCATACCCAGCAATATCCTGGTAAATCTCTTCTGAACCCCCTGCAGCTTAATAATATCCTCCCTATAACTAGGCGACCAGAACTGGATGGAGTATTGCAGAACAGGCCTCATATATGACTGTACAATCTCAACATGACGTCCCAAATCCTCCACTCAATGAACTGAGCAATAGTCAAGCATGCCAAGCACTGTCTTATCCATCCTGTGATGCAAACTTCAAGAATTATGTACCTGAACCCGGAGGTCTCTCTGCTCTAAAACACTGACTGAGGCCCAAACATTAATTGTATAAGCTCTCCCCTTGTTTGTTTTACAAAATGCATTACCTCGCATTTATTCAGATTGAATTCCATCTACCGTTTTTCAGCCCATTCACCCATTTCATCAAGATCCCTTTGTACTCTCAGAAAACATCCTTCATTGTCCATGATGCCACCCTCCAGCCTGCCAGCCCATCACAAATGGCTGTCTGTAGTACACATACCTTTGCTAGGGGCTCCACAATATCTTCCCTTGCATACCACAGTGTCCTGTGATACACTTAATCAGGTGCTGGGACTTGCCAAAGTTTTGTGTTGTAAAACCTCCAGCACCACCTCTTCTATAAAATGCACTCTTTTAAGTCATCGAGATACACAGCATAGAAACAGACCCTTCGGTCCCCAACTCGTCCAGGCTTACCAGAAGATCTAAATAAATCCATTCCCTTTTCCAGCATTTGGCCCATATACGTCTTCACCCTTACTATTCTGATGCCCATCCAGATACCTTTTAAATGTTGTCATTGTATCAGTCTCCATTACTTTCTCAGCTCATTCCATACACACATCACCATGTGTGTGAAGAAGCTGTCCCTTCAGTCGCTCTGTAAACCATTCACCCCTAACCTTGAACTTCTGCCCTCTAGTTTTGGACTCCCCAACTTCTGGGAAAAGGCCTTGAATGCTTACCCTATCCATGCCCCTCATGTTTATATAAACCTCTGTAAGTTCATCCCTCAGTCTCCGATTCTCTAGTGACAGTAACCCCAGTTTATTCACCAACAACCCGGGCAATATCTTGTTAATCTTTTCTGAGCCCTTTTCTCACGACATCCTTCCTGTAGCAGAGAGATTTGAATTGCAGAGAACTCCATTTGTGGTCTAACATATTACTCTTGTTCCATGAGTTCCCCAGTCTTTCTCCACAGTAAGTTCTGGAGTGAAAAAAAATGGTTTACGATCTGAGCAAATATCCTGCAGTTCCAAACAACGATGGCCTGATTCATCTTTAATTGACACTATTTTGTCCCGAGTTAATTTTGCACTCTGAATATACTGATACAATCACTTTTGGATTCCCCTTTCCTTCTCTGCTGAGGCCATTTCATTTAGCCTTTCTCCATTCCTGTTTTCTACTCAAAGTATATTCCTATAGCCCCTGTATATCCACAGGGATTCCCTTGATCCAGCTGGCTATACCTGACGTGCCCCCTTTTCCTTGACCAGACCTTCAATAGACAGCCAGTGATTCCTAATGCTGTCAGCATTGACCTGCACACAAACAGGAACATGCTGGCGCTGATCGATCACTTTATCTCACTTTTAAAATATTCTCTTTTGCCAAACTTCCCTTTCTCTGTAAACAATTCCTTTCCCCAGTCACATTTTGAAAGTTCCTGGCTAATACGATCAAGATTGGTCAGGCTCCATTTTATAGCTTGCACATGTGGACCAAGCCTGTCCTTTTCCAAAGCTGTTTTCAAACTGCAATAACTGTGGTCATTTTGGCAAAACGCTTTCCCACTCACATCTCAGTCCCTTTCCCTACCTTAATTCCCAAGGGGAGGTCAGGTTTTGCCCTTTCTCTTTTCCGGCCATTTACATATTGATTGGGAGTTTTCTGGAACACAATTACCAAATTCCTCCCTTAAACACTAAACACTGGCAGTCCCAGTCTAGGTTTGGAAAGTTCAAAAACCGTACCATAACAGCCCTCTTATTATGGTTGATATTTAAGATGCCCCGACATATTTGTTCCTCTGTCTGCCACAGGTTATTCGGGGTCAGCAGTCCGATCGTATCAAAGTGATGACCCATTCTTATTTCTAAGTTCCACTAACATAGCTTCACTGGGCGATCCTACAGGAATATCCTCTCTAAGGCTTGCTGTGATGATTAATGCAAACAAAACCAACCACCACACGTCTTCTCTTGCCTCCCCTTAGTGTAGCATCTCTACATTGAAAAAATGAACTGCCAGTCTTGCCCCTCTCTCAGCTGTGTTTCTGTAATAACTATAATATCCCAGTCCCATGTTCTAATCAATGCCTTGAGTTCATCTTCCTTAGCTGTCTGGCCCCTTGCATTGAAATAAATGCAGTTTAATCATCAATTTTCCCCCATTCCCTGCTATGTTCTTGCCTGCCTTGTCTGCTGAAATTGCTGTCTTTAACTCGTGTACCAGCCTCAATCTTCTTACTGGCCTTACGTTTATTTAAGGTCCAATACCCTGCCAGACTAGGTTATATCCTCTCAAGCAGCTCTAGCAATTCACCCCACCAGGATATGTGTCCCTCTCCCGCTCCGAGTTGAAGTGACTTTCCCACCCTGTCTCCCTGTGCTGACACCTTCAGGGATCTATGGAGTTGTCCACCATGGTCCCTGTATTCCTCAGTACTCCGCAAGGACCTACCATTTATTATGTCTGTACTTCGCCAATCGTACCTCCCACAGGGTATTCCCTCACTTCAATCAGAACTAAACTCTGCTTAGATTATCATCCGATCGACATCGGACTGCAGACAGAGACCATCCTCCTCACTGTGAACAACACCCTCACCTTTCATGTCATCTGCAAACCGACTAATGATACCTTCTGCTTTCACATCCGAGTTATTAATGTTCAATGGTTCCTGCACAGATCTCTGTGGTACACCCGATGAAAGTATTCTATCCACCAATTTTGCATCCAATTTGCCAACTTACCTTGGAACCCAGTCCTTTTGGACCAGCCTTCCATGTTGGATCATGTTTAAGGACTTATTCAAGTCGATGTAAACCACATCATCTGCACAGCCCTCATCAATATACTTAAGCACCACTTAAAAAAAACTGAACTGAATTCCTCAGACAGTATCTTCCTCTGCCAAATCCGTGATGACTAAACTGAGTTGATCCTTACCTTTGCAAGTGTCGATTCATCCTCACAGTAGTTTCCAATAATTTTTCTCCCCCTGCTGTAATACTATCTGCTCTGTAATTACCTGGCCTCTCCCTGCTGCCCTTCCTGAATAAAGGAACCACATTAGCGATCCTCCAGTCATTCAGCACTTCACCTGTGGCCAGCAAAGTATGAAATATATCCACCAGTGCCCCAACAATCTCTGGGCAATTAGCATGGGGTTAAAGAATCCTTTTCCAGGCAATGACACCCACATCCCATGAATAAATAAAAAAAAATACCTATGTCCCTCCCTACCTCTGCAAACCCCTCCAGCTGGACCAATCCGTACTGGCTTTGTAACACAGTTCAAGTCGTGACCACTCTCTGTAACACTCTCACCACCTCCACCACCTTCACCTCTCCATGTTCGTATCGTGTCAATAAACCTTGACAACGATTCCCCTTCCCATTGCCCTCCTCCTGAGAGCAGACCCACTGCAATCCCTTTAAAACTCACTCCGAAAACTCTCTCTCACTTCTGGATTTTAAGTACTTTGTTGTGATCCTGTCAGCCTCATAATCTAATATGATCCATTTTGTCCTGAGTGAGGGACGGTGGGGATTTCTTGCTGAGTTTTTGTCTGTTTCAGTGGAATGTCCTTTTGTTGAGTATATTTCACTGTTCCTTCAAATGTTTTCCACTGTTCATTTACAGGCACATATTTCATTCTGTTTTGCCTGTTTATCTTGGTCAGTTCTCCTCTCAAACTCATGTAATTGGCTGTTTTTGTTTCTAGTTGTAGCTTGTCCTTTCTGTGTTTCACTTTAAAACTTTATATTTCTTTAAACTGCACTTTATCACAATTTCCCACAGGATCTCTCCAGGTGACATTACTCATTCACTAAGTTTTATCACACAACAGTCTCTCTGAGACAGTTACGTACCTCGCCATTTGGACAATATGCTATTCTAAGAAACACTGAAAAAAATTCTCCGAACTCCCCTTCCAATATCACTGTTGTCAGTGTGATTGTCCCAGACTTTGTGAATATTGACGTTTCACTAAATGTTCCCCATGCCTTTATTAAACATTCCAATGAATTCCTCTTTATTGCAGTGACGAGCCATGAAATGCTGTTCGGTGGGTGGTCTAAAACTGTTCTGCTGCTTGTGTCCTTGGCAAGTAGTAGCCAGAATTTACATTCAGGCTGACTCTACTTCATGATCTGATGCCAAATGCTTTGTCTGTAATGCCTTTCTTACCCATTATTGTTAGTGTCGTCCATTTTGCCTGAATTTGCACAAGGTTGTGAACCATTGAATATTTACGTTCCACCTTTTGTTCGCCCTGTAACCACATCTCTCTGGTGTCTAAATCCCTTTTATCTCTGTGTCACAAATCCTTCGACCTTTTCGCAGAGACTTTGTCCATTAATAAAAAACATAATTTACTCGTTCCCACAATTTCCTGTCACAAATGGATTGGCTGATCTACAGTTTTAGTTAAAGTTTGTCCCATCCTGTTCCTTTCTGTTGTCTTCGGTCACATTCCCATGCTGCTCTGATGCTTCACGTTTTCTCTTTGGATTTGGAAAGCTCCTTTCACCTGAAGCCTGTTCCTGCACCCTCTCTGTCAGTTTAAAGTCCTGTCCATAAATCTACCAACGTGATTGGCCAGGACATTGTTCCACTGGAACTGAGCTGGGACCAATCTGAATGGATATTTTTAAAAATCAGGTAGGGGATGTGGGTATCTCTGGCTGACTAGCCTTTATTGCCCATCCCTTGCTGCCCTTGAGCTGAGCAGCTGGCTCGCCCATTTCGCAGGGTAATTGAGAGGCAAACACTTTGCTGTAGGTATGTCGTGCAGACCACATGAGAGTGAACTGTTGTCTTTCTATGAAGGTCAAGTGTTTGGATTTATATCAATACTTATTTATGGATTGTTAATTCCAATTTTTAAAACATATATTCATTTAAAATTCCACATGGTTAGATGTTAGAAAAAAGAAGGGGGCGGGTGGTCATTTTGTTGGGACTGTATTGTAGATTGTCGTAGACCCAACAGATACCAGAGGAGCAGCTGTGTAGAGAGATTGCAGATAAATATAGGAATAATAGAGGAGTGCAGGCTGGAGATTTTAATATTCCCTGTATTGACTGAGTATAAAAAGAACTGGCCGGAGGCCAATTTTTCAAATGTGTCCAAGGAAGGTTTCTAAATCATTATGCAGAGGGCCCTTCTCTACTCAGGCGGGTGCAACACTGGACCTCGCCTCAGATAACGAGGTCGGGAAAGTGACTGAAGAGTCATTCAGAGAGCACTTTGGGTCCAGTGCCCACAACTGTCTTCGTTTTAACATAGTTATGGAAAAAAATCAGCAGGTCCACAGATTGAAGAGGAAAACTGCAATAGGGCCACGTTTGGGGCCACTCTGCAGGATCTGGCCAGCGTCAATGCTGTGAAATTAAAATTGCACAACGCCCAGTTATAATCCAACTCGCTTTGGAAGCGCTGGTGATCACTGTAACAGATGAAAGGCTTAAACTAAATTTGTTTGATATTATATTCCATAACATTGCCATCCTGTTCCTATAAATTCTGTACCTTAGGATTGTGCTCCACAACCACCTGGTGAAGAAGCAGTGCTCTGAAAGCTAGTGCTTTCAAATAAACCGGTTGGACTGGAAACGAATATCGGGTGATTTTTAACTTTGTCCACCCCCAGTCCGACACTGGCACCTCCACATTATGATTCTAATCGATTGGGTGAGTCTGTTTGAAGGAAAAGGATCAACTGGCAAATGGGAGGCTTTTCAAAGTGTGATCTCAAGAATCCAGGGCCAATATGCCCCATTGGGATAAAGGGAAAAGCTGGCAGGGTTAGGGATCCTTGGCTGATGAGGGATAATAAGGCTCTAGTCTTGAAATGAAGACTGCATGCATTGGGTTTAAGATTTCCGTATCTACATATTCTTAAAGACACGATCAATCTGTGGAGACCCTACAATCCTCTCAGTTCCTGTCACACTCCCAATCTGCAGAAGTCATTCCAATGTCTGTGGCTCTTTCAATACAGCTCCTACAAGACCCACTATCTATGTGATATCTTTTCATTGCCAGCACCCACCCTGTCAATGTAAGCTCCTTCAGTGTCTCCATCCATCTACTCATTTCCACAATCTTCTCCAGCTCTTCCATGTGTAAACATCACCCTCCCCTACAACCCTTCCCAATCTGACCAAACTGGAGGAGGTTACTAATGCTCCCTAATCTATGAAACTGTCTCCAACCAAAATTGCTGTCTTTATCACTTGGAGAATCTGTCTGATTCCACACCCACTTCATCTAAATAACCTGCAGAACCTAAGCCTTCCTGTGTCTATAAACATCTTCAGTCACGACTACCCTCCATACGTCTATTTGTTTTTCCAATCTGTACAACCCACTTTATCTCTGTACTCAGCTCCATTCACCTGAAACATTCCTGTCTGTGTAAAACACCCCATCCTACCAACATCCTTATCCCTGTAAACTGCTCCATTCCTCCCAACCTCCCCATGTCCATGAACTCCTGTAGGCCCGACAGCTCTTCACATTTCTGTAACCTCCTGTGGCTCTATGCTCCTCCCTCCCTGTGAAAGCACCTCCAGTCCCCACAATTCTCGCAGTCTGGTCATCTGCTCCAGATAAGACCATTGCTGTCTCTGTTACCTCATACAACTTTAGCAACGCTACCTATTTGTGTCACTTCATTCAGATCGCATCCTCTCCCGCTTCCCGAAACCTCTTGCTGCCATCATAACCCTTGCTATTTTGAACATGGAATAGCACATTCCAGTACAAGCCCTTCTGCCCTCAATATTGTGCTTGCCTTTTATCTTACTCTGAAGATGAAACGGACCTACATATTACTATCATTGATGTGCCTATCCAAGAGTTGCTTAGATGTCTGTAATGTGTCTGAATCTACGACCACGGCTGGCAGTCCATTCCACGCACCCCCCACACTCTGTGTAAATAACGTACCAGTCCCTTCCATGGCGACAGGATATCCCAACCCAATCTAGTCCTACCTGCCAGCACCTGGCCCATATCCCTCTGATATCTAAGCTAAACCTTCCGCCAATTACCTTAAACGTATGTCACCTTGTGATAGTCATTTCGCCATGGGAAGTAGTCTCTGGTTATCCACTCTATCTATGCCTCTCATTCCCTTGTACACCTCTATCAAGTCACCATTCTTCCTCCTTCTCTGTGATCAGAAAAGCCCTCGCTTCCACAACCTACCTTCTATGGGCATGCCCTCCAGAAAAGGCAGCATCCTGCTAAATCTCCTCTGCACTGTCTTTAAAGCTTCCATGTCCTTCCTATAATGAAGCGAACAGAACTGTTCACTATATTCGAAGTGTGGTCTAACTGGGGTTCTGTAGAGCTGCAGCAAAATCTCACATCTCTTAAATTCAATCCCCTGCTAATGAAAGGCAACCCACCATCCGCATTCTTAACAGCCTGTCAACTTGGGTGGGAACCTGAGGGACACAGGATCCCTTTGTTCCTGCACGCTGCTAAGAATCCTGTCTTTAACCACGTAAAGATTTTCTGCAGAATCCTCCAGTCTAAAACTATCGCTATCATTGTAAGTTCCTCCAGTCCCTACAACACTCATAAACTGTGAAACCTCCTCAAGTCCATATATTCCTTATGTCTGCAAAATCCTCCCGTCATGATGTCCCTCTTTCTCTCTGTAACCCCCACCATCCTCCAGTGCCCTTCTGGGGAACATTGCAGAAGAAGGAGGCGTTGGAGAGTCTGGGCCATGTTACGAGGTATGAAGGGCTGCAATACATGGAGGATGGTACAAATGTCGGAAGGGAGGTGGGATTTGCAGAAGGTTAAAGGTTCCGGGATTCATTGAACCTGCAGGATGGGACAGGGGATGGCTTGTGGAACCTGGAGGATATTATGATTTGAACCACAGGTAATTTTTGATTGGACCATTCAGCCGAACTTACAGTCATAGAGATGTACAGCATAGAAACAGACCCTTCATTCCAACCCGGCCATGCCGACAGGATATTCCAACCCAATCTAGTCCCACCTGCCAGTACCTGGCCTATCTCCCTCCAAACCCTTTCTATTCATATATCCATCCAAATGCTTCTTCTATGTTGCAATTGTACCATCTGTAAGATTGGCTGAAAGATCCAATCAAACATTACCTGTGGTTCAAATCATAACATCCTCCAGGTTCCACAACCCATTCATGGTCCCATCCTGCAGATCAGATATCCCAACCCAATGTAGTCCCACCTGCTAGCACCCGGCCCATCTCCCTCTAAACCCTTCATATTCATATACGAATCCAGATACCTTTTAACTGTTGCAATTGTACTCGCTTCCACAACTTCCTCTGGCAGCTCATTCCATACATGTACTATCCTCTACGTGAAAAAGTTGCCCCTTAGTTCTCTTATATATATTTCTATTCTTACCCTAAACCTCGCCCAATAATTCTGGATTCGCACACCCCAGGAGAAAGCCTTTGTCTATTTACCCTATCCATGCCCCTCTTGATTTTATAAACCTCTATAAGGTCACCCTCAGCCTCTGACTCTCCAGGAAAAACAACCATCACCTGTTCAAACTCTCCCTGTATCTCAGCCCTGGCAACATTCTTGTAAATGTTTTCTGAACCCTTTCAAGTTTCACAACATCCTTCCGATAGAATAGAGTTGCATGCAGTATTCCAAAAGTGGCCTCACCACTGTCCTGTACAGCCACAGCATGACCTCCCAACTCCTGTATTCAATACTCTGACCAATAAAGGAATGTATACCAAGTGCCTTCTTCGCTATCCTAACTATCTGAGACTCTACTGTCAAGGAACTCTGGATTTCATTTGAATAATTGCATAGACAGGTAGAGTTGTCCGAGGTCTTCTGGGTAATGCTCGTTCGGTCTAAGCTGGTAGGCAGAGCCAGTGAAATATTTGCAGCGCTGTCTGATGAATGGTTGAAAGATAATGCACATGTCAAACAGGATATTTTAAGTGCTTATGGATTGCTGATGAATGGAAGCCACTACAATTCCCTTTCCTGTACCATCGCTATCTGTCAAAGCTCCTTCAGGTCTATATCCTCCGAATTGTTGAAACCTGCTCTCACCATTGCAACTCCCATTATTTCCTAACATTGTTGAGTCTCTAAAAGCTTCCCTATCAGGTTAATCTCCTCCACTGCATACAACACTCCTACCCTGTGTAATCTCTTCAATTCCTTCAGTTCCTATGTACCTATGTATAGGTGTGACTGCTTTGTGGCCATTGTATCCTCATTTATATCTGCAAAAGGCTCTGTTCACTGTAGCACATCCTATGCTCATAAGTGAATCTGGTCTCTCACAAGACTCTATCACTCTCTCCTCCAGTCTCTACAAGCTTCCCTATCCCTGGCATATCTTGCAGCGTGCACACCACTCACTCTCTCTGACATACCTTCCAGTGCATAAGTTCATCTCTCCTAACTGTATCCAGTCTACAACATCATCCCTGTCCATGCAACATCCTCCAGTCCATATAACTCCTCTCTATTGCTGCAGCATTCTCCAGCTGATATCATCTTCCATGTGCTTGCAACATTCTCCAGTCCATACTACCCACATTTCCCTGTAATATTCTCCAGTCCATACCATCCTCCCTATCACTGTGATATTCTCCAGATCCCACAACTGTTGTTAAATGTCCGACATCCTGGAATCCTGTGAATGTTTCTACACCCTGATCAACATAGTCCATGTAACGATCCACAAACCTTACAATCTAATCAAAGACGCTTTATCTCTCTATCTTCCTCCAAACAATAAAATGTTTTCTCCTGCGAACATTCTGTTGCAACTGTAACTATGTTTAACCCTGCAACACTGTCACGCCCCCAAACATCTCTCCCACTCTGTGACCTCTCACCATCCCTCAAAGGCCTTCTCTCGTTGACATGCGCCATGCATTTGCAACAAGGCAGATGGAATGACAGCATTAACTGAAGAGAACAGATATGACCGAACTGTTATTGTGGAGGTGTGGCTGCAGAATGATCATGACAGCAATGTGATTATTGAGGGGTTGTGGGGATTTACGCAGGATCAGCAAAAAACCAAACAAGGTCCCGTATTGTTGTGAAGAAAGGACGCAGTCAGTGCATTAGTGAGACAGCCAATTTAATCTGGGAATCAAAATATAGAGTCGTTTTGAATGGACAGCTCCCAAATAGCAAGGGGGATCTGGAAGATCAAATCACAATCCATGCTCGTTGTTAAGTTGGATACAATATTTTCTTGGTGATAGTAGACAGAGGCATGTGGAGTGGTGAATTTCTGATTGGCCGTCTGTGGCCAATGCTGTTTCACAAGGATCGGTGCTGCGATGTCTGTGTGTAATTTATATCTGTGATTCAGAGGAAAAGGTCAGCTGTTTCAGTGGTAATTTTGCAGACGACATTTGGAAAGGCATGTAATGATTAGGGATAATTAGGGGATTGTGGATAGTGAGGAAGAGTGTTAAAGGTTGCAGCAGTATGTAGATCAGCTGGAACGCTGGGCAGAGATGTGGCAAATTGAATTTCATCGGGACAGGTGTGAAGTGATGAATTTATGAAGTCAAATGGAAGAGAGAAGAACACGAATTGACTAGCTGGAAACATTGATAAACAGAGAGACATTGGAAGCAAATCCATAGCTCCCTAGAAATAACAACACAACAGGATGTGGTGGTAGACGGAGAGTATGGTATGCTTACCTTTATTGGGCACAGTATTGAGTACAGACGTTTGCATGTCATGTTGTTACTGAATGAAACTTCATTCGGCCATATTTGGAAGGTTGCGTGTCGTTCTAATCGACACACCACAGGAAGGATGTGGAGGTTTTGGGGAGGGTGTAACAGAGAGGTGGCAGAATATTACCTGGATGAGAATGTGTTTACTGTAAGGAGGTTGGACACAGTTGGATTGTTTTGCGTGAGTATCGGAGATTGAGGGGTGACTGGGTACAGCATTAGGAAAGGCGTGAATAGTGTGGATAGTTGGAATCCTTCTTCCAATGTCGAAATATCAAATACTAGGGCGCCTCGGTTTAAGGTGAGAGTGAGAAGTTTTAAGTGAGATGAATGAGGCCAGTTGTCTTTACCGAGAGGGTAGGAGCTGCTCAGGAGGTGGGAGAGGTGGCAACGAGAGCAAACATTTGAAGGGCATTTAGACAGAAACGTGAACATACAGAGAATAGAGGGATATCGCCCATGTGCAGGCAGATGGGATTAGTTTAGAATAGCATCATGGTCAGCACAGCCATGGTGGGCCGAAGGGCCTATTACTCTGCTGTACTGTTCGATTTTCTAACTTAACGACATCTAACCTGTCAAAGCCCCTCCGAATCCTGCATGTTTCATTCAATTTCTCTCCCATTCTTCAAAACCCCAATAGGTTCAAGGGCAATCTACTCCACCTCTTCTAATTGGAAAATCCCGCCATCTCCAGGATCAGCCGAGCGAACCTTCCCTGGCCTGCCTCCAACACAAGAATGTCTTTCCTTAGGACACACATACTATTCATTATAATCTAGGTGTTGTCTGACTTGTACCTTGCATCGTTTTAGAAAGACCTCCCTATTTTTGGACTCCATTCCCTTTGTAATAAATGGCAGCATCTGTTTTGCCTTCTCGATTACTTGCTGATCCTGTAAGCTACCTTTTTCAGATTGATTCACAAGGATTCCCAAAAGCCTTTGTGCAGTCAGTCTGAAACCAAACGGTGTTAGCCTGACAGTAAGTCGGGAACGTGCTGGAATATGCTATAAAGAACATGACAATAAATGATAACTAGATACTTAGAAACAATGGGAGATGTATGATTTTTTAAAAGGGGAATATTTTTAAATCTGTTGGATTCTATATTTTGGTGTGACCTTAAATGGCTGAATAGATAAGGGTGGGGGAGGCTAGTTGCGGTAGAGGGATATTTGAAGTTTCAGAAGCATTTTGACAAGTTTCAACCGGGGCTAAAAATTAGCTCGTGAGAGAATAGGGCCCCTGAAAGGTCAATGAGGCTGTCTGTGTGGAATCACTGCTGATGGGTGAGATACTGAACAAATATTTGTGTTCAGATTTACGACGGAGAAAGACCTGGAAGCTCAGGAACTTAGGAAAATACATCGGGATGTCTTGAAAAGAGTTCACATTGGAGAACAGGAGGTACTGGATGTCTTAAAATGATAAAGGTTAGATAAAACCTTGGGACATGATCAGATGTATCCCAGCGCCTTGTGAGAAGCGAGGGAGAAAATTGCAGGGCCCCTCCCACAGATATTTGCACCACGACAGACCAGTGAGACTGATGCAGGGGTGGTAAGTTGTTGGAGGAGATTCTGACAGAAACGATCATCATGCCTTTGGAAAGGTAAGGACAGATTAACGATCGTCAGCATGGCTTTGTGAATGGGAAATCATGCCTCAAATGTGAGTGTGGAGATAGACAAGTGAGAGATCAAAGCAGAGCAGCACACGATGTCCACATGAACTTTATCAAGGACTTTGACAAGGTTCTGCACGACAGACTGGTTAGTACGTTTAGATCACACATAACCAGGGAGCGCTCACTAACTGGATACAAAACAGATTGACTGTAGGAGACAGAACATGTTCATAGAGGGTTGCTGCTCAAACTGCAGGCCTGTGACCAACGGTGTGCCATGGGGTTCGGTGCTGGGTCACTGTTGTGCATCATTTATATAAACAGTTTGGATGATAATATAGGAGTCATGGTTAGCAAGTTTGTGAGTGAGACCGAAATTGGTGATACTGTGGACAGTGAAGGGGGTTATCGAAGAGTACAATGGGATCAACAGTACCGCTGGACCAGCGAGGTTTGGAATAACAGGTGGAGAAATGCAAGATGTTGTATTGTGGTAAAGCAGACCAGGCTGGACTTGTACAATTAATGTTCGGGTCCTCTACTGTTGTCAGTCAGTGACCCAGGGACGCAGGTACAGTTTTTTTGAAAGTAGCGTCACAGGTAGACAGGCTGGTGAAGCAGGTGTTTGGGAGGGTTACCCTTCATTGGGCAGAGCATTGAGAACAGGAGTTGGGATGTCATGGTGTATCTGTACAGGACATTAGTGAGACCACCGTATAAGCATTGTTGATTATCTGGTAAAAATCAACTTGTTAACGTATGTCCATTAGAGAGGGACATCTGGCATTCTTACCTGGTCTGGCTCACATTTGACTCCAGTCCCACAGCAATATGGCTGACTCTGTGCTGCTTCTAGGCAATTCGCAGTGGGGTAATGTATGCTGGTCCATCCGGTGACATCCTCAGGCCATGAATGAATCAATGAAAATACAGATGTCCATCCCTACCTCTGCAAACAGCTCTAGCTGCAGCAATTCTGGCTTTGTAACACTGTTCAGGCCTTTGCCCCTCTCTGTGACACCCTCACCACCTCCAGCACCTTCAATTCTCCCTGTTCTGATCATCTGATTAAACGCTGACAATGTTTCCTCTTCCTACTGCACTTCTCCTTTTAGGAGACTCCCTAGTGATCTCTTTAACAAATGCGTCCACATTTCTAAAAGTTGTCTTCTTCAGAATTGATCATTTGTTTTCATCTCTTAATCAAATCTGTTAAGTCCTGGGCCAAGACTGTCCGAAGTGGGGAAAGAGCATTGGGAAGGTGTCGAAAACTTCGAGACTTGGTGTGGGGAAAATGGGAATCCAGGAGAAAAAAACACAAGGAGCGGGCTGTCACACCAATGCCCCACCCACCCCCTTCTCATGGTCACCTTCTGCCACAAGTGTAACAGAGTCTGTGGAAGGCCACATCGGTTTGTACAGCCAGCTCCAACCTCCCATCCCCCACCGAGAGTGGGAGAGAGACAACCTCTTCTGTGATGTGATAGGAAGGTTGAATCCCCTCACAATTATCCCAGTGCCTTTGTTACAAATTCAAACAATTCCCTGTTAGTACAGTGTCTAATAATGTGATATCACTCAGTATCTCTCCATGTGGTATCCCTCGCTGTATCGGTCTATGTTCTGCCCCTGTCAGCATTTCTCCCTCTTACAGATGGTCTGAGATCCTGAGTCAACAGAATGGTCCACTCCAGAGAGATGCAGCAGCAAGGGCAAGGGACGGAGACTGAGATTTTTAAGATCTCTGCTGGACTGAGTGCCACTCTGCATGTGTTATCCTCATTGCATCAGTCTAATTTCCCATTCTGTCTATTTCTATTTCATGCAGCTCATCAGGATGTTCCTAACTTCTGTCTCATCCATCACCTCATTGAAGCTGGTTAGCCAGCCAGAGAGAGAGGGGGAGATCTGGAGCCTTCAGTAAATCATACAGCCGGTAAGATCACTCACAGTAAACAGCACAGGGTGGAGGTAGTAGACTTCTATATTCAGACCTGGAAGAGCGGACATCGATACAGAGCTGGGCAGGCAAAATTCTAGGTTTCATTCTACCCATCTTGTGAGGGTCCTGCTTTCACCTCTTCTGTACTGGTCCTCAATGCGACAGCACCGGGGATCACAGGCATCAATCCTGACCCATGCTGTGTTTGTGATCTCTGTAATATCCTCCAGTCCCGATAATCCTTCCTCGGTTTGGAATCTCCTCTAGTCCACACCACACCTCTGGCTTTGTCCCTGTCCGGTTCTCCAGTCCCTAACACCCTAATCCCTAACCTTCTCCAGTAGATACTAAATTCCTTCATCCCTGTAAACCCTGACAGCCCTGTCTATCGCTGTGAGCTTCTCCCACCAATACCACCCTCCATGTCAGTGTATTTGTCTTTAACCACCCCATCCGTCCCTACCGATGTAATCTTCTCCAGCTCCTACCACCATTCCTTAGCTGTGAAAAATTTGTAATCTCCTTATTCTTCTCCAATTCTTTGATCTTTATCTTGTTAAATTTCACCCTCATTCCCGACACCATAGCCCTTGCGACCACAGGAACCTCTTTCAGTTTGTGCAACCCTCCCCATTTGTGAAACTGTCTCCAACCCAGCAACCTGGCATTCTCCATTGCCTTCCTATCTATGTAGCCTCCAGAGCCTAGAAGCCTTCTTATATCTGTAAATATCTTCAGTCACAACAACCTTCCATATCTCTGTTAGTATGCACAATAATCTCCGAGATGAAACAGCCCCCTGTCTGTGCCTCTCAGAGTGCCTGCCTCTTCCTTTCTCCATCCCTAACCTTATCTCCAGAATCTAATCCAGCTCCCCCTATCTCTGTAAAATCCTCCAATCCCCAAACTCCTTTGTCCCTCTGACATTCTTGACCAGATGTAACTCTGTTTAACTCTAACATCCTCGGTTCCCTGTAAGCCTCCGTATCTCTGTAACCACTACCCATCTGTTCAACTCCCCACTACTGAGGAATGACTCCCTGTATTCGCCATAAGGCAGATGGAATGACAGGGAACAGATATGATGGAACTGTCATCCGGAGATTTAGCTGCAGAATGACCATCACTGGGAAGTGAATACTGAAGGTTTGTTGGGATAGAGTTAGAGAGTCAGAGAGATGTACAGCATAGAAACCAACCCTTCGGTCCAACCCATCCATGCTGAGCAGATATTCCAACCCAATCTAGTCCCAATCGGCAGACTAAGCAAAAAGCCAATAAGTTGTGAAGGAAGGATGAGGTTAATGCATTAATGAGACAGTCATGTGGATCTGAAGATCAAAAGTGGAGCTGAGAATAAGCAAGCAGCAGCAACCGTTAGCAGGAATTCTTTTGTAAGCACCAACCAGTGATGGGAATGTCAATATGGTTACAGTCAGGACACTGAATGTACTTGTAGCAAGGGCAGTACAGTAACTGCGTGTGACAGTGGTCTCCATGCCTACTCATACAGCAATGGGTATCAGTGCTGTAACGGATAGAATCCTGGATTGTATGTGAGATTTTTCTATAATAACATATCATATTTGAAGATCAAATACTGTGTACTAATAAATAATGAAGAATCCCATTATAAAGGTGTTTTGTGAGCAGATACCCATAATATTATGCAGGACATTTTGAGTTTGTGCTCAGACCATGAGATGTAGGAGGGGAATGAGGCCATTTGGCCCATTGAGTATGCTCTGTCCTTCAATCAGATCATGGCTGTTCAACTCTACTTTCCTGCCTTTGCCACAAAACCCTTGTTTCTCTGATTCATTAACATCTGCAGGAGGTGACAGAACAGTTGGAGAGATAGACAGAAATGGCAAATTGAGTTTAATCTGGAAAAATGTGAGGTGATGTCAAATTCAAGAAGGAAGTTATCATACTGAGGGATATTGATACACAGAGGAATCTTGGTGCAAGTCAGTAACTCCCAGAAAATGGCAATAGAAGTGTTTCAGATGGGACATAAAGCAAATGGAGCACTGACCTTCATCGGCCACAACATTGGGGATAGTGGTTTGCATCTGATGTTGTATTTGTATCAAATGGTTGTTTGGCCACATTTGGAGTACTGGGTGCAGGTCTCATCTCCACACAATAGGAAGGATGTAGAGGTTTTGGAGAGGGGACAAAAGGTTTATCAGCACGTTGCCTGTGTTAGGGTTTTTAAGAGTGTGTTTGGTGTAAGAGGAAATTAAATAAAGTTGGATTGTTTAATGAGAGTATAAGAGGCTGACAGGTGATCAGGTACAGGAATATAACATTTGGAACAGGGTTAGATAATGTAGATAATCAGAATCTCTTTTCCAGTGTGTAAGTTTCAAATACTAGAGCGCATAAGTTTAAGGTGAGAAAGAGGAAGTTTAAACGAGATATGTGAGGCAAGTTTTTTTTAACGTAGAGTGGATTTTACTGAGGGAGGTCTTAGAAGCAGAAATGTGAGTAAAGGTTTCAAGTGGGATTAAGACAGAAACATGAACAGGCAGAGAATAGAGGGATATGGACCACATGCAGGCAGATGGTATGAGTTAGAATAGTATCTTAGACAGTATAGACGTGGTGGGCCGAATGGCCTGTTTCTGTGCTGCACTGTTAAGTTTTCTAACTTCCCAGCATGCTGAAATTGTTAGAAAGGATATGTCAATATACAATAACTGGCCACTTAGAAACACATTTGATAAAAGAGAATTTATTTTTGAGCCTGTTGGATTTAATTTGTTGGTGTGAATATAAATGGCAGAATTGTAAGTGTGTAGGAGGGGCGAAGTGGTATAGGGGATATGGTGTACTTGAATTATCAGTAACCTTTACACAAGTTTCAATAAGGGCGATAGAGTAACTTGGTAGAGAATTGGGCCTCTTAAAGATCAATAAGGTCACCCATGTGTGGAAGCAGAGGAAATGGGTGAGATATTAGACAAAATAGCCTTGTCAGTATTTACTGTGGCGAAAGACATGGAAGCTCGGGAACTTGGGGAAATAAATAGTGATGTCTTGGAAAGAATCCTCACCAGAGAAGAGAAAGTATTGGAATCTTAAAACAAATAAAGGTAGATCAATCCTCAGGAGCTCATTAGGTCTGTGCTAGAATTTTGTGCGAAGCTCGGGAAGAGATTGCAGTGTCCCTAACAGAGATATTTATATTATCAACAGACACAGTGAGGTGTCGGAAGGCTGGAGGGTTGTTAATGCTGTTCCGTCACTTAAGGGCTGCAGGGAAAAGCCAGGAAATTACAGCCCCGTGAGCCCAGTGATGGGGAAGTTGTTAGAGGATATTCTGAGAGAAAGAAGCTTCTTAATGAGAGGTCCTGAATGAATACTATGCCTCAGTATTCACTGCTGAGAAGGGTCTTGTCGTTTGTGAGGATAGCTTGAAACAGGCTGATGTACGTGAACAGGTGGATGTTAAGAAGGACTATATGCTGAGAATTTCGTAAAAGATAATGATAGATACGTCGCTAAACCAGACGAGATGCGTCCAAAGTTAGTACATGAAGCGAGGGAATGGATTGCTGCAAACCTGGTGATGACCTTTGCACCCTCACTGTCCACTGGAGTCGGACCAGATGATTGGAGGCAGGAAAATATTATTCCCTTGTTCAGGAACGGGAATGGGGATAATCCTGGTAATTGCACACCTGTCAGTCTTATGTCTGTGGTGTGCATATTATTGGAGAGGACTCTGAGTGACAGGATTTATTATTCATTGTGAAACCATAGTTTGATTAGAGGTAGTCAGTATGGTTGTGTAATGGGCAGGTCATGCCTTAGAAGTCTTATTGAGTCTTTTGAGAATGTGATGAAACACTTTATGGCTCATTCAGAAAGTACGGAGACATGGGATACAGGGAAACCTGTCTGTCTGGATACGGGATTACTGGCCCTCACAAGACAGAGGGTGATGATAGATAGAAACAATTCATCCTGGAGCTGAGTGACCTGTGGTTTTCTGCAGGGAGTTGTAACAGGACCTCTGCTCTTTGTGATTTTATGAATAAGTTGGATGTGTGAGTGGAAGTGTTGGTTAGTAAGTTTGCCAATGACACGAAGGTTGGTGGAGTGGTGGATAGTGTGGAAGGCTGTTGTAGGTTGCAATGGGGTAATGACAGGATGTAGAGCTGGGCTGAGAAGTGGCAGTTGGAGTACAATCTGGAAAAGTGTGGAGTCATTCATTTTGAAGATTGATTTTGAATGCACGATATAGGGTTAAAGGTAGGATTCTTGGCAGTGAGGAGGAACAGAGGGATCTTGGGTTCCAAGTTCATAGATCCCTCAAGGTTGCCAACCTAGCTGATAGGCTTGTTAAGAAGGAATATATTGTGTTGGATTTCATGAGTTTGAGAATTGAGTTTTAAAGCTGTGAGGTTATGCTTCAGATCTATAGAGCCCTGGTTAGACCCCACTTGGAATATTGTGTTCAGTTCTGGTCTCTTCATTGCAGGAAGGATATGGAAGCTTTAGAGAGGGTAAAGAGAAGTTTACCAGGATGCTGCCTAGTCTGGAGAGCATGTCTTATGAAGAAAGGTTGAGGGAGCTAAGGCTTTTCTCATTGGAGTGAAGAAGGGTGAGGGGTGACTTGGCAGAGTGAACAAGGTGCTGAGAGTCATAGAGCGAATTGAGAGAGTTTTCTTACCCTGACATAAATAGCTATTACAAGGGGGTATAATTTTCGGGTGATTAGCGGATGGTTTAGGGGAGATTTTAGAGGTCAGTTCGTTACATGCAGAGTAGTGTATGTGGAATGCACTGCCAGCGGTGGCGGTAAAAGTAGATGCATTAGGGACATTTAATATACTTCTGGATAGGCACATTCATGATAATAAAATGAAGGGAATGGAAGTTAGAGTCATAGAGATGTACAGCACGGAAACAGACAGTTTAGTCCAACCCGTCCGTGCCGACCAGATATCCCAATCCAATCTAGTCCCACCTGCCAGCACTCGGCCCATATCTCTCCAAACCCCTGCAATTCATATACCCATCCAAATACCTCTTAAATGTTGCAATTGTACCAGCCTCCACCACTTCTTCTGGCAGCTCATTCCATATACGTACTGCCCTCTGCGTGAAAATGTTGCCCCTGAGTTTTCTTTCATATCTTCCCCTCTCACCCAAAACCTATGCCGTCTAGTTCTGCACTCCCCTATGGAAAAGACTTTGTTTATTTACCCTATCCAATACCCTCATAATTTTGTAAACCTCTATGAGGTCACCCCTCAGCCTCTGACACTCTCCCTGTAGCTCAAGTCCTCTAACCCTGGCAACATTCTTGTAAATCTTTTCTGAACCCTATCAAGTTTCCCAACACCTTTCTGATAGTAAGGAGACCACAATTGTACGCAATATTCCGACAATGGCCTAACTAATGTGCTGTACAGTTGCAAAATGACCTCCCAACTCCTGTACTCTGTACTCTGACCAATAAAGGAAAGCATACCAAACGCCTTCTTCACTATCCTATCTGCCTGCGATTCCACTTTCAAGGTGCTATGAACCTGCACCACAAGGTCTCTTTGTTCAGCAACACTCCCTCGGACTTTACCATTAAGTATTTGAGTCCTGTTAAGATGTACTTTCCTAAAATGGACCACCTCACGTTTATCTGAATAATTAAACTTTATCTGCCACTCTTTTTTAATCTTACGGTCGGATAAAGGATTGGCATGTCACCATGGCTGAAGGATCTTGTTCTGTACTGTTCTGTGTTCTACCTGTCATATCTTAAACTGGGTAATAAGAAAAGGATCTGGCGTTCAGGAGAAGCTAGTCAACTGGACAGAAAATTAGGATTGATGGTAGGAGACAGAGGGTGATTGGAGACATGTTGTTTTTCTGACTGGAGACATGTGACCAGCGGTGGAGTGGGCCCACTGGTGTTTGTCATTTGGATAAATGGTTTGGATAGGAATATTGGTTTCCCCTTAAGTAAGTTTTTTGGGTTACTCTGGAATTGGTGGTAAAGTGGACAGTGAAGAAGGTTATCTGTGATACAACAGGATGAACAGGACTGCTGGGATAGTGGGCTGAAGAATAGCAGATGGAGTTTAATTAGATAAATGTGAAGTGTTCCATTTTGGTGAAGCAAACCAGGGTGGGATTTTACAGTTAATGTTTGGGCTCTGGGTGGTGTTGTCAATCAGTGACCCAGGGATGCAGGTACACAGTTCTTTGAAAGTGGTGTCACAGGTAGACAGGCTGGTGAAACAGGCGTTTGGGATAGTTTCCTTCCTTGGGCAGAGCATTAAGTGTTGGAGTTGGGATGTCATGTTGTATCTGTACAAGATATTGGTCAGGTCACCATAAAAGCATTGTTGATCAGTGGGAAGAACTCATCTGGTTCACTTACCTCCTTTAGGGAAGGACATCTGACATTCTAACATGGTCTGGCTGACATGTGACTCAAGACCCACTGCAATATGGCTGACTCTGAGCTGTCCTCTGTGTAATTAGCAGTGACACCCACATCCCATGAATGGATAAATAAAAATACATATGTCCCTCCCTACCTCTGCAAACCCCTCCAGCTGCAGCAATTCATTCTAGCTTTGTAACACCGTTCATGCCCTGACCACTATCTGTAACACTCTTACCACCTCCAGTACTTTCACCTCTCCCTGTTCCTTTGTGACATTCCACCCTGACAATGATCCCCCTTCCCATTGCCTTCCCCCTGCTAGCAGACCCTTTGCAATCCCTTTAACACTTAATCCTTCAACACGCTCTCATTTTGAGATTTTAAGTACTTTGTGATGATCTTCTCATCCTCATAAGCTAATATGATACATTTTGTCCTGAGTGAGGGGCCGGTGGGAATTTCGTGCCGTCTGCTTCAATGGAATGTTCTTTCGTTGAGTGATTTACACTGTTCCTTCAAATGATTTCCACTGTTCATTTACAGACACATATTTCAGTCTGTTTTGCCTCTTTACCTTGGTCAGTTCTCATTCAAACCCATGTAATTGGCTGTTTTTGTTTCTAGTTGTAGCATGTCCTTTCTGTGATTCACTTTAAAACTTTATATTTCTTTAAACTGCACTCTATCATAATTTCCCAGAGGATCTCTCCAGGTGACATTACTCATTCACGAAGTTTGATCACACAACGATCGCTTGGAGATAGTTATGTCCCTGGCCAGTTGCACGATTTGTTATTCAAAGCAAAATGAAAAAAATTCTCTGAACTCCTCTTCCAATATCACTGTTGTCAGTGTGATTGTCCCAGATTGTGGGAATATTGAAGTTTCCCAAAATTATCATAATGTGTTTGGAATGTTTTAACAATGTTTAATACAATGATGAGCAATGAAATGCTGTTCAGTGGCTAAAACTGTTCTGCTGATTGTCTCCTTGGCAAGTAGTAACCAGAATTTACATTCAGACTGACTCTATTTCATGATCTGAGACCAAATGCTTACCTGTAATGCCTTTGTTATCCATTATTGTTAGCGTTACCCATTTTGCCTGAGTTTCCGCAAGGTTGTGCTCCATTGAGTATTTCTGTCCATCTTTTGTTCGCCCTGTAACCACGTCTCTCTGGGGTCTAAATCTTTTTTATCTCTGTGTCACAAATGAATCTACCTATTGAAGAGACATTATCCATTCCAAAAAAAAAACATAATTTACTCTTTCCCACAATTTCCTCTCACAAACCCATTCCCTGATGTACAGTTTTAGTTAAACTCTGTCCCATCATGTTCCTTTCTGCTTGTCTTCAGTCACATTCCCATGCTGCTCCCATACTTCACCTTTTCTCTGTGGATTTGGAAAGATCCTTTCACCTGAAAGCTCCTTTCACCTGAATCCTGTCCCTGCATCCTCTCTGTCATTTTAAGCCCTGTCCATAAACCTACCAACATGATTGGCCAGGACACTGGTCCCTGCACAGTTCCAGTGGGACCATCCGAATGGATTATTTTAAGTCAGGTATGGGCTGTGGGTGTCTCTGGCTGACCAGCCTTTCTTGCTCAGCCCTAGCTGCCCTTGAGCTGAGTAACTTGCTCGGCCATTTCAGGGGTCATTGAGAGGCAAACACTTTGCTGTGGGTATGTCTTGCAGACCACATGAGGATGGGCAGATGTCCTTCTCTAAAAGACAAGTGTTTGGGCTTTTTTTTGTACATCAGCAATGTTTTCATACGTATTTATGGATTGTTAATTACCATTTGTTTTAGTTATTGATTTCAAATTTCTCCATTTCTGATGGTGGGATTTAAACCTGCCTCCACAGAACATTCACTGAGGTTTGGCATACATGCTCTAGCAATAATACCAGGCCAGCACTTCACCTGTGCACAGGTTGTTCAACCCTGAGCACTGATACATCATGAAGCTAAACCCGTTCTTCCTACACACTTGTTTGATCCTAAAATCATCCTGAATTCTAGAGATATAACTCAGTCTCTCTCTATGTGGTATCCCTCACTGTGTGGATCTAATTGCTGCCTCTGTCAGCATCTCTCACTCTTGCAGCAACTCCACATCCTGATCCAACAGAGTTTTCCACTCCAGAGGGATACAGCAGCACAGGCCAGAGATGGAGATGGGGATTTTCCAGATCTCTGTGGGACACAGTATCATTCTCCCTGTGTAACCCTCACTGCTTCTGTCTAATTTCCTATTCTATCTATCTTTCAGTCTCCTATAGGTACTCAGGAAGTTACTGACTCAGTGGACTTCCCAGATGCTGGGTGTTTCGTCCATCACCTCATTGAAGATGTTTCGTCAGCCAGAGAGACAAAGTGCAGGGAGATATGGAGCCTTCAATAAATCCTGCAGTGAGGTAAGATCGCTCACAGTGCACAGAGCAAGGAGCAATGAAAGGGCTTCAAGCATCGGCTAACAAGACATGACATAGATACAGTGCTGGAGGGGGAGCACAGTACAGACACACCCCAGGCACAATCACCGCCCCTACTTTAACTTATTTTTTACTGAGTCAGCATTGGGAGTGTCACATTTATCGATCCAGGTCTGTGCTGTCTTAGTGAGCATCAGTATAACAAAGGGGAAAGCAGGCCTCCCACGAGAGGGTGGGACTGCTGCCTGGGGTCATTCTGTTCTGCGCTCCCTCTCCAACACTGTATCTATGTCATGTCTCCTTGACCAGTGTCTTCAACAGTGTGTAACTCCTACATCCGTTCCAGTCCCTGTAATCTCCTCCCTTCCCTTCCGTGCCTCCACATATTTGAAATGTACTGCATACCAGCCTACCATCCCTGTCACTGTAACTTGCTTCAGTGTCTCCACCATGCCTTATCTCAGTAGTCTCCTCATCCAATAACTGGAAAGAGAGGCATGCAGCACGGAAACAGAACCTACGGTCTGACTAGTCCGTGCTGACCAGGTTTACCAATCTTGAACAAATCGCTTCAGCCTGTGTTTGGCCCATATCCCTTCAAACCTACTCCTCTCCATGTACCTGCCCAAATGTCTTTTCCATGTTGTAATTGTTCGTGTTTCTCCATGTGCCCCAGGCAGTTCGTTCCGTCTATGCACCACACTCTGGATAATGTTGGCCCTCAGCTCCCTCTTTAAATCCTTGCTCTCACACCTCCCATTTATACCCTCTAGTTTTGGCTACCTACCCTTGGCTAGTCACCTTACTCAGGGCCCGCAAGATTTTGTAAACCTTGATAAGTTCACACCATAGCCTCCTCTGCCCAAGGGAAATATTTAGGACAATGATACAAGTATCTCCAACTCATATATCAAAGTGCTGGCCAATGAGGGCAAGTGTACCAAATGCTGCTTTCTCCCAGCTGTCCACCTGTGGTTGCCATTTCCAAGGAACAATGTAACTGTAGCCCTTGGTCTCTCTCTGTTCGACAACACTGCCCAGGGCCCTGCCATTAACTATGTTAGTCCTCCCTGGTTTGTCTTAACAAAATCCAACATCTGACTTCAACTCCATCTTTCATTCCTTGGTCCACTGTCCCGCTTGGTTGAGATCCCCTTTGATAACCGTATTCACTGTCCACTACACCATTCATTTGATCATCCATAAAATTACAAACAATGGCTCCTATATTCTCAACCAAATCATTTAGGTAGATGATTCACATCAGTGGACCTAGCCCTGATCCTTATGGCACACCGCTGGTCACAGGCTTACAGTCTCAACAACAATCCTCTCCCACCTCCCTATGTCTCCTACTGTGAAGCCAATTTTGTATCCAGTTGGCGAGCTCTCCCTGATCCCATGTGATCTACCCTTACTAACCAGTATATCATGCTAAATCCTGTCAAAGGCCCTTCTGACGTTGGTGTAGACAATGTATGGTCACCACTTCAACAAAAGCAATCAAGTTAGTGAGCCCTGCCTTTGCCTGCACAATGCCCTGCTGACTATCTTTCATCAATCTTTGCTTTTCCAAATGAATGTGACTCCTGTCTGGCAGAATCACTTTCACAACGTACCCACCACTGACGTTGGGCTAATTGGTCATAAGTTCCCTGGCTTTCCATTGCAGCCTTTCTTAAATAATGGAATAAAACTATATTCAAGTCATAGAACGGTACAGCATGGAGACTGACCCTTCAGTTGGTACCAAACATAACCTAAAACTAAACACATCCCAGCTGCCTGTTGCTGGCCCATATCCCTCTAACCCCTCCCTATTTCTGTACTTAATCAAATGTGTTTTAAACATTGTATTTGTACCCACATTCTCCCCTTCCTCAGGAAGTTTATTCCACTCACAAACCACCCACTGTGTAACAATTAGTCCCCATGTCTTTTTTTAACATATCCCTCTTCTCACCTTAAAAATGTGGCCCTTCCACTTGAGACTCCCCCAACCTGAGGAAAAGGCAACTGCCATTAATTCTATCTATATCCCTCATCTTTTTCATCAGGCCATCTCTCATCCTCCAGGCTCCAGTGAAAAAAGACTGGCTGGATCGGCTTTTTTTCAGAACTCTAGCCTTCCATACCCAGCCACATTCTGGTAAATCTCTTCTGAATGCCCTGCAGCTTAATAATATCCTCCCTATAACTGGGTGACCAGAACTGGACAGAGTATTGCAGAACAGGCCTCACCAGTATCTGTACAATCTCAACATGACGTCCCAAAACCTCCACTCAATGGACTGAGCAAGAGTCAGGCATGCAAAGCACTGTCTTATCCATCCTGTGACGCAAGCTTCAAGGATTATGTACCTGAACTCGGAGGTCCCTCTGCTCTAAAACACTAACCGAGGCCCGAACATTAATTGTATAAGCTCTACTCTTGTTTGTTTTACCAAGTGCACTACCTCGCATTTAATCAGATTGAATTCCATCTGTGGTTTCTCAGCCCTTTCTTCCATATTAGCAAGATTCATTTTAGCAAACCTCCTTCACAGTCCACGATTCCACCCTCCAGTCTTCCAGCACCTCACACTTGGCTGTATATTGTACCAATACCTTTGTTCAGTGCTCCACAATTTCTTGCCTAGCATCCCACAATGTCCTATGATACACTTAATGAGGTCATGGGGCTGTCCATACCTTTGTGTTTTAAAACCTCCAGCATCACCTCTTCTATAACATGCAGTCTTTTCAAGTCATAGAGATAAATACCATGGAAGCAGAGCCTTCGGTCCAACTCATCCATGCTGACCAGAAGAACTAAATGTATCCATCCCCTTTACCAGCATTTGGCCCAAGTACCTCAAAACTCTTGTTATTGATATACCCAACCAGATACCTTTTAAATGTTGTAATTGTATTAGCCTATGTTACTTTCTATCTCAGCTCATTTCATACACGTATCACTATGTGCATGAAAAAGCTGTCCCTTCAGTCCCTTTGAAATCTTTCCCCTCTAACCTTAAAGCTGTGCCCTCTAGTTTTGGACTCCCAACCCCTGGGAAAAGACCTTCAATGTTTACCCAATCCATACCCCTCATGTTTATATAAACCTCTGTCAGGTCACCACTCAGTCTCCGATGCTCCAGTGACAGTAACCCCAGCTTATTCAGCAACAACCCGGGCAATATCTTGTTAATCTTTTCTGATCACTTTCAAATTTCACAACGTCATTCCTATAGAAGGGTGACTGGAATTGCCGAGAGCTCCAATTGCAGTCTAACATATTACTCTTGTTCCCTGAGTTCCCCAGTCTTTCTCCACAGTAAGTTCTGGAGTGAAAAAATTGTTTAGGGTCTTAGGAAATATCCTGAAGTTCCGCACATCAATTGCCTCATTCATCTTTAATGGCCCGTATTTTGTCTCGAGTTACTCTTTTACACTTAATATATTTATATAAACACTTTTGGATTCTCCTTATGCTTCTCTGCCGAGGCTATTTCATGTACCCTTTCTGCATTCCTGATTTCTACCCAAAGTGTATTTCTACAGCCCCTGTATATCCTCAGGGATTCCCTTGATCCAGCTGGCTATACCTGACATGTCCCCCCTTTTCCTTGACCAGACCCTCAATAGACAGCCAGTGTTTCCGAATGCTGTCAGCATTGACCTGCACACAAACAGGAACACGCTGGTGGTGATCGCTCAATTTATCTCACTTTTAATATATTCGCACTTGCCATCTTTCGCTTTCCCTGTAAATAGACTCTTCAATCACCTTTTGAAAGTTCTTGGCTGATACGATCAATATTAGTCTGGCCCCATTTTACAACTTGAACTTGTGGACCAGGCCTGTCCTTTTCCAGAGCCATTTTCAAACTAATACGACTGCCTCAGTCCCTTTCCTTACCTTGTTTCCCAAGTGGAGGTCAGATTTGACCCATTTCTGTTTTCAGTCCATTTGCATATTGATTGGGAGTTTTCTGGAACGCAATTACCAAATTCCTCCCTTGCAAACGCTGAACACTGGCAGTCCCAGTCTCAGTTTGGAAAGTTTAAAAACCCTGCCATAACAGCCCTATTATTGTGATCGATATTTGTGATCTCCTGACATATTTGTTTCTCAGTCTGCCACGGATTATTCTGGGTCAATAGAACAATTGTGTCAGAGTGATGACCCATTCTTATTTCTCTGTTCCACTAACATAGCCTCACTGGACAATCCCACTGGAATATCCACTCTAAGTACTGCTGTGATGATTCTTGCAATCGAATCCCACGACCATGCGTCCTCTCTTGCCTCCCCTTCGATGCTTCCTGTAGCATCTATACCTTGAAACAATGAGCTTCCAGCCCTGCCCCTCCCTCAGCTGTGTATCTGTAATAACTATAATATCCCAGTCCCATGTTCCAATCCATGCCCTGAGTTCATCTTCCTTAGCTGTCAGGCCCCTTGAATAGAGATAAATGCAGTTTAATCATCAGTTTTCCACTATTCCCTGCTATGTTTTGGCCAGCCTTGTCTGTTGAAATTGATGTTTTTAACTTGTGCACCAACCTCAATCTTCTTTCTGACCTTATGACTGTTTAAGTTGCAACACCCTGCCAGATTAGATTATATCCTTTCAGGCAGCTCTCACAATTCGCCCCACCAGGATGTGGGTCCCCTTCGCACTCCCAGTTCAGGTGCCTTCCCCACCCAGTCCACTCGGGATATTTGGATTGTCCACTCAGGTCCCTGTGTTCCTCAGTAGTCGGCAAGATCCAACCATTCATTATGTCTGCACTTTGCTTATCATACCTCCCACAGGGTATGACCTCACATTGATCAGAACTAAACTCTGCTCAGATTATCATCTGATCGTCATCAGACTGTAACAAGAGACCATCACCCTCACTGTGAACAACATCTTCATCTTTCATGTCGACTGCAAACCTATGAATGATAACTTTTGCTTTCACATCGAAGTTATTATTCAATAGATTAACCAGCGATAGTTCCTGCACAGATCCCTGTGGTACACCCGCTGGTGAAAGAATTTCAAACACGAAGAGGTTTATCCACGAATTTTGTATCCAATTTACCAACTTGCCTTGAATCCCAGTGGCTCTTCCCTTTTGGGCCAGCGTTCCACATGGGGCCTTGTCAAAGGCCTTATTCAGGTCCATGTAAACCACATCATCTGCACTGCCCTCATCAATATTTTGAGAGATCATTTAAAAAAAACGCAACTGAATTCCTCAGACAGTATCTTCCTCTGCCAAATCCGCGATGACTCAGCCAAGTTGATCCCTGCCTTTTCAAGTGTTTATTCATCCTCAGAATTGTTCCCAGAAATTTCCCTCCCCCTGCTGTCAAACTATCTGCTCTGTAATTACCTGGCCTATCCTTGCTGCCCTTCTTGTACAAAGGAACCACATTATGAACCTCCAGTCATTCAGCACTTCACCTGTGGCCAGCAAAGTATTAAATATATCCACCAGTGCCCCAGCAATCTCATCCCTTACCTCCCATAGCAGCCTGGGATATATTTCTTTGGGCTCTGGGGATTTCTCCACCTTTTATGCCTGTGAAGACATTTAATACTTGCCCCTTATTGATATTAACATGTTCTCGAACCTCACCATCCCAACTGAAATCCCTGGCTACAATGTCTTTCTCCTGTGTGAATACAGATGGGAAGTATTCATTGGAGACCTCACCTACTTCCTCTGGCTCCATGCACAGATTATCCCTTTGGTTTCTAACAGGCGCAACTATTTAACTAGTAATCTTCTTCCTCTAACTGTATTGATAAAATACCTTGTGGCCTTTTCTTAACAGTATCTCCCAAGGATATTTCAAGCCCATTCTTTGCTCCTCATTTTTAAGGACCCCTTGCACTCCCTGTACTTTTGAAGGGCTTCTCCTGTTTTTTATCACACCGTACTTACTTTATCCAGCTCACAATATCGCTTGACCAGTATTCACTGCAGTTACTGCCTTTGTCTTTCACTCTTCTCTTCTTGGAGCACACTGGCCCAGAATTCTCACTGCATCACTTTAACTTTCTTCCTTAATCCGAATATGAACCCAACTATAAATAATTCCTCCCAGTCTGTGTTTGCCAGATGCTGTCTCGTGATAATGATAATGCCCAGTGACAGTATTATTCTAATGATTAGGGAGCTTCTCCAAATTTGGCACCTTCACTTCTGCACTCTCCTTATTTCTTTCCAAATTGACTTTGACACTTAGTGTTCTGTCCACTATCCCAAAAACCCTACAGAAATCCTTATCCTTATGTCTGTCATCCTGTCCAGCACCTACAACCCACTCTGTCTGTAACATCCAGCCCTTACTGATCTACCCTCCAGCCTCTCCAGCACATGATATCACTGCAACCTTCTCCAGTCCCCACAGCACTTCTCCATCCTTTCATACAGCACCTCATTACCTCTAACTATTCAGAGAGTGCGGAGGCATGGGATACAGGGAAACCTATCTGTCTGGATACAGAATTCCTGGCCTCTAGAAGACAGAGGACGATGATAGATACAAAACCTTCAGCCTGGAGTTCAGTGACCAGTCATCAGTTCCCGGAACCATGCTCTTTGTGATTTTTATAAATGACTTGGATGTGGGAGTGGAAGATTGGGTTAGTAAATTTGCCAATGACACAAAGATTGTTGGAGTGGTGGATAATGTGGAGATCTGTTGCTGATTGCAACTGGGCATTGACAAGAATGGGAGCTGGGCTGAGAGGTGGCAGAAAGAGTTCAACCTGGAAAAGTGTGAAGTGATTCGTTTTGGAAAGTCGTAACTTGAATTTGGAATATTGGGTTAAAAGTAGGATTCTTGGCATGTGGAGTAAGAGTTGGATGTTTGCTTCCATGTCCATAGATCCCTCACAGTTGCTACCAAAACTGGTAGGGTTGTTAAGAAGGAATACGTCGTGATGGCTTTCATTAGCTGGGGGATTGAGTTTCAGAGCCGTGAGTCTATGCTGCAGCTCTATGGAGCTCTGCTTAGACCACACTTAGATATCACATTCAGTTCTGGTTTTCTCATTACAGGAAGGATGTGAAAGCTTTAGAGATGGTAAAGAGAAGATTTATAAGGGTGCTGCCTGTACTGGAGAATATGTCTTAGGAAGAAAGTTTCAGGGAGGTAAGGCTTTCCTCATTGGAGTGAAGAAGGATGAGGGACGTCTTGGTAGAGGTGAACAAGATAATAAGAGGTGCAGACACAGTGAACACTGATTTTTTATTCCCCATGGCAGAAATGGCTATCAGAAGGGAGTATAATAGTAAAGTGACTGGAAGAAGGTTAAGGTGAGATTTCAGAGTTTGGTTCTCCACAGAGTGGTGGGTGTGCCGAATGTACTGCAGTGGTCTTCGTAGAGTTCGGTAAGTTTGGGGCATTTAATAGAGTCTTGGAAAGGCACATGGATGATAGTGCAAAATGAAATGTATGTAGGTTAGTTTGATCTTAGAGGAGGATAAAAGGTCGGCAGAACATTGAGGGCCCAAGGGCCTTATACTGTACTGTTTTATGTTCTACGTTCCGTATGGAAAACTAGGTAATATGTTCTGATCAAGGTAAAAGGATACGGCATCCAGGAGGAGCTAGTCAACTGGATATACAATTTACCTCATGGTAGGAGACAGAGAGTAGTTGGAGATATTTTGTTTTTCTGACTGGGGGTGTTTGTCATTTGGATAATTGATTTGGCTGAGAATATTAGTTTCCTGGTAAATACGTTTGTCGGTGGCACTAAAATTGGTGATATACTGGACAGTGAAGAAGGTTAACTATGATAAAACAGGATGAACAGTACTGCTGGGATAGTGGGCTGAAGAATAGCAGATGGAGTTTAATTAGATAAATGTGAAGTGTCCCATATTGGTAAACCAAGCCATGGCGGGACTTGTACAGTTAATGTTCGGGCCCTGAGTAGTGTTGTCAGTCAGTGACCAAGGGATGCAGGTACACAGCTCTTTGAAAGTGGTGCCACAGGGAGACAAGTTGGTGAAGGAGGTGTTTGGGATGGTTACCTTCATTGGTCACAGCATTTAGAGTAGGAGTTGGGATGTCATGTTGTGGTGGACACTGGTGAGGTCACCATAAAAGCATTGTTGATCAGTAGGAGAAATACATCTGGTTCACCTGCATCCTTTAGGGGAGGACATCTGACATTCTAACCTGGTCTGGTGGTCATGTTACTCCAGACCCACAGCAATATGGCTGATTCGGAGCTGCCCTCTGGGTAATTAGCAGTGGGGCAAAGAATGCTGGTTCTGGTAGTGACACCCACAGCCCATGAATGAATAAATTAAAATACATATGTCCCTCCATGCCTCTGTGAACCCCTCCAGCTGCAGCAATTCGTACTGGCTTTGTAACACCGTTCAGGCCCTGATCACTCTCTGTAACACTCTCACCACCTCCATCACCTTCACCACTCCCTGTTCCGATCATCTCATCAAACGCTGACAATGATTTCCCTTCTCACTGCCTCCCCCCCACCCTCCTGCTAGCAAACAGTTCACAATCCCTCTAACACTTACTGCATAAACACTCTCTCACTCTAGAATTGTTAGTACTTTTTGGTGATCTTCTAAGCCTGATAATCTCAGAAGATCCATTTGTCCTGAGTGAGGGACAGCAGAAAATTTCTTGCTGAGGTTTTGACTGTTTCAATAGAATGTCCTTTTGTTGATTGTTTTACACCATTCTTCAAGTGTTTTCAACTGTTTGCTTACAGACACACATTTCAGTCTGTTCATCCTGTTAACCCTTGGTCAGTCCTCCTCTCAGACCCATGTAAATGGGCTATTTTGTTTCACATTGTGTCTTGTCCATTCTATGATTCATGTTAAAGCTTTAGAATTAATTACCTTTCGCTTTATCCCAGTTTTCCAGAGGATCTCTCTGTGTGCCATTACTCATTCACTCAGCTTCATCAGACAACAGTCGCTCTGAGATAGCTGCATCCCTCGCCAGTTGCACAATGTGATATTCAAAGAAACACTGACGGGAAAAAAAACAGTTCTCCTCTTCGAATATCACTCTTGTCAGTGTGATTGTGCCAGATTATGCGAATATTGAAGTTTCCCAAAATTATCTCAATGCCTTCGTTAAAAATTCCAATGAGTTCCTTTTTAATGCAATGATGAGCAAGGAAATCCTGTTCGGTGGCTAAAACTGTTCTGCTGCTTGTGTCCTTCGCAAGTAGTAGCCAGAATTTACATTCAGACTGACTCGACTTCATGATCTGAGGCTAAATGCTTTCTCTGTAATGCCTTTGTTACCCATGTCTGTCAGCGTTACCCAACCGTCCTTTCCCATTCTGCCTTAGATCCCACAAGATTGTGAACCATTGAATATTTATGTTCCACCTTTTGTTCGTCCTGTAATCATGTCTCTCTAGTGTCTAAATCCCATTTATCTCTGAGTCACAAATCCATCTACCTTATTGAAAATACTTTGTCCATTCCAAAATAAAACATAATTTACTCTTTCCCATAATCTCCTGTCACAAACCTATTCACTGATGTACAGTTTTAGTTCAACTGTTTCCACCCTGCTCCTTTCTATTGTCTTCAGTCACATTCCCATGCTGTTCTGATGCTTCCCTCTTTCTCTTTGGATTTGGAAAGCTCCTTTCACTTGAATCCTGTCCCTGCATCCTTTCTGTCAGTTTAAAGCTCTGTCCATAAACCTGCCAACATAATTACCAGCACTCCGTTCTCATCATGGTTCCATTGGTTCCCAGTGCAATGGGATTGTTTTTATTTACTTGTGGGAAATGGGTGTCTCTGGCTGACCAGCCTTTCTTGCCCAGGCCTAGCTGCCTTTGAGTTGAGTCGCTTGCTCGGCCATTTCAGAGGGAAATTGAGCGACAAACACTTTACTGTGGGTATGTCGTGCAGACCACGTGAGGATGGGCGGATGTCCTTCTCGAAAGGACCAGTGTCTTTTTGATGAACAAAGATTATTTTGGACATCAGCAATGGTTTCATACTTATTCATGAATTGTTAATTGCAAGTTGTTTCTAATTATTGATTTAAACCTCCCCCATTTCTGTTGGTGGGATTCAAACCTGTCTCCCCTGACCATGAGCTGAGGTTTGGGAGACATGCTCTAGCAATAATACCACTCGGCCATCACTTCACCTGCTCACAGGTTGCTCATTCCTGATCGATTGTGCCAGTGCATACTGAAGCAAAACCCGTTCTTCCTACACAATTGTTTGATACTGACATCTTCCAGCAGTCTGGTGATATCACTCAGTCTCTGTCCATGTGGTATCCCTCACTGTGTGGGTCTAATTGCTGCCTCTGTCAGTGTCTCTCACTCTTGCAGCTACTCCATATCCTGAGCCAACAGAATTCTCCACTCCAGAGTGATGAGGCAGAACAGGCCAAGGATGCAGACTGGAATTTTTCAGATCTCTGTGTGACTTAGTGCCATTCTGTATGTGTAACCCTCAGTTCATCCATCTAACATCCCATTCTGTCTATTTCTCTGTCTCCTGCAGGTTCCTGACTCAATAGAATTCCCATCTGCTGGGTGTCTCGTCCATCACCACATTGAAGATAGTTGGTCAGCCAGAAAGACAAAGGGAAGGGAGATCTGGAGACTTCAATAAATCCTGCAGTGAGGTAAGATCACTCAAAGTGCACAGAGCAGAGAGCAAGAGTGGACTCCAAACATCAGCTAACAAGGCATGACATAGATACAGTGCTGGAGGGGGAGCACAGTACACACACCCCTCAGGCTCAATCCCCACCCCTACTGTAAGTTCTGTTGCACTAAGACTCACTACTCTGCAACACTGTATCTGTGCCATGTCTTGTGCACCAGTGTCTTCAATAATTTGTAACTCCTATAACAGTTCCTGTCTCTGTAACCTCCTCCCTTCCCGATAGCCCCTCCACATATTTGAAATGTACTGCATTCCAGACTACAATCACTATCACTGTGACTTGCTACAGTGTCTATCACATGCCTTATCTCGGTCGTCTCCTCCTCCAATAACTGGAGACAGAGCCATGCAGCATGAAAACGGTTCCTTGGATCCAACTAATCCATGCTGACCAGAGTCCCTGAACAAGTCATGTTTCCCTGCACTTGACCCATATCCCTTCAACCTTCTCCTCTCCATGTACCTGCCCAAGTGTATTTTACATGTTGTTATTGTACTTTTCTCTACCACTTCCCCTGGGAACCCATTCCATGCCTGCACCATCCTCTGTGTGAAAAACTTTCTCCTGCAATCCCATCGACGTCTTTCCTCTCCCATCTCATATTTGTGCCCTCTAGAACACACAAGATGACAGTGCAGTACTGGCCTTTCAGCTCTCGATTTTGCGCCGACCTGTGGAACCAATCTGAAGCCCAAGTAGCTAACACTTGTCCATTCTTGTGCATATGCCTATCCAATGACCAATAAAATGCCCTTAAATTTGGTGAGTCTACCACTGTTGCCGGCAATGCATTCCATGGCCCGACTATTCTGAGTAAAGAACCTACCTCTGGCATCTGTCCCATATCTATTTATCAATATTAGTATCTACCTCAATTTTCTGTCTCCCCTCGCATTAGGCATCGCGATCCAAGAGAAAAGGTTCTCACGGTCCAACCCATCTAACTCTCTGTTTATGTTATATGTCTCAATTAATTGGCCTCAAATGTCTTCTCACGAACAGAAACAGATGCAAGTCTCTCATAAGACCTTCACTCCAGACTCGGTAAAATCTTAGTAAGTCTCCACTGAACCCATTCCAAATCTTCAACATCCTTCCTGTCATGCGTTGGTCAGAACCATAGTCAAAACTCCAAATGCGTCCGCACCAGAGTTTTGAACAGCTGCAGAATTATCTCATGGTTCTGACACTCAATCCCTGTACCAATAAAAGCTCACACGCTGAATGCCTTCTTAATAACTCTTATCAACCTGGGTGGCGACTTTCAATGAATCCATGTACATAGACACAGTGATCTCTCTGTTCATCTGCACTACCAATATCTGCTTTACCCACATCCATCTGTTTGGTCACCTTCTCAAATACGTCAATAAGGTTTGTGAGGCATGACCTACCCTTCACAAAACCGTGCTGACTATCCCTCATCAATTTATTCATCTCCAGATGATTAAAAATGCTAGCCTCTTTTACAAGCCTTTCCAACACTTTACCCAGAATCGGAGTAAGGCTCACAGGTCTATAATTACCCAGGGTTGTCTCTACTTCCCTCTTGGTCAAGGGGTCAATATTTGCTATCCTCCAGCCATCTGGCCCTTATCCTGTACACAATGATGACATAAAGATCAAAGCCAATGTCTCGGCAATCTCCTTCCTGGCTTACCAGAGAATCCAAGGATCAATCCTATCCAATGCAAGGGACTTACCAATTTTAACACTTTCCAGAATTGCTAACACCTTCTCCTTCTGCAGTTCAATCCCATCTAGTTATGGACCCCACTACCCTGGGGAAAAGACGTTGGCTAATCAACATTCCTGTACCCATCATGGTTTTCTAAACCTTGATAAGGTCACCCCTCAGCCACCTACACCCAATGGAAATGAGAAAGACAATGATATAAATATCTGTGCTCATGTCCATGCCACTACGTTGTCACAATGTTGTCACTACGTTGTCACAATGATACACTTGTTTAGGACCTAGGGCTTTCTCTCCCTTTGTGTTCTAAGACCTCCAGCACCACCTCTTCTGTAATAGGGACTCTTTACTAGACATCACTGTTTCTTCCCTTTGTTTCCTAGTTTTTGTTCACAGTCTGTTCTGACATGAAATGCTCATTTGGGCTCGTGCTCATCTCCGGTGGTTTCACGCATCGATGGCCTCACTGATCTTTGAGGGGCCCTAGTGTCTCTCCAGTTGCTTTTTTAATTTTTGTGATGCAGAAAACTCGTTGCATTCTCCTTTACCTTATCTGTCAAAACTATCTCATCCCCCCCACCCCCATGTTACTTTCCAGCTTATCCAACCTCTCCGTTTCTGTCACACCCTCCAGTATCAGTAACATCTTCGTCAATCCTTGCAGCATTTACAGTTTCAGAAAATGCTTCCTAAATCAGGATGATCAGAATTCTACGCAGTACTCCAAAGCTGTGCTGACTATCCCTAATAAATCCTTGTCTTTGGAATGCATAGAACTTCTGTTCTGCGGACTTGCTTCCAACAACGTATGCACCACTGACATCAAGCCAATTGGTGTTGATGTCCCTGGCTTTCCCGTAGCCTTTCTTAAGCACTGGCACAACATTAGCCCCCCTCCAGGCTCCCTGGAGACACTGATAATTTCTGGCTATCAGTGATAGAAAAATCTCCTTTTGGGTCTACGCAATTTCTTACTGAGCTTCTCACAATATCCTGAGGTATACTTCATTAGTTCCCAAGGACTTGTCTCCCTTATATGCATTTTAATACCTCTAGTACCTCCTGTTATCTGGAGTCTTTTGAAGACATCACATTTTTTCCCCCTGACTTCACCAGTCTTCCTCCACAGTAAGTTCAAACGTGACATTTTCGTTTAGTATTTCACCCATCTCCTGTGGCTGGCTCCATTCATCTTCAAGGAGCCGTATTCTCCCCCTAGTTAATCTTGTGTTGTTAATATACATGTAGAATCTCTTTGGATTTTCCTCAGCCTGATTTGTCAAAGCTTTCTCAGGTCCCCTTTGGGCCCTCGTGATTTCCCTCTTAAATGTCTTACTCCACCCGCAATGTTCTTCAATGAATTCCCTTAATCCAGCTGGCTATATGTGACATGTGCCCCCTTTTGTCGACCAGAGCCTCAATACCCTCCCTTATCCAATGTTTCCTACTTGTGTCAGCATTGTCATTCACACTAACAGGAATATGCTGGCCCTGACCTTTCATTTTATCTCTCTTTTAAAAGTTTCCCACCTGCCTGACGTCCCTTTACCTGCAAATATCCTCCACAATCAATTGTTAAAAGCTCTTGAAGCAAGGCCAGTTTTGATCTTTAACTTGTGGACCAGGCTTATCCTTTTCCATCGCTATTTTCAAACTAATAGAATCGTGAGAACTTTGCGAAAGTGTTGCCCCACTAATGACTCAGTCCCTTTCCTTTCCTTGTTTCCCAAGGGGAGGTCAGGTTTTACCCCTTTCTGCAGTCTGACCATTTACATTCTGACTGAGACAGTTTTCTTAAATATGACTAACAAATTCTTCGCACCTAAGCTCTGAACACTCTAGCAGTCCGAGTCTTGGTTTGGAAAGGTAAACTCCCCGACCATTACAATCCTATCATTCTTACAGATCTCTGAGATCTCCCGACATATTTGCTGCTCAAATTCCCGCTGACTACTGCGGGCCTGTAGTACAGTCATATCAAACTGATAACCCATTCTCATTTCTCAGTTGCACCATTATGGCTTCACTGGGTGTTCTCTGGAATATCCTCTCGAAGTCCTGCTGTAATGTTTTCATTGATCAAAACCTCCACTCCCACCTTCTCTCTCACCTCCTGTTCTCTCCATCGTGTAGAATCTGTACCCTGGAACATTGAGCTCCCAGTCCTGCCCCTCCTTCAGCTGTGTTTCTGTCATACTATGGTACCCCAGTCCCATGTTCCCGTCCATGCACTGAGTTCATCTGCCTTAACTGTTAGGCTTTTTACTTTGGAATAAATGCACTTTAATTAATCGGTTTTCCATCTATTTAAATTCCTGTCTTGAAATTCTGTCCCAGCCTCAACATTCAGACTGTAGCCTGAGACCATCTCCCTCACTGTGGACAACCTTCACCTTCATGTCAGCTGCAAACTTACTAATAATACCTTCTGCTTTCACATCCAACTCATAAATGTATGTAATACTGTACAAAATAATGAGAGGAATGCATAGAGTAATTAGCCAGAGACTTTTTTTCCCCAGGGCAGGATTGACTGGTACAAGAAGTCATAGTTTGAAGATGTTAGGAGGGAGATATAAAGGAAACATCAGAGGTAGGTTCTTTACGCAGAGAGTTGTGAATGCATGGAATGCGTTGCCAGCTCTTATGGTGGAAGCGAAGTCATTGGGGACATTTAAGCGACTGCTGGACATGCACGTGGATAGCAGTGTGTTGAGGGGTGCGTAGGTTGAGTTACTATATTTTACATTAGGATTAAATCTCAGCACAACTTCGTGGGCCTATGGGCCTGTTCTGTGCCGTACTTTGCGATGTTCTATTTTCTATAACAAACATCAATGGTTGCTGCACAGATCCCTGTGGTACACCCGCTGGTGAAAGAATTTCAAACACAAAACCAACCCTCCACCGTTGTGGATCCAGGTTGCCAAATTGCCTTCGATCCCATTTGTCTGTTGGACCTGCGTTCCATGAGGGACTTGCTCAAGCTCCTTAATGAACTCCATGTAACCCACAACTTCTGCACTGCCCTCATCAAAATCCTCAATCATAATTTTAAACAAAAATCTCAGCTGAATTTGGGACAGGATCTTACTCTATCAAATTCGTGATGAGTATCCATAATCGATCTCTGCCTTTCCAAATGTTGATTCATTCTGTCGATCAGAATTGTGTCCAATAATTTCCCTCCCCCTGCTGTCAGACTCTCTGCTCTGTAATTACCTGGCCTATCCCTGCTGCCCTTCTTGAGCAAAGGAACCATATTAGCTATCCCCCAGTCATTCAGCACTTCACCTGTGCCCAAAAAGGTATTAAACATATCCATCAGGGCCCCAGCAATCTCCTTTCTTACCTCCCATAGCAGCCTGGAATACATTTCATTGGGCACTGGCGATTCCTCCAACTTTATGCATGTGAAAAAATGGAACACTTCCGCATTATTGATCTTAACATGCTCGAGAAACTCGCCATCCCAACTGAAATCCCCGGGTACAATGCCTTTCTCCTGTGTGAATACAGATGGGAAGTATTCATTGAAGATCTCACCTACTTCCTCTGGCTCCATGCACAGATTGGTCATTTAGTTTCTAACTCTTCCCTCAGTAATTTTCCTATCCTTACTATACTGCTAAAATACATTCATTTTTCGGGAGGCCAACTTGCAGTCCCTATACTTTTGAATGGCTTCACCTGTGTTTATTTCAGTGTATTTTCTTCATCAAACTCACGATATCACTTGATTCGTATTTGCTGGACTTGCTGCCTTTACTATTCCCTCGTCAGGAACACACTGGCCCTGAACTCTCACTGCATCGCTTTAACGTACTCCCACTTTCCAAATATAGACCCAACTGCAGATAGTCCTCCCAATCTCTGTTTGTCAGATCGTCTCTATTGATAGTGATACTGATTCGAGCCTCAGTTGTGAGGGGGACAGACTGGAGGTTGTGTGGCTGCAGAAGAGACCCCAGGATAGTTTGCTGCCTCCCGGGTATCAGGGTCAAGGATGTCTCTGAGCGGTTACAGAACATTCTGAAGTGGCAGGATAAATATTCAGAGGTCATTGTTCACATCGGTTCACATGACATAGTAGTCAAAGGGATGGTATCCTGTGAAATACGTCCTGGGAGTGCGGAAAGAAGTTAAAAAGCAATACCTCCAGGGTTGTGATCTCCAGAATTCTCCCAGTGCCACATGCCAATAAGGGTAGAAATAGAAAGATCGGCTAGATGGATACGTGGCTGAGGAGCTGGTGGAGGTGGCAGGGTTTTCAGTTCTTGGATCATTGGGATCTCTTCTGGGGTAGAGGTGACTTGAAAAAGGGGGGCAGGTTGGACTTGAACCAGAGGTGCACCAGTATCCCTGGGGGTGGGGGGGGGGAGATTTGTTTGTCTTACCCCAGAGGGTTTAAACTAGTTTGTCAGGGTTTTGAACTCTGTGCAAGAGAGGGCCCATGCATCAGTCAAGGGAAAAATGCATCAGCCATCGAGAGCAGGTTTTCTATCCAGGATATCTAGGGGAACAGTAAAGGGAGGGAAAAGACTTATGGTTTAAAGGACATTTATTTCGAGACATGAGGCCTGACAGGTAAGGCAGACGAGATCAGAGCATGGATTGTCTCTGGGGACTAGGATATTATAACCATAACAGAAACATCGCTGGGAGAAGGCCAGGTCTGGCAACTCAGTGTTCCAGGACACCGAAGCTACAGGCGTGATAGAAGGGCAAGTAAGTGAGGAGGGGGAGTTGTCCCTTTTGGTAAGGGAGGACATAACAACAGTGCTGAGAGAGGATACTCTTTCGGGGTGATCAAATGAGGTCATATGGTTAGAATTTAGAATCAAAAGGGGGTGGTCAGTCTGCTGGGATTGTGTTCTGGACCCACAAATAGCCAGCGGGTACTAGAGGAGAAAATGTGAAGAGAGATTGCAGGTACCTATAGAAATAATAGAATAGTATTGGTTGGAGATTTTAACTTCCCCTGGATTGGCTGGACCACCCGGAGTGCAAAAAGTCCTATATGGGGAGGAATTTGTCAAATGTGTCCAAGAAAGTTTCCTAGATCAAAATGGAGAGGGCCCCAGTCTACTCAGGCAGCTGAAAACGAGACCTCCCCTCAGAAAACGAGTTCAGTCATTCACTGAAGTGTCAGTCGGAGAGCACTTTGGGTCCAATGACCACAACTGTCCTCGTTTTAACATAGTTATGGAAAAAGATCAGGCAGGTCCACAGATTAAGGTCTTAATCTGGAGCAGGGCCAATTTTGCGGCTATTTGGCAGATGGCGCAGAGGTTGATTGGGTGAACTAAAAATCACACAACACCAGGTTATAGTCCAACAGGTTTATTTCAAAGGACCAGCTTTCGAAGTCCAGGTGATCATTCTGAAATATGAAAACTTAAACTAATTTTTTTTTGGTATTACATTCCATGACACTGCAATCCTGTTGCTATAAATTCTGGGCATGTTTATTGTGCTCCACAACCACCTGCTGAAGGAGCAGCGCGATGAAACCCAGTGCCTCCAAATAAACCCGCTGGACTGTAAGCTGGGGTTGGGTGGTTTTTAACGTTGTCCATCCCAGTCCAACACCAGCTCCTCCACATCATGCTCCCATCCACTGGGTGAGTCTGTTGGAAGGAAATGGAATGACTGGCAAATGGGAGGATTTTAAAAGTGTGATCTCTGTTAGAGTGACGGGAAAAGCTGGCAGGTTTAGGGATCCCTGGCTGATGGGGGACATTGAGGCTCTGTTCAAGAAAAAGAAGGCGGCACATATTGTCTTCAATGTTTCCGTATCTACGTAACCTCTTTCAGTCCGAAAGACACGATTACTCGGTGGAGACTCAACAACCCTCTCAGGTGCCTGCAGCTCTCACGATCTGTAGAACCCACTGAAAGCCTGTGATTCTCCCGAACCAGTTCGGACAAGACTCACTCTCTGTGTAACATCATCCCATCGCTAACACCCACCTTTCAACGTAAGCCCCTCCTGTATCTCCATCCATTTACTCATCTCCATAGCTTACACCCATACCTGTGTAAATGTCACCCTCCCCTGCAACCCTTCCCACTTTGACCATTCTGGAGGAGGTTACTAATGCTCCCTTATCTGTGAAACTGTCTCCGACCAAAATTGCTGCGCTTCTGGAAAATCTGTCAGACTCCACAACCTTCATATCTAAATAATCTGCAATAGTAAAACGTCCTATATCTGTAAGCATCTTCAGTCATGACTACCCTCCATATCTCTGTTTGGTCCTCCAGTTTAGACAATCCACTTTATCTCTGTAATCTGCTCCATTCACCGAAAATCCTCCCTGTCTGTGTAAACTGCTCCATCCTACTAACATCCTTCTCCCTGTAAACTGCTCCATCCCTCCCAACCTCTCCATCTTCATGAACACATGGAGACAGTATAGCTCTACACATTCCTGTAACATCCCATGGCTCTGTGTGCTCTCCGTGAAACCACCTCCAGTCCCCACAACCCTCCCAGTCTGGGTTGTCTTCTCCAGATGAGACCATTGCTGTCTCTGTTACCTCCGACAATCCTAGTAAACCCTTCCTACTGTATCTATTCATTCAGATCCCATCCTCTCCAGCCTCCTGAAACCTCTTCCTGCCATTGCAACCCTCCCTATTTAGAACACAGAAGAGTGCAGCACAGTACAGGCCCTTCAGCCCTCAGTGTTGTGCCAATCCTTTATCCTACTATAAGATCAATCTAACCTGCAGACCATTGACAGAACAAAGAAAATCACAGCACAGGAACAGGCTCTTGAGCCCGCTAAGCCTCCGCTGATCTAGATTCTCTGTCTAAACCCGTCGCCTATTTTGTGAGGATCTGCTCCCTGCCCATTCAGGCATCTGTCTGGATACATCTTAACTGACGTTATCATTCCTGCCTGTAATTCCTCCGCTGGCAAAGTGTTCCAGGCCCCCATTATTCTCTGCGTATGGGGGCCTGCCACGCATATCTGCCCTAAACCTTTCCCCTCTCACTGTGTACTCGTGTCCCCTCGTAATTGAGTTCTACACTCTGGGGGGAAAAGGCTTCTTGCTATCCACCTTGTCTATACATCCCATGATTTTGCAGACCTCAAGCAGGTCCCCAATCAACCTTCATCTTTCGAATGAAAATAATCCAAAACTATTCAATCTCTTCTTATCACTAGCGCCCTCTATACCAGGCAACATCCTGGTGAACGACCTCTGCACCCTCTCCAAAGCATGCACATCATTTTGGAGACCAGAACTGTACGTAATATTCTAAACCAAAGTCCTATGCAACTGTAACATGACCTGCCAACTCTTGTACTCAATATCCCGTCCAATGAAGGAAAGCATGCCATATGCCGCCTTGACCACTTTACTGTCCTGGGGTTCCACCTTCAAGGAACAATGAACCTGAATACCCATATCTCAATTTTCCCCAGGACTTTCCCATTTATTGTATAGTTCACTTTTGAATTGGATCTTCCGAAATGCATCACTTTGCATTTGCCCAGATTGAACTCCATCTGCCATTTCTCTGCCCACATATGCAATCTATCTATATTCTGCGGTATTACCTGACATTCCTTTTCACTGTCTGATACTCCACCAATCTTAGTGTCATCTGCAGACATGCTAATCAAGGAACTGTTACCCTCCTCCAAATCATTGATATGTATCACAAGCAACAGTGGGCCCTGCACGGATCCCTGTGGAACATCATTGGTCACAGGTCTCCATTTTGAGAAATTATTTTGCTATCATTCATGTGTCTATCCAAAAGTTACTCAAATGTCCCTAATGTATCTGACTCTACCAAACACACTAGCAGTACACTCCACTCATCCAGCACACTCTGTGTAAATAAGCTACCTCTGACATCTCCCCTCAACCTTCCTCCAATTACCTTACAATTTTGCCTCCTAGTTATAGCCATTTCGGAAATGGGAAAAATCTCGGGCCACCCACCCTATGTATACCTCTCATCTTCTCGTACACCTCTACCAAGTCACTTCTCATCCTTTTTCATTTCATACAGAAAAGCCCTGGTTCCCTCAACCTTTCTTCGTTAGACCTGCCCTCCAATCCAGGCAGAATCCTGATAAAACTCATCTGCACCCTCTCCAAAACTTCCACATTTTTCCTGTAATGAGGCAACCAGAACAGAACACAATATTCCAATTGTGGTCTAACCACAGACTGTATCGAGCTGCAGCATGACCTCGCGGCTCTTAAACTCAAGCCCCCAGTAAACGAAAGCCGACACATGATTGGCTTTCTGAACAACAACCCTAACAACTTGGGTGGCAAATTTGAAGCATCTCTGGACGTTGACCCCAAGATTTTTCTGTTACTCCTCACTGTCAAGAATCCTGCATTAACCCTGTTAAATCTTTCTGCAGAACCCTTCAATCTTAAACTCTCCCTAATTTGGTATTTTCCTCCAGTCCCCACTACACTCATAAACTGTGAAACCTCTTACAGTCCCTACAATCCTCCTTAGCTCTGTAACCTCTGTAAACATGTAGTTATAGTCGTGTGGTTTAGGCGATGGGTTAGAAATCCATTGGGGCTTGCCCACACAGGTTTGAATCCTGCCCAACAGGGTGGTGGGGTTGATTGGTGCAGGTGTCCGGAGATGTTCTGTAAAGCGCTCTGCGAGAAGGTGTCCCGTGTCCCCAGTGTAGACGAGATGAGGAGACAGATCGCCTTCTCACTGCGCGCTTTACAAAACACCTCCAGGACACCTGAAAATCAACCCCACCGCCCTATTGCCAAACAGTACAAATCCCCCTCCCATTCTGCTGAGAACATGTAGGTCCACGGCCTCCTCCATCGCCATGCCCTCAACACCTGACACCTGGAGGAAGAACTCCTTGTCTTCTGACTTGGGACCCCTCAACCCCATAGCATCAATATGGACTTCACCAGTTTCCTCATTTCCCGTTCCCCCCTTCCCGCAGTTCCAACCTTCCAGCCCAGCACCGCCCTATGACCCGACCCACCAATCAATCTTCCTTCCCACATATTCGTTCCACCCTCCTCACTGAGCTAACCCTCTTACCCCCATCTCCAACCACCAATTGCAGTCTCAGCCTCCTTCACCCCAATCCCACCCCCCTCCCACTTATCACTCAACCCCCGAGGCTCCCAGCTTCATTCCTGGTGAAGGGCTCCAGCCTGAAACGTTGATTTTCCTGCTCCTCGGATGCTGCCTGACCTGCTGTGTTTTTCCAGCAAATGCACTCTCCACTCTGATCTCCAGCATCTTCAGACCTCACTGTCTCCTCTTTATCAGATGAGTCAATGGAGTGAGGAATGGCAGATAGAGTTTAATTTAGATAAATGTGAGGTGCTTCATTTTGGAAAAGCAAATCCTCACAGGAATTATACAATTAATGGTCAGGTCTTAGAGAGTGTTGCTGAACAAAGAGACCTTGGACTGCAGACTCATAGTTCCTTGATAGTGGAGTCGCAGGTAAATAGGATAGTGAAGAAGGCATTTGATATGCTTTCCTTTATTGGTCAGAGTATTGAGTATAAGAGTTGGGAGGTCATCTTGCGGCTGTACAGGACCTTGGTGAGGCCACTGTTGGAATATTGCGTGCAACTCTGGTCTCATTCCTATCGGAAGGATGGTGTGAAACTTCAAAGGGTTCAGAAATGATTTGCAAGGATGTTGCCAGGATTGGAGGATTTGAGCTCCAAGGAGAGGCTGAATCGGCTGGTGTTGTTTTCCCTGGAGTGTCAGAGGCTGAGGGGTGACCTTATAGAGATTTATAAAGTCAGGTCGTTTCCCTGGGATGGGGGAGTCCAGACCTACAGGGCGTAAGTTCAGGGCGGATAGGTGAAAGATTTGAAAGAGACCTAAGGGGCAACATTTTCACTCCAAGGTTGCTGTGTATATGGAATAAACTGCCAGAGGAATGGTGGAAGCTCGTAACATTACTGCATTTAAAAGGCATCTGGATGGGGATATGAACAGAAAGGGTTTAGTGGGATAAGTGCCGGTAAATGGAACTAGAATGGTTATGATATCTGGTTGGCGTGGATGAATTGGACCGAGGGGTCGGTTTCTCTGCTGTACATCTCTATCACTCTAATTGTTTTCCACTGTCCATTTACAGCCTGACAAATCTGTCTATTTCCCCTGTTTACCTTGGTCAGTTCTCTTCTCAAACTCATGTAATTGGCTTTGTTTCTGATGCTCAGGTGTGCTTTATGGTCACTTGAAAACTTAATAATCTCTTTGAATTCCACTATATTGCAATCTCCTGGAGGATCTCTGTGCTACATCACTCCTTCACTCATCTTCATCACTCAACGGTCAATCTGAGATCATGATATCCCTATCCATCTGCACAATATCTTATTCAAAGGAACACTGACAAAAAAACATTCAAAAATGAGCTCTGATAATATCACTCTTGCCAGTGTGACTGTCCCAGATTGGAGTCTCCCAAAACTATCATAATGCCTTTGTTACAAATTCCAATGAATTCCTGTTTAATACAGGGAGGAACAATGCTTGTGTTTGTGACACATGAGACCCAGGATTCACATTCAGGCTGATTCAGACACATCATGTGAGACCACATGCTTTCTCTGTAATGCCTTTGTTATTGATTACTGTCAGGGTTACTCATCCTGTACTCCCATTCTGCCCAAGGTCCCAAAAGGTTGTGGACCATTGTATATTTATGTTCCTCCTTTTGTTCACCACGTGTCTCTGCTGACTAAATCCCATTTATCACTGTGTCACAAGTCTATTATCTTATTGCAGATTCTTTGGCAATTCCAAAAAATGTATAATTTATTCTTTCCCACAATGCCCTGTCACAAATCGATTCACTGACGTACAGTTTTAGTTAAATTCTGTCCCATCCTGTTCCTTTCTGCTTATCTTCAGTCACATCCCCATGCTGTTCCAATGCTTTCCCTTTTCTGTTTGGATTTGGAAAGCTCCTTTCACCTGAACCCTGTCAACTGCATCCTCCATGTTGGCTTAAAGCCCTGTCCATAAACCTACCGACATGGTTGGCCAGGACACTGCTCCCAGCAGGGTTGCTTTTAATTCACTCCATGGGATATTGCTGTCTCTGGCTGGCCAGCATTTCATGCCCATCCCCGAGCTGCCCTTGAGCTGAGTGCCTTGCTAGACTAATACACAGGGCAGTTTAAAGTCAACTCCATTGTTCTGGGTCTGGAGTCATGTGTAGGTCAGTCCAGCTGCCTACCAATGATTTCCTTCCTGAACAGATATTGAGCATTCAGATGCTTTTCCCTGCCACTGGCATTAAATTCTGGATGTGAGTAATGTTCGGCCATCGCCTGGCCCACTGATAGCTCCCTCATCCCTGAGCTCTGATCTCAGTGCACCATGAATCAAACCCCTTCTTCTAGACCGTGGTTTGATACAGACACCTTCCAGCACTCTGGTGATATCACCCAGTATCTCTACATGTGATATCTGTCACTGTGAGGGTCTAATTGCTGCCAGTGACTGCACCTTTTGTAGTGACTCCAGCTCCTGAGCCAACAGAATTCTGCACTCCAGTGAGACGAGGCAATGCAGGCCAGGGATGGAGACTGGGATTTTCCAGATCTCTGTGGGACTCAGTGCCATTCTCCAAGTGTAACCCTCACTGTATCTAATTTCCCATTCTGTCTATTTCTCTGTCTCCTGCATATATTCAGGACGTTCCTGACTCAATAAAATTCTCAACTGCTGGGTGTTTTATCCATCATCTCATTGAACACAGCTGGTCAGCCAGAGGGCAGGGAGATCTGGAGTCTTCAATAAATCCTGCAGCAGGGTACGATCACTCACAGTGAACCGAGCAGAGCGAGTTTAAGGGATCCAAGTTTGGTCCGGAAGACCTGACACAGATACAGTGCTGAAGGGTGAACTTAGAGCATGAAGGTCCCAGGCTCAATCTCCACTCTCTTGTTAACTTTCATCACTGCAGTTCTGAGCCTTCCTATGACAATATAGGAAGTTCACAGTTATCCATCCAGGCCTGTGCTGTCTTAGTGAGCATCAGGACAACATCTGGGAAAGGAGGCCTCCCTTAAGAAATTGGTATTGAAACCTGGGGTCTTTCTGTTCCCTATTCTCCCTCTCACTCGGTCACCGGTCATGTGATAGAGTCATACAACAAGGAAACACACCTTTTGGTCCATCTCATCTGCACCAGTGTCTTGAATGGTTGTAATTGCCAGAAAAGTTCCTATTTCTGTAACCTCCACCCCTCCCATTATCCTGTTGTATATTTGAAACCTACTCCAATGCTGACGACTCTCCTTATTTGTAAATTGCTCCAGTCATGATAACGTGTCCATCTCAATAATCCCATCCTGCAGTCAGTACAATCATCTCTATTTCTGTAGTTTTCCACAATAACTGCAATCCATCCTCTCTCTGTAAAATCCTGCAGCCCGGAACAAAATGCCCCCCTGTGTACCTTCCTCAAGGCCCAAGGGAACATGATATCACTGTAACCTTCTGCAAGCCCGATCCCATTCCTGTCTCCTGGCCTACAGCACCACACGACCTCTGTAACCATCTCCCATGCCTACCGACCTTCTTATCTGTGTATATATCTCCAGACCCTTTTCCAGTGGAAACAACACTCCCCATCTCTGTGCGCTCCTCCCTGCACCTCAAACGCCCTCTCCTTGTGTAGCTCCGCAGGTTAGGAGGCGTGGTAGTTCAGTGGTGAGCACTGCTGCCTCGCAGCGCCAGAGACCCAAGTTCGATTCCAGTCTTGGGGGACTACGTATGGAGTTAGCACATTCTCTCTGTGTTTGCATGGGTTTCCCCCAGGTGCCCCGTTTTCCTCTCACAGTCCAAAGATGTGCAGGTCAGATGAATTGGCCATTCGAAACTGCCCATAGCGTTTGGTGCATTTGTCAGAGGGAAATGGGTCTGGGTGGATGACTCTTTGGAGAGTTGGTGTGAACTTGTTGGGCCGAAGTGCCGTTTCCATACTTTAGGGAATGTAATAAAATCTAAACTCTCCCTCTGTGTTCCATGTTACTGACCCTAAAAATATCCCTCTAACAATTAAACAGCTCCAAACATCCCAAACTCTGTAAACTGCGACAGCTCCAACATCCCTCCTGATCGGTGTAACCTCTTCCTGAAATCCTATCAACATGTAGAGACCCCACAATCCTCCATATCTGTGTAATCCTCTCAGGTCACTGCAATACTCCCAACCTGTAGAACCCAGTCCAATGCCTGTGACTCTCCCAATCCAGTTCCTACAAGACTCACTCTCTGTATAACAGTCTCCCGTCACTATCACCCACCCTGTCAATGTAAGCTCCTCTAGTATCTCCATCCATCTAATCATCTCCATAACCTTCTCCAGCGCTTGAAGCCCTATCTGAGCAAATGTCACCCTCTTCCATAACCCTCCCGACAGCAGGAAACGTTCTACAGATTCCATACCCTCTGGCTGAATACATTCTTCCAGATCTCCATTCTAAATGGTCGTTCCTTCATTTTGAAGCTGAGCCTTTGGCTCCTAGTCTCTCCGACAAGAGGAAACATCTTCCCCCCCTACCCCCACGTCAAATCCATCCAGGCCCCTTAAAGGTTTGTAAGTTTGAATGAGATCCTGCCACCGCCGCCTCTGAAAATCCATCAAGTACAGACCCAGAGACTTCACCTACTCCTCATATGGCAAGCATTTCATTCTTGTAAAACTAGTTCTTGTACCCAATTACATCCTTTTTCCAGACTGTTAATGTATAACATGTACAGCGTGGTCCCAACACTGACCCCTGCGGAGTTCCCCTCGTCACCTCTTCCCATCGTGAAAACAACCCTTTTATACCTACTCTCTTCTGCTTATCAGCCAATCCTCTATTCATATCAAACATGTTGTTCTGAAGCTGAAATTTCATTTCACAAACCCTGCTGGATTTGTTTTCCTGTCTGGCTGTGAACAAGCAGAGTAGATAAAAGGGAGGAATGGTTTGTCGGGATTTTCAGAAACCTTTCAACAAGGTCCAACTAAAGAGGTGGATAAGCAATATCGGCATATGTGGGATTGGAGGGAATTTACTGGCATGAATTGGGAATTCTTTAACAGAAAACTAAGTGGGAATAAATGGATTAGTGCTTGACCCCTAACTATTCACAAAGGGATTTGATACATTTGATGGATGGACAAAATCTACTGCTTCCATGTTTGTTGCTGACACAGAACGAGATGGGAATGTGGGTTGTGTGGATGAAGCAAAGGAGACATGAACAGTCCATGAGTTTCCCTTGTATAATACATTGATGGGATGTGGCCATCACTTGCTTGGCCATCATTACCTTCCCATCTGTAATTACCTGGAGAAGGTGGTGGTGAGCTGCCCTCCTCACCCATTGCGGTCCTTTGCGTGTAGGGACAGACACAGTGCTGGCAGGATGGAGCGTGGTTTTGAGGGCACCTTGGAAATGCTGGTGTTCCCGTCTAGCTGGAATTCCTGTCCTTCCAGGGTATAGTTGCTCCGTGTTTGTGAAGTGGTGCTGAAAGGGCCTTCCTGAGTGACATCAGTGCTGCTTGTAGATACTTTATTTATTTATTCACTCGTGGTCATGAGCATTGCTGGATGTATTGTTGATTTGGAGTTGTCCCTGAGAAGGTGGTGGTGAGCTGCCTTCCTGAACCACTGCACCAGCTGTTGGAACTGTTGTTATCTGTGTCCCCTCCAGCAGGCGCTACAACACTCCTCACGTCTGTAAATGCATACAGACAATGCAGCTCTTCCTGTATATGTGACATCCTTCTCTGCCAACAACACTTATTGTTCATCAGAATGTCTCACCATCTCCATTCCCACTTGTGCTAGTGATCTCTCAAATTTCTTTTTTGTTGTTTATACTTCTGATCACCTATAACATCTTCCGTTCTAAATTTGTTACTCCTCAGTACCTGTAGCTCGCCATATAACTGTATTCAAAGACAGCACAGGTTGCCTTCCTTAAATCTCTGTGAATTACAGCCGCTGGTTGTGCTGCGTTGGTACTTTTCATCCTCCTTATCCATCTTAGATCTTCCAGCCCCTACAATCCCACTAATTGCAAGGCTCCCATTCTCTGTACCTCCTTACGCCCTGAGGGTCCTTGAACCACGAGTGCTTCAAACTTCTGTAACCCCCCAGTTACTGCGAGTCTTCTAACTCTGTAACATCCAACAGTCTCCAGTAACTTACAACACTTACTGGCTGTCAATTTGCATTTGTTGAAGTCTTCACATCTCAGTGAGGTGCCAGCCTTCTGGGTGAATGTCCAGCAGTGACCTTCGTCACTCCACCAGGGTAAGTGCCACCATCTGCACTTTGTGACCTCACTCTCACTCTCTATGTTACCGCTACTACCTCCCACCAAGGCTCATGTTCTCCTACCCTCACCCTCACCCCTGTAACTGCATATGAACTTACCCACCCTCACTGAATCCAGCACTTTCTCTCAGTCTCTCCAACCTCATCACTGCCCCTCTACCCAACTCTGCCTGTTGTCTGTGCTGCCCACTCACTCACTCAGGACACATTGCCACCTTTCCCCCAGATTTGCCAGCTCTAACAGCTGCACCAAACGTTTCCATCTCCCTTAATACCTCTTGCTAATTTTCACATCCCATAAGGACCAATCCCACAATAGGAGAGAAAGTGCCAAGAGAGGCGTGGACCTCCCCAATATTTAGCTCCTCACCCCCTCACAGGAGAAGGATCCTAACCCTAGCAACCACAAGAGACTTTCTGACCGTGTCCAAGCTCCCAGACTGGGATCAGAGAGTCCCCTTGTCTCACTTCTGGGCACCGTGACTGACTGTGGACAATGATATTCAGCTTCCTGGGTTTGTGTCTGTGCTAAACACCAAGACAATGGAGCAGGCGGCTGAGACTGGTAGCTCTGGCTGAGGATAAACACTGCTGAGGGCAGGATAAGGTAAAGCAATAATTCTGTGAACACTCAAGGCATATCAAAGTTAAGATGTACAAACACGGAGTGAGCAGCTCAGAGGGACAGTCCATGAGCTGGATGCGTGTCCCTGAGCACAGTGTCCTTGCAGTAGCATTGCAACGAGAGTTGTCAGCGCACCCTGAGCTGCAGCATTGAAGTACCAAGTGTATTGTAGTGGGTTGGAGATGTGATGGGATGGCATCTTGAGGCTGGCATGTGACAGATGCCAGCATTGGTGGGGGTGGAGTACATGCAGTTTCTGTCAGTGCAGTGGTCCCCAAGATGTTGCTGTCCAAGATAGAAGGCCGCAGGATCGAGGGGCGAGATGGAGTCACCAGTTACCAGCTCTGACTTTCATGTTAAATTCTCCATATTGAGTTTCCCTACTGTGGGAGGGAGGGTATGAAGCTGAAAATTGTTGAGGAGCGACCTCCATGAATGTGGTTCTTGATCATCAGGAATCATTCATTCAGCATCTCGCCACTGCGGCCCTCAAACCTTGTCTTAAAGAACAGTCCGGCACAGGAACAGGCCCTTCAGCCCAGCAAACCCGCACTGACACATGATGGCCTTTGAAAGTTAAAACGAAAGTTTATGCTTCTACACATTCTATGTCATTCTGTTCGCTGCTGTCTCGTCTCTGTGCCAAGATCCCTCTTTAACCTTGCTATATTAGCTGTTCCCCTCTTTCAGTGTATTCCAGGCACTTTCACATTCTGTCTGGAAAAGCAAAAAAAAAAAAATTACCTATCATACTTTCTCGCTTTTATCTAAAACCTACGGTCCTGAGTAATTGATATTTCTACTCTGGGAAAAAGCCTCTAACTGTCCTTCTATCTATACCTCTGACAGTTTTGTAAATATCTATCAGAGAGCCCCATAGTCAATGATGACCAGGTGCAAACAAACAATGTTTGTTCAATTTCTCCTTCTGGCTAATACCCTCCAAACCAGACAACATGCTGGTAAACCTTTTCCATACCCTCTCCAACACTTCCACATCGTGTGGCAATCAGTACTGTACACAATATTCCAAATGTGCCCGAACCAAGTTTCCCTACAGCTGCAATATAATCTGTTAATTTTCATATTGCATGCTCTGATGTCTGTCTGCAAGTTTGCCGTCAGTCTTCTCGATGACCCTATCCACCCGTGTTACCACTTTCAGGGAACTGTGGAGTTGTACACCTAGATCCCTTCGGATGTTGATGCAATTTAGTAATTTTTCCATCTACTGTATACTTCTCTCCTGCAATAGACCTTCTAAAATGCATCACGTCACAGTTGTCCAGATAATTTACATCTCTGTTTTCTCTGTCCTGCTGTATTCTCTGGCAATCATCCTCACAATCTGCAAGTCCGCCAATCAATTACAGATCTCCCGTCACAAAAACACTGTTCCACCACTACTCTGTCTTCAATGACCAAACAGTTCTCTATCCATTTAATAACTGACAGTGGATCCCATTTCACTTTCCCTTCCGTCTAAGCCTGCCATAAGGAACCACATCAACGGCCTTGCTAAGGTCCAGACGGCCAAAATTCAGCCCCATGCCCTCATCAATCAATTTTGTCACTTCCTCAATATAATCAATCAAGTTTGTGAGACAAGATCTTCCCCACACAACTGTGTTCACTGTCGCTCGTAAGTCCATACTAGAGTACTGTTGGAGCTGCACTCATTCACACAAGTGATTATTCGATCATATTCCTGACTTGAACCTTGGAGGTTAGATTAGATTCCCTAAAGTATGGAAACATGACGTTTGGCACAACCGGTCCACACCAACCCTCCGAAGAGTAACCTCCCCAGACCCATTTTCCTCTGACTAAAGCACCTAACACTATGGGCAATTTAGTATGGCCAATCCACTGTTGGACTGTGGAAGGAAATCGGAGCATGCGTAGGAAACGCACATAGACACTGCGGGAATGTGCAACCTTCATACAGATTGTCGCATGAGGCCGGCGCTGTGAGGTAGCAGTGCTAACCACTGAACCACAGTGCCACAGTTGACGGTTACTGTACAGTGGGAGGTATGTCGGGGTGTGATGGTTACTGTACAGTGGGAGGTATGTCGGGGTGTGACGGTTACTGTACAGTGGGAGGTATGTCGAGCCGTGATGGTTACTGTACAGTGGGAGGTATGTCGGGGTGTGATGGTTACTGTACAGTGGGATGTATGTCGGGGTGTGATGGTTACTGTACAGTGGGAGGTATGTCGGGGTGTGATGGTTACTGTACAGTGGGAGATATGTCGGGCTGTGATGGTTACTGTACAGTGGGAGGTATGTCGAGCCGTGATGGTTACTGTACAGTGGAGGTATGTCGGGGTGTGTTGGTTACTGTACAGTGGGAGGTATGTCGGGGTGTGTTGGTTACTGTACAGTGGGAGGTATGTCGAGCCGTGATGGTTACTGTACAGTGGAGGTATGTCGGGGTGTGTTGGTTACTGTACAGTGGAGGTATGTCGGGGTGTGTTGGTTACTGTACAGTGGGAGGTATGTCGGGGTGTGTTGGTTACTGTACAGTGGGAGGTATGTCGAGCCGTGATGGTTACTGTACAGTGGAGGTATGTCGAGCCGTGATGGTTACTGTACAGTGGGAGGTATGTCGGGGTGTGATGGTTACTGTACAGTGGGAGGTATGTCGGGGTGTGATGGTTACTGTACAGTGGGAGGTATGTCGGGCCGTGATGGTTACTGTACAGTGGAGGTATGTCGAGCCGTGATGGTTATTGTACAGTGGGAGGTATGTCGGGCCGTGATGGTTACTGTACAGTGGAGGTATGTCGAGCCGTGATGGTTACTGTACAGTGGGAGGTATGTCGGGGTGTGATGGTCACTGTACAGTGGGAGGTATGTCGGGGTGTGATGGTTACTGTACAGTGGGAGGTATGTCGGGCCGTGATGGTTACTGTACAGTAGAGGTATGTCGAGCAGTGATGGTTACTGTACAGTGGGAGGTATGTCGGGGTGTGATGGTTACTGTGCAGTTGGAGGTATGTCGAGCCGTGATGGTTACTGTACAGTGGGAGGTATGTCGGGGTGTGATGGTTACTCTACAGTGGGAGGTATGTCGGGGTGTGATGGTTACTGTACAGTGTAAGGTATGTCGAGCCGTGATGGTTACTGTACAGTGGGAGGTATGTCGGGCCGTGATGGTTACTGTACAGTGGAGGTATGTCGAGCCGTGATGGTTACTGTACAGTGGGAGTTATGTCGGGGTGTGATGGTTACTGTACAGTGGGAGGTATGTCGAGCCGTGATGGTTACTGTACAGTGGGAGGTATGTCGGGGTGTGATGGTTACTGTACAGTGGGAGGTATGTCGGGGTGTGATGGTTACTGTACAGTGGGAGGTATGTCGAGCCGTTATGGTTACTGTACAGTGGGAGGTATGTCGAGCCGTTATGGTTACTGTACAGTGGGGAGCATGTCAGGCCGTGATGGTTATTGTACAGTGGGATGTATGTCGGGGTCTGATGGTTACTGTACATTGGGAGGTATGTCGGGATGTGATGGTTACTGTACAGTGGGAGGTATGTCGGGCCGTGATGGTTATTGTACAGTGGGGGGTATGTCGTGCTGTGACGGTTACTGTACAGTGGGTGGTATGTCGGGGTGTGATGGTTACTGTACAGTGGAAGGTATGTCGGGGTGTGATGGTTACTGTACAGTGGGAGGTATGTCGGGCCGTGATGGTTACTGTACAGTGGAGGTATGTCGAGCCGTGATGGTTACTGTACAGTGGGAGGTATGTCGGGCCGTGATGGTTACTGTACAGTGGAGGTATGTCGAGCCGTGATGGTTACTGTACAGTGGGAGGTATGTCGGGGTGTGATGGTCACTGTACAGTGGGAGGTATGTCGGGGTGTGATGGTTACTGTACAGTGGGAGGTATGTCGGGCCGTGATGGTTACTGTACAGTAGAGGTACGTCGAGCAGTGATGGTTACTGTACAGTGGGAGGTATGTCGGGGTGTGATGGTTACTGTGCAGTTGGAGGTATGTCGAGCCGTGATGGTTACTGTACAGTGGGAGGTATGTCGGGGTGTGATGGTTACTGTACAGTGGGAGGTATGTCGGGGTGTGATGGTTACTGTACAGTGGGAGGTATGTCGAGCCGTGATGGTTACTGTGCAGTGGGAGGTATGTCGGGCCGTGATGGTTACTGTACAGTGGAGGTATGTCGAGCCGTGATGGTTACTGTACAGTGGGAGTTATGTCGGTGTGTGATGGTTACTGTACAGTGGGAGGTATGTCGAGCCGTGATGGTTACTGTACAGTGGGAGGTATGTCGGGGTGTGATGGTTACTGTACAGTGGGAGGTATGTCGGGGTGTGATGGTTACTGTACAGTGGGAGGTATGTCGAGCCGTTATGGTTACTGTACAGTGGGAGGTATGTCGAGCCGTTATGGTTACTGTACAGTGGGGAGCATGTCAGGCCGTGATGGTTATTGTACAGTGGGATGTATGTCGGGGTCTGATGGTTACTGTACATTGGGAGGTATGTCGGGATGTGATGGTTACTGTACAGTGGGAGGTATGTCGGGCCGTGATGGTTATTGTACAGTGGGGGGTATGTCGTGCTGTGACGTTTACTGTACAGTGGGTGGTATGTCGGGGTGTGATGGTTACTGTACAGTGGAAGGTATGTCGGGGTGTGATGGTTACTGTACAGTGGGAGGTATGTCGGGGTGTGTTGGTTACTGTACAGTGGGAGGTATGTCGAGCCGTGATGGTTACTGTACAGTGGGAGGTATGTCGGGCTGTAATGGTTACTGTACAGTGGGAGGTATGTCGGGCCGCGATGGTTACTGCCCAGTGGGAGGTATGTCTGGGTGTGATGGTTACTGTACAGTGGGAGGTATGTCGGGCCATGATGGTTACTGTACAGTGGGAGGTTTGTCGGGCTGTGGTGGTTACTGTACAGTGGGAGGTATGTCGGGGTGTGGTGGTTACTGTACAGTGGGAGGTATGTCTGGGTGTGATGGTTACTGTACAGTGGGAGGTATGTCGGGCCGTGACGGTTACTGTACAGTGGGAGGTATGTCGGGCCGTGACGGTTACTGTACAGTGGGAGGTATGTCGGGGTGTGATGGTTACTGTACAGTGGGAGATATGTCGGGCCGTGACGGTTACTGTACAGTGGGAGGTATGTCGGGATGTGATGGTTACTGTACAGTGGGAGATATGTCGGGCCGTGACGGTTACTGTACAGTGGGAGGTATGTCGGGGTGTGATGGTTACTGTACAGTGGGAGATATGTCGGGCCGTGACGGTTACTGTACAGTGGGAGGTATGTCGGGGTGTGATGGTTACTGTACAGTGGGAGGTATGTCGGGGTGTCATGGTTACTGTACAGTGGGAGGTATGTCGGGCCGTGATGGTTACTGTACAGTGGGAGGCATGTCGGGGTGTGATGGTTACTGTACAGTGGGAGGTATGTCGGGGTGTGATGGTTACTGTACAGTGGGAGGTATGTCGGGCCGTGACGGTTACTGTACAGTGGGAGGTATGTCGGGCCGTGATGGTTACTGTACAGTGGGAGGTATGTTGAACCATGACGGTTACTGTACAGTGGGAAGTTTGTCGGTCTGTGATGGTTACTGTACAGTGGGGGTTATGTTGGGCTGTGAGGTTGCAGACTGTATGAGTTGTACAGAGTATGATTCTGATCCTGACTGTGGCCCACTGCACCTCATGGATGCATCATCATTAATTTCGCAATGTGTCTAAAGCCCAGGGGGCTACATATCATGGTGAGGGGAGTCTGTAAAATGTGAAGGTAGCCCCTGTTCCCCATAAGGACTGTGCAGTGACCATTCTTACCGATATATGAAATGGAGAGATGTATCTGCAGCAGGCAGATCGGTGATGATGTGGTCAATGATATGTTTCCCTTTTATTGATTCCCGCATAACCTGCCGCAGAGCAGTCTAGCAGCCATAGGATGCAGCATCAATGCTGAGCACGATACTGACTATATACCACGGAGCTGCCCCCCTCTGCCTGGCTCTGTCCTGTCAGTGTGACATACCCTAACAGAGAGGGTGGTGATATTGCCTGGTATTAGTCCTATTCACAGACTCCTGCTTTACAGATAATATCTGACTATTGCTGATTAGTTTGTGGGATATATGCAACAGGTCACTTTTACATTTTGTATAATGAAGAGTTAATATCACTTTGTTTCTTTCATCTTTTAAAATAAACCAAACATCATTTTTTTAGTTGAAAACCATTGCAGTGAACAATAATTGAATTACCAGAGCACACAGCTGACTATTACACAATTCAGTGACTGTAGTAAACAGCCGATTCATGTTCAGATCAGTGAACACACCATCTTGCAGGCAGCAAAGCTGTTGAAAATGACTTTGCGGAAAAGCCTGAATTCAGACACAGTGTTACTGGCCCTCACCATGACCTCCAAAACACTGGCCATCTCCAAAATCTGTCCAGTTAGTTTCCAAACTGGAGCTGGGCAGTTACTGACATAATCCCTCACAATAGACAAGTTAGAGACATACCTGAACAACGGAGAGATGTGAGTGGGGAAAACTGGTCAATGGACTAGCACAAGGCACTGATCCAGACAAAGTTCAACATTTGTAACAATGACCTGTAAACAGCCATGTCCTGCAAGTATGTCTCTTCTGTGTGCCACCTAAACTCTGTAATTCTGCACCTTGGACCTGATCCTGAATGAAGGTGTTATAAAGGTGATGGGCTCCTGCAGCACATGGCATCTTACATTAAATCCCTCATAGACCACATCCAGTGTATGTTAGCCCCACAATGTCAGTATCCAAACAGAATTGTGCAGCTCCATTGATGGTCAGCATCATCCCAGCCCAATGATCTTGTGTGTGAATTGAGTTGGAAATCTCTGTGTAAATGATTGCAGCATTGTTCTAACCGTTAACAGCAAAATGTCTTTATTGAAGTTTCGATAGCTTTTCATAATACCAATTTTTAGATTGTCCAATAAGCACAAAATTCCTTGTACTGAATAATAATTTGGTCTTGGGTGTGGGCATGAGATTTATCATTTCAATGCTCCTTACTGAGTTGTGCACTGTTTTCAACATAATGTTGTTATGAAAGTGAACGGAATAAATGGGTAGATTTTCGATTAGATTACATTTCCACTGTAATCTAAAATCCACCCATTTATTCCGTTCACTTTTATAACAACATTATGATGGAAACAGTGCACAACTCACAGTAAGGAGCATTGAAATGATAAATCTCATTCCCACACCCAAGACCAAATTATTAGTAAGTACAAGGACTTTGAAGTTATACAATTATTTTCTCTTGTATTAATATTTTGAACTAATAGTCGACCCTCTTGCTCCTCAGATGCTGCCTGAATGGCTGTGCTTTTTTTTAGAACCACATTTTTTGACTCTGATCTCCAGCATCTGCAGTCCTCACTTTCCCCTGCTAATGTTCACTCATAATCATTTTCGTGTCAACAATATCACTGTGTGATTAAACATGTCAGTCAGATATAAGTATATTTTCAATTGCCTCTGTCTGTCTCAGAGCTCAGTAATGTGTGATGTGACTGTCAGGGTCTGTGTGATGCTCGGTATGTAGGACATGCCTCTGACAGACTGTCCTATTGTTTCAAACAGCATATTCCTTCAGCTGTGTACATCAAATAGGTTACTGCCTGGACCCAACCAGCCAGAGCTCACAAAACCCAAAGTACAGTGTCCAGAATAGGGCAGGACTGTACAATATTTTTCATGCTAATTTATTCATGGAATATGATAAGGCGAGCATTTATTGGCTGTCCCTTGTTGCCCTTGAGAAGGTGGGGGTGAGCTGTCACATTGACCGGTTCCGCAGCCCATGTGCTGTAGGTAGACTTACAATACCATTAGGGAGGAAGTTGGAACAGTGACACTGAAAGAACGGCAATATGCTTCCCAATCAGCTCGGAAAAATGGCTTGGATTGGAACGCGAACATGGTGGTCCCATGTATCTGCTTCCCTTGTCCTTCTTGATGGTCGGGGGTTCAGAGGTACGTTGTAAGGAGCCTTGGCAAATTTCTGCAGTGCACCGTGTAGATGGCAGACATTACTGCTTCTGAGTGTCAGTGGATGAGGGGTGAAGCTGCACTCACACAGGCAAATGGAGGTGTTTAATCACACACACAATTCAACATGAGTCTTTTTGATGGGAGACAGGCTTTCCGAAATTTTGAGGTGAGTCATTCCTGTAGGATTTCTTGTCCCTGACATATTCTTGTAGCCAATGAATTAATGTGTGTCAAAGTTTGGCACTGGAAAAGCACAACAGGTCATTCAGCACCTGAGGTACAGGAAAGTCGACGTTTTAGCATAAGCCCTTCACAGGAGTGGGTAATGAAATTATATAGTCTGTCCAGTTCTGATTAACGGTATCCCTGGGATATTGCTAGGTGGGTGTTCAGTGATGGTGGTGGCATTGAACATTAAATGATATGGTACACTTTTCTATTGTCAGAGGTAATCGTTGTCTGGCATGTGTGTAATGGAAATGGTACTTGTCACTGTTAAGCACACACCTGCATAGTTCCAGGACCTGTTGCATTTGGGTAAATGAACCTGATCATTACATTGACAGATTCTCCTTACCTCCCCAAAATGGCGTGAAGACATGGAAGGATAAAATCACCACAAAACCCCACACAGTGCAGTAATTGGAGAATAACCAGGGAAAGAGAAGACACCTCCAAGATCATCAAAACAAGAAGACATCACGAAGTCGAACCTGGTCAGCTTCTAGTGGGGTGGTTTGTGATCATCCAATGTTAACTTAAAGCATAAGATAATTTGTAACGTTTATCATTGCGTTATAATATGTTTTATTGTTCTAATATTAATTGTGTTCAAAAAACAAATATTGTTTGTAACAGTTAACTCGGTTCATTTGCTGAATATAAGATTTCAATTACACTGTGCACCAGAAACAACACCTTCCTAATTGCTGACTCAACCTACAAGTTTATCTAGAGACAATCCTGAACTGGAACTCGCAACTCTCTTTGCACTTCAGACTTCTGATTTCTCTCTCCACTTACAAAGTAGTCTATGCCTGTATTATTCCTGTTAATGTGCATCACCTCGCACTTTCCCAAGTTGTACTCTATCTGCCACTTCTTTGCCCACTCTCGTAAAAGTTATTCAGTTTCTCATCTATTATTTGTTCCACACAACAATCTCTCCAGCGTCATTTTCCAGTGCCCCAATATCCACTTCTGCTTCTCTTTTGCCCTTTATATGTCTAAAGAAACTCTTACAGTTGTCCTTTATATCACTGGAGAGCTTAACCATATATTTAATCTTCTCCGTCCTTATTTCTTATTTTGTTGCCATCTGTTCATCTTTCAAGCTTCCAAATCTTCTGGTTTCGCACTGCTATTTACTGTGGTATCTACTTTCTATTTTCCTTTTAAGCTAGCCATGACTGTCCCAGTCATCCATGGTTGCCTCATCCTCGCTGTACAATACATCTTTTACCTCAGGATAAATCTCTGCTGTGACTCCTAAATTGCTCTGTGAAACTCCCACCATTATTGCTCCACTGTCTTTCCTGCTCGACTCCTCTCCCAGTCAATTCTATCCAACTCCTCCCTTGTGTCTTTGAAGGTGTCTTTAGTTAGCTGTAATATTAACTCCGATTCTACTTTCTCCCTCTCAAATTGAAGAGTAGGTTCAATCATAGTATGATTACTGCCTCCGAAGGTTCCTTCACCTTAAGCTTCCTTATCAAGTCTGCCTCACTGCACAGCTCTAAATCTGGTATTGTCCGTTCCCTCGTTGCCTGCACCATAAACTGCTCCAAAAAGCCATCTTGTAGACATTCCACAAATTCCTTTCATTGCAAACCACTACCACTGATTTTCCCAGTCCACCTGCATATTGAAATCTCCCCTGTCACTGTAACTTTGCCTTTCCTACATATCTTTTCTATCTCCTCATCTATCACGCGCCCCAGCTTCTGACGACGATTTGTCGACCTGTACATAACTCCAACCACGGGTTTTCAACTTTACGGTTCTTCAATTCTACACACACACGTTCCACACCATCTGACTCTATTTTAAGTAATGGAACTGAGTGATGCGATTGCAAAACACTTTAGCATTGTCTCAAATTTATACCTTAGACATGAAGTAACAATATTTCATTGTCAATTACTTTGCAATATGGCCACAGTGTATTTCTTTGACCAAATATTCTGTCTTTATTATGGAAGAATACAAACTTCAGCGTGGGTTTCCTCCTGGTGCTCCGGTTTCCTCCACAGTCCAAAAATGTGCAGTTTAGATGAATTGGCCAAGCTAAATTGCCCGTAGTGTTAGGTGAAGGGGTAAATGTAGGAGAATGGGTCTGGGTGAGTTGCGCTTCGGCAGGTCGGTGTGGACTTGTTGGGCCAAAGAGCCTGTCTTCACACTGTAACTAATCCAGAAAAAACGTGAAACTGTTCGAGAAGGAAGATATGAAGAGGACATGAGTCTATAAGGAGATTAAGGTGGGTCAAGTGAACAGGCAAATATTGGTGTATGGAACATGGTTGGAAAAATGTGTTTGTGCTAAAAGATATTGGTGGGTTGAATGGAAACGGAGTATATTATTTCAGTGGAGAGATTGGCTTTAGGCACAGAGGAACCGGAAACTTGGATTAAGAAATAAAAATTTTATGTGAACATCAAATTTTTAGGGAGGTAAGACAAATGTTGAAACTTCCTGAAACAGAATACATTTAAAAGTTGGGACGATTTTGTACAGATTTAAAATGAGTGGTGTAACCACATCGAGAGAGCGATGGCCATAATGATATGAAATGCAATCCAGAGAATCTTCACTCAGCTGACTCTTGTGAGGAGCGTTTATTTCAGGAGGAAATCTTGAAATGACTGGCTCTGGATCTGCTGGGCTTTAGGCGAACAACATGTGGTCTTGCTTAACCTCAAAATATTCCAAGTAGTCTTTCAAGTTTAATTCTAAAACAATATTTCACCTTGTGTGAGAGAATACCATGAGTGGATGGAGAGTAAAACAGAAAAAATGTCTCTGTTAAGAAGATGGTGATTTGGTGTCATTCTCTCAGAGTGTTGTGTCTTTGTACAATTCTCTTCCCAGATAGCGATGGAGGATACGGCATTGAATATTTCTAAGGCAGAGGCAGGCAGATTCTTGACTATGAATGATGCACGAACATTGTAAGGGCAAATGAGGAATGTGCGATTGAGGTCACAATCAGGTCATCCACGAACTTATCACATGATGAAGTTGTTTTGATTCCTTACTCCGGATGCTAGGTTTTACATTTCTGTTGTCTTTAGATACTGAAAATAAAATAACACAGTTCTCACAATTTCAAAGACAGTGACAAACTCTTCAGATCAACAAAATGCCCTTGTTGTTTAATAATTATTATAAAATCGGATTGTCTTTTTCGTTCATTTGGGATTTTAATGGAGCTAGCACAGCATTAATTGCCCTTGAGATGTTCCAGTTCAGTTGACGTTGGTCCATCCAAGTGGCTGTTGGGAGGGAGTGCCAGCAGTGCGTCTCATGTGCTGGTTTAACTGTGGGCAAATATTACTGGTGAGGAACATCTCGCAGGATAACAGACTCTTTGTCAATACGAATATATGGGAAGGAATGTGTTAGTCTTCAGAGAAATAACAACCTTACACGAGAAGTCTATATAATAATGAAGTGAAGTCTGTTTCTTGGTGAACTTAAAATAATGATGACAAACAGCTGGAATAATGTGGATGCTGTTTTGGACGATTCTTACACTGAGCATGTGAATTATCCTGGCTGATTTCAGAGATGTCTGTGCTGTCCTAGGTTGAGTAAGTGCTGATACTCCATGGGATGATGCTTGTTTGTAATCTCACAACTTACTTAGCACAGTTCGTTGGAATAAACCAAGTCCAATTGGTTGCTGCTTCAGAATATATCAGACATTTCATGGCTGCCACCACATGGTGTCATGTAATAAAGACAAGGCCCGTCCAGTCTGCACTACCCAGTGCTGATACAAGTGTTTTATAATGTTTGTGAGGTTACCTTCATGAACCATCTTCCCAGGCAATGCATTTTTGACACATATCATGCTCTGGGTTCGAATCAGATTTCACAAATCCTCTGTTAGTATCTTCTCTTTGACTTCAAACGTATTTCCCATTGTTTTTGACCCTTTGACCACGGGAATAGTTGTTGTCTGTTCACTCGTCCCATACCTCTCATGCTATAATACACCTCTGTCAGGTTCACCCCTCACCTTTCTCTGCTCCAAAAGCAAATATAACCTATCTTCATAGTTTGTGTTCTCCTTTGTCTTGTTACATCTTCCAAAGTGCAGCATCTCTCATATTTCCGTGTTACCTTTTATCAGTCATTGATCTGGCCATCTGAAAATCTGTTTGTACCCTCCTGTAACCAACACATTCCTGCTCACCTGGATAATCATTGTGTCATCTACAACATTGTATATCATCGTCCAACATTGTTTATCATCTTCTAACTTCTCACCCCCAACATATACCACATTCTTATCATCGCAATTTATTAATTTCAGAAACAAACCTTGATTTCCTTCCTGTTCTACCGATGTTGTTGCAGAATTGAAATTCCAGTCTCTTGTTTTTCCTATTTTGGTGAATTTACACCGTGAATCTGTTATGGTCTTTTGTGAGGGAGCCACAAACAGTATTTTGGACATGGAGCTCAATCCTGCTTTTATACTGTGCCCCTCTGCATGTATTATTCATAATGCTTGGACATAATTAATCTTGGACTAGCGTTCGGCACCTTGCCCTGCAGCATTTTCATTTTACGTGGGCCTGCCGCTTATTCTTTACAACATTCGCTGCAGTAGTCAGAGCTGAAAGAACTTTTTCATCTGCAGGATAGACACAGGCTCATTCATTAATTTTGTTTGAAAGAGCTAGAGCAATTATGATAAAGATTGAATTAAATTCTGGATTATAAACACACTATAGAAGATAATTCACGTTTTCATTTCTACACTGAATTGAAAGCAAATTAAAAGAAAAAACACCCACCGTTCAGAATATTGTTTGAAAAGTGATGCCATGTTGATATAATGGATTAAGGAAGACCACGCATCAATTTTCTATTGAATTTTTTGAGGACATTGTTCAAGCAAACAGTCTTCTTGTCTTTTGCTCCTTATTCTTTCAACTGATCTGCCTGTGTAATTTGCGGTGAGATCAGAGTGACTTCCCTTTCAATCGAAGCAGGACTGGACTGAGAGTAGAATCAAGGACGCTGAGCAAAACTGTGATTCATGGGAATATGAGAACATTCTGCACTGGGAATGGGAACAAGAGAAAAATTAGTCTCTGAAAGGTATCTTCCAAGTTGCGTGTCATCCTGACTCGGGACTAATTTGCTGATCCTTCACAAGTATTTGTTAAAAATCTTGGAATGCCCCTATAAAAAGGTCTGTCTGGATCTGCATCACTTTGGATTGAAGAGGTAAAACAGGCCAACTCTGTGTCACTTATTCCTGAGACATTGAGGATGACAAATAAACTCTGCTCTTGCTCGTGCCTTCCAAAACCATGGATGAATACGTCTTGTTAACAAATACACATATATTTTATGTTTTCATAGATATATGGAAACTCTTGGAAAGGTAAGATCTTGCTGGATGGGTATGATGCCAGTGACATCAGGAGCATGATAAGACATTGGTAACAATTGGGATCAGACTTCAATCAGTTACTCTCGGAGGATTGATCATGTGATGTCATGAACACCGAGTTCAACATTTTCATAATGCATTATGACAATGGCAATAAACTATCGGTATTTGGGGAGCTGTCAGGCACATAGTTTTTCATTTTTCATTCAAAACCCATAACCAAATTCTTGAGCGTCAATAGAAATGGCAGATTCGCTGTTCCCTTTCAGATCAGACAAATATCCACTGTCCAGAAGAGTAACTAAGTTGAAAGTGCAGGAAAACATTTGCAGGTTCTGAGCAGAGAGGAACACAATTAACTTTTTGATTCCAATATGAGTTTTTCAGAAGAGGATCATATAAGAAACAATATGCTGCCTCTGTTTCTACCTCCAGATCCTGACTCATCTGTAGTGTTTTGTCACTGTTTACTGTTAAGAATAGAGAACATAGATCATACAGCACAGAGCAGGGCCTTCAGCCCACGATGTTGTGCCGACCATTGATCCTCATGTGAGGTAGACCTAATGTATGAACTCTCAAACTTATGTGACCATACGCATGTCCAGCAGTCTCTTAAATATCCCCAATGACCTCGCTTCCACAACTGCTGCTGGCAACGCATTCCATGCAACTCTGCGTAAAGAACCCGCCTCTGACATCTGCTCTATACTTTCCGCCAAACAGCTTAAAACTATGACCCCTCGTGTTAACAATTGCTGCCCTGGGGAAAAAGGTTTCTGGCTATCAACTCGATCTATGCCTCTCATTATCTTGTACACTTCAATTAGGTCCCCTCTCTTCCTTTTTTCCAACGAGAAAAGTCCAAGCTCAGTCAACCTCTCTTTGTAAGATAAACCCTCCAGTCCAGGTAGCATCCTCGTAAACCTCCTCTGAACACTCTCCAAAGCATCCACATCTTTTCTATAGTCGGACGACCAGAACTGGACACAGTATTCCAAGTGTGGTCTAACCAAAGTTTTATAGAGCTGTAACAAGATCTCACGGTTCTTAACCTCAATCCCCCTGTCAATGAAAGCCAAAATACCATATGCTTTCTTAACAACCCTGTCCACCTGGGTGGAAATTTTAAGGGATCCATGTACCTGCACACCAAGATCCCGCTGTTCCTCCACACTGCCAAGAATCCTGCCTTTAATCCTGTACTCAACTTTCAAGTTCGATCTTCCAAAATGCATCACCTCGCATTTATCCAGTTTGAATTCCACCTACCACCTCTCAGCCCATCTCTGCATCCTGGCAATGTCATGCTGCAGCCTACAACAGTCCTGTATACTGTCAATGATACCTCCAATCTTTGTGTCCTCTGAAAACTTGCTAACCCATCCTTCAACCTCCTCATCCAAGTCATTAATAAAAATTACAAAGAGTAGACGCCCAAGAACAGAGCACTGTCGCACACCATTCACCACTGACTTCCAGGCAGAATATTTTCCTTCCACTACCACTCGCTGTCTTCTGTCGACCAGCCAATTATGTACCCAGACAGCTAAATTTCCCTGTATCCCATTCCTCCCGAACTTCTGAACGAGCCTACCATGGAGAACCTTATCAAATGCCTAACTGAAGTCCAGATACACAACATCCACCGCTCGAGTCTCATCAACTTGTCTAGTAACATCCTCAAAGAACTCAATAAGATTTGTGAGGTATGACCTGCCCCTCACAAAGCCGTGCAGACTGCATTTAATCAAGCCATGCTCTTCCAGATGGTCATAAATCCTATCCCGCAGAATCCTTTCTAATTCCTTGCAGGTGACAGACGTGAGACTGACTGTCTGTAATTTCCCGGGATTTCCCTATTTCCTTTCTTGAAGACAGGAATTACATTTGTCTCCCTCCAGTCCTCTGGTACGAATCCGGTGGAGAGCCTGGATGCAAAGATCTTCGCAAGTGGCGAAGCAATCACATTTCCCGCTTCCCAGAGCAGCCGAGGACAAATCTGGTCTGGCCCTGGCGATTTGTTAATATTAATGTTTGTCAAAACTTTCAACACATCAGCTTCCTCAATCTTTATCTGTTGCAGCATGATTACCTGCTCCTCAATGGTTTCATTCACTACAAGGTCCTTTTCTTTCGTAAAGACAGAAGCAAAAAACTCATTTAGGGCTTCCCCAACCTCATTAGACACTATACAGAAGTTCCCTAAGCTATCCCTGATCGACCCTACTCTTTCTTTGATCATTCTCTTATTCCTCACATATGTGCAAAATGCCTTTAGATTCTCCCTAATCCTTCCTGCCAAGCCTTTTTCCTGCCCCCTCCTGGATCTCCTCAGGCCATTTTTGAGATCCTATCTCGCCTGCCTGTCATCCCATTCGAGCTGAGCAAGACCCTTGCTTCCACCACCTTACGTAAGCTGTCTTCTTTCTTTTGACGAGAAGCTCCTCCGCTCTCTTCATCCAAGGTTCCTTTATCTTACCACTTCTTACCTGTCTCAGAGGAACACCTTTATGCATCACTCGCAACAACTGTTCCTTAAACAGTCTCCACATGTCTGTAGTGCCCTTTCCATGGAACAATTGCTCCCAGTCCATGCTTCGCAATGCAGTCTGATAGTATCATAGTTTCCTTTTCCCCAACTAAATATCCTCCCATTGTGCCTGCTTCTCTCCTTCTCCATAACTATGTAGAATATGAGGCAGTTGTGATCACTATCACCAAAATGCACTCCCACCGCAAGATCTGACACCTGCCCCAGCTCATTGCCGAGCACCAAATACAAAATGGTCTCTCCCCTCGTCGGCCTGTCAACGTACTGAGTTAGGAAACCCTCCTGAACACACCTTACAAAAACAGCTCTTTCCAAATCATCTGCCGGAAGGAGGTTCCATTCAATATTGGGAACGTTAGTCACCCATTACAACTACCGTATTCCATTGACACTTTTCCAAAATCTGCCGACCTATGCTTTCTTCAATCTCCCTGCTCCTATTGGGGGGCCTGTATTTAACCCCTGGTGAGGTGATTGCTGCCTTACTGTTCCTAATTTCCACCCATACCGACTCAGTAGGCAGACCTTCCTCGATAATGGTAACTTCTGTAGCTGTGATACCCTCTCTGATCAGCAGTGCTACACCCCCTCTTTTTATCTCCTCCCAATTCTTTTTAAATGTTCTAAACCCTGGAACATCCAGCAACCATTCCTGTCCCTGAGAAACCCACGTCTCTGTTATGCCACAACATCAAAGCTCTAAGCTCATCACTTTTATTCACATTTTCCCCAGTATTACCAAGCACAGTGAATCCGTTTTGGGGGAGGGGGCGGGGCCGGGGAATGGTTTCGAAGTGGTTAGCATGGCTGTTTCACAGTACCAGGCACACGGATTGGGGGATGGGGGAGGGGGAAGGAGCATGGTGTCTCAGTGGTTAGCAAAGCTGTCTCTCAGTACCAGGGACCCGGTTTTGGGGGAGGGAGAGGGGGCATGTAGTCTCAGTGGTTAGCACGGCTATCTCACAGTACCAGGGCCCTGGTTTGGAGAGAGGGGGAGGGGGGCATAGTGTCTCAGTATTTAGTATGGCAGTCTTTCAGTACCAGGGCCCCGGTTGAAGGGATGGTTTGGATAATTGGGACACGTTGTCTCAGTGGTTAACACAGCTGTCTCAAAGTACAAGGGACACGGTTTGGGGGGAGGGGAGGGGGCATTGTGTCTCAGTGGTGAGCACGGCTGTCTCACAGTACCAGGGATCCAGTCATGGGGGAGGGGGAGAGGGGCATGATGTGGTTAGCATAGCTGTCTAACAGTATCAGGGCCGAGCTGAAAATGTGTTGCTGGAAAAGCGGAGCAGGTCAGGCAGCATCCAAGGAACAGGAATCGACGTCGATTCTCCTGTTCCTTGGATGCTGCCTGACCTGTTGCGCTTTTCCAGCAACACATTTTCAGCTCTGATCTCCAGCATCTGCAGTCCTCACTTTCTCCTCACAGTACCAGGGACCCGGTTTGGGGGGGAAGGGGGAGGGGAAGCGGGTGTATGGTGTCTCAGTGGTTAGCACGGCTGTCTCACAGTACTAGGGACCTGGTTTTGAGGGAAGGGGTAGGGGTGCATGGAATCTCAGTGGTTAACACGGCTGTCTCACAGTACCAGGGACCTGGTTTTGAGGGAGGGGGAGGGAGCATGGTGTCTCAGTGGTGAGCACAGCTGTCTCATAGGACCAGGGATCCTGTTTTTGGTGTGGGAGAGGGGCATGATGTCTCAGTGATTAGCACGGCTGTCTCAAAGGACCAGAGACCCGGTTTGTGGGGAGGGGGAGAGGGGCATGATATCTCTATGGTGAGCACGGCTGTCTCACAGTACCAGGAGCCCGGTTTGGGGGAAGCCGGAGGGAGGGCTGGTGTCTCACGGCCTTTGAGATCTTCCAAAACCTTTCTCCAAACACCTTCAAATTATGCTCACCTCTTGTCAACCATTTCCACCTTGGGAAGAAGTCTCTGGCTATTTACTCTCTCTGTAAATCTCACCATCTTGTTCAGCTCTATCAAGTTACCTCTCATCCTTCTTTACTCCAATGAGAAAAGACAGAACTCCCTCAACCTTTCTTCAGAAGACAAGCCCTCTAATCCAGGCAACATTCTGGTAAATCTCCTCTGCACCTGTTCTAAAGCTTCCATATCCTTTCTATAATGAGGCGACCAGAACATTTCAAATATGGTCTCACCAGAGCTTTATAGACCTTCAGCATAATCTTGTGGCTATTCAACTCAGTCCCCCTGCTATTGAAAACCAACACACCATACGCATTCTTAATAACAATTTCAGCTTAGGTGGCAAATGAGAGACCTGCAGACATGGACCCCAACATCCGTTTGTTCCTCCACACTGCTATGAATCCGACATTTGACCCAGTCATCTGCATTTAACTTCGACTTCCAAAATGAATCCCTTCACAAAATAGGACATTGGAACAGAATTAGGCCATTTAGCCCCTTGGATCTGCTGTGCCTATTGGTCACAGCTAAAATGTTTCTCAGCCACATTCTCCTGCCTTCACCAACTGACCATTGATTCACTTATTCATGAAAAACATACTTATTTCTATCTTAAAGAAACGACTGTGTGTGTGGGCTTATGCATGTGTTTGTGTGTAAGTGTCCATATCTGTATTTTTACGTGTTGTGTGTTTAATGTGTCTATGTATGTTTGTGTGTATCTCTGTGAAATGATGGCTCTGTGATTTTGGGGGTAAATCCATTGAAATTGAGATAAACCCTTACTCCCCTCCTCCACCTCTCCGTCTGTCCCTGTTAAGTTTACAGTCATACAATGCCACCCTCTGCTGGTCTCCACATGCCGCTGCACAAGTGTCACTTTTTTTTCTATCAGAGTACATCAAATACTGTGAATATTTCACATTGCACGGCTGTTTGGTTTTGCAAATATCTCTGGATGCACAGAAGAGTTTGTCTGATACCTAGATATATTACCACCACCACTGGGTCAGTTTCAGGACTTTTCAATCCTTTCTCACTTACACCTTGTAGGGGTGAATTATAGAATATTTCAATTTAACGAACGTGTAGTAAATTCATCGCATCACCTTACAGATGATTTGGTCAGAATTGCTTGGCTGCAGTTGCAGTGGAAATACTCTTTAAGGTGTACACTCTGTGTAACAAATAATCTTCAAAGACAAATCACTTTCACATTGCCGAACGAGCACATATATTACTCAGGAGCATTCGCCACTCTGAGTGTCCTCAGTACAATTATGATCCTCCCAATACCCAACTGTGTCTGTGTGTGTGTGTGTGTGTGTGTGTGTGTGTGTGTGTGTGTGTGTCTGTGTGTGTGCGCGCGCGTGCATGTGCAGCTGGTGCTGTCAGTTTGGATGGTACTATGATCTACCTCCCTCTCCCCACCTCCTAGACTGAATCCCTTATGGTTTTCTCCCTCCACTGCCATCAATGCAGTAGAGTGTGAAGACCAGCAGAGGCGGACATTGCATCACTTTAAACACCAGAGAGGCTGGCAGATCCGCTGTGCACACTGATACGCACAGAGTCATGCAGATACACAAAGATATGCATATAGATACACAGGCACACATAGAGACTGGTGAAGTCACACAGATATTAAAGCACACAGAGAGAAATGCCAATATATTAATGCATGTGCACGCACAGATATACAGGCATCAGTACAGACACACCACAAACACTGACACACCGACGTTTATACAGAAATCCAGAATCTGTCAGCATTTATTTTTCGTTTGGTGACTTCCTCAATATTTCACTCAATCTTGTGGTGTGTGCCAAAATTTCTGTTGATCCGTAGGGATTCCTCTGCACCCTCACGATAGCTTCTACATTTTTCCTATAACAAGGCGACCAGAACTGAACACAATGTTCCAAGTGTGCTGTTACGACACAGCAATGAACACGTTTGTGAATTAAACCAAACACCCAGAAAAGCTTACCTTGCCTTATCATCTGTTAAAGCACCCATCCTCCTCCTCTAACCAAAAACAAAGTACCTGTGCCACAGCTTGGAAAGTTAACGAGTTTTTTTTCCTTTTTTTTCAACAGTCTCTTTGGGAATTTAGACTCATGGGAATGGAGGTTAAGGCAGTTGAATGTTCCTCCTGCAGAATGTGGGAGGTAAGGGTCACCACCAGTGTCCCTGCTGACGACTTCTGCTGGAAGTGCATCTGACTCCAGCTCCTTGAAAACCGCGTTGGGGAACTGGATGAACTTCGGATCATTCGGGTGGCAGACGGGGTTATTGAGAGGAGTTACAGGGAGGTAGTCACTCCTAAGGTACAAGAAAAAGGCAAATGGGTTACAGTCAGGGGACGGAAAGGGAACCGGCAGGCAGTGCAGGGATCCCCTGTGGCCATTCACCTCAACAATAAATATACCGTTTTGGATACTATAGGGGGGACTTACCAGTGGAAAGCAGTGGGGTAGAGGGCTCTGACACAGCGTCTGTCCCTGCTGCTCAGAACGGAAAGGGGAAGAGGAGCAGAGCAGTAGTCATTGGGGATTCCATAGTTCGGGGGACAGATAGGAGGTTCTGTGGGGACGAGAGAGACTCACGGTTGGTGTGTTGCCTCCCAGGTGCCAGAGTTCATGATGTCTCTGATCGTGTTTTTGGGATCGTTAAGCGGGAGAGGGAGCAGCCCCAAGCCGTGGTCCACATAGGCACCAACGACATAGGTAGGAAGAGAGATGTGGATTTAAGGCAGAAATTCAGGGAGCTAGGATGGAAGCTTAGAGCTAGGACGAACAGAGTTGTTGGCTCTAGTTTTTTGCCCATGCCATGTGCTAGTGAGGCAAGGAACACGGAGAGAGAGAAGGTGAACACGTGGCTGCAGGAATGGTGCAGGACGGAGGGTTTTGGATTCTTGGATAATTGAGGCTCTTTCTGGGTTAGGTGGGACCTCTACAAGCAGGATGGGCTTCATCTGAACCAGAGGGGTACCAATATCCTGGGGGGGGAGGGCGGAATTCGTTAAGGCTGTTGGGGTCGGTTTAAACAAATCCAGCAGGAGGATGGGAACCAAAATTGCTGTTAGAGTACAGAATGGGTTGAGAGTAGGGAGGTCCAAAATCAAGTTTCAGTGACGCAAGATGGCACCGGCAAGCAAGAAGTTGGTTTGAGGTGCGTCCACCTCAACGCCAGGGACACCCGGAATAAGGTGGATGAACTTGCAGCATGGTTTGGTACCTGGGACTTCAATGTTCTGGCCATTTTGGAGACATGGTTAGAGCAGTGACAGGAATAGTTGTTGCTGGTTCCAGGATTTAGATGTTTCAGTAAGAACAGAGAAGATGGTAAAAGAGGGGGAGGTGTTACATTGTTAGTCAAGGACAGTATTGCAGTTGCAGAAAGGATGTTTGAGGACTCGTCAACTGAGGTGGCATGGACTGAAGTTAGAAACAGGAAAGGAGAGGTCACCCCATTGGGAGTTTTCTATAGACCTCCGTATAGTTCCAGAGATGTAGAGGAAAGGACAGCAAAGATGATTCTCGATAGGAGTGACAGAGACAGGGTAGATGTAATGGGGAACTTCAACTTTTGAAATATTGAACGGGAACACTATAGTACGAGTACTATAGAGGGGTCAGATTTTGTCTAGTGTGTGCAGGAGGGCTTCCTGACACAGTATATAGACAGGCCAACAAGGGGCGAAGCCACATTAGTATTGATACTGGGTAATGAGCCTGGTCAGGTGTTAGACTTGGACGTTGGTGAGCACTTTGGTGATAGCAATCACAATTCTGTTATGTTTACTTTAGTGATAGAAAGGGATAGGTGTATACCACTGGGTAAGAGTTACAGCTGGGGAAAGGCAATTACGATGCCATTAGGCAAGATTTAGGAAGCATATGATGGGGAAGGAAACTGCAGGGGATGGGCACATTAGAAATTTGGAGCTTATTCAAGGAAAAGCTACTGTGTGTCCTAGATACGTATGTACCTGTCAGGCAGGGAGGAAGCTGTAGAGTGCGGGAGCAGTGGTTTACAAATGAAGTGGAATCTCTGGTCAAGAGGAAGTCAGTGACTTATGTTAGAATGGGATGTGAAGGCTCAGTTAGGGCACTTGAGGGTGACAAGGTAGTCAGGAAAGACCTAAAGAGAGAGCTTTGGAATGCTTTGCCTGCAACAGTGGTAGATTCGCCAACTTTAACTGCATTTAAGTCGTCATTGGACAAGCATATGGACGTACATGGAATAGTGTAAGTTAGATAGGCTTCAGATTGGTATGACAGGTCAGCGCAACATCGAGGGCTGAAGGGCCTATACTGCGCTGTTGTGTTCTATGTTCTATGTTCCCCTACCTCCTCTGATTCCTGGTGCAAGTTCCCTCCACTATCCTGATGAGCCCTACCCTCACTAAAGCCATCATCTTATTCCTCACAAAAGTATCGAACATCTAAAGTTATACCTTCATCCTACTCACCAAGTCTTTTCCATGCCCGCTTCTCTCTCTCCTGAGATTATTCTTCACTTCCTTCCTGACTACCTTGTTACCCTCTAGAGCCTTGTCTGATCCTTGCCTACTTAACCCTAAGTCATTTTCCTCCTTCCTATTGAGATATTCTACATCTATTGATACAATGGAGATATGGAGCTGCAAATGGATTGGAGCTGCACATCCCGTCACTTCCAGCATGTGCTGCAGATTTCCCCTCGATGGGCAGTGATCTAACAGAGTGTTACTGAACAATGCACTGGGGCAGTGTATACAGCTCTACATGCTGGGAGGGTAACTGCTCCTGGTTTACAGTTCAATGCACTGGGGCGGTGTACATAGCTCTTCATGCTGGTAGAGTAACTGCTCCTGGTTTACAAATCCATGCCCTGGGGTGGCGTACACTGCCCTACATGCTGGGAGGGTAAATGGTCCTGGTTTACATAACAATTTACTGCTGTTCACTGCATAGCTCCCAGTGATGTAGAGGCAGTTCATGGATTGGTGTGGTCTGCACAGATTGCTGGGTTGTATTGAAAAGTACACTAGCCTGGTTTGAACACTGCTACATGCTGCACAGATATATCATCAGGATTATGGTGTCTGATTCTGTGACGTGGATTTCAGCTGAATTGTCAGCACATTTACTTTATGTTCTTGTTTTTGTTATTGGACCTACGAATGTCCTACTCATCCAGTTAATCCCATTTGTCTAAGAAGAGCCACGTTTACTGAACTTGTCGATCAAGTAATCATCCAATTATAACATGAATATCCATCCTTCTGTACCTTAACCTGGCCGTTGGTGCTCATATCCCTGGAATCCCAGGGAAATAATTATGAAGCTCAGAAACAATGTGCAAAACGTATGGCTCGTGGTCTCCTGTACGTCCCGGCTGTGGGTCCCATTTGGATCCCTAGTGTATCGAAAGCTGGCATTGCGAAGCTCAGAAACAATGAAATGGTATGTGTCAGACTGCTATTCACTTCCCGGTGTGTTCCATGTGGTGCTCCATAGACAGGAGTGTGTGTGCTGGGCTGTTGTTCACTTCCCGGTGTGTTCCATGTGGTAGTCCATAGACAGGGAGGTGTGTGCTGGGCTGTTGTTCACTTCCAGGTGTGTTCCATGTGGTACTCCATGGACAGGGGTGTGTGTTTGACTGTTGCTCACTTCCCGATGTGCCCCATGTACTGCTCCATGGGCAGGGGGGTGTGTGTTGGGCTGTTGTTCACTTCCCGGTGTGCCCCATGTGGTGATCATTGGACAGGTGTGTGTGCATGCTGGTCTATTGTTCACTTCCCGGTGTGCCCCATGTGGTGCTCCATGATGGGGTTCCAGCAGCGTTAGGCATGTCTTTGAACCTTGCTCTGTGCGTGTCCACTGAACCCCTGTGCTTATCCCTCTCAGTTGATTGTGTAGTTAGTAACACCAGGAAACCTCTCGAGTATTATTGTAAAAGAGCAGGCATCTAACTTGTAGCTGAGGGGCTTCTGACTGACTCCTGTTATAGAAAAGTTAGTGGAGGTTAGTGGATGGTTTGCTAGAGGTTGTGCTGTGACCCGCCTCAGACATTCAGGGAGACCTGAGGATTAGGTGACCCAACTCTCGATGGAGCATAGGGACTGTAGTTACAACACCTGCGTCTGTAAGATGAACAACAAATGGAGCAGAGGCAGCACAGAGAGGAAGATCTGAAACCACAGAGTGAGTGTGATTGGGGAAAGGGATCTGCTGTATCCACACCAGGTTTTCCAGGAACAGCTTCCCAAGTTACATTTAACCCAGAAGCAGAGTGTGAGGGGACCCTGATTGAACAAGGAGCTGGTCACAGACCGGTGTCACACTTCGTTCAACACGACCTGCATCTTCACACCAGGGATAGGACGGTGCTGCCAGGGTCACTGTTTCACTCAGCTTCTATGATCCCGAACTTTCCAGGCAGGAGTGGGTGACAGCTCCATCATTTCCCAGTATGCCGACGTCAACATCACCATTTGGAGATGGAGGATATATATGGTGGTTGAGAGCAATGGGGTCTCTGGGAACATCAGGAAGATGGAGCAACACTTCCCGTGTCTGATCGGGTCAGAATTAATCCTCCATTACACACTGCATCACTAAGTCCTGCAGTATTTTTCCGTTTCAGTAACATACTACCTGCCATTCTTCCTAAAGAAAATGACAGACTATATATTATTTTAATCCCATTTGCTAAACTTTTAACCATTGACTTACCTATGCATATCCAATTCAGACTCTCCACCTTCCCTTGATAATTTAGTTTCCTGTTTATCTTAGTTTAATCGGCATACATAGTTTCAGTACATTTGTTCCACTCCTCCTGATCATTGATACAGATTGTAAAGAGCTGTGGACCCAGCACTGGTCACTGTGTGCCTCCACCGGTGACGTTCTGTCAAACTGAGTAAGGCTGAATTATCCGGAGTGCCTGCTTCCTGTCTGATATCCAGTCCTCCCCCATTTATGTGTAACACATTCAAAGCGCTGAATAAGAACGAGGAGCATCAGTTCGGCAAAACAGCCCCTCAGGCCTCTTCCGACATTGAATACAATCAAAGCTGATGTCATTGTGGCTTCAGTTCCACGTTCTTGTCCGATCTCCATATTCCTTCATTTACTCAATATTCCAGCACCTACTGCACTCTGGGGCAGTAAATTACACTGATTCCCAACCCTGTGACAGAAGTATGTTCTCCTCACCCCTGTTTCATTTCTCCCCCACCTCATCCTAAAACTATGGTTTATGGTTTCAGGATCGTTCGAGATTGTGCCACATGAGGAAATATCAACTTCATATCTTCATTGTCAATCACCTTTAACATCGTCCAGACCTCCGACATCTCCTCTCATTTTTCTATACTCCAGACAGTATTGGCCTGAACTGCTCAATCTCTCTTCAGACGACAATCTTCTCATCTCTGGAGTAAATCGAGTAAATCACCTCTGAACTGCCTCCATGGCAAATATATCCCTACTACAGTCAGGACACCAAGACAGCACACAGTACTCAGTTGCCATCTCACACCTCCCTCCCTTTATAATCCATTGTTTTAGAAATAAATGCCAAAGTTGCACTTGCCTTTCTCATTATCTGCTGTACCCACATCGGAGTATTCTGTAGTATGGAAGCGGACAGCCAGATCCCTCTGTACATAATCATTCTGAAGTTTCTCTCCATTTGGATAATAATTTGCCTTTCTGCTGCACTGATCCAAACGGATAGACTCATACTTTTCGTTGTTCAATTTCTTCTGTCAAATGTTGCCCCAACCTATCCATATATGTTTACTAACTTCTTCTGTCTTCATTGCAATTTCTCACCTGAGTTAGAGTCATCTGTTAATTTGGTTATAACATGTTCTATCCTCTCAACTAATTAAGACTATAGATTGTAAATAGTTGGGGCCTGGGGACCAAGACATATGGTTTCCTAAAAGTTGAATTTTGCCAAACAGAAAATGACCCATATTTTTCCATCTCACTGCATTATGTTGCTTCATTAAGCCTGTATCCAAGCTGATAAATTACTTTTAATCGTAAACGATCTTATCCGGCAGATTAATCATTTGTGCAGAGCTATTCAATGCCTTCTGGAAGTCCAAATATTTCATCTCTAGGATCTCCATGATCAAAATCATATTGATTCTGATGGATTGTGGTTTGACTTTTCAAATGTCTTGTCATTAAGTCCTGAATAATCGACTGTAACAATATTTCTTAAATTTCAACAGTATTCTCACTGCTATATATTCCATCGCGAAGATGATAATTCTAAATTCTTACCTCTCTATGATCTCTTTGTTCGCTCCAATCCTGTATAATTGGCACATGGCGTGCAATGACCTGCTCTGATTGCTCTGTAAGAGGTCGGAGTCGCTGAATGGACTCATTCTCTTCCTTTTGCACAAAGTCGGTGGGCTGATGTCTTTCTGGTGTTCCACATCACCATCTCGATGGTCTGCCTGTCCTCCTCCTGTTGATGCATAAGAGTTGTGAGGGCTTATGCAATATTCCTGTTGCTGTGTAACAGTTTGAGGGGCTGAAAAGAACTTCTCCTATTCCTCCATCACAGACTGGAGATACAGAACGGTCTCTCCTGCATCACTGATATAGGACTAAGGGAATTATTGGCCTTCTTCTATTCCCATCCACGAGAAAAGTGAGGTAAATGTCTTCCTCCTTTCCCATAAGACATCTTATAGATTGCATCCTTCTCCAATTCCCGTGCAACAGGCTCGAAGGGACTGAATATCCTCCTGGTATCGCAGTGCGCCAATCTCCAGTCCCTGTGTGACCTCTTCCAGTTCCTATGTTACAGACTTGAGGAGGCTGAATAGACTGATCCTATTGCTGTACAATCGGGTACTGGTGCTGCATGGCCTACTCTGGGCCCAATGTTATCGACTCGAGGAGCTGACTGGCCTCCACCCGTAACTGTAAATCAGCCTATGGGGCTGAATAGCCTCTTCCTGTTCTGGTGTAACAGGATCAATGTCCTTCGAGACACTAACTCCTAATAAATGACAGAAGGTGCTGACCGAGAGAGTGTCCGTATTCTGAAGCACTCTCGTCTCCATATCTGACTTACAGAGACGAACCATTAGAATATTATTTTTTCTGTATAAAGTCCTGAAGCTGAAAGTAACAAAAGAGGTTCCTCCCAGATACCTCATATTCCTGGCTCAGCTGCTCAAACTTCATCATGACCTCCCCGTCAAAAAAGTTCTCCCAAACAGGAAACTCATCTGGACTCCCAGAGCCTAAAGCCCAATCCATCAATCCCGACTGCAATCCTACAAATCCTACAATGGGAGTGAAAGCCAAAGTTTTTGTTTTGTAAAGTGCCCTCAACTTGTCCCACCGTTCTCCATGCTTTCACTGTGTTAAGGACAATCGGTTTCTGCAATTCTCCATAACAGTTCTCATCTTGTCTATGAACAACAGATTAATGAGGGGACAATTTGACTCGAAGGCCTGGCACCAGCACCACTCACCTGCATTCTGCTGACATGCCCCCCACAGACCCCACTGTCACTATCCCCACCCCCCAGAACCCCAAAGGGAACACTACCCCTGCTCATGACTCCACCCCCATTCCCCCCACCATCACACCCACTCCAGTTACAGGTTCCGCCCCCACTCCCAGCCCCACACCCACACCAGATCCCAGCTCCCAGCCCTGCCGAGTTTTCACCATCCCCCCAGACCTCCCCTCACTGAGGACGAAGGATCAGTCCTCAGCAAAGGACACACCTTCACCCCCCTCCGTCCACGCATCAATGAATTTAATACACACCGTGATGTCGAACATTTCTTCCGTCGCCTCCGCCTCCGAGCTTACTTTCACAATCAGGACTCCCGCCCACCTTCCGAGGAACCCTTTGCCAAACTCCAACACACAGCATCCACCTGGACACCCCGCGCTGGCCTATTACCTGCCCTCGACCTCTTCATTTACAACTGCCGCCGGGACATTAACCGCCTCAACCTGTCGACCCCCCTCCCCCACTCCAACCTCTCACCCTCACAAGGCTCAGCCCTCCAATCCCTCTGCTCCAATCCCAACCTCACCATCAAGCCAGCGGATAAAGGGGGCGCAGTGGTAGTCTGGCGCACTGACCTCTACAACGCTGAAGCTAAACGTCAACTCGAGGACACCTCTTCCTACTGCCCCCTCGACCATGACCCCACCCCCCATCACCAAACCATCATCTCCCAGACCATACAGAACCTCATCACCTCAGGAGATCTCCCATCCACAGCTTCCAACCTCATAGTGCGGGAACCCCGCACTGCCAGGTTCTACCTCCTTCCCAAGATCCACAAGCCTGACCACCCTGGCCGACCCATTGTCTCAGCATGTTCCTGCCCCACTGAACTCATCTCTACCTACCTTGACACTGTCCTATCCCCCCTAGTCCAGGAACTTCCCACATAATTTCGAGACACCACCCACGCCCTCCACCTCCTCCAGGACTTCCGTTTCCCTGGCCCCCAACGCCTCATCTTCACCATGGATATCCAATCCCTCTACACCTCCATCCGCTACGACCAGGGCCTCCAAGTCCTCCGTTTTTTTCCTCTCCAGACATCTCCAACAGTACCCTTCCACTGACACTCTCATTCGTTTGGCTGAACTGGTCCTCACCCTTAACAATTTCTCCTTTGAATCCTCCCACTTCTTCCAAACCAAAGGGGTAGCCATGGGACACGTATGGGCCCCAGTAATGCCTGCCTCTTTGTTGGGTACATAGAGCAGTTGATCTTCCGTAATTACACCGGCACCACTCCCCACCTCTTCCTTCGCGACATTGATGACTGCATTTGCGCCAGCTCGTGCTCCCGCGAGGAGGTTGAGCAATTCATCAACTTCACCAACACATTCCACCCTGACGTTAAATTTGCCTGCACTATCTCTGACACCTCCCTCCCCTTCCTGGATCTATCCATCTCCATTAATGACGACCGACTTGACACTGACATTTTTTACAAACCCACCGACTCCCACAGCTACCTGGATTACACCTCTTCCCACCCTACCTCTTGCAAAAAATGCCATGCCGTATTCCCAATTCCTCTGCCTCCGCCGTATCACCACAGAACACACCAGATGGCCTCCTTCTTTAGAGACCGCAAATTCCCTTCCCACGTGGTTAAAGATGCCCTCCAACTCATCTCGTCCACATCCCGCACCTCCGCCCTCAGACCCCACCCCTCCAACCGTAACAAGGACAGAACGCCCCTGGTGCTCACCTTCCACCCTACAAACCTTCGCATAAACCAAATCATCCGCCGACATTTCCGCCACCTCCAAACAGACCCCACTACCAGGGATATATTTCCCTCCACACCCCTTTCCGTCTTCCGCAAAGACCGTTCCCTCCGTGACTACCTGGTCAGGTCCACGCCCCCAAACATCCAACCCTCCCATCCTGGCACTTTCCCCTGCCACCGCAGGAACTGTAAAACCTGCGCCCACACCTCCTCCCTCACCTCTATCCAAGGCCCTAAGGGAGCCTTCCACATCCATCAAAGTTTTACCTGCACATCCACTAATATCATTTATTACATCCGTTGCTCCCGATGCGGTCTCCTCTACATTGGGGAGACTTGGCGCCTCCAAGCAGAGCGCTTTAGGGAACATCTCCGGGACACCCACACCAATCAACCAAACCTCCCCGTGGCCCAACATTTCAACTCCCCCTCCCACTCTGCCGAGGACTTGGAGGTCATGGGCCTCCTTCACCGCCGCTCCCTCAACACCAGATGCCTGGAGGAAGAACGCCTCATCTTCCGCCTCGGAACACTTCGACCCCAGGGCATCAATGTAGACTTCAACAGTTTCCTCATTTCCGCTTCCTCCACCTCACCCTAGTTCTAAACTTCCAGCTCAGTAACTGTCCCCTTGACTTGCCCGGACTTGTCCTACCTGCCTATCTTCTTTTCCACCAATCCACTCCACCCTCTCCTCCTTGACCTATCACCTTCATCCCCTCCCCCACTCACCCATTGTACTCTATGCTGCTTTCTCCCCACCCCACCCTCCTCTAGCTTATCTCTCCACGCTTCAGTCTCACTGCCTTTATTCCTGATGAAAGGCTTTTGCCCGAAACGTCGATTTCGAAGCTATTTGGATGCTGCCTGAACTGCTGTACTCTTCCAGCACCACTAATCCAGAATCTGATTTCCAGCATCTGCAGTCATTGTTTTTACCTGGAAGGCCTGGATGTCGAGCCAAATTGACCATGCGTCCTGACAAGCCCAATCAGCCACATCGGATAGCAAGGAACTTCGTTGGTATTTCTTAAAGAGTCTGGAAAATCGACACGCCCCGATTCACTGTGGAAGCTGCAATTTGTTCAGTTTAATAAGAGGCCATCTGTGACACCAGATGAGAGATCAAAGCCAACTATTAAGCCTCCCTAGCGCCTGTCTGGGCGGCGTCAAAGGGAGCATTGGCATGGGGTATCATAAACAAGGAAGGACATTCATTGTAACCAGAGGTAACCAAAACAGGATATTGGAAGATTCTGTCTTATCTTCTCTAGCAACTGCACGAAGTTAGCTTTATATAATTGATCGAAGGCTTGGATGATAAAAACGCCTAAACCTCCTTGTGACCATCTGGAAGGGAATCAGATTCCACCCCAGCAGGGTTGGCCTCCGATTTCATAAAATTGATTTTATACGCAGAGAAAGATCCAAATAAATTAGTCATTCATATTAAACAGGACACAGATATCATTGGGTTAGTTAGAAAGAGAGGAACTCCATCTGCTTAAAGGGTGGTCCTCTTTCACAATGGAGAAAGTGAGGACTGCAGATGCTGGAGATCAGAGCTGAAAATGTGTTGCTGGAAAAGCGCAGCAGGTCAGGCAGCATCCAAGGAGCAGAAGAATCAACGTTTCAGGCATGAGCCCTTCTCCTGCTCCTTGGATGCTGCCTGAACCTGCTGCGTTTTTCCAGCAACACATTTTCAGATCTTTCACAATTGATCTTCAAAGCCAGCATTTTCGACAAAACGTTAAAGTCCACATTTAATAATGATATAGACATATACAAAGTGCAATCCTCTGGAACTTTCCCTCTGTTGAGAATAAGATAAATATTTCCTTCTCTCAGAGAAGATGGGAGGCAGTCCTGACTGTACAAATAATTGTACATAAGCAACATTGCCCCAGCCAGCATGTCTATGAACTCCTTCTAAATCTCACTCCGAAAATCCATCTGGGCTGGGGCTTGACCACTCTGGAGCTGCCTCACTGTCTCCTGCATCTCTCGGATTGTCAGAGGGGAAATGTAAAGAGACGCCTGCTCTGAACTTACACCTGGGCGGTCCATGGTCTTAGTAAAGGACTCCATCATCGCCAATCAGTCCTCCCAGTCCACTGACTGGAACAACCCAGAGTAAAACTTTCTGAACTCTGCATTTTTTTTTAGGATCGTGGGTGATAATATCAGCAATCTTCTTCTGGCCAAGTATGCCTAATATCTACATGGTTATCACCATGCTCGAATAACGTCTGTTTCGCAAAGGAAATCTCTCTCTTTGTTGTCTGTGCGAGTGCAGTATTCAGAGCAGTCCGGAGGGCTGTAATCTGCTGTGATTAAGTTACAGACGGTCTGACAAGATATGGTGTCTCAGCTCTCTTCAGCCGAGCCTCAAGCATACGGTGCTGCTCTCCCTTCTGCCACTTCTGAGTCGCCGAGTAAGAAATAATCAAATCCCTTGGATAGGCTTTGGCAGTCTCCCAGAGCACCGTTGGATTACTGGCCGTACGCAAGTTAATGTTCCAAAAACATTTAAATTCCCCCGAAAAATACTCAGTGAATTTGCTATCCATTAGGAGGAAAGGATCCACGTGCCAGTGCTGTGAGCCTGTCCCATCGCCACCATCCTTGACCTCCATGTACACTACCACATGATCAGAAATGGCTACGCTCTCAATTCTACAGGACAGCACTGAATTTAAAAAGACCAATGGGGCATACAACATGTCAATGTGGGTTAGAAAAAAAGGTGAAGTCCCTATCTTCAGGGTGAAGACATCTACACATCCACCAACCCAGCTACCTGTTCAGGTCCACCAGCTGCCTGGGTGGCGGGGAAATACCCGCGAGACACCTCGACATCCTATCCACCTCGGGGTCCATACGTCAATTAGATTCTCCTCTTAATTGTATGACGTGCCCCAAGGATCAACGACCTGGAGAGCGCATCTAAGTGAAATTTGAACGGGTGTGCTGGGGGCAATATTATTCAAGGTCCAGTATTCCTCTTGATGTATTAAAGCGTTAAGTATCAGAGACCACCCACATTCATTCTTAATTTGGTCAAACAACTGAAGTGGAAGGTTGTTATGAATGAGTATATCTACTCCTCAACTTGTTGAATTAAAGGATAAAAAAACAGCCGTCTGAACCTTCCCTGCTGGAACGTTAAATGCTCCTTATCGGTTAGATGTGTTTCCTGCAGCAAGGCTACCTCAACCATTTCCTTTTTTTCTACATTTTCTCTCTTAATCGATGAATGGCTCCCTTTACCATTCCAGGTACACCATTTAAACGAGCGGTTAGCCGTAACCATCCGAAGCAGCCCATGACCCACTGGGAGAAGAACCCCATTTATAGCGTGCCGAGTGGAAGCAGTAAACAGTCCGTATAAACTTGAAAATATAACTACAAAAACAGCTAAATCAAAACTTCTAACAGCTACTTCTACCATGAACCAACATGGAACACAAATAAGCAGAGACTATCCCCCTTGCCCACAGGGGACGCTCATACTACCTACTAATCCCCCATGGCTCCTCCTCGCTGAAGCCACTCCCGTCCCAGACAAAACAAAGTTAGAAAACGGGTCTCACAACAAGAAAATTAAAAGTGGGCATTCAACCCTGTCCCATCCATACCTTCACCCGAAACAGTCCGGGTGAAACAAAATGTAACCACCTCACCTCCCCAACCCCCTTTCCTATTCCACACTCAGAGAGAGAAATGAAAAGCAAATGATCGAAAAAACAAAGGATAATGGGAGGGGAGGAAGAAAGGAGGAGAGAGAAAAAGGAAAAATGGGACCTCCACATACGAAAAAAAACCTAAAACGAGGTAAACCAGGTAAAGCCCAGAGAAAACGAAGGGAACACATTTGTCCATATTATTTGAACCAGCAATCTATTTTAATGTGTACAGGAAGTCCGTTGCGTTTTCTCGTGAGTGAAAATTAAACACAGACCCTCCCTGGCTGAAACGTAACGTTGCTGGATATCTTACCAAGTACAGAATATTCACATCCCTCAGCATCGTTTTTGCCTTACCAAAGGCTTGCTTCTTGCGGATCACAGCCGTAGAAAGGTCTTGGAAAAAATATAATTCATGATCCTTTGTAGATCAGAACCTATGGATCCTTCTGCAGAGCTCGAGAAACTTCCAGCACCTGTTTTTCTCTCTCGTGCTGGAGTTGCACTAGGACCAGGCAGGGACGCTGGTCCGGTCCAGGCCTGTACACTGCGACCCAGTGGGCCCGCTCGACCCGCACCCAGTCAGCCCTGACTTCCAGCTTCAAAAACTATGTGAGCCATTGTTCCAAGAAGGTGACGAGCTGGCTTTCGTGTTCCCGTACCGGCAGCCCGACCAAGCTGATGTTCTTCTGACGGCTCCAATTTTCGAGGTCCTCGACCTGCTCGACTAAGGTCTGTACCTACCATTCTAGGGCTTGGACCCGACTCGCTGAGGATTCTGCCATGGTTTCCAAAGCCGCTGTCCACTCTTGCACCTCCAGGACCTGTGGCCCGAGACTCTGGATCTCCTGGTCATGCTTCGGCAGCTTGCCTGAGATCAGTTCCAGCATGGTTCTGATCTCCTCCATTGCTGAATCAATCTTCTCTCGCAGGCTCCTGCACTCCGAGACCAGGCTCTTCTCCACATATAAGTTTTCTGGGGAGCTCGCGTAGGCTGAGATCACAGCCGCGGGCGTATCCATTGCTGCAGTGCCATGCTGGTTGTGATACTCGTGGTCATTTTCCCTCAGTCATTTTTCTTACTCACTTCAAATGGCAAATAGAAATACTGGGATCAAATACATCCGATTTTAACACAATAGGGAAGAAAGAGAGGGTGAATGCATCACTGTGTCTGGGTTCTGGTGCAGAGCTCAGCAGGGCAGTCCGACTGGATCGCCGCCATCTTGGATCTCACCCGAATAATCACTGTTAACAAACTTTTTTTGAAATGGTTTGATGATGTTTCTTGTAGGGGAGACAATGGAGACCTATTGGTTGTAATATAGTTAGATATTACAGAGTAAGAGTCCAGAAAGTAAATAGTAAATAAAATTGAACTTACATGGTTCAGGGGTGACTTTTGGAAATGGAAAGGTAAAAGTGAAGTTGCTCTTCATTTAATGGAAATTGGAAGATCGAAGTAAAGGCGTTCTGCACAGATTGCATGCAGTGTGGATGAGATTATACTTGTGTTCTGTCCTGTTTCAAAGAATAAGAGATTATGTGAGGGAAACTTAGAAAATTCACCCACAGCAGACTAACTAATACAACGGCATGGAGAAGTGCAGCAGGCAATGTTAGGGGGAACCCAAGATGTTATACAAAAACATCATATTGAACATAATAACTAGGGAAAAATTAGGACCCATTTCGAAACCAAGAGGGTAATCAGTATGTGAAACTGGGTAACGTTGATAGACTGTGACATGAGAGCTTCACATCTGTTTTAGTTGGGATAAGGAAGATGCAGGTACCGAATTCAAGAAGATGGACTGGGAAGCTCTCGAACAGTTTGATATAAGATGCAAGTTGGGATTGATGGTTTTGGATGATGTAAAGTCCAGATGAGTTGTATCGCAGGATTCGGTTGGAGACAAGAGAGGAAATGTCCTGACCTAAATGTTTCAATCGAATCTGACCATACAAGGGAGGTGCTAGAGGACTGGAGAACAACTATGTCGTCCCAGGTTACTGAGCGAGCAGTACCACAGCGAGCAGTGCAGTGTATCAAGTTGTTTGTGGTAGTCATAAATGATGTAAATGTGAATGTGGAGGGGTGGTGGGGGTTGGGGGCTGAGCGTAATATGTAATTTTGTGTTTGATACAAAGATTTGCCAGGTGGTCGGCAGTGAGGAGGAAGGCCTTATGTTACAGGAAGATACTGGTAGAACGGTCAGATGGTCAGATCAATGACAGATGGAATGGAACCCTGATAAATATGAGGTGATGCACTTTGGAAGAAGGAACCAGACAGGGGAGAATTCAATGAAGAGCAGAATACTAGGGAGGTCAGAGGGTTTTCTTCACACATCACGTAATGTGACTAGACAGTGTGATAGCCAGTTAAGAAATCACACGGGACTGTAGGCAGAGTGTTTATTCATCGAGGCGACATAACATGAGTTAAACATACCATTGGTTAGGCCATAGATAGAATACTGTGTGCAGTTCTGGCAGCCACATTACAGCAAGTGTTTTGGTTTCTCAGTAACATCAGAAGCTATTGGGGTCTCCACAGAGTTGGAAGCTTCAGTGGAAATCTCCTGGCTGCAACTCTGTCTAAATTTTCACTTGATTTGTTTTCCCTCCTCAATTGGATATCTGCATCTGAGAATCTGTGTCTGATTTTTCCTTTTTGCCATGTACATGTTTATGGGATATTACTGTATCAGAACACTTAATTATTAGAAGAGTCTCGGTCAACGCCTTCAAATATTTTTAAGGAGCTCTGCTGTCGTCCATAACACGTGACTCCTTCTCTTCCTGTGTAATTGGTTGGAGGCATTAAATGGGCTATCTCTACACTTCTCCAATAATATCATTGAGCTGAATGACTTCCTCATATTCCTGTGAACCTAGCATGAGGCGCTGAATATTCTCCTCGTTTTAACAGTGGAAATGTGCCGTGTCCAGCAGCACTGTTACATGATTGTTACCGATACTTCCAACAACACATGCCTGAATGTAGTCCAGGTCTTGCTGCACATGGGCATTTGCCCGAAACGTCGATTTCGAAGCTATTAGGATACTGCCTGAACTGCTGTGCTCTTCCAGCACCACTAATCCAGAATACGGACACAGACTAGTTCAGTAGCTGAAGGGATTTTTTTTCCTGAATATTGTGTGATCTTCAGTGAACACCCCCACTTCTAATCTTATGGTGTGAGCAAGACATTTATGAAACAGCTGAAGATGTTTGTGCCGAGGAAGCTACCTTGAGGATCTTTTTGCAGACATGTCCAGGACTGCATGGATTTTTGTACCCAAACCACAATCATTGTGCGTTATGCTTTAAATCACTCTAACCAGGGAAGTTTACAACTCATTCCCATTAAGTGCGATCCTGCTCAGGCTCCTTGAGACCGTCCTTAGTTAAATGATGCCTTGATGTAAGAGCCGGTCACTCTTCTCTGAGCCCTTTGTGTTCACGTCTTTTGTTCATATCAATAGGCCACAGTGTGGGGCAGGGAGTGCTTTTTGACCAGTCAGAGTTGAGTGCTCTGACACGAATTGGACACGAAATAGGATATTAGACCTTATGACCTTATTGTGGGGGAAGACCTGCTTGTGGCTGGGGAGGGGGGTGGTGGGTGGCGTGTGGATGAATGACATATCCCTGTTTGTGGCCTTCTCACGTTCTATTATTGGAAAGTAGTGGCTGATATTTTCCTGGAAGCTCTGTTGGTGAATATTACCAGATTGTCTGGGCCATCTCTGGGTGAGGAATGGGGGCTGTATTCACAGTGAAACTGAGACTACAACTTGACCAACAAACGAAGCACATGTTGCAGAAAGGGGAAGCTCAGTTATGAGTGATGAGGACCCTCTTTCATACCACTGCCTGGGATTTCCAATTACACCTTCCAAACCATCCCAAACTGGGTTTGACAGTTTTGAGGGGCTGAATCATCTCCTCTGCTTCTGTGAAATGAGTAAGTAGCCTCTAATTGCTCCTGTATAGCAGGTTTGATGGGCTGAATGGAGCACAGAAACATGGGACTGAGGAGCAGGAGTGGGTCATTGGACACTTTGATCCTGCTCTATCAGGGACTAAGATTGTGGCTGATCAGGTTGTGGTCTCAGCTCCACTTTCCTGTCTGTGTGTTATTATCGAAGAATCACTTCTCTGTCCAATATTTAACTAACTCAGTGTTGAATAAATATAAACAAAGAGACATCTCAATCTTGTGGGGATGAGAATTCCTACTTGAAATGCCTGTTTAGAATTTCTGCTCATCCCTCTTATAGAGTCATAAAGCCTGCAAATGTGTAAGTGCTGACCACATATCCCATTATGTTCGAGTCTGATTTGAGAGCATTTGTGTCATATTCCTCTAAACCTCCTTATTCAAATACCCATCAAGATACCAGAGTCTACCACTTCCTTTGGGAGATAATTCCATATGGATACCTCCCTCTGTATGAAAACATTGCGTCGAAGTTCCCTCTAAAATATTTCCCCTTGTACCTTAAAACGGGACTCCAGTCTGAAAAGCAAACCTCTACCAACCTCTGTCTCCTCCCTTCAATTTAATTTTGTATTTAATTGGCTTGGGTGAGCTGGTTCCCATGTAACCTAACCTTACTAACTTGCCTAATATGCAGAATCTTGTCGAACAACTTGTTCCAGTCTGTATGGAAAACATCTACAACACTGCCTTCATCAATCTGCTTGGTCAACTCTTTAACAAATTCAGTCAAATTCGTACAACACGATTTCTCATGCAAAAAGCCATGGTGACTATCCCCAATCAATTCTTGCCTTTGAAAATGCATGCAATTGGCTATCCCTCAGAATCCCCTCCAACAACTCACCCACCACTGATGTCAGGCTCACTGTTCCAGAGTTCCTTGGGTTGTTGGGTAACTGTTTTATTTTCTACTGCCACTCTTCCATTGGTCACAGCAAATTCTCGGTGTAACCAGGTTGATGATATGGCCAATGTTATAGGTCTCACATTGGGTCAGGGTCATCCTCGGAAGAGGTCAGGTTGATTTCCTTCATTTGTTAAAATAACAAATTCATGACGAAAACAAAGTTCCTCAAATTATGATGGAAAGATAAATGTCAAACTGAATAGAAATTTTAAAAAATGTACATTGATATTTCCGTTTCTGAAAATACGGAGGAGCACAAACATACACAGACACACAAACACAGATACATACACAGACAAGCACACAGACATGTACACACAGACACACTCAAACACACAAAAACACAGACACAAAAACATGGACACACACACAAGTATGCGCACAAACACAGACAAATGCATGTACCATAGACCGTAAATAATTTTGATGGACCGTAATTATTTATGACCGTAAATAATTAGAGCAGTCTAAAATGCCATTTGGCCCATCCAGTTTACTGAGCTACTGATCATGGCTGACATGCTTTTCAAGCCAATTCTCCTGCCTTCTCACAACAAGCCTTGATCCCATCATTAAGCATAACTTATCTCGTTATATCCTAAAGATGCTAATGTGTCTGTGTGTCCGTGTGGGTCTGTGTGCATGTATTGTCTCTGTGTGTTACCCAGTGTCCTGCCCTGTGCTTCATGTTGGAGAGAGGGGTTTTAACAGTTTTGAGGCACATCTTTGTCACTTGGTCTGTGCCTATTCATTGAACGCCTGTGTTAATCACTCTCTGCTGCTCATGTGCTCAGTAACATGAGGAATCCCCACAACTGTTAGTGATTAAGACCAGGCTTCTCACTTGCATTTCACTGACATTTGACTTAACGCTAGTGCATTCGTGAAAGTGCTGGGGATGGTTTCCTGGAGGCTGTGTTTTAAACTGCTGTGGAAATTCAGGAAGACCAGAGGCTTTGGTGACCTAACTCTGGATGAAACATGGTGACTGTAGTTACAGCATCTGGATCTGCAACATGATCAACAAATGGAGCAGAGGCTGCAGAGAGGGGAATCTCTGTAAAATGGAATGAGGGAATTACAATCAGATTAGTCATGATTTTGAAGAATGTTGGAGCAGGACTCAATGGCTCACTCATGCAACTTATTCAGATATTCTTTTAGTAACAAGCCGATTTCCCTTTTCTCCCAGTGCCACAGTCGGGTGGGTAGTGAGTCGCCTCCTCCTCTTCCTGGGAAACAGAAATCTGGGGCCTCACTAGTCTTCAGATTTCCCTGTATCCCAGTCTCGAGCAGTTGAGTGACAACCCCCTGTTCCTATGTCCCAGTATCGAGCAGTTGAGTGACTATCTCCTGTTCCTGTTTCCCAATCTCGAACAGTTGAAAGACTGTCTCCTGTCCCTGTGTCCCAGAATCGAGCAGTCGAGTGACTAGCTCCTGTTTCTCCCTGTTCCTGAGCAGCAGTTTGAATGTTCTGAATGATGTCACAAGGTTAATAAAGGACTTGATAACAGGGAATTTCAAACTTGGAGCAGCATTGCACAAAGGTATCTAGAAACTTCTCCACCAAACTTTTTATGCAGCCCGTCTGTTATTTTATTCCTGTCTCCTTTTATAAACAGGGTGAAACATATAAAACAGTGCAGTGTTCTGACAATACTCCCACAAACAGGGAAGACAGATTTAAAAGATTAAAAGATTTACAGTCTATCCCTCAGCAACCCTCATCCATTCCATCCAAACTGAGGCTGCATAAATCTTTAAACCGTATATTGTAATGAATTTGTGGTGCAAATGTCACACTTTAACACTACAGTCACTGACTACAGCCCTGCACCTTTCACCAAGATCTTCTTCAGAAAGTGCGCGGGCTGACCGACCACGTGATGCCGATGCGGAATTCCAGTTCTCTCCAAGATATTCCCCTCTAGGTTTGAAGTTAATTTCCTTCTAAATGTAGACTACAAATCCCACATTCAAGCTCAGTTTCAAGGATTGCAGAGCTGATTATATTCCTGCTTTAGCTGAACACACTGTGGGTGCATTTGGCAGACAGAGGGATCCTAAGGCTGGGATTTGCTGTTCAGCTAGTGCCAGAGACGGTCTCCCATAACAGTGAACGGGAGCTCGCTTTATAAAGAAAGGGGCACAATTCACGAATTGTGTTGCAGCGAAATTGCATTTATTAAACACACCTTTATTGGATAACTGCCTGTATTTTGAATGGAGGATCAAAATTGATGGACCAACGCGAATACAATAGTTCCTATTTTACATGTTTCGATGTTTAAACATACTTAAGGATATGAACACTGTGTGGGGAAAACTGAATTGAGGAGATTTTCACCATGAACGAGAATGGAGGATGCTCAATGTGTTGAATGACCTACTCCTTTCCCGATGTTTCTGTGCAGTCTGTGGGAAAGCTCTGTAAACCCTACCACCAACTCTCAGATGTTAGGAAGGAAATCTCTGCAGAGTCAACACGGTATTATTTCCCGTTCCAATACTGAGGCTGGTGCCGGGTGATCTGTACGGTTTTATCCTTTAAGACCCCGGAACAGTTTGATACAATAGAGTGTCTTGCTTGTCCGTTTCTGAGACCATTGAAGAGGGTTTCACATGTCTGTGTATCTGGAGTCACGTTTAGGCCAGACCAGGAAAGCACGGGAGATTCACTTCCTGAAAGTACATTGAGGAAGGAAATTGGTGTTTACAATCGAAATTAGCTGTTAATGACTCCAGGTTTTACATCTCGATATTTTATTAATTATAACGTCCACCAGCTGCCACAGCATTAGCCTGGTCTGGATTAGTAATCCAGTGACTTTTCCACAACTGCACCATCTCCACATGGGGACCTATCTGAAACCACACTGAGCTGGCTATTTCTGTGCTGCTTGACAGCTCTGTCATAAAGAACTCCCACCAATGTGACTATCGCGACGGGACTCAGGGCGTTGTAAATAGTTAGACTGTAGTTATTCGCTTGTTATGGGATTGGACATAGCTGAGTAAATTTCCACATTGCCAGGGTGATGTCAGAGTTGGATCTGGAATGAAACAGCTTCCCCAGGGACATGGCTTGTTGTGCAGCACAAGTATTCAGTCCCATTGCAGGAATGGGATCAGGGCCCTTTGTCGTATTTACTGTGTTCAGGTGTTTCTTCATGTCACATTCAGCAAATCAGATCGATTAAAGACTGGCATCTGCGATTCTGCGGGCAGCATGGCGAGGGTGAGGTGGATTATCAACTCAACACTTCTGGCTGAGGACGGTGCAGATAATACAACCATGTCTTTTACACTGATGTACAGGGCTGTCCCGTGATTTAGGATGGAGATATTTATGGAGTTGTCTCCTCCAGTGAGTTGTTTAATGGTCCATCGACATTTATGTCTGGATGTGGCAGCGCTGCACAACCTCGATCTGATTTGTTAGTCTTGGGATCATTTCACCCTCTGTATCAGATGTTCGTCCTACTGTATCGAACGTAACCAGTCAAGTTCGGTAGCTTTAACGGATTGTCATCATGTTTACATAAACATGGTTCCGACCCTATCATGTTCACCCGCACTCATCACTGAACCATAGATCAGCTTGATGTTAATGGTAGGCTGAGGGATTATCCTGGGGAAAATGTTACGGATTGTAGTTGAATACAATTTTGCTGCTGCTGTGATTCTACCGCACCATATTAATGCCCACTTTGCGCTCCAAGATGTTCAATTCAATTCTACTGACTGTCCCCCAGTTCACACCAAAACCCATTCATCTATCAGCCATATACTCAGTGACTTAAACTGGTTTCTGATGTGGTAAAACTTCCATTTTCCTATTCTCATTCTGCTCTCCCTGGTGTCACGCCTCCAATTTGTTATTTTACTCAAACCCCTTCACATACGCATCTGAATCTTTTCCATTCCCCCAATGCCATCTCCTGTGTTTTATGTGAATGTGTTCCCCTCTGTTTCTCTCCCTGAGCATGATTAAGTGCTCTGCAGTGTCAGCGATGCCAGCGTTATGTAGTTTCAGATCAAGAAATTTGTACACCTTGCATTATCGTTCATTTCCTATTGCACAGCGTTCTGTGTTAGGCAAGGTGTTTGAGCAGCTTTAACACATGTCTGTGGAGCTTGTTCAAAAACAGAAATTGCTGACAAAACTCAGCAGGTCTGGCAGCATCTCGTGCAGTGAAAGCAGAGTTAATCTTTCAGTGCCAGTGAACCTTCTGCAAAGCTCCCATTTTCTCCAGCAATTTTTGCATTTTCATTTCCAGTATACATAGTTATTTGTTTAATTGATTTTTTTTTCTGAGCCGATTCATTTCTAGAGATACTCAACAGGTTTGGTATCATCTGCAGAGATAGAGAAACAGAGTTAGCGTTTCAAGTCTAGTATGACACGTCTTCAGAACTGAAAGGATTGGAAAATGAGCTTTATAATCCATTGACAGATGTGGGGAGTGGGTTGACGGGTAAAAGAGGGTGTGGCAAAAGTCAGACTTGCTTTTTGTAGTGAAGAACGAGAAGATCATGTGAAATAGCCTAATAATTAAAATGTGAAATGGGAAAAGGGGTTCTCTCTATTGAGTGAATGATAAAGAAGACACAAGGTTATAGGGAGGCCAGGAGGGAGAATGTACGGAAACTGCAGAACAGTTATAATGGGGTCAGACTGTGAAGTTGTGAAATTGTACATTAACTCCTACAGGATGCAACGTACGCAATTGTAAAGTGAGTTGTTTCTCGAGCTTGGGTTGTGCTTTCTTGGAACATTGCAGCTGCCCAGGGCCGAAACGGTAGCATGAGAGCAAGGTAGGTTATTGAAATAGGAAGCAATGAGATGGTGAATGTTATTTCCATAGACAGAGTGGGAGTGTTCCCTCAAACAATCTCTGTTTGGTCTCGCCAATATAGAGAGACTGCATTGTGAGCAGCAATGATAGGAGACCAGATTGAAAGGTTACATGTGAAATGCTGCTTCACCTGGAAGGTATGTTTGGTTCCTTGGACAGTGAGAAGGGAAGAGGTGAATGGACAAGTGTTGCAGCTTCTGGAATTGCATGGGAAGGTGCCATGGGGGAGTGGGGAAGTGTTCTGGGTGATGGAGGGGACAGAGAGGGAACGGTTCCTGCGAAATACTGACAGTGGACGGGAGGGGCAGATGTGTTAGAGGTAGAGTCCTGTTGGAGATACTGGAAATGGAGTAAGATTATTATGTGAATGTGGATTCTCGTGCAGGAGGAAGTATGGACAAGAATGAATCTATCATTGTTCTGGGAGAGAGGGGATGGATTGAGGGCAACACCGTTGGGGATGGGACTGTGACAGATGAAGTCCCTGTACACCAGATTTAGGGGATTTCTGGTTTGAAGGAAAATGAGGTCATGTTAGACGCAGCTCACAGGAATGTGGCATCATCAAACAGAAATGGAGAAACTTGGAGAATGGAGTCAGCCTCCGCTGATGATGTGTTCAGCCACAGGCAGAAGATCCCCCTGAATTATTGAAAAGAACCAGGCATCTAAATTGAGGATTTCTGCCTCACATCTGGTCTGAAGCGGAATGTGAAAATAGACCCAGAGGAAGTTCAGTGAGTATACATGAGCAGACATTCAAGCATATATCCCAAACCGCTCAGTAATTATTGTTTCTGTTCAAACAGAAGAACTCGGTAAGCAGATGAACCATGGTTGACAAAAGCTCTCAAGGTTACTATTGATGAGCATTAGTGGAGGACCAGATTTATAATGTTTATTTCAGGGACCATAAGCTGATGCTAGTCATGGATTTCAGCTGTGCTTCCTGAATTCCACACAGAAACTACTGCCATTGCTGCTCCATCCTCTTCCCTGCTCGTCTCCCCTTCCTGATTCCAGGTTCTTCCTCTCAAGTTACAGAGTACATTCTCTCACATTATGATCCCGAACCACTTCACCTGAAACTCTTTAATCAAGTCTACCGAATCTGCTCTGGCATCAAGCTGCGTTTTGTGCTGACACTTTGCTCTGGTCTCAGTGTGGCTCGGCCTCTCCATTCATGCTGTTTTACACCTCCTACTCACATCTCATTCTGGAAAGTGTCCTTCTTGGAGTAAACCTTATTGAAAACACCTCTCCCCCTTTGCACTGAATTCACACTGTGATCCAAATATCAAAATGTATACTCAGCCTTCATCTCACTCTGACAAAGGTCGACGCTGACGTGTGGTATAAGAATTCCCCTTCTTATATGGTTCAGGCCAGAGATGCGCTTTCACTGTTGAGATCATTACACGATTTGGACAAAGCAATTCAGGTGTTTGACCTCTTATTGGTACTCGTAAGAGTTTCCTGCTGCCTTAGTTACTGTAACATGGAGAAAAACAAATCACAGTAGGAAGCTTGGGCTGAGTGCTATTTACCTGTCATTTGAATACTGTCTCAAATTTGCAGTCCTTATCTTTAAATGCTTGTTCATGAAGTTAGTGTCAGACAGCAAGTAGGAGGTTGAGGGATAACATTGTAGAAGTTTAGACAATCATTAGAGATTTGTATAGAGTGAATAGCCAAGGTCTTTTCCACGGAATGGGGGAGTTCAACCATAGTGGGCATAGTTTTAAGGTGAAAGAAGGAAGATTTAAAATGGACGAAGGGTCAATATTTTCACACAGAGAGTGATGTGTGTGTATGGAATGAGCTGTCAGAGGAAGAGTGGGAGGTGCAAGTACTGGTACAACATTTAAAACTCATTAGGACAAACATAAGAATGGGAAAAGCTTAGAGGCATATGGACAAAATGCAATCAGATGGTACTAGTTTCGTTTGGAAAACCTGGTCAGCATGGACAAGTTGGACCAAAGGGTCTGTTTGTGCGCTATATGAATGTATTAATCTAGAAAGCGAGGAAAAGGGGAGAAAAGACATGATGTAGTAAATTGGCAAGAAATACAAAAACAAGCAGCATGAGCTTTTCCGAGCATATAAAAAAAGTCTAAGATGAGTGTGTGACCTCAGGTGAAGCTAAGTAGGAAAGTATATTGAGGATAATTGGAGGGTGTGACTGAAGAATTGGCTACAGGGAGCAGACAGATAATTTACACCCATGTTTTACATCTTTCCGCACAGGGGAAGGCACAGTAAGTATTTCAATGATATAAACCTAATGATAATAGGAGGGAAGTTCTTGAAACATCTAGAACAAAAGGAACAAGGATTTTTCTATCAGATAAGACTAAGAGTAGACAGGCCAGCAGTAATTCATAGCTGGTTTTAAAAGAAATGGTCATAGTCTTGGGATCATGGCGTCCTCTCAGTCAGATGTTCGTTCTGCTGTTTGTTAATGTAAGCAGTAAGTGCAGTAGCTTGAATGGGTTGTCATCAGGTTTGGATACACATGGTTCTGACCGTGGCATGTTCACCCACACTCATCACTGAACCGGAGATCAGCTTTATGGTAATGGTAGACTGAGAGATTATATTGTGGTTGAATACAATTCTACTGCTGCTAATGCTACCACAGCTGCTATGATTTGCCGAATCACACGAATGCCCAGTTTGAGCTGCAATATCTGCAATACAATTCTGCCGCTTGTCCTCAATTCGCACGGGGACCCAGTCACCTTTCTCCCCTGTACACAGTGCCCTATACCGGTTCCTGATGTGGGAACGCTTCCATTTTTAAAACTTCTCGTCCCGTTTGGTAATCTTCATAATGCCATGCCTCCAATTTGTCACATTCCTCAAAAGCATTTAACGTTTTCACCTGAATCTCTTCCCCACCGGTAATGACATCTTCTCTTTAAAGCGAATGTGTTTCCCTCTGTTTCTCTCCATGACCATGATTAAGAGCTCTGTTGTGTCGTTGATGACAGCCGTATGTGCTTTCAGAACAAATGAATTTGTATACCTTGCGTTATCATTCACTGCCCGGTGTATGGCGCGATATTTTGGTCAGGGCGTGTGAGCAACTTTGACACACATGTTTGAAACTTGTTCAAAAACAGAAACTACTGAAGACACTGACAGGTCTGACAGCATCTATGGAGTGAAAGCAGAGTTAATCTTTCGGGTTCTGTGACTGTTCCTCAAAGCACCCAGTCATTCCAACAATTTTTGTTTTTGTTTCAGATTTCCTGTATCCAATGATGTTTGCTATATTGAAAATGTATTCTGTAACTTTTCATTTTTGAAGGAACTCAGGGTTCTGGCAACATCTGCAGAGACAGAGAAACAATGTTAATGGTTCAAGTCCAGTGTAAATCTTCTTCAGAAGTGCAAAAGATTGGGAAGTGAGCGTTTTAGTATCTTGGCAGAGGTGGGAAAGAGTGTTTGGAGGCCCAGTGTGAAAGACAAATGGGCTTTAAATTGTGGTGTAAGAAACACAGATATATAATGAGTGTAAATTAATGTGTAAATATTAGAAATCGATTTTCTCTGTTGAATGGAACAGAAACACGACACGAACTTAGGGAGCACAGGAGGGAGTGTGTATGGAAAATGGAGAACAACCATAATGGGTTCAGGCTGTGAATTTATGGAATTGAATATTAACTCCTACAGACTGTAACGTAACAAAGTGTAAAGTGAGGTGTTACTCGCGCTTGGGTTGTGCTTCATTGGAACATTGCAGCAACCTGCATTTAATTAGAATCCCTGCAGTGTGAAAACAGGCCCTTCTGCCCAACAGGTTTATACTGACCCTCCAAAGAGTATGCGAACCTATCTCATTCTCTACCATAATACTATACATAGACCCTTGACTATTGCACCTAACATCAACATCGGCAATGCAGCATGACCTGTTCACGTAACCTACACAACTTTTAAACTGTGACAGGAAACTAGAACACCCAGAGGAAATCGAACCCAGTTCCCTGATGCTGTGAGGCAGCAGTGCAAACCACTGAGCCACCGTGCCATCCATGACCGAAATATTATAAAGCCACAACTCTATACGAGCAGAAATGAAGCCATTAGGACCATCAAGTCTGCTCCGCCATTCGATCACGACTGACAGATTTTCAACCCCATTTTCCTGCTTCCTCTCAGTAACCTTTGATCCCCTTGTCAATCAAAATTTATTTGAATCTGTTTTAAATATACCAAATAGAACATAGAACAGTACATCACAGAACAGTCCCTTTGGGCCACGATGTTGTCCCGAGATTTAATCCTCATGTAAAACGTAGTAATTTAACCTACGCACCCCTCAACTCACTGCTATCCACGTGCATATTCATCAGTCGCTTAAATATCCCCAATGACTCTGCTTCCACCATCAGAGCTGGCAATGCATTCCATGCATTCACAACTCTCCGCGTAAAGAACCTACCTCTGACTTTTCCCTTTTACCTTCCTCCTAATATCTTCAGACTATGACTTCTCGTACTAGTCAATCCTGCCCTGGGGCAAAGTCTCCCGGTATTGTCTCTATCTATTCCTCTCATTATTTTGGACACCTCGATCAGCTCTCCTCTGTCCTCCTTGTCTCCAGAGAGAAAGATCCAAGCTCGTTCTACCTTTCTTCATAAAGCAAGCCGTCCAATCCAGGCAGCATCCTGGTAAACCTTCTTTGCACCCTCTCCAAAGCCTCTGAGCTTTCCAATAGTAGGGCGTCCACAACTGGACACAATACTCCACGTGTGGTCTCACCAGCAAAACCTCACGGCTCTTAAACTCGATCCCCCTATTAATGAAAGCCAAAACACCATATGCTTTCTTGACACCCTATCCACTTGGGTGGCAACTTTGAGGGATCAATGCACTTGCGCACCCAGATCCCTCTGTTCCTCCACACAGCCAAGAATCCCGTATTTAATACTATATTCAGGATTCGAATTTGACCTTCCAAAATGCATTACTTAGCATTTATCTAGGTTGAACTCCATCAGCCATTTCTCAGCCCAGCTCTGCATCCTGTCTATGTTGCGCTGCAGCCGACAGTCGCCCTCTATACTATCGACGTCACCTCCAAACTTTGTGTCATCAGCAAAGTTACTAACCCACACCATAACCTCCTCATCCAAGTCATTTATAAAAACTACAAAGAGCAGAGGCCCAAGAACACAGTCCTTTGGGATCCCTCTCAACACTGTCCTCCAAGCAGAATACTTTCCATCTGCAACCACTGTCTGCCAACCAGCCAATTCTGAATCCAGATAACCAAATCTCCCTGTATCCCATACTTCCTGACTTTATCAATGAACCTTCCATGGGGAACCCTATCAAATACCTTGCTGAAGTCCACATGCACCACATCCACTGCTCGACCATCCTTGACCTGCCTTGACATCTCCTCAAAGAAATCAATAAGATTTGTGAGGCATTACCTGCCCCTCCTGAAGCCAATTGACTGCCTTTAATCACACAATGCTTTGCCAAATAGTCATAAATCCTATCCCTCAGTATTGTTTCCAAACTTTGCTGACCGCAGACTTAAGACTGACTGGCCTCTAATTGCCATGGATTTCCCCATTACCCTTCTTGAAATAAGGAACAACATTCGCCTCCTTCCAATCCTCCGGTACGACTCCTGTGAAGAGTGAGGAGGCAAATATCCTGACCAGCGGCTTAACAACCTCCTTTCTCGCTTCCCGCAGCAGTCTCGGATAAATCTGGTCTGGCCCTGGGGATGTATCCATCTTAATGTTTTCCAAAATTGCGAGCACATCAACTTCATCAATCTTGATCTGGTCAAGACTGATCTGGCCCAGCTCCTCTAAGTTTTCATTTACAACAAGTTCCCTTTCCTTGGTGAAAAGCGAAGCAAAAATCTCATTTAGGGCTTCCCCTATCTGCTCAGACTCCATGCGTAAGTTCCCTACGCTATCCCTGATCGACTCTACCTTCTCCCTAATTATTCTCTTAATCCTCACGTATGAGAAAAATGCCTTTGGATTCTCCCTAATCCTTCTTGCCAAGCCTTCTTCGTGCCCGATCATGGCTCGCCTCAGTCCTTTTCTGATCTCCTTTCTAGCAAGCCTGTATTCCTCTAAAGCTGTGCTAGATCCTTGCTTCCTCCATCTTACGTAAGCTGCCTGCTTCCTTTTTACGAGACGTTCCTCTGTTCTCGTCATCCAAGGTTCCTTAATCTTACCCCTTCTTACCTGTCTCAGAGGAAGAAATTTGTGTATCACTCGCAACAACTGCTCCTTAAACAGTCTCCACATGTCTGCTGTGCCCTTTCTGTGGAACAATTGCTCCCAGTCTGTACTTCCCAACTCCTGTCCGATAGCATCATAATTTCCTTTTCCACAATTAAATATCTTCCCTCAGAAATTGCTCCTTTCACTCTCCCAGACTATGTTTCATGTGAGGCAGTTGTGATCACTTTCATCAAAGTGCTCCCCACCGTGAGTTCTAACACCTGTCCTAGCTCGTTGTTGAGCAGCAAATCCAAAATAGCGTCTCTGCCCGATGGTCTGTCTCCATACTGAGCAAGTAAACCCTCTTGAACACACCTGACAAAACCGGTTACATCCACACCATCTGCAGTTACGAGGTTCCAGTCGATATTGGAAAAATTGAAATTACCCATAACTATGATCCTGCTACTTGCATTTTTTCAGAATCTGCCCGCCTATGGGATCTTCAATCTCTCTACTGTTATTAGGTTGTCTGTAGAACACTCCCAAATGTGGGGACTGTTCCCTTGCTGTTCCTAACTTCTACCCATACTGACTCAGTAGGCAAACCTTCCTCAATAACCTTCATTTCTGTAGCTGTGACGCACTCTCTGATGATCAATTCTACACACCCTCCTCATTTTCCACACACCCTATTCTTTTTTAGATTAGATTAGATTACCTATAGTGTGGAAACAAGTCCTTCGGCCCAACAAGTCCACACCAACACTTCATCGAGCAACCCACCCAAAACCATTCCCCTACATTTACCCCTTCATCTAACACTACGGGCAATTTAACATGTCTAATTCACCTAATCTGCACATTTTTGGATTATGGGAGGAAACCGGAGCACCCGGAGGAAATCCACAGGGAAAGTTTGCAAAATCCGCACTGACAGTTCCCTGACATGGAAATTGATCCCGGTCTCTGGCGCTGTGAGGCAGCAGTGCTAGCCATTGAGCCACCGTGCTTCCCCGAAACATTTCTATAAGTTCGAAACCCTGGAAAATCAAGCAACCATCCCTATCCGTGTGAAACCGACGTCTCCGTTATGGCCACGACATCGTAGCCCCAAGTACTAATCCATGCTTAAGTTCGTCACTCTTATTTCGGACATTCCTTCCATTAAAGCAGACGCACTTTAACTGATCCCTTTGTTTCATCGCGTGAGAAACCTTCCTGATAGATTCAATATATTCTGTCACTGTCCCGTCTGCAACTCACCCCCTCTCAGACATGTGGTCTTATTCCGACCCCCCTGCCAATCTAGTTTAAACCCGCCAGAATCACACGAGCAAACCTCCCAAACAGGACATTTGTGCCCTTCCAGTTCAGGTGCAACCCGTCCTTCATGTACAGGTCCCACCTTACCCAGAAGGTATCCCGATGGTTTAGATATCTGAAGCCCTCCCTCCTGCACCAGCCTCGCAGCCACGTGTAAATCTGCATTCGCTGAGTGTTCCTCATCTCACTAGCTCGTGGCACTGGTAGCAAACCTGAGATCACTACTCTATTCGTCCTGCTCTTCAGCTTCCAAACTAACTTTGTGTAGGCACTTTTCAGATCCTCAGTGCCTTTCCTGGCTATATCGTTGGTGTCAAATGATCTGGATTCCACAGCCTTCTGTGGTAAGGAATTCCACAATTTCACCACTCTCTGGCTCAAGACGTTTCATCTTATCTCCGTTCTAATGGATTTTCCCTTTGTTCTAAGCCTGCGCCCTCCTGCCAGTGCAAACGGCCTCCCAATTTTGTCTGTATCCAGGTCATTCAGTATTCTGTAAGTTTCAATTGGATCCCCCCTCATCCTTCCAATCTCCATCGAGTATAAACCCAGAGTTCTCCAACGTTCTTCATGTTTTAAGCTTTTCATTTCTGGTGAACCTTCTCTTGACACACACCAAGGCTCATACATCCTTCTTGAGATATGAGGCACAAAATACTGGAAATGTGGTCTAACCAGAGCCTTAGAAAGCCTCAGAATCCCTACCATTATATCCTACTCGTCTCGAGATGAATGACAACATTGTATCTGCCTTCTTAACTACTGACTCAAACTGCAAGTTTATCTAAGGCGAATCCTGTTCTTGGAATCCAAGTCCCTTTGTTACTCAGATTCTGATTTTTTTTTCCCATTTAGTAAATAGTCCATGCCTGTATTCTTCATATCAAAGTGCATTACCTCACACTTTCCCACATTGTGTTCCATCTGCTACTCCTTTTCCCACTCTCCTAAACTGTCGAAATCTTTCTGCAGGCTCCCTGCCTCCTCAATACTATATGCCCCTCCACCTATCTTTGCATCATCTTCAAACGTAGCCAGAATGCCTTCTGCCCCGCCACTCAGATCATTAACCTATAAAGTGAAATGTTGTGGTCCCAACATTGGCTCTTGTGGAACACTGGTAGTCACCGCCTGCCGTCCTGAGAGGGACAATTTTATCGTCACTCTGCATCCTGCCAGAGAGCCAAACTTTTATCCATCCTCGTCAATGGCCTCTGACGCCATGGGTCCTTTGCTGACTCTGCAGCCTCCTGTGCGGTACCATATCAAAGGCCTTCTGGAAGTTCAGAGAGGTATCCCGCTCTGGTCCAACCCATTATCAACTTCTCAAAGAATTTTCATAACCATGAGAGTAATGTAGGTTATTGAAATGGGGTGCAATCAGAAGGACAGGATCATTTCTATAGACAGAGAGGAGATGTTCCTCAAAACAGTTTCTCTTTGGCTCACTAGTGTAAAGGAGACTGCATTGTGAGCAGCAATGACAGGAAACTGGATTGAAAGTGTACAAGTGAAATGCTGCTTTACCTGGAAGGTGTGTTTAGGGCCTTGGACAGTGAGGAGGGAAGAGGTGAATGGGCAAATGTTGCTGCTCCTGCATTCACATGGGAAGGTGCCATGGGGGTGTGGGGAAGTGTTCGGGATGATGGAGGGTGCCACAGAAGGCTTGGTCCCTGTGAAATGCTGACAGTGTACGGGAGGGGAAGATGTGTTTAATGGTGCTGTCCTGCTGGAGGTGGTGGACGCGGCGGAGGATGATTCAGTGAATGTAGATTGTAGTGCAGTTGGAAGTGAGGACAAGGGAGATCTATCATTGTTCTGCGAAGGAGGGGATGGAGTGAGGGCAGAAGTGAGGGAGACGGGACAGACACAGTCGAAAGCTCAGTACATCAGCGTGAAGGGATTTCTCGTTTGACTGAAAAGGATGACATGTATGAACCTTCCCAAAGGAATGCGGCATCATACTACAGAAATGACAGAGGCAGGGAAACTGGGAGAATGGAGACACCCTCAGCTGATCATGTGTTCAGCCACATAGTAGGTTCCCCATCAATGATTGAAAAGAGCCAGGCATTTCAAATGCAGATATATGTCATATATCTGGTCAAACACGGAGTGTGAAAACAGACATAGGTGAAGGTCAGAAGATGTGTGTGTGTGTGTGTGTGTGTGTGTGTGTGTGCGTGTGTGTGTGTGTGTGTGTGTGTGTGTGTGTGTGTGTGTGTGTGTGTGTTGGGGGGGGGACATTTAAGCAGGTACTGCTTAATAACGCTCAGTAACGATTGACTCCTATCAAAAAGAAGATAATATGAAGATGTGAAGATGAACCACCCATGATGTACAAAGACTGTGAAGTATGCTAATCAATCACAAAGAAGAATGCAGATTGGGGCGCTCTGGCGTCGGCCACATTTGGAAAGTTTACTTTTGGAACCAGAAGCAGATTGTATAAAACAAAATACAAAGAAAAATATTCCAAAACTGGCAAGAAATATGTAAAGAAACTAACCGCAAGAGTTACCCATATCAAATAAAAAAAACGTTAATGATGTATGTGTGACCCTTGGAAGAAAGGCAGGAAAGAATATGTGGACACCGGGAGCTTGTGACTGGGGAATGGGTTTCAGGGAACAGGCAGAGAATTTAAAACAGTATTTTACATCGTTCCTCACAGGGGAAGGCACAAAGAGTTTCAACATTATAAACAAAATTGTAGTCAGGTGAAAGTTTTGCATTGTCTCTAACAAAACGAACAAGGCTTTTCTCAAACAGAAAAGACCAAGGGTATACAGCTCACCAGCAATTCATAGTTTGCTTTAATAGAAGTGGTTACAGAATGACTGGTGGCACTGTGTGAAATATTCCATAACTCTCAAGATTACAGGAGTGTTCCAGTGAAACTGGCTATAACTCCAGAGTGGCGCCTGTCTTCAAGAAGAGAGTGAGTCTTCAAGTGTCTAAGTGCTCTCTTTGTCTGAATAGTGGAGCATATTTAAGAGGCATAATGGCCTCATGAGGCACTTTCATCCTGAGTGATTTTAAAAAATGGTAAACCCTGCTCCTTCCTCTGATGGGTTACATACTGGGGGATGAACAGTTTGCTAAAGTTGAATTATTTTGAAAATTATCTGGAACATTGTACAAATGATATCATCCAGAGAATTCTAGAAACTGCACTCATAAGAACATTTTATAACCATGTGGGGGTATTGCAGAGCTGAGAGAGAGAGAGAGAGAGAGAGAGAGAGAGAGAGAAAGAGAGAAGGTGCTGCATTGCAGTGCTGAGAGTGATGGAACCTTATTCTGTGGAAGGCGCTAACAGATATACAGTGAGTGTGAGAGAGTAGAGAGAATACGGTGACCCTTATCCTGACAGAGCGGAGAAGGTTATTGATGCTTTTACTGTATTGCTGGACTTTTATTAGGACCGCAGATACTGCACTGAGCTGAGTGGTGTTCTCAGATCATGCTCGATGAGTCTGGTGGTGCGGCTCCCTCTGGGAAGAGAATGGCCCCGCTTTCTACCAGACCATTCACCCAGCCCTCCGTGCCCCTGTCGACAAGCTGTGGTGTAATTTCCCTAATCTGCCATGCTTGGGGTAAACTGTACAGGGCAGCTCGAAACTGAGAGAGTTCAACAGTGTGCCCATTGTCCTTTTAACAATGGCAGCAGTGCCAGGGATCACTGAATATCCAAGGGTACCCAGGCGATGGTGTGTAACTACAGCCATGATGGGTGGGAAAGTCGGGCTGGTTTTGAATGAGAGGGACACCATGGGATGCGGTGAGTAGTTAATGAGGTGAGTTCGATAAGATAACACCAGGAAATTAGCTCGGCCTCGTGCAGACATTCTTCTGTCGCACTCAATGAAAATGGCACTGAGACAAATTATTGTTCGATTTAGTCCAATGAGTCGAAGACTCTGCTGATCCGACTCCCAGTTACAAAGCTGCATCACAAATGCTTACCCAAAAACTCTCCAACATCGTAACTTACACCAATATCCTGTTCACCCATCATTCCTGGAAACAGTGATCTATATTGCAAGATGCTATCGAAATATTTTCATTTCACAATTTTTAAACCTACCATCAGATCCTTCTGTGAAATTCTCACTCAATCTACTCCTCGCTTTAAACCAAACTCCTCCCATTTGTTGGTATTAACACTGATTTCCCTCGCTATCTATCTCTGAGCTGCAAGTTTCCCCACGCTGGGCAGTGATCTAACACAGTGTTGTAAAAACAATGACTGCAGATGCTGGAAAGCAAATACTGGATTAGTGGTGCTGGAAGAGCACAGCAGTTCAGGCAGCATCCAACGAGCAGCGAAATCGACGTTTCGGGCAAAAGCCCTTCATCACGAATTACTCAGCAATGCAGTGATTGGTGTACACAGCTGTGTATACTGGGAAGGTAACTGCTCCAGATTAATAGATAAATTCACTGCTACTCACTGCACAGCTCCCCATACTGCACAGATATCCAGTCCGTGTGTGTAGAACAATGCCTTTGTGTGTTCAGCACAACGCCCTGTGCTGAAAAGATTATCTATCCAAGTTTATAGATCAGTGCACTGTTGGACCGATAAGTAGTGAACTGGTGAGTTCTAAACAGTGTTCCGTCCTGGACGGATTGCTGAGCAGTACACCAGCCTGGTCTACGCAGTGCTTCATGCTGAGCACGTACCTCATCTGGGCTAATACGTGTCCGGGCTGGATCTGAGAGATGGATTGAGTATCTGATATAATTCCTGACATGATTATCACTCCTCCAGCTTGGCCCATGCCGCTGATAAATGTGAGGTGATATATTTCAAATAAAATTTACTTGGTCAAAATATTCGACATTAAGCAAAACACAATTTATTCGAATACTGTCGATAAAAGTCAACAAAAGGAAGAGGAACTTCCAATAACTTAATTCTGTTGGAAAACTTAGCAGAATAATAGTTTACTTAATAGCTATACAGCAACTGCTCCAACATGGTATCGTCCAATAAGCACACAAATGTCAAAAAACAAATGCAGGAAACAGATTGTCTCACATGAAGTTCCCCAATCCAGGAAGAAAGAACATCAAAAGACCGTTCCAAGAGAAATCACAGAGAGAGTGTGTAGCATCCGGCAGAGATTTCCTGCCTTCCAACTCTGCTGATACCTCAGCAATAACTACCGAAAGGTAAAACTAAGAATCCTGGTTCTGTAAGAGTTTGACCATCACTCCACAGGACCAGGCCGTGGCTGAAAGAACACAAGGAATGAACTGTATCAACATCGTCTATGGCTCCATAGGTGTCTCTAAAAAATGCTTAAACCCACCTAAGCCGTTAAATGCTGGACAGACAAAAGTCAAAGTTAAACATAAATAAATTAAACGAAAAGATGCAGTAGGCCTGGTGATCAGACACAGACGGCCTCAGGAGCCCAGCAATTCCTACGCTGCCAAAACACAGTAGAATCATCGAGCTTGTGAAGAGAAAAAATTATCTCTCTCCCTCACCTCGATGTTTACAACTGGAGATATGCTATTAGACCAATAATCAGTGATATCAAAATCCCACCAACACCAAGTATTATTGTGATACATCAGAGTTGCCGTGAAATGGGTTAACTGGAATTGTTTGTTCAGTGACTGTGATTAATATCAGTCTTCAAGGACCTAACTGGGTCGCTGGAGGATTTCACTCTTCCATAATTAGGGAATTCTTTCAACTTGTTATGCCATATTATTCGGCGCAGAATCAACCTCAACAAGATTGGGATCAGCAGCTACAGAGAAAGAGAGAAAAATCAGAATCTGAGAACATTATAATGGTCCAACAATGGATCAGAATCTGAGAACATTAGACTGCAATTTACCAACAGTGGATCAGAATCTGAGAACATTAGACTGGAATGTTCCAACAATGGATCAGAATCTGAGAACATTAGACTGGAATTTACCAAGAGTGGATCAGAATCTGAGAACATTAGACTGGAATGTTCCAACAATGGATCAGAATCTGAGAACATTAGACTGGAATTTACCAACAATGGACAGGGGTTTAGCCTGGGGTCTTTATTGGCTTTCTCAGGATTGGCCATGGTTACAGTTGCGGATACGAGCCGTACTAATGATTATTCAAGCTGGGTACTATCCCATCCTCACTATTATTGGTGTTCCTGGTAAGTCTATCTCTGTCAATTCTATAAATGATTCTGATTGTTATTGCTATTCTGGTTGATAATATTTAACAAATACATAAACTTTCAGTCACAAACGCCACTTCCTTCTCATGCATTTCCAAAGTACTTACTCATAAGCATCTGAGAAGGAACAAGAATGTTCGGAAGGTTGAGTCCCTTCTTACCGTGAACTGTTTTCTGTCTCCATATTCTCTCTGTCATCAAACCTGCTGACACCCCCTTCATAATATCCCCAATTTCCAGCTCTGCCTGAGTTCTGTTGCTGACTTCGCCATCATCTACCCCTTCGTTAACGACAGTTTTTATGGCCCCAGTTCTCTTCTGACCTCTCTTCCAGTCATAAATAGTTTGACCACAAACTTGTTCTTATCTGTACAGTCACTTCACATTGGGACTCTTAAACAGAGTAATAATATCACTGACTGTGTAATTCAGAGGCACGGGTTATGACTCTAAAAGCATTGTCTGAAATCCTACGACAGTCGATGACTAAATTTAAATTCCAATGACAAAAATTGTAATGAAACCTAATTTCACTCATAGCAACCATAAACCATCAGGATTTCTTTTCTTTGTTTTTATTAATAAACTTTGGTAAAGAAACATAACATGTTTGCCCTGTCTGAACTAAGTGTCACCTCAGATCCACAACAATCTGGTTGTCTCCATATTGTCTTGACAAATGGCCGCATGGTCAAGGGCCGTTCGGATGGACAAAAATGCTGCCCTTGCCAGTGATGCTGGCATCCCGCGACACAACAACATTAAAGGTGAAATAACCAAGGAAATGCAGGTGCTGGCGATCTGAAATAAAATTCTCCACCTTCTGAAATAATGTTGGAGAATCTCAGCAGGTATGGCAGTCTGTCTGAAGAAACACAAATAGTGTTTCGAGTTCAGTGAGCCTATCAAAACTGAATGCAAATTAAAAATAATATTATGATATCAGGGATGGTTGGAAGGGTGAGCGGGCGGTTTGTGTTGAGTGGATGATGTTCAGCAAGAGAGAGAGAGAGAGAAAGGAAAAGCAAGCAAAAGGATTGCTGATGATGGACTGGAAGGAAAACAGAATGGGATGTTATTCTAACAATTCCTCTTTTCACATATTCCTGAATATCATATTTATTATGGGATGTCCCTGCTTACCGTGAGTTATGTTCCTCTATCTCTCGTCTCTGAGTGTAGTGATCAACTCCATCAGCAATACTTATTGTCGCTGAGGTAGAGAGAAACGTAATGTTCCATTGTCAACTGCTTCTTTGGAGAGAGGAACTGTTACTGTGCGACTGTGTGGAGAAGTAACAGCTTTCTCAGCCATGAAAAGAAACTGAGGAGACCGAAGCATTTTCAACACTGAGTGAATGCACTGTGGGTGTAGGGAATTGACTTGCTGCTGTCATCTAGAAAGTCAGTGGAGGGTCTGTGGATGGTGTTCTCAGGATTGTGATGTCAGCTACTGAGTTCATTCAGGAAGCCCCGAGGGTCTGGGGACCCCACTCTGAATACTGCATTTGCAGTGTGTCTGGGTCCATGGTAAACAAATGGAGCTATGACTACAAAGAAGGGAAGCTGTGTAAATAGGGAGGAGCAGGGCACTGTACTATACTCTCTGGGATTTCCAGGAAAATTTGTCTATGCTGCACCTATTCAGGTGTAAAGTATAAAATCAGCTTGTCTCAAAATTGAGGTGGTCATTGAGCTGTATCCCGTCCTTTAGTATAACCTGTCGTCTCACACCAGGGACAGGACTATGCTGATACTCACGATGAATTAAACTGGATTGATTCTGGAACTTTGCAGGCAGCAGTGGGTAATATATCCATCTCCGAAGTGCAGTACTCCAATGTATTCACAAGCAGTCAGAAACCACCTGCCTGTTGAGAGGAATGCATTGGCTCCAACTCCACAGGGGAGGGTACAGAATCTAACTTGCAGAAATATTAAGGAACAGAGTGATTGGTAAAAATGGGAGACTGCAGGAAATCAGAATTAATGAAGAGTATGTTATTGAAATTCCAGTTGAATTGAAGTTTCATAAGTTGCTGCATCTGATGAGCTCCATCCCAGAGTGATGGAGATCAGAACAGAGCTAGTGAAAGAATTACTGATTATTCTTCAAAGCTAGTTAGATTCTGGAAAGGATGCCGCAGACTGGAAAACAACTATTGTAAACTTAAATATTTAAAACAGGATGGAGAGGGAAAACAGAAAACTAAATAGCTTGATGTCAGCTGTGAGAATAATATATTGGAACATTTTATAAGGAAAGTGACAACTACATAGTTGGAGAATAATGATATGATTTGGTACATTCGGCCTAGATTCAGGAAAGGGAAATGATCTTTGAAAAAACCTGTTTGTGGACATTGATCCGTTGTGACATCGACAATTGAGAACTAATTGGAGTGGAGTATTTGGAATTTTAGAAGACGCTTGACATGTTTGAATACAGGTGAGTGGGGAATGTTAGAGTCCATGGGTAGGTAGGGGTGGAATATATACCACATGGATTAAACATTGGGTAAAGGAGATACGAGAACTCTGTTATTCTCTGGAATGAAGGATTGATGGGTGGCAGCAGGATCATTGTTCGGGCAATAGCTGTTCACAAGGTATAAAAATGATTCAGATGTGAACAACAAATGTCATCATGTACATTTATATTTATTAAATGGTAGAGAGGTTGGCGAGTGCTTTTGTTGAAAAGGACCTGGATGTCCTTGGTCATAAGTCACTGACAGAATTCATACAGGGGCAGGAAGTAAATGATATGTGGTTCTTCATGCAAAATCATTGAAGTACCAAAGTTAGAATATCTTTCCAACTGATCGTGTTTTTTGAGAGAGTATTTGATGCATTTTGTAAAGATTTGGTCTGCTTTATAAACAATGATCCCTTTGTCACTGAGAGAGTGGAAAGTATTTTGACCAGACTAAACACTGGCATGATGTTACCTTGAGGAGAGGGTGCAGTAACTGTGTTTAATCTGTAGCGCTGTGAGAGAATAAGAAGTTGAAGCTTGATGGATATGGACAGAAATTCATTATGTCCCAAACAGCTGAATAGGGGGAACATTTCATGCTTTTCATTGGATGTTTGATTCACGACAGTTTATCTGCATCTGCAGAGCTGCCATGTCAATTGACAGCGAGGTGCAGGCTCTGAATGAACTCTGAGCACTTTAATGCACAGTTACTGTGTGACACTGCATTGAATGTCACTTTGTACACAATCCTGTCAGCAGCCAAAATACCTTCATTCTGAAACAGTTAGTTATTCCCCAACGGTTTCTGACCTCCACGGAGACCATGGGTCTGCCTTCTTGGAGATGGAAGGTAACTTGGAGAATGGCTAAAAATGTTGGTTTCATTCCGACTGCCAGAAACCCATGTTAAAGTAACACATATGTACCATGAGTATGTGGATCAATTTGGAGCAGTCTGTCTGTGCAGCCCCTGCTCCATTTGTTTGTGATGTTGGAGAATCTCTGACACTTTCCTGTTCCTGCGTTAGTGGCTTTACAAGCTGAATAACCTCTTCCTGTTCCTTTGTAAGTGACTCCGGGTGTGAAATGGTTCTGTCTGCTCCCATGTATGTGACATGTGGGAAAGTGTAGACTCCCTGACTTCCTGTGCAACAGGCAAGAGGGACTGAGTGGTCTATCCTTCTTCTTGTCCAATAGTTTTGATGGGATGGGATGAATGGCATCCTCACATTCTGGTGAAATCAGATTCAGGTGCTGAATAAACTCCTCCTCTTACTGTGGAAATGTACTGTGCTGTTACATAAATGTTACCCAGACTTTAACAGCACGATCTTGAATGTTATCCAAGTCTTGCTGCACATGGTCACAGATTGTTTCAAGAGCTGAAGAGGGACAACTTGTCCTGAAAACTTTGTAAACTTCAGTGAATACCCCCTCATCTGCTGGCACGGTAGCTCAGTAGCTTACACTGCTGATTCACAGCGCCAGGGTCCCAGGTTTGATTCCAGCCTTGGGCAACTGTCTGTGTGGAGTTTGCACATTCCCCACTTGTCTGCATGAGTTTCCTTCGGGTACCCCGGTTTCCTCCCACAGCTCAAAGATGTTCAGGACGGGTCAATTTGCCATGATAAGCTGCCCATTTTGTTAGGTGCATTAGTCAGAGGGAAATGTGTCTGGGTGGGTTACTCTTCGGAGGGTTGGTATGGACTGGTTGGGCCGAAGTGCCTGTTCTCAAACTGTAGGGAATCTAATCTGCTCAGTTTGGACTCAATGGGCTGAATAGCCTCTTTCCACACTGTAGGGATTCTATGATGACAACCTGGAGATTCCTGGGCTGAGGAAACTACGCTGAGGATCTCCTGCAAATGTGTCCCACGGCTGAGATGATTGATGCCAAACAATGATAATTATCTTCTCTTGTGCCATGAATAACTCCACAAAGTGTAGAGGTCTTAGTTAATTCTCATTAAGTGCGATTGACCAGGAGGAGATTTACCAGGATGCTGCCTGGACTCGAGGGCAGGTCTTATGAAGAAAACATGAGGGAGCGAGGGCTTTTCTCACTGGAGGTGTACAAGATGACGAGAGGCATAGAAAGTGAATAGCCAGAAGCATTTTCCCAGGCCAGAAGTGTCTGTGACTAAGTGGCATAATTTTAATGCAATTGGAGGAAGGTTTAGGGGAAATATCAGCGATAGAGTTTTTACACAGAGAGTGGTGGTGTGTCGAATGCACTGCCAGCGGTGGTAGTAGAGTCAAATACTTGAGGGAAACTTAAGAGACTCTTGGACCGGAACATGGAACAAAGTGTATGGAAGAATGTAGGTTAGTCTGATCTAAGAGTAGGATAAACGGCACAACGTCGAGGGCTGAAGGTCCTAACTGCATGCATTCATGTAGAACTCTGAGCTCAAAAACTGCATGAATTCATGTAAAACTGCATTATCTCACTTTTTAGATTAGAATCAAACGAAACATCATGGCCTAGACAGAGAACACAGGGGGCAACACCTTCACCATATTGTCTAGCTATCACCATTGTTAGCAGCTAACCTGATAATGCAACTTTAAAAAAAGGTTTTTGTGATTTACATATGAAGGAAGTGAAACTATCATGGTTTTCTAACAGATGAAAGGCTTAGCAATCAATTTTCCAATGTATAATTTCAGTTACATCTTACATTTCTGATATAAATTCTGTGTTACGATTGAGCCCTCCACTATCAGCTGATGAAGGAAAGCTAGTGTGCTTCCAATTAAACCTGTTGGACTATAACCTAGTGCTTTGTGCTTTTTAACTTTGTACACCTCAGTCCAACACCGGCATATCCAAATCAATACTGTTCTTTTTTCTGTATTCTATGGAAGTGCTCAAGAAGACTTGGACATTGAGGAATATTTGAGACTTGGAGCAGGTCATCCTTGATCTTAGTGAAGGGCAAGGCAGGCTTAGGATGTGAATGACCTGCCCCTGCTTCTGATGTTCTCCCATTCTGTTATTGGAAAGTTAGTTGGTGTTATTTTCCTGGAAGGTCTTTTATGGAATATTGCAATCAGGGAGACCAACGGATTTTGTGAGGCATCGCTGGGTGAGCCTTTGGGGCTTTATTCACAGTGAATCTGCGTCGACAACATGATCAACAAATGAAGCACAAGTTACAGAGAGGGGAAGCCCTGTAAAGAGAGATGAGGGGCCTCTTTTAAATCTAGCCTGTGTCTTCCAGTTACATTTTCCAAAGCTCCCAAACCATGTTGGACAGTCTTGAGGGACGAAATGGTCTCCTCTGTTTCTGTGCACCATGCTGTAAGAGTTAGTGGACTCCAATAGCTCCTGTCTAGCCGGTTTGAGGGGCTGAATGGGACGCAGAAACATGGGACTGAGGAGCAGGAGTGGGTCATTAGAGAATTTGAGCCTTCTCCACCAGGGTTTAAGATTGTGGCTGATCAGATTGTGGTCTCAGCCTCATCGTCCTGTCTGTGTCCCATTATCCGTGACTCACTTCTCTGTCAAATCTTTAACTAACTCAGCTGTGAATACTTGTAATCAGAGAGACACCACAAACTTCTGGGGAAGAGAATTCCCATTCGAATGGCCCTTTTAGAATGTTCCCTCATCGCGTTGGGAGAATAAGAGAGTCATACAGCACGGAAACAGATCCTTTTGTCCAAATTGTCCACGCCAATCTGGCACCTTAATCAGAGCTCGTCCCACTTGTCAGCATTTGGCCCATACCCCTCTTAACCATTCCTATTTCTGTACCTTTCCAGATACATTTTAAACGTGTAATTGTACCCGCTTTCACCACTTCCTCTGACAGTACACCCACCAGCCTCTGTATGAAAATGTTTCACCTCAGGTTCCTTCTCAGTCTTTGCCATTTCACCTTCACACTATGCGGTCTAGTTTTGTACGCCCCTGCCCATTCAGACTATCTATGCCCCTCAGGACTTTTTTAAACATCTGTCATATCACCATTCAGCCTCTGACAGTCCAGGGGAAAAATGCCTCAACCTGTTCATCATCTCCCTGTAGCTCAAACCCTCAGGTTCCAGAAAATCCTTGTAAATCTTTTCTGCACCCGTTCAAGCTTAACAAAATCCATCCTTTAGCAGAGGCAACTGACATGCACGCAGTATTCTTAAAGTGGCCTCACCTATGTCCTCTACAAGCACAACACGCTACCCCTACTCCTATACTCAATGTTCTGACAGATTAAGGCAAGCATGCCGACTACATTCCTCACCACTCTACCGAACTAAACTCCACTTTCAAGGAACTATGAATCTTCACCCGCAGGTCTGTTTGTTCAGCAACAATCCCAAGGGCACTACCCTGCTTTAGCTTACCAAAATGCAAAACCTCACAAATATCTAAATTAAACTCCATCTGCCAGTCATGGCTCGTTGATCGTCAAGGATCCCGTTATATTCTGAGGTAATCTTCTTCACTGTCCACTGCACCACGTTGGTGATGTTATCTGTAAGCTTACTAACCATGCTTCCGATAATCACATCAAAATTGTTTACATCCGTGATGAAAAGCAGTGAGCTTACCACTGATTCTTTCAGCACACCGCTGGCCACAGGTCTTCAGTCTGGAAAACAATCCATTACCTTCAATCCACTTTTATATCCAATTGGTTAGTTTTTCCTAGATTACTTATAACCTAATCTTAGTAATCTGTCTACGATGAAGTACCTTATTAAATCACTTGCTGAAGTGTGTGTAAACAATATCTACCACAGTGTCTTCTTCAATCTTCTTTGTCACCTCTTCATAATACGCAATCACAATTATTAGACATGATTTCCATCACACAAATCCATATTGACTATCCATAATCAGTCCTTGTCTTTCAAAATAGATGTAAATCCTATCCCTCAGAATCCTCTCCAACGAACGCCTCGGCGCTAACGTTGGCTGATTGAGTCGATAGTTCCTTGTGTTGTTTTGGCTTACTTCTCCCTTTTCTAGCCCCACTCCTCCACTGGCCACAAAAAAAATATATAACTAAGTTGGTGATATGGCCAATGATATAGTTCTTAGAGTGTGTCAGAGTCAGTGTTAGGAACAAGTCAGGCAGATTTCTTTAATCTGCTGAAACAGCACGTTTATGACCAAAACAAATGTACTCAAACTATGATGGAAAGGGGAATGACGAAAGGATATTGCAAATATGTACATTGGTATTTTGCTGAGAAACACACACAGACACACACACACACACACACACACACGGATTGTCGATAATAAACTGAAAACCGAAATATCTGCAAAGTTAACTTGAAAGAACATTGTCCAAATATGATTCGAACTCATGATCAAAGGAAAAAATGAGAGTTTGACACAAATGCTGTTCTATTTGTAGAGTCATCACGTCCTCCAGCATGGAGAGAGGCAGAGAGGACCTTTGTCCCAAACTCGTCCATGCTGACCCAAATATCCAACCACACTAACCTCATTTCCCAGCACTTGGCCCATAGCATTCTCGTCCTTTGCTGTCCATGTACTTGCCCAAATGCCGTTTAAATATCGTTAATATAAATGCTGCAACCACGTCCGTTGGCAGCTCATTCCTTTTGTGTACCACTCTCTGTGTAAAACAGTTTCCATCAGGTTCCATTTTATTCTTTCCCCTCTCACCTTAAATTGATGCCCTCTCCTCCTCGATTCCCCAACTCTCGGAAAAAAAGGCTGGATCTAGTCTATCCATGTAAACTTCTAAAAGATCCCTCTCTGCTCCTATTCTCTAAAGAAAAAATGCCTCGCTTGTCCAACCTCTCCCTACAATTCATACTGTTGAGACCTGGCAACATTTTTGTAAAATCCGTCTGCACACATTCCAAAATAAAAACATCCTTCCGATCGCAAAGTGACTAAATCTGAAGACAGCACGACAAGTGCAGCCTCACCAACATCCTGTATAACTGCAACATAACTTCCCAAATAATCACCTCCATGTCCTGACCGATGCTTGCTAGTGTGGCAAAGGCCTACTTCACTACCATGTCTAACTATGACCCCACGTTCAGAGAACGGTGGACCTAAACTCCATGGTCCCTCTGCTCAACTACACTCCTTAAAGTCCTACCAATCACCATGAAACTCCTACCTTGATCTAACGTTGCCAAAGTATTCCTCGGCCCACTTCTCCAGTTTGATCAAGGTCCTGCTGCAATTTCTGATATACTTCCTCACTGTCCACGATACCAACTATTTTAGTGTCATCTTCAAGTTTCCTAACCATGCCTTGTACATTCGCAAGAATATCATTGATACAGATAACAAACAGCAATGGGCCCAGCAGCGACCCCTGAGGCACTTCATGTGTCACAGGCCTCCAGTCCGAGCATCCTTCTACTATTACCCTCTACTTACTACCATGAAGCCAATTGTGTGGACAATTTGCAGATCCCATGCGATTCCAACCTTCCAGACCATCCTATCAATGGTAACCTTGTCAAAGGCCTTAGTGAAAACCATACAGACTACGTATACTGCCCCACCCTCATCAACATTTCTGGTCACTTCATCAATGAACTCAAACAAATTTGAGAGGCATGATCTCCCACTCACAAATATTTCCAGTCTGAAAACATCGAGTAATGATAATTACTAAAATTCATAATAACATACGAATTAGTAAATAATAATAAGATGACATTTTCAATGGAGAATAAATTATCCATGGTATGTAATATTGGAACGTGCATCATGGATGAAGGGCAGAATAGATTTTGTACTTGTGTCATTGAACTGTGTTGAAAAAGGTAAAGGTGGCATGGTGACTCCGTAGTTAGTACTGCTGCCTCATAGTGTTATGGATCCGGGTTTGGTTCCAGCTTCGGTGACTCTCTGTGTGGAGTTTGCACATTCTCACTGTATTTGTGTGTGTTTCCTCTGGCTGCTCCATTTTCCTTCTACAATCCAAAGATGCATAGGTGAGGTGAATTGGCCATGCTAAGTTACCCATAGTGTTATGTGCATTCGTCAGGGGTAAATATAGTGCAGAGGAATGGGACTGGGTGGGTTAGTTTGGAGGATCGGTGTGATCTTGTTGGGCCAAATGGCCTGTTCCCATACTGTAGGGAATCTGTCAAAAAACTATTTCTAAACAAATCTTATCTTTCAAAATGCATGTATATCTCATCCCTCAGAGCCTTCTCAAGTAACATACCTACCACAGTTGTTGAGTTTCCTGGTCTATAAATCCCAGATTTTTCTTTGCTTCCCTTCTTGAATAATGGCACAACATTTGCTAATCTCCAATATTCTGGAGCCGAAACTGTAGCGAACGATGATGCAAAAGTATTAAGCAGAGTCCCCGTAGTTTCTTCTGTAGCCTCTTGCAGTGTTCTTGGATGCATCTGTTTAGGACCAGGAGATTTATCCACCTTCATACATTCTAATGCATCCAACACATCTTCTCCTGTGATATTGACTCACCCCAAGGTAACACTACTCCCTTTGTTAACCTCCCTAGTCTTCACGTATTTCTCCACGGTAAAAGCAGAGGAGAAATATTCATTGAGAATCTCGCAAAACTCCGACGGTTCTCGACGTGCATGTCCACTTTGGAACTCGAGGGGTCATATTCTCATTTAGTTATTCCTTTTTCTTTACTATACTTAAAGAACCTCTTTGGATTCACCCTAATCTTCTCAGCCAAAGCTACCTTGTGCCCCCTTTTCGCCCTCCTGATTTCCTTCTTCAGTAAATTACTGTATCCCGTGTACACCTCCAGGTATTCCCTCGATCCCATCTGCCTGGACCTGATCCACGCCTCCTTTTTTGCTGGTCAAAGCCTCAATATCTCCTGATATCCGAGGTTCCCTCTTCCTACCAACCTTGCCTTTTACCCTCACAGTAACATATTGACCTTGAACTGTAGACATTTCACTTTTAAAGTCCTCCCACTTGCAGGAGATCCCTTCGCCTACAAACAAACTCCTCCAACCAACCCCTACAAGCTCCTGTCTAATTCCACCAAAATTCGCCTTACCCCAATTTTGAACTTGAACATGTGGAGCAGTTTTGTCCTTCTCCGTAACGATTTAAAAATTAATAGAACTATGGTCACGGGTCCCAGAGTGCTCCCCCACTGTCACCTCAGACACCTGTCCTGCCCTAGATCTTAGAGTTGGTCACGTTTCGTCCCTTCTCGAGTTGCACCCTCGACTTACTGCTTGAGGAAACTATTCTGAACACACTTACTAAATTCACCCCATCTCAGTCCTTAATTCTATGCCATTCCCAGTCCATGTTAGGAAAATTAAAATCTCCTTCCAATGCAATCCTATTGGCTCAGCAAGTCTCCCCAGTCTGTCTACATATTTTTGTTCCCCTAATTCCTTGTTTATAATTTGACGGCCTATAGTACAATCCAAATACTATCACCATTACCTTCTTATTTCTTAGCTCCCCAGACAAATCCTCACTGGATGATCCATCATTTATTTTATCTCTGATTACTGCTGAATTACTCACCTTAATCAAAAATGAAACACCCCTCCCCTCCTTCCACAATCTCTGTTCCGCATAAAGCACCTGTACCCTGTTACATTAAGCTGCCAGTGCTGTCCCTCCCTTAGTCATGTTTCAGTAATGGCTATAATATCCCAGTCCCACGCACCGATCCATGCCCTGAGTTCATCGGTCTTACCTGTCAGCCATCTTGCATTGAAACAGTTGCAATTTAATCCAACAGGCATTCCTTGCTCCCTGTCATTGTCCAACCTGACCTGTCTTTTCATTTTATTCCTTCCAACCTCACACTTGTCTCCCTGCTGTTGAGGATCCCACACGCACCCGCCGCAAACCCCAGCAAATCTAGTTGAAATCCTCCCTTGCAGCAGTTGCAAACCTGCCTGCCAGGATATTGGTCCCCTTCCAGTTCAGGTACAACCCTTCCTTCCTGAACACGTCACCTTGCCCCACAAAAGATACCAGTAATCCAAAAATCTCTGCCCCCTGCACAAATTCTTTAGTGACCCCTTCATCTGCCATATCCTCCTGTTTTTACCTTCACTATCACAGAGCACTGGAAATAAACTGAATATTGCCACTGTCATGGTCCTGTCTTTTCTCCCTTTCCTCTAGCTCTCTACAATCACTCTGCAGGATATCATCACTATTTCTACCTGTGTCACTCTGTCCTTTGCACCAATATGCACAATGACCTCTGGCTGCTTCCCGCTCCACCCACCCCGCCCCCCCCCCCACCCCCGGTGAGAAAGTTCTGCAGCCGCTCCGAGACATGCTGGACCCTGGGCATGTGGGAGGTACACACCATTCCGGATTCTCATTTCCAGCCACAGAATCTCCTGTCTGTTCCCCTCACTATCGAGTCGGATAATTACTTCTGTAGTTATTCTCCTTGCACTGCCTTCTGACAATGGGATGTCTTCATGAAACAATTAAATTTGGCTGAACTGTTTTGCTTCAGGCAATGGGGAGATTCTAATGGATCCTCATCAGGAATCCTCCATTAGTGGGAAAGACGACTGTGCTTTTTTTCACTCCACACATTGCTGTGATGAGCGATAGGGAAACAGAAAGGGAGCAATAGAATGTTTCTCCACAGATAGGCTATATTTTCCATCTGTAAGTTAAATCAGTAACATTCTCAGTCCCACACTGGACTCCGTGAGCTCTTCTTGAACATTGTCCGAACTATATGAGTCCATGACATTCTTGACTCCAGGTCAGTGTGTCATTGCAGAATCAATTCATTCACAATAAATGGTCGTAATTGTTTTGAAGATCTGTTAATATGTGCTTGCATAATGTAAAAATAAGCGTTTCATGTGCTCACAATATGTGTTAAAATTAATATTCTTAAACATATACAGTAATTGCTGGAAAAACTCAGTTTGTCTGACAGCATGTAGGAAGAGAATTCACAGTTCAATTTTTCTGTCCAGTGACCTTTCCTTTGAAACTGACTTATTCTTAAAGAATTTCCCCAGTTGTATTCTCTTACACAAGAAGACATATCCATCCAGTATTCACCAACTGCACTCTTCTTAAGATCTTATATGGTCAATAAAACATCCCTCATTCTCAGGCCTAACTGTTAATTCTTCATAACGTAATGCCTTCATCCCAAGAATGCGTAAAGAGAAATATCTTTGAGACGTTTTGAAAACAATTTTGTTTTTTTTATTTTCAATTTAGACAGTTATAACTACACATAATGCAACAGATGTAATCTCAGCAATGCCCTGTACGGATGCAGAAAACATCGCTAAGATCATACCCAACACCCCTTGCATGAAACAGAATCTCGACATTTCCCTTCCAAATCACTAGCTACATCTTCAGGTTAATTTGATGTGATTCATGTACTAAGACACACAAATCCCTCTGTAACACTGAGTTCTGCATTCTCCTTGCATTTAAATAAATTTCTGCTGTTTCGTCCTTTCCCCAAAACAGAAAATTTCCATCACATATATATTGTACTCCTTTTTTTCTGCTGAAGCTTTGCTCACAGCCATCCTCCTCTAGCTTATCTCTCCATCCTCTGTCTGTATGCCATTGCTTGTTGCTGTGCCCTCCCCCAATCTGTGTCCCATTGCAGACGTTCTGCCCTCCTCCATCAGTATCCCATTGCCGATGCACTGTCTCCCCGTCTGTATCCCATTGCAGACGCTCTGCCCTTCCCCTGTCTATATCCCATTGCCATCGCTTTGCCTTCCCCTGTCTGGATCCCACTGTGGAAGCTATGCCCTCACCCATCAGTATCCCATCGCAGACACTCTTCCCTCCCCCTGCCTGTATCCCATTGCAGGCGTGCATCCATTCCCCAGTCTGTCTCCCTTTCAGATGCTCTGCCCTCCCCCTGTCTGTATCCCAGTGTAGACGCACTGCCTTCGCTCTGCCCTCCACTGTCTGTTTCCCATTGCAGACGCTGTGCCCTCCCCCGTCTGTATCCCACTGCAGACAGTCTTCCCTCCACTGTCTGTATCCCACTGCAGATGCTCTGCCCTCCCCGTCCATATCCCATTGCAGACATTCTGCCCTGCTTCATCTGTATCCCATTGCAGATGATCTGTCCTCTCCCTGACTGCGTCCCATTGCAGAACCTCTGCCCGACACCTGTCTGCATCATATTGCAGATGCTCTGCCCTCCCCGTCTGTATCCCATTGCAGACGCTCTGTCCTCCCCCTGTCTGTATCCCACCACAGATGGTCTGCCCTCCTCCATCTGTGTCCCATTACAGACGTTCTGCCCTCCTCCTGTCTGTATCCCATAGCAGAAGCACTGCTCTTCCCCGTCTGTATCATATTGCAGATGCTCTGCCTCCCCGTCTGTATCCAATAGCAGACGCTCTGCCCTCACCCATCAGTATGCCATTGCAGACGCTCTGCCGTCCCCTGTCTGTATCCCATTGCAGACGCTGTGCCCTCCCCCTGTCTGTATCCCATTGCAGACGCTCTGTCTCCATTTGAAATCTTATTGAATGATTATCCTGGTACATGGTCAAACTGAGCTCCATCTCCTTCATCCGTTTCATTAAAATAGATTGTAATTTGTTGACGACCTCACACAGATCCCTGAAGAATTCCACTCGTTACAGCTTTCCAAACACAAAATGAGTAATGATCTCTACTCTGCATTTCCTGAGAGCTACCCAGGGTGTCCCTGCTTCTGCATAACAGCCTGGGATGGTAATATGACGTCCCCCTGTGCTGTGTAATTTACTGAATACTTCATTCTGTTTGGTGGGGTCTGTTTGGTGCAGCCCATTTTGCCGCAGACCCATTTAGGCGCAGAACTATTTCAGCGCAGCTCATATTTATTCCTTTACATGCTTCGATAAAAGCATTAATCAAAGCAATAAAAATAAAAATAATGTTTATTCCCTTCAGTAAAAATGTTAAAAAGACACTTAAGTTAGTGTAACATAGACTCAGAGTTTTCTTTCAGAGCTAAAATGATAATTAGTCTATCATTTATTCAGATTGAAAACATTCATGAAGCTATTGAACATTTGGCTGATGCGCTTCCAGATGAACTGCAACCGCTGCTGGACTGGTTCAAGGATAACTATGGAGGTAGAAGATTACGCAGAGGAAATGGTCGGCGTCCACCACTTTTTCCAGTTGGAATGTGGAATTTATATGAATGAACTGCAAGCAATGAGGACAAAACGGACAATAATGCAGAAGCTGCCCACAGGAGATGACAATGCGACCTTGATGTGGAACATCCAGTTATTTGAAACTATATTGACAGTTGACGAAAAGTTCAGCGAGGAAGGGACATTTACGATGAGCATCTGATAGCAGGGCACGATATTCCATTGAAATTAAAGAAGCAGATGCTAGAATACAAACACTCGTAAGAAGATTTAGTGAGAGAAATGATGTCGAGTATTTACGAGGATTATCCATAATTTTGAATGAACGTCATGTTTTAGATCTTTCGTAATGAACTTAAATCGTTTATTTTTTTTCTTTTTAACATTTTTACTGAAGAGAATAAACATTATTTCTATTTTTAGTCTTTCATTAATGCTTTTAACTAAGCCTGAAAACTGAGAGAGATGAGATTGAAAATGCCAGCGAGTTTCAATTGAGAATTGCTCTTTCCTGAATATTGCTGCTTACTTGGTTGGTGGGACGTCGATGTTTCAGAATCTCCACACAAGTTGTCCTGGTCCTCTCTGGCTCTTTCCAGGATCCTCCCCACATGTCGAGGGTGAGGGAATGGATATCGGGCACTCTAACACCCGGCTTTGCATTTTATATCCTATTCCAGGATGTTTCTCCTGTAATGGGAGAAGAGGAGGGACGGAGTGAGGGTGGCAGTGGGTGTCCCTGCTGTTAATGCTGGTATAGGGGAAGGGTGAAGGGTGAGATGTCCGGAGGGAGTCTGACCACAGTGTTGTATCCATGCAGTGGTATTAGTGTGCGGGGCTATTGCGTCAGTGACAGAAAAACTGAGGGAAGGAAGGTGCTGAATTCAACAGTGAGTATGGTCGTGCTTGAGCCTAATTTGGAGATAGAGTGTGAGCCTTGTTCGGGGGTAGGTGTTATAACAGATATATAGTGAGTGCGAGGGAGCAGAAGAATATGGTGACACATTTCCTGGTAATGTGGGGGGAAAGAATATATCTGCTTGTCCTGTATTGCTGACCAATTCTTCAGATCATCTCAGCGTTGAGGTGAGTCTCCCTGACCGTCTTGTCCAAGTCTATCAGTAATAACGGCACTGACCCTTTCCATCACTTCCCACAGATTCAGTTTGGGGGGATCTTACAAATACCAAGGTGAAGCAAACATTAGTGTCTAATATATCAAAACCAAATCTGTCACGGAAATACTTCACAACATATGCTCTGGAAATTAGGTATGCAAGTATATTCAAGGGGGAGCAATGACACAGTGATATTATCGCTGGGCTTTTAACCCAATGACCCAGGTAATATGCTGGGGACATTAATTCAAATCCTGACAAGGCAGATGGTGGAATTTGAATTCAATATGTATCTGGAATCAAGGGTTTCTGATGACCAGGAATCCATTGTCGATTGTTGGAAAAACTCATCTGGTTCACTGATGTCCTTGAGGGAAGGATACTGCTGTCCTTACCTGGTGTAGCCTGCATGTAACTCCAGACTCAAGACAACGCTACTGACTCTTAACTGCCCTCTGGAATGGGCGATAAATGCTGGTTATCCAGCGACACCCTCATCCTGTGAATGAGTAACAAATAATCGTGTGTGCTGCAGTAAAAATAGATGGTCTCAAGTTGCACCGAAACTGCAGTGACTACTAATACTGTGAAGATAAACTTCCGTAAGTGTGTATTAGGTAGGTTGAACAGTATGTTGTGAACCAAACTAGAGATCAGGTTATTTCAGATTTGCTGTTGTGTTATCAGGAGGACTAATTAATAACCTTGCTCTGAAGCAGCTTTGGAAGAATAGTGACATCAATATGTGCATTTTTACACGGCGTCTGAATACAATATCGAATGTTTGAACATTCTGGTTAAGCATCATGGAAGCCCGGAGGCTGGAGGGTCAAGCACGCTCCAATGAATTGGGGAAATATAATGTAACATTCAATGGGAGAAGCAATGATTGTGAGAGTCATAGAGTCCGACAGCTCAGAGAAAGGCCCTTCAGCCCAAATTGGTCCATTGGGAACAAAATGTCCATTCACATTAACCCCATTTCCCTGCCCCTGCTCCATATCCTTCTTATTCTTTCCTATCTATGTATTTGTCCAAATGCATTTTATATTTTGTGTATATACCCGCCTCAACCACTTCTGCTGGCATCTCATTCCATGTGCACACCACCCTGTGTGTAAAATGAAGTGCCACTCAGGTTCCCATTTACTCTTTCCCCTCGGATCTTAACTTGATGCCCTCTCGTCCGTGGTTGCTCAAAAAGACTGATTGCATTCACTCTATCCACGCTTCCCATGATCTTATACACTTCTATCAGATCCCCCTCTGTCTCATTCACTCTAAAGTAAAAGCTCCTAGCTTGCCCAACCTCTCCCTATAACTCAGACCATTGAGTCCGGGCAACATCCTTTTAAATTTCTTCTGCACTATTTCCAGTATAATAACATCCTTCCCGGAGCAAAGTGAACAATACTTCATATAACACTACCAGTATTGCCTCACCACCATCCTGAATAACTGCATCATAACTCCCTAATTTCGATACTCATTACTCTGACTGATGAAGCCCAGCTTGCAAAATGTCTTTTTCACTACCCTATCTACCTGTGACTCCACTTTCAGAGAACCTTGAACCTGAATTCCATGGTCCCTTTGTCTCAATACACTCCTTAATGCCCTGCCATTCACCATGAAACTCCTACCTTGATTTGACTTTGTAAAATGCAGAAACTTACACTTATCTGTATTAAACTCCATTTGCCATTTCTCAGCCCACTTTCTCACTTGATCAAGGTACTGCCGTAATTTCTGAAATTTCTGATAAGCTTCCTCACTGTCCACGATACTGCCTATTTTAGTGTCATCTTGAAAGTTATAATTCATGCCTGTACGTTCTCGTCTAAATCATAGATGTGTTTAATATGTAAATATAAATACAATATACATGCATAAAACAAGCAGTAATAGTCACAGAACCGACCCCTGAGGCATTCCACTCATCAAAGGCCTTCAGCCCGACAAGCATACTTCCACTATTACCCTCTGTTTTCCTATAATGAAGCAAATCTCTGATCTGATTTGCTAACTCCCCCTCAATTCCAAATGATCTAAACTTCCAGAGCAGCCTACTATGTAGAACCTTACTGAAGGCCTTACTGAAATCCATATACACCACATATACCACCATGCCCTTGTCAAAGTTACTGGTCATTTCACCAAAGCACTCTAACAAATTATTGAGCCATGATCCCCCATGCACAAAGACGTGCTGACTCTCATAATCACACCCTGACTTTCCAAATGCATGTATATTGTCTCTCTCAGAATCTTCTCAAGAAACTTGCCGACTAGAGATATCAGGTTTGCTGGTCTATAGGTCCCAGGTTTTTCTTTGTAGCTCTTCTTGAATAAGGGAACAGCTTCGCTATGCTCCAGTCCTCCGGGACCTCACCCTTAGGCTACCAACCAGGGGCCCCACTTTTACTTATCTGTCCTCCTGCAGTGTTCCTGAATATATCTGGTCAGGACAAGGAGATTTTTAGAAATACTGCATAGTCTGAAAGATATGTCTACTTATTTCAGGTGAAAACACCAAAGAGTGAGTAAGTGACTCAATGATGATTAACATAACAAATTAAAGAATATATTAATCACAGGAAGTGACTTCAGAAGAATTCCAGACATTGTGGAATCCTCAGAATTCTCAGAAAATTGCAATCCAGAAAAGGAAGGCCATGAAACTGATGAGGAAATCAAAAAGCGAACATGCATGCAAACAAACAGGAACACAAAGACTGCAAAAACCTACGATCTATATTTCAAAAGAAAAAAAAAATTGTCAAATGTGGAAATTTGCAATCGGGAGAGACGAGTTTCTGGTGGATAACAGGGAAATGGCAAAGCAAATGCCCAGTTACTTTCCATCTGTCTTAATGGAGTAAGACCCAGAAAATCACCCAGAAATACGAAGTGATCGTATAGGACTTGTGGAAGTAAAGACATAAAGTCAATTCATATCAGTAACAAGGCAATATTGAACATGCAGCTGGATTGAGCATTGCTAAGCTTGACAGTCCAGATGTACTTCATACCAAACTCTTCAGAAATAAATCACAAATAGAAGTATTAATTGCATTGTCGATGACTGCGTTCTATTTTCCGGTACATTCTGCAGAGTCCAGAAGCTGATGTAGACGTGATTCAAGCACTGCAGATGAATGGTAGGGATCCAAGCATCTACAAAGGGAAGAAGACACAGTGTGGAGAACTGCTGACAAATTAACTTGACATTTGTCGGGAAACTGTTGGAATCTATTATATAGGATGTGATATTGGATACTTAGACATTAACAGCAACATTGGAGAGACTCAGTGTGCATTTCTGAAAGGGAAATCATACTTGACAAACTTTGGAATTGTTTGAAGTTGATTCTTATAGCATAGATAATGGGGATCCACTAGAATTGGCATATTTTAGATTATCAGAAGGCTTCTATAAGAACTCACGCAGTGAGTTCGAAAATGCAATGATGTGAAGGGTATTTGGAGGAATATATGTAAGTGGAAACCTAAAGTTTGGTTGCCTTCCTTTAAGGGAGTCAGAACATAGATGTAAAAACACGTTGAAGCAGTGTGTTGGTGAGACTGTACCTGGAGTATTGTGCACAGTTTTGGTGACCGAATCTGAGAAAGAATATACTGACCACAGAGGAAGTGCAATGGACATTATCCAGACATATCCCTCAGGTGGCAAACTTGCGTGATGAGGAAACTCAGCCAATGGTCTCTTGAGGTTCAAAGAACCAGCGGTGGGTCACTGTGAACTTTATAAAACTCACAAAACACACGACAAGTTGGAAATTAACACGAAAGTTATCAGGCTGTCTAATTCACATTCAAGGCAAATAATGGCAGGATAAGGGACAAACCATTTAAGACTGCAATAACGAGGACATTCTGTGCGTGGAAGGGACTGACTAACACAGGGGCAAGGCAAGGCGTGATTACGGAGAATCCCCAGATAACCTACAAGTGTTTCAAGTGGAGCAGAATAACTAATGAACACGTAGGACTCATTAGTGACTTGCCAAGTTGCATTTAAATCAACTTTAGTAGTAGGAGAAAGAGGGGAGTGGTAGAAGGCTGTTTGTGTGACTGGAGGCTAGTGTCCAATGGTGTACCACGGGCATCAGTGCTGGGTCCCTTATTATTTGTGATTCGGAGGTGCGAGTGTTGGGCTGGGGTGGACAAATCTAAAAATAACAACACCAGACCATAGTCTAACAGGTTTATTCGGCAGCACTAGCTTTCGAAACGTAGCTTCTTCATCAAGCACAACTACATGATATAACTGATGTTGAGAGATTTTTAACCATATCATTTGTGGTATTCATAAATGATGCAGCTGTGAATATGGACAAGGGGTGGGGTGTGTAATAAATAAGTTTGGATTTGATACAAAGATTGGCCGGGTGGTTGGCAGTGAGGAGGAAGGCCTTATGTTACGGGTCGATACTGATGGAATGGTCAGATGGGTGGATCAATGGCAGATGGAATGTAACCCTGATAACTATGAGGTGATGCAACTTTGGAAGAAGGAACCAGACAGGGGAGTACTCAATGAATGGCAGCACACGAGAAAGCTCAGAGGGTGCTTCTCCACACATTGCTGAATGTTTCTGCACAGATTAATACACAATCTGGGAAAGCTAGGGGAATGTAAACATAGCCTTTATTCATCAAGGCATTCATTATAAGAACTATGCGGAACTGTGGTGAGGACAAGATGGAATATTGTGTGAGGGTCTGGGAACAACATTACAGGAAGGATGTGATTGTAGTGGAGGGGGTGCAGAGCAGATTCACCAGGATGTTCCCTGGGATGGCGCATATCAGCTATGGAGAGAGGCTGGATAACCTCAGGTTGTTTCGTTTGGAGGAGAGAAGGCTGAGAGGTCTGTGATTCAGAGGGATAGGATTACGAGGTACATGGACAGGGTGGATCGACAGCAGCTGTTGCTGTTACTCAAAGGGCCACACTTTTAAAGTGAAGGCTTTGCGGTTTAGTGAAGATTTGAGAATTGTTTTACAACCAGAGGGTGTTGGGGTCTGAAATGCACTTCTTGAGAGTGGAGTTGTCATGGTAACCTCAAACCTTTAGAAACCACATGGTTATGCACTTTAAATGCTTTAAGATTCACGGCTACGGTCTTGTGTCGGAAAGTGGGCCTAAAGTAGACCGTGCTGTATTTCTGGTCGTACAGAGTCTGTGCTTCTGTGATTGTATGGCTGTGGAAGGTTGAGTAGTTTAAGGTAAGAATTGATGTGCTTCTGAAGAATATCTTAACAAAGTTGTTAATAGAGAACTTGGAATATTTTCTGGAAATATGTCAATGTGAAAATTAAGAGAAAAAAATTGCTGATTTCTCACAGTCTGATGCCAGATAATTGGGGACCGGGAAATAGCAGAACTATGGAGCAAATACCTTAGTTACGCCTTCACAGAAGAAAACAAAACTAGGGAATTTCAGTCTTGTGAGAAAAAGGAAATAGAATGAAAATAGCAACTAAACAGTTTAAAGAAAGTATTTGACTGAAAATAATGGGCATAGACAAAGTCAACAGAGATTTATGACATGGGAATCATATTTGAGAATGTGGCTTTTAGTAAAATTCTGTAGGAGGTATCAATGCCATACGAGTGGACTCTAAGAAAGATTTTTGATAAAGCCCCAAGCCTATTGTGCAAATTCGAATCCTATGGGACTCGGGCTAATATATGGTCATTGATTTAGAATGGGAGAGCTGGCAGGAAACAGTGAGTAGGAATAAAACAATGTTGTATTTTTATATGGAAGGCTTGGAGGATATTGTAAGGATCGTGTCTTGGGCTCCAGCTTTTCCCAATATTTTTGTGTGACGGGCGCAAATGCAATATTCCCAAGTCTGCTGAAAGCTCTAAACGATGTCAGCTTGTGAGTGGATGAGGAGGATGTAAAAAAGTTCCAAGGTGATTGAGACAAGACGAGTGACTGGGCAAATACGTGGCAGATGGAGAGTAATGGGGAGATGAGATGTTGTGTACTTTGATGGGAATAATAGAATGGCAGCCTCTCATTTGAAAAATGAGTGTTTGAAAAATGTTGCACGATAAATGAACTTAAGCTGCATTTTTGTTTATTTCTGCGTAGCCCTCAGAGTCCATGTAGGGCAGTGAGTTCTGAAGCCAGAAGTCCATACTGGGAATGGCATTGGCACGCTGACCATTGTATGTAGGCCCAGCACGTGGGGAACTGTAACTTTGAAATGAATCTGGATCTCCCTGTAAACCAGTCACTGAAAGAAATATTGCAGGAGTAAAAAGCAGGAAGGAAGATTAATGCTGTATTCACCTTCATTTCAGGGGGATTTGAGTACAGGAGTAAATGTATCTCACTGCAGCTGTACAGGGCCTTGGTGAGACCCCATGTCGAACATTGTGCAGTATTGTGTGCAGTTTCGGTCTCTTTTCCTAACAGACGACAAACCTGACATTGAGGGAGAGCAGCAAAGGATGACCAGACTGATCTCTGGGATGACAGACTTCTTGTGGGAGCAGAGTTTGGGGCGACTGGACCTATATTCCATGGGCTTTAGGAAAATGAGTGAAAATCACAGTGAAATATATGACACTCTAACAGGGCGAGACAGATTAGAAGCAGATCAGTAAATCGCCTGGCTGGAACGTCTAAAACAAGGGGCCACAATATTAGGTACAGACAGGCCAATTTACATTGAGATGAGAATAAATGCCTGCACTCAGAGAGTGGCGAACCAGGGGTACTCTCTCCCAGATCAGGCTGTGGAAATCAAGGGGCTGAATATAAATAAGAATTTCTGGAAACTAAAGGGATAGGGAGAGAGCAGGAGTATGGTGTGAAGATAGAAGGTCAGCTATTATTCCAGGTTGTTCTCCAATAACACAATAACTGTGTTCCTGTACAAAACTGTGTTTTAGAAAATTGTGCAATATTAATAATGGGGTCTATGGAAAAAAGAGGGTAAGTGGCGAACTCCCAAAAATATTAGTCAAAACCAAAATTTTAATTTGTTCTAACACACAATAGGACAGTCTAAATAAATCTTTAAATTACATGTTGTAATGGAACAGTGCTGTAAATGTAACGCTTTCACACGACAGTCACTCACTGTTGCACTGTACCTTTCAACACAATCTTCACCAGAAAGTGCGCGGGGGCTGACTGACCATGTGATGCCGATGCCGAATTCCAGTTTTCCCCAAGATTCTCCCCACAGTTTGAAATAAAGTTCTTTTTAAATATAGACTACAATTACCAGTTTCAGGCTCAGTTTCAAAGCCTGCAGATTCAATTGCATTCCTGTTATAGGTGAACACATTGATTGCACCTTTTGTAGATGGAGGGTTTCTGAGGCAGGATTTGCTGTTCAGCTGGTGCCCGCCAAGGAATCGCGTCACAGTGAACGCCAGTTCACTTTATAGAAAAAGATTCATGAATTGCATTGCAGCCAAAATGTATTTAATCAACACGCGTTATCGGTGAACTGTCTGTACATAGAATGGAGGCGCAAAACTGATGGGCTGAATGTACTACAGCAGTTCTCATTTTATGGTTCACAATATTTAAACATATTAAGGGATATGTATATTGTATGGGGAAAACTGCGTTGAGGAGATGTTCGGTCATTAACTAGAATAGGGAAAGTTCAATGAGTTGTCTGACGTATTCCATTCCCGATGTTTCTGTAGTCTGTGGGAAAGCTCTGTAAATGTTTTCACAAGCTCTCAGCTGATAGGAAGGGAGGTCTCGGCAGGGTCAACAGGATTTTGTTTCCCATTCCCTTTTCTGACAACGAGGCTGGTGCCGGCTGTTCTCTCTGGTTTATCCTTTAAGACCTCGGAGCAGTTTGATACGATTGAGTGCCTTGCTTGACCCTTTCAGAGACCATTGAAGAGTGTATCACATGTCTGTGTGTCTGGAGTCACTTTTAGGCCAGACAGGATAGCACGGGGGATTCACTTCCTGAACGTATACTGGGGAATTACCCTGGTCTGGATTAGCAAGCCAATGACAATTCCACAACAGCACCATCTCCACATGGGGTCATATCGGAAACCACACTGAACCGATTATTTCTGTGCTGTTTGACAGATCTATCAAAAATAACCCCAACCAATTTGACCATCGTGATGGGACTGAGGGCGTGGTAAGTGGTCCGATTGTAATTATTCCCTTCTTAGGGGATGGGACATAGTTGAGCAATTACCCACATTAGGAGAAAGTGAGGACTGCATTGTTAATTACCCACATTGCCAGGGAGTTGTCAGTGTTGGAGCTGGAATGAAACAGCTTCCTCAGGTACACGGCTTGTTGTGTCGCCAAAGTCCTCAGTCCTATTGCAGGAATGGGGTCAGGGCCAAATGCCTTTGTCGTATCTACAGTGTCCAGCTGTTGCTTCATGTCACGCGCAGTGAACTGAATTGGTTGAAGACGGGCATCTGTGATTCTGAGGGTATCATAGTGAGGGTGAGGTGGGTAATCGACTCAACACTTGTGGCTGAGGATGGTGCAGATACTGCATCGTCTACATGGATGCACAGGGCTGTTCCATGATTTGGGATGGGAATATTTGTGGAGTCCTCTCCTCCAGTAAGTTATTTAATGGTCCATCGACTTTTGTGCATGGATTTGACAGGACGACAGAGCTTATATCTGATTTGTTAGTCTTGGGATCATCTCTCTCTCTGTATCAGATGTTAGTCCTGCTGTTCGTCGTGTAACCAGTCAAGTGCGGTAGCTTTAATGGATTGTCATCAGGTTTAGGTGCACGTGATTCCGACCCGACCATGTTCACCCACACTCGTCACTGACCCATGGATCGGCTTGATGGAAATGGTAGACGGGTGGACTATGGTGGGGGAACGTTACAGATTGTCATTGAAATCCAATGTATTGTAATATGGAGAAAAACAAATCACAGTATGACGTTTGGGCTGAGTATTGGTAGATGTCATTTTTAATATTGTTTCAATTTTGCAGTGCTTATCTTTAAATAACCAAGTTTTAGCTGCAATATCTACAATTCAATTCTACTGAATGCCCCCCAGTTCACACCGAGACCCATTCACCCATCAGCCCTGTTCTCAGTGACGTACTCTGGTTTCTGATGCGGAAATACTTCCATTTTCATATTCTCATTCTGCTGGAAGTCTTTCCTTGGTGTCACGCCTCCAATTTGTTACATAACCAACATCCATTTAAGGTAATATTCTGAATCTTTTCCTTTCAGTAATGCCATCTTCTGTATTTGAAGTGAATGTGTTTCCTTCTGTTTCTCTCCCTGACCATGAATCAGAGCACTGCAGTGTCAGTGATGCCAGCCTTATGCAGTTTCAGAGTCAAGGAACTTGTCACCATGTGTTACTGTTCAGTTCCCAGTGTACAACGCTCCATGTTGGACAGGATGTTTGGGCATCTTTGACAATATGTCGATGGAAATTGTTCAAAAACAGAAATTGCTGAAGAAATTGTGAAAGATGTTGAAGAAATTACTGGAGTGAATGCAGAGTTAAACTTTCAGGTCCAGTGAACCTTCTATAAAGGCCATTTATTTTTATTTCCAGTATTCATAATTATTTATTTAATTGAAAAATTGTTCTGCGCCTATTCATTTCTAGAGAAACTCAGCAGGTCTGTCAACATCTGCAGAGAAAGAGAAACAGAGTTAGCGTTTCCCGTCCAGTGTGACAATTCTTCAAAAGTGAATACAATTGCAAAATGGTCTTTCAGTCCCTTGCCAGATGTAGAGGATGGGTTGCAGGGAAAAGAGGGTGTGGCAAAAGAAAAATGGGCTTTTAGCAGTGGTGAAAGGAAAGATTCTGTATAAAGGGTCGAATTTAAGGTGTGAATGGGGGAAAGGGGTTCTCTCTATTGAATGCAAGATAAAGAAGACACAACCACACAAAGTTATACGGAGGCCAGGAGGGAGAATGTTAACCATGTGGTATTATATAAATCTGGCCACAGATATGTTTTCACTGTCATCATCATCACCCCCTTTAGATAAAGGAATTCAGGTGCGTGACTTCTTATTGGCACTAGTAAGCGTTTCATGCTGTCTTAGTATTGTAATATGGAGAAAAACAAATCACAGTATGACGTTTGGGCTGAGTATTGGTAGATGTCATTTTTAATATTGTTTCAATTTTGCAGTGCTTATCTTTAAACGTTTGTTCTTGAAGTTAGCATCAGATGGAGTGTAGGATGTTGAGGGGTGACATTATAGAAACTTATAAAATCATGAGAGGTACGGATAGGGTGAATATCCAAGGTCTTTTCCAAAGGGTAGGGGAATCCAAACAGAGGGAATAGGTTTAAGGTGAAAGAGGGTAGATATAAAAGGGACTAAGGGGCAGCTTTTTTACACAGAGGGCGGTGTGGGTATGGAATGAGCTTTCAGAGGAAGAGTGGGAGATGCAAGGACAGCTACAACATTTAAAACTCATTTGGACAAACATATGAATGTGAAACATTTAGAGGCACATGGACCTAATGGAAACAGATGGGACGAGTATAGTTTGGAAAACCTGCCCAGTATGGACATTTAGAAAAGCTTCACGCAGAGTCAGGGTGGTTTTGTGAAAGGGACATGATATTTTGCCCTGTAAAATCATGCAAAGTATTTCTGGAGATGCCTGTAAATGTAACAAGCGGACTTGATAAAGGGGATCTGGTGGAAACCAGGCTTTCCAGAGATTTTCCACAAGGTATTACAAAACAAAAGTTTTTACACAAAACAGAAGCTCGAGGACATCGGATACTGTATTAACATGGGATGATCATTGTTTAACACAGAAATCGGAGAGTCAGGATTAATAGATCTTTATGAAAAAGGTGCATCTGCTGGAGTACCACAAATGTCAGTCTGATGGCATCAATTTTTTGCAATCTATGCTGACAGCCTGAAGGAGGGAGCTGAGTGCAATATGCATCCGAGTTTGAGGTTGACACTGAGAATCAAAAGGCAGGCTGTTACTTAATGGAGAGGACTTCCAGAAAAGGAACAGTAAAGGCATTGGATTCTTCCTGTGTATGAAACATCAAGTCAGCATGATGATGCAGCAAGGAACTCGGTTGGTACATTAGGTGGTTTCCTGGGAAGGAAGGGTTCTGTTATTGAGAATCTCTAAGATGGTGAGGCGATTATTCATTGGGGTTTAAATGAATGAGGAGTGATAATGCTGAAACCTACAAGACACAGAAGGGGTTGGAGAAGGTAGATGTTGAGAAGTTGTTTCCATTCTTGGGCAAAGTGTCGAACTCGAATGTATAGGTACCGAATAAGGAACATCGATTTAAATCTGAAATGCAGAGTAATGTCTTCTCTCCGAAGGTAATGAATGTCTGGAACTCCCTAACTCAGAGATGTGTGGTGGGATACAAGGAGTCGGGAAGAGAGTGGAGTTGAGCCCTGGAGTAGATCAACCATGTTCTTATGAAATGACAGGGTTAGCTTGAGGGGCCGATTGACCTCCTCCTGTTCCTATTTATTAATTTCACAGGTTATGCTTTTGGAAAGTAACGGGTTATTTTGCTGGGAATCATGTTGTACAATGTTGCATTCAGGGAGAGCAGAGGATTTGTTGTTTTAACCCTGGGTGGGGTATGTGGCTATATTCCCAGCATATCTGGGTCTGCAACATGACCCACATCTGTAGCAGAAGTTACAAAGAAGGGAAGCCTGGAAACAGGGACTGGGGGGTGGGGTTGGCGGTCACTTCCTGATCAAGCCTGGATTTTCCAAGTACATTTCCAAAACTACGCCTAGCCATCGCAGTGGCCTCAATCTGTCCCTGTTTAGCAGGTCCGAGGGCTGAATGGAACATCAGAACATAGGGCTGAGGGACGCAAGTGGGTCATTCGGCCCTTTGACACTACTCCACCAGTAAATAAAGTCATGGCTCATCTCATTGTGATCCCAGCTGCACGTTTCTTTCCATGCACTATTATCCTGATTAACATGTCCATGGAAAATCAGAAAAAGCCAGCTTCGATGTAATATAAAGGTCCAGCCACCCCAAACTTCTGGGAAAGAGAATTCCCACTTGACTGAAATCCCACTTTGTGCAGTTCTCGTAATTCCTGCTCTGACGGAGGTTGGAGGGTGTTATTGTTTCCTTTTCTCGTCCCATTCCCCCACTGCTGACACTAAATTTTAAATGTAACCAGTTTGGTGATATGGCCGATGATAAAGTTCTCAGACTGAGTCAGGTTCATTGACAGGAACAAGTCAGGCAGATTTCTTTAGTTAGCCACAAGTAACTAATAAAACTAACGGATGCGCATGGTGGATCTGTGGTTAGCACTGATACCTCCTGTCACCAAGTAGCTACGTTCAGTTCCAACCTCGGGCAACCCTCTATGTGGATTTTGAACATTCTCCCCATGTCAGTGTGGGTTTCCTCCCAGTGTTCTACTTTCATCCCATTGTCCATAGATATGCAGCTTCGAACGGATTGGCCATGCTAAATTGTCCATAGTGCCCAGGGATGTGTCGGTTAGATAGGTTAGTCATGGGAAATACAGGGTTACATGGATAGAGTAGGGGGGCAGGTCCGGAGGGGATACTGTTCCGAAGGGTCAATGTGCTCTTGATGGACAGATGTCCTGCCTCCACACTGTAGAGATACTATAAAAACAACAAGAAGTTTGGACTATACAAACACCCACTGGGTATCTATCTGATCACTCTCCTCTAGGTTTTGTGGGATTCCCGATGGTGTACATGGCATCTGCAGAGTTCTCATGTGAATGGGGAGAGGTAGAGGAACAGTAGGACCTCTCTCTCTATTCATGTTACAGTGCACCCATGTTGGTGAATACCCACGGTCCTGGCAGCAGTCACGGCCTCTTCATTCAGAAGCAGGCAGCCATTCCCATCGTCATCGTGTCTACACGTGGAAAGAAATGAATATATCTTGAATAAAGGCTGTCCCCTTGATCCACGTTTCAAATCACCATCCCCACCACCAATCAACCACTTCAAAGTATTCCATGTGTACGGAGAGCAATGGGGTCACTTGGAGTGTCTGGGAGCTGATGATCAGGGATGGAGCAAAACCTCCCATGTCAGAACGAGTCTGAGTGAACCCCCCAGTACACAGTATCATTAAGTCCTGTAATCCCTCTCCATTTCAGTAACATACTGCCTTCCATTATTCCTGTAAATGGAATGACAGGTTATATCATGTTAAATTCCACCTGCCAAACTATTATCTATTGTCTTTACCTCTCTGAATCAATTTGCAGACTCTCCACCCTCTCGTGATAATTTAATCTCTTGCTTATCACAGCGACATAACAATTATTTGAAGAGGTGACAAGTAGGTTAGAGCAGGGAAACCTAGCAGATGCGGTCTATCCAGACTTCCAAAAGGCCTTTGATAAGGTGCCACACGGGAGGCCACTGAGTAAGGTGAGGGCCCATGGTGTTCGAGGTGAGCTACTGGCATGGATTGAGGATTGGCTTTCTGACAGAAGGCAGAGAGTTGGGATAAAGGGTTCTTTTTCGGAATGGCAGCCAGTGACAAGCGGTGTCCTGCAGGGTTCAGTGTTGGGGCCGCAGCTGTTCACGTTATATATTAATGATCTGGATGAAGGAATTGGGGGCATTCTAGCGATGTTTGCCGATGATATAAAGTTAGGTGGACAGGCAGGTAGTACTGAGGAAGTGGGGAGGCTGCAGTAGGATCTAGACAGTTTGGGAGAGTGGTCCAGGAAATGGCTGATGGAATTCAATGTGAGCAAATGCGAGGTCTTGCACTTTGTCAAAAAGAATACGAGCATGGACTACTTTATAAACGGTGAGAAAATTCATAAAGCCAAAGTACAAAGGGATCTGGGAATGCTCGTCGATGATTCTCTTAAGGTAAACCATGCAGGTTGAGTCCGTGATTAAGGAAGCGAAAGCAATGTTGTAATTTATCTCAAAAGGGTTGGAATATAAAAGCAGCGATGTGCTACCGAGACTTTATAAAGCTCTGGTTAGGCCCCATTTAGAGTACTGTGTCCAGTTTTGGGCCCCACGCCTCAGGAACGACATACTGGCACTGGAGCGTGTCCAGCGGAGATTCACACGGATGATCCCTGGAATGGTAGGTCTAACATACGAGGAACGGCTGAGGATCCTGGGATTGTATTCATTAGAGTTTAGAAGGTTAAGGGGAGATCTAGTAGAAACTTACAAGATAATACATAGCTTGGAAAGGGTGGACGCGAGGAAATTGTTTCCGTTAGGCGACGAGACTAGGTCCTGTGGGCACAGCCTCAGAATTAGAGGGGGTAAATTCAGAACAGAAATGCTGCGACATTTCTTCAGCCAGAGAGTGGTGGGCCTGTGGAATTCATTGCCACGCAGTGCAGTGGAGGCTGGGACGCTAAATGTCTTCAAGGCAGAGATTGACAAATTCTTGATGTCACAAGGAATTAAGGGCTACGGGGAGAATGCGGGTAAGTGGAGTTGAATTGCCCACCAGCTATGATTAAATGGCGGAGTGGACTCGATGGACTGAATGGCTTTAGAACAGAGAACATAGAACATAGAAGAATACAGCGCAGTACAGGCCCTTTGGCCCTCGATGTTGTGCCGATCAAAGCCCACCTAACCTACACTAACCCACTATCCTCCATATACCTATCTCATGCCCGCTTAAATACCCATAAAGAGGGAGAGTTCACCACTGCTACTGGCAGGGCATTCCATGAACTCACAACCCGCTGAGTAAAAAATCTAACCCTAACATCTGTCCTCTACCTACCACCCCTTAATTTAAAGCTATGCCCCCTTGTAATAGCTGACTCCATACGTGGAAAAAGGTTCTCACTGTCAACCCTATCTAACCCCCTAATCATCTTGTACACCTCTATCAAGTCACCCCTAAACCTTCTTTTCTCCAATGAAAACAACCCCAAGTGCCTCAGCCTTTCCTCATAGGATCTTCCTACCATACCAGGCAACATCCTGGTAAACTTCCTCTGCACCCGTTCCAGTGCCTCCACATCCTTCCTACAGTATGGCGACCAAAACTGCACACAATATTCCAGATGCGGCCGCACCAGAGTCTTATACAACTGCAGCATGACCTCAGGACTCCGGAACTCAATTCCTCTACCAATAAAAGCCAGTACGCCATATGCCTTCTTCACTGCACTATTTACCTGGCTGGCAACTTTCAGAGATCTGTGTACATGGACACCAAGATCCCTCTGCTCTTCCACACTACCAAGTAGTCTACCATTAGCCCAGTAATCCATCTTTTTATTACTCTTACCAAAGTGAATCACCTCACACTTAGCTACATTGAACTCCATTTGCCACCTTTCTGCCCAGCTCTGCAGCTTCTCTATATCCCGCTGTAACTTGCCACATCGTTCCTCACTCTCTACAACTCCTCCGACTTTCGTATCATCCGCAAACTTGCTCACCCAACCTTCTAACCCTTCCTCCAGGTCATTTATAAAAATGACAAACAGCAATGGTCCCAAAACAGATCCTTGCGGAACACCGCTAGTGACGGCACTCCAAGATGAACCTTTGCCATCAACTACTATCCTCTGTCTTCTTCCAGCCAGCCAATTCCTAATCCAAACCTCCAACTCACCCTCAATGCCATATCTCTGTATTTTCTGCAGTAGCCTACCATGGGGGACCTTATCAAACGCCTTACTAAAATCCATATATACCACATCTACCGCTTTCCCCTCATCTACCTCCTTAGTCACCTTCTCAAAGAAATCAATAAGGTTTGTGAGGCACGACCTGCCCTTCACAAAACCATGCTGACTATCCTTGATCACATTATTTTTCTCCAGATGTGCATAAATCCTATCCCTTACAATTCTCTCTAAGACTTTGCCCACAACAGAAGTGAGACTCACTGGCCTATAGTTACTAGGATTATCCCAACTCCCCTTCTTGAAAAAGGGAACCACGTTTGCTAGCCTCCAGTCCTCTGGCACTACTCCTGTAGACAAAGAGGACACAAACATCAAGGCCAATGGCTCTGCAATCTCCTCCCTTGCTTCCCAGAGAATCCTAGGATAAATGCCATCAGGCCCAGGGGACTTAACTATTTTCACCCTTGCCAGAATTTCCAACACCTCTTCTCTACATATCTAAAAGGCATCCATTCTACTTATTCGTGCCTCAGTATTCATATCGACAACAATGTCCTGTTCCTGAGTGAATACTGACCAAAAGTATTCATTCAGTGCCTCCCCAATCTCTTCAGCCTCCACACGCAACTTCCCATTCCTATCCTTGATTGGACCTATTCCTACCCTAGTCATTCTTTTATTCCTAACATACTTCCACTCCCATGTCTTATGGCCTCATGGTCTTATGGACATCAACAAACTCAGCATCTGTATATCTTTTCCATCCTCCTGATCATTAATATAGACTGTAAATGGTTCAGAACCCAGCACTGGTCACTCTGTGACCCTACTGGTAACGTTCTCTCTAACTGATTTATCCCGATTGTCCGCTTCCTGTATGATACCTAGTCTTCCCCCATTCCTGGGCAACACAGTCAAAGAGTTGAATAAGAACACAGAACGTCTGTGAGGTATCCAGCCCCTCGATGAGGCTGATGTCAACGCGGCCTCTGTTCCACTTTCCTACCATCTCTCCATCCTAACATTCTAGTATCTTGTTGTAGATTGTGCCACATGAAAAACAAAATCCACTCCACAGCTACACTTTCAATTACCTTTAGCATTTTACAGACCTCAATGAGATCTCCTTTCATTCTTATAAACTGGAGTGTATAGGCCTAAACTGCTCAATTTCTCTTCATAAGACAAACACTTCAAATATTGAATCGAATCTAATGAAGATCTTCTGAATTGACTCCAATGGAAATACTTCATTCTGCAGGGCACCCAAACTGTACTCCAGTTGCAGCCTCACTAATGCCTTGCATAGCGAGACCAACACTCCCTACCTTTCTATTCTATCCTTTTATAAATAAACACTGAAATTATGCTTGCATTTCTCATTACTTGAAGTACCCACAGGCAAGTTTTCTATGATACGCAAGCAGACACTCAGATCCCTCTGCACCTAAGCACTTTGAACTTTCTCTCCATTCAGATAATAATTTGTCTTTCTATTATACTGGCCAACTTGAATAGCCCCATATTTATTCACTTTAATTTTCCTTGCCAAATTTTGGCCCATTCACCCAACCTATACATATAGTTTTAAAACCTCTTGCATCATCATTCTGAAGTAATTTCCCATCGATGTGAGAGTCATCTGAAAATGTGGCATCGTATTTTCTATCCCATCAACCGAGTACAGTAATCCCATCGATCGCAAATGGTTGAGGCATGAGTACTGAAATCACTGGCACCCCACAAACTGCATTTGCCAAAAGAAAATGACACATTTAATCCATCTGACTTCATTTTGTTGGTTAACCAATCCTCCATCCAAGCTAATAAATTACTCCTAAACCCATGTTCTCTGATCTTACCACTTACTCTTTAGAGAAGCGACATATCTGATGCCTTCAGGAAGACCAGATATGTTCCATCTCCAGGATTCCCACGCAAACAATTAAAACACGATTTAGCGTTCGTAAAATCATGTTGACTCTGATGGATTGTGGTTTAACTTTGCAAATGTCCTGAACAATGACTCTAACAATTTGCCTTAAATTACAATAGTTTATTGTTACACTTTACTCCCGAATGTATACCATTATTATAAGTTCTTCCGTTTCGAAAGCCTTTACGTTTTCTTTGAATTCCTGATTAATGGGCACACGTTTTTAAGTGATCTGCTCCAATTACTGAGTAAGAGCCATGTGTGGCTGAATGGACTCATCATCCTGCTGGTGTACAAACTCGATGGGCTGACGTCTTTCTGGTATTCCCATATTGTCATCTCCAAGGCCAGAACGACCTCCTCCTGTTGATGCTTTAGAGGATTGGGAGATTATGGAATCTTCCTGTTGCTGGGTAACATTTTGAGGGGCTGATGGATCATCTCATACTTCCCCATTACAGGTGGAAAGACTGAAGGGTCTCCTCATTCATCCCAGAGATGGGACCGAGGGATTGATTGGTCTTATCTTGTTCCCATACAACAGACACGTGTCGAAATTACCTTTTCCTTTCTCATTAAAGAAGTCTCAGATAGTTTTTTTATCCTTATCCAATTCCCTTGCAATAGGCTCGGTGGGTCTGAACGGCCTCCTGTTGTCCCAGTGTAACAATCTCCAGTCACCGTGTGACCTCTTCCAGTTCCTATGTTACAGACTTGAGGAGGCTGAATGGACTGATCCTGTTGCTGTTTAACAGGACACTGGTGCAGCATGGCCTACTGTAATAGGCTTGAGTGGCTGATTGGCCTCCTTCTGTAAATGTATATTAGGTTCCACGGGCTGAATAGCCTCATCCTATTTTGATGTAACAGGTTCGAAGGCCTGAATATCCTCCTGTTGTTCCTGTGTAACAGGTTGGAGAACGGAATGGATTCCTCCACTATCTGTGTTATTTGCTTCACTTGTGGACTCCTTCTGTCATCTATGTTCAAGTAAGTTCATGAATTTTGAAAGAAGATCATCCTTAATTTTTGTAAACTCCAATGGCTACTGGGTCAACCTGATCATTCTTTCGTTATAAGCTAGCACCTTCATTGCAGGAATCAGTTGAGGGAACCATCTCTGAGCTGTTTCCAATATAACATCATATTTTTTTCATTGAAGAGATTAAATCTGTACACACTACTCCAGATGTGATCTCACTAAGACCCTGTACAGCAGCAGCAACACATTACCCACCTGCTGTAAAGTTCCCACCCAGGTTAGAGCTGTCTCAGCTCTCTGGGGGAATACAGAGCATTGTTGGAAGATCATTGTCCTTCTCTACTCCATCAGCATAACGGGAGATCTGGAGAAATTAAAGTTGGAGAAGATCATAAATGATGTGGCGAGATGATCTTTGTCATTAACCTCCCCAGAGCCCACGTCGCTCAGATTCTACAGAATCTACTAAGGTGGAACGTAAAAACAGCACGGAGGAGCAAACATTGATGGGAGTTATATATCAAAATGAAAGCTGCAACACAAATGCTGGACATGTTATAAAACAAGAAATGAGATATACACATTTGTGGGTATTGCAGTAATAATGTACTGCTTAAATTATATCTAAACTGTGTTAACCCAATTGAATGCTAATGCTGGGTAAAATGGATTTCATGACCACGTGTGAGATGGTTTACATTAACGTTATGTTGAGCAGTGAGCTCGAGATCAGGACATTTAGGAATTGGTGTTGAGTGATCAAAAGAGCTAATTGAAAATTTTGCTGTCAAGGACCGTTTGGGAACAGTGACCAAAATGTATTGGTTTTCTTTTATGCTGCTTGAGTACACGACAGTTTTTGTTGTATTTGAAATAACCGTGATAAACCTGAGTCATGCAAGCCCTGAAGGTGTGAGGAGAAAGTGGGGACTACAGATGCTGGAGATCAGAGTCGAAGACTGTGGTGCTGGAAAAGCGCAATCAGGCAGCAGACTCGGACAAGGAGAATTGACGTATCGGGCATAAGCCCTTCATCAGGAATGAGGCTTATGGGTCAAGAGAGTTAAATGAGAAGGGGGTGCGGCAGGAGGGAGGTAGCTGGGATTGTGATAGGTAGATGAAGGTGGGGTTGAAAGTGATAGGTGATGAAGGGAGATAAAACGCCTCATCTACTGTATCCATTACACCCAACGTTGTCTTCTCTACACTGGCGAAGCAGGAGGTCAACTTGTGGATCATTTCAGAGAACATCTCTGGGACAGCCACATTGAACAAGTCCATCGCTTTGTGGCTGAGCACTTTAACTCCCCTTCCCACTCTGCCAAGGACATGAGGGTCCTGGGCCTGCTCCATCACCAAACCTGAGCCACCAGAAGCCTGGAGGAAGGAAGCATCCTCTTTGGGATGGGAATCCCCACTTCCCCTAATCCCACGTTATCCCACTCCAACCTTCCAAGGCAGCACCGCCCTTTTGAATGTTCCCATGTGTCCACAGTCCTTCCTATCAATCTGGGCCACCCTCCTCTCCGACTATCACTTTCAACCCCACCTTCATCTACCTATTAGATGAAAGGAGGCAGCTTAGAAAAATGCCAAGTGTTGCAGTAAGCCAGAGGATTCAGAGAAATGTAGGACCCAGCAAAGAATGACCAAGAAACAGAAGAAAATTAGAAAGAGAAAAAGCGGGCAAATGAAAGAAAAACATAAAGACTGCTAAAAAGCGTCTATCAATGTATGAAAGAAAACTAAAAACAAGGTCAAATGTGGAACAGTTGGTGTGCGTTCAGGAAAATTTATTGCAGAGAACAGAGAAATCGCAGGAAAAAAAAACAGTTTCTTTGTGTCTATCTTCATGGAAGAATGTCCAGAAATTCTTCCAGAAATACCAAGTGACCATGGGACTTGTGTAAGTAAAGTCTAAGATCATTCTTTTCAGTGTTGGGGTTATCTTTGAAAAGAAAGCTGGATTGAGTATTTATAAATCAGACAGACTCGATGTACTTCATACAAGAATTTCAGAGGAAGCAACAATCGACGTGTTGATTGCATCGCGGATTTTCACTTTATTTTCCGTCACATTCCCAAAAGGCATTTAGCAAATCTGGATAAGGAAAAGGTTATAAATAATATCCAACAGTTTAAGAAGAGATGAAGATGGAGAGTGATTAACTACACACCAGTTGTCTTGTCATCCGGAGCCGGGTTGGACTCGATTACAAAGAACATGCTAGTAGATATTTAGAAGGTAATAACATAACTGGGGAGTGTGAGAATGTACCGATGAATGGAAAACCAGAAGTGGCAATTTTTTTTTGGAACGTTATGTAGATGATTCTTGTGGTCATAAGCAATGAAGAACAAATGTATAAATATAGTTAGATAGTCATGAGCTTTTTTTTAAACAAACTCACACAGTAAGCTCACAAGAAAGTTAAAGTGAGAGTTATTGGGAAGAACATATGCAAATGGGAAAGTAAAAATTAAGTTTACATTCATGTGAATAAATTTCAAATATAGAGGATGTCGTGCACCAGTTACATCGAGTGCTGGTGAGACTAAACTTAAAGTATTGTGTATCATTCGGACACCCAATCTAAAAAAAATGAACTGACTACAGAGGAACTGCAAAAGGTATTATGCCGATTAATCCCTAAGATGGCAAGATTGAACAATGTGGAAACTCAGCCTGTGGTCTCGAGTTTCAAAACAAGAGAGGTGATTGCAGTGAAATATAGCGGGGACTGAATAACAGAGGGACATGCAGAAGTACAAGTAGGCGAGATCAAGGAGAATCCCATGATATTCTAAACGGACAAGTAGAACAGAATAATTAGCAAACAGTTAGTGTCCATTAGAAACCAAAGGGGCAATCTGTGTGTCAAGCTGGAGAACATTGATGGATTGTAACATGAGACCTTCACATCTATTTGACTTGGGAGAAGGAGGAGGCAGGTACAGAATTCAAGAAGATGGGCTGGAAAGCTCTTGAACAGATTGATGCAAAATACGAGAAAGGATTTGAGGCTTTGTTCTGTATAAATTTGGACCAATCTCCATGTCTGAATGAGTTGTATCACAGGCGGCTGTTGGGGTCAAGGGAGGAAAGACACTGATTGAATATTTTAATTAGAATCTGATCATCGGGAGGTGCCAGAGAACTGGAGGACTGCTAATACGATTCCACTTCACAGTCAGGGTGGGAGAGACAGACCAGGGAAATATAGACGAGCGAGTATTGGATCACTGTTAAGGAAACTACTGGATAAAATAGGGAAGGAGAAAATTGAACTCCAATCAGAGTCACAAGGTTTGATCAGGGATAATTATCATGACTTTATCAGAAGGAAGTCACATCCAATGGATTTGATTGAATTAGTTTGAGGAGGTCGATTATTTAGTTTTGTAGGAAGGCCTTTGACAAATTTCCACCTGGGAAACTGAAAAATAAAGTAAAATCTCACAACATGAAAGATGACGTGACAAGTTACAACGAAAATTGTCTTAGTGGCAGGGAGACAGAGGGTGGTGGGAGAAGGCTGTTTGTGTGACTGGAGACCAGTATCTCCTGGTGTACCACAGGGATCAGTTATGTGTCCATTATTGTTTGTGTTGTTCATAGAAAATATTGATGTGAACGTGGAGGGGGCTAGTTGGAGAGTGGGGGAGGTGTGATAAGTAAGTGTATTGTTGACATAAAGATTGGCTGGATGGTTAGCAGTGAGGAGGAAGGCCTTAAGTTACAGGAAGATGCAGATGGAATGGTCAGATGGGCACATCAATGGCAGATACAATGTAACCTTCATAAATATGAGGTGATGCACTTTGGGAGAAGGAACCAGACAGGGGAGGACTCAATGAATGGCAGCACACTGGGAAGCTCAGGGTGTGCTTCTCCACACATCCCTGAATGTGACTGGACAGGTTAATGGGCTAGTTAAGAATTGGACCTTGGGTGTTGTGTTTCCTAATCAGGGCGTAGATTATAAGAGCTACACAGGGCTTTGGTTCGGCCAAAATGGAATACTGTATGTAGCTCTGGGCGCCACATTCCAGGAAGGATGTGATTGTACTGGAGAGGGTGCAGAGGAGATTCACGAGGATGTTCCCTGGGATGGAGCATATCAGCTATGGAGAGAGGCTGGATAAGCTCGGGTTGTATACTTTGGAGCAGAGACGGCTGAGGGGGATGTGATTCAGAAGGATAAGATTATGAGTGATACGGACAGGGTGGATAGGCAGCAGCTGTTCCTTTTAGTCAGTGGGTCAAGAACAAGCCAGTGCACTTTTAAAGTGGAACGTTTGAGGTTCAGAGAGGATTTAATCTTTTTTTTTTCACCTGGAGGGTGTTGTGTTCTGGGATTACTTCCTGAGAGGGAATTATCACGAGTAACCTCACAATCATTAAAAAATACTTGGACGAGCACTTGGAATTGTCATAACATTCCAGCCTATGGGCCTGCTGTAGGAAAGTGGGACTAATATAGATCGTGCAGTACTTCTGTAGGCACAGAGTCTATGCTCCTGTGAGTGTATGGTGTGGAAGGTCATTTATTGAGCAGTTTAAGGCAGGAATTGATGGGTTTCTGAAGAGTTATATTCATAAGGGTTATAAGAGTGAACTGTATTAGCTTGTTAAATTATATCAATGTGAGAAATATGTGAAAACAAGTGCAGTTTCCTTACAGTTTGAAACCAGAGAATGGAGAATGGGGAACAGGGAAATTGCAAAACTGTGAAGCCACTACTTCCGTTCTATTTTCACAGAACTTTCTAACAATACTAGGAAAACCAAGTCTGGTGTGGGAAAATGATAGAGTACATGGAACATAGAAGATAGTAAGTAAATTGTTTAGGAGAAATTATTGGGGCTTATAGTAATGGTCATAGACAACACTAACAAAATGTTTGAAATGGGAATTATGTTTGAGAAACAGACTGGGAGACAAATGAAAGAGAAGCAATGAATGTCAAGCATGTTGATTTTTAGAAAAAGTTTGGTAAAGCTCCAAGCCCTGTTTGCAAAATCAAATCTGAGTGGATTGGGGCTAATATATGGACATGTTTCTAAAATGGGACAGCTGGCAGGAAACATTGAATAGAAATAAACAGGCTCGTGAAGCAACAGCCTGACATTGTCTGTAAGGTATGGTTCTGTAAGGTATAAGTCCTTCCACATCCAGTCAAGAAACTTTAGGGAAAATTAAACAATTCACCGGAGGAAGAGATTCCACAAATAACCCCTTCCTCCATGATGGAAGAGTCGAGCACTTCAGTGTATAAGATAAGGCTGATTCATTCGCAACAATCTTCAGTCAGAAGTGCTGAGTGGATGATCCATTTCAGACTATGTCCCAGATTCTCCACCACCTTCCCCGGATATCTCCTGTCTCATTAGCAGGACGGACACAGCAGAAGTGGCGGCACATTGGGATACAGTTGGAAGGGAATTGCTCTTGACTCCGTATCCCATGAAGTCTCATGGCATTAGTTTACACATGGGAAAGGAAACCTCCTGCTGATAACCATGTACCAGCCTCTTTCAACTGAAGAATCAATACTCCTCCATGTTGATCAACACTTGGAGGATGCAATAATGGGAGCACGGACGCAATATGTACTCTGAGTAGCGGATTTCAATGTCCACCTCCAAGAGCATCTCAGCTACAGCAATACTGATCGAGCTGGCCGGGTCCTAAAGGATATAACTGCTACACTGGTACTGCAGCAGATTGTGAAGGAACCAACAAGAGGAAAATACATACTGACCACAGCCTTACTAATCTGCCAGTTGCAGAAGTATCTGTCGATGACAGTATCGGTAAGAGTGACCACCGCATAGTCATTGTGGAGACAAAGTCACACTTGCACATTGAGAATATCCTCCACCAATTTGGGTGGCAGTATCAAGGTGCTAAATAGGACAGACTTCGAACAGATCTAGCAGCTCAAGTCTGGGTGTCCATAAGGTGTTGTGGGTCATCTATAGAAGCAGAATTGTACACCCACACAACCTCATGGTCTGGCGTATCCCCCTCACAACCTTTACTATCAATCCAGAGGATCAACCTTGGTTTAATGGAGTTGCAGGGTGGCAGGAGCAGCCCCAGGCATACCTGACAATGAGGTGTCAGCCTGGTGAAGCCACCAAACAGGACTATTTGTGCGCCAAACAGCAGAAGCAGTAAGTGATAGAGCTAAGTGATCCCACAAGCAAAGGAACAGATCTAAGCTCGACAGTCCTTTCACATCTGGTCGATAAACGTTGGGGACAATTAAACAATTCACTGGAGGAAGAGATTCCACAAATTACCCCTTCCTCCATAATGGAGAACCCCAGCACTTTAGTGTGTAAGATAAGGCTGATGCATTCGCAACAATCTCCAGTCAGAAGTGCTGAATGGATGATCTATCTCGGCCTCCTCCAGTGGTCCTCAGCGATTCAGTTACCAGTCATCAACCAATTCGATTCAGTCCACGTGATATCCAGAAACGGTTGGAGATACTGGATACTCCAAAGAGTCCATACTCTGACAAGATTCTGGCAATAGTAATGAAAACTTGTGCTCCATAACTTGCCATTCCCCAAGCCAAACTGTTTCAATACAGTTACAACAATGGCTTTCCCGGATTATGTGGAAAATTACCCCAAGTATCTCCTGTTTATAAAAAGCAAATGTATTTCCTAGTCAGATAGTGAATGGCTTGGAGGGGAACCGAAAAATGATGGTATTCCCACTCTGTCAGTCTCCTCTCGATCATCAGTAAAGTGGTGGAATGTCTCAGTGCTTTTAAGCAGCACGTGCTCAGCAATACCCTGGTCAATGACGCCCAGTTTGGGCTCCACCAGGGCCACTGAGCTCCTGACCTCATTACCGTGGTTCAAACATGGACAAAAGAGCTGAATTCCAGGGGTGCGGTGAGAGTGACAGTCCTTTAAAAAAAGGCTGTCTTCACCCAAGTGCGGCATTAAGGGACCTGAGCAAAACTACAATCAATGGGTATCAGGGACAAACTCCCCGCTGCTTAGACTCATACCTGACACGTAGGAAGATGGTCATGGTTGATAAAGGTCAGTCAACTCAGCTCCAAGTCTGTAGGAGTCCCTCGAGCAGTGGCCGAATTCTTCTTCAGGGCTGCTTCATCAATGACCTTCCCTCCATTTTAAGGTCAGAATTGGGGATGTTAACTAATGATTGTACAATATTTTGAAACATTTGTGGCTCCTCAGATACTGAAGCAGTCCATGTTCAAATGAGACAAGATCTTGACAGTATCCAGGCTGACAAGTGGAAACTAATATTGAGGCCACACAAATGACAGACTGTGACCATCACCAATAAAATACAATCTAACCTGCCCCTTGGCATTCAATGGTGTTACTATCACTGAATCCCCCAGTATCAAAGTCTCGGTAGGTAATCATTGCTCAGAAACTCACTGGTCTCGCCATACAAATACAGTAACTATAAGAGCAGGTCTGAAGCTAGGAATACGGCGGCGAGTAACTCACATCCTGACTTCCAAACGTCTGTCCATCATCTACAATGCATAAGTCAGAAGTGTAACAGGAGACTCCCAATTTGGCTGGATGAGTGCAGCCCCAACAACACTCAAGAAGCTTTATACCATCCAGGACAAAGCAGCCAGTTTGACTGTCCCTTCATCCACAAGGCTCCACCATTGGGCTCAGCAGCAGCAGCAGTGTTTTACTATCTACATGCTGCAATGAAATGATTCACTAAAGATCCTCAGAGAACATCTTCCCAACTCATGACCACGTCTATCTAGAAGGACAAGGGCTGCAGATGTATGGAAATACCATAATCTTTAGGTTCCCCTCCAAGCCATTCACCATCCTGACTTGGAAATATGTCACAGCTCCTTCACAGTCACTGGGTCAGAATCCTGGGATTCCCTCCCTAATGACATTGTGGGTCAACCACAGCAGGTGGACTGCAGCGTTCAACAAGGCAGCTCACCACCACCTTCTCAAGAGCAATTAGGGTAAGGCAATAAATGCTGGCCCAGCCAGTGACACCCAGATTCATGAAATAAATAAATAGAAATTAACAGAGGACGGTTGCTGATGTGTCGCAGGGATCGGTGCTTGGGGCCCAGCTGTTCACAATGCCCTTTAAACATTTGGTTGATGGAATCAGATACAATAAATCCCAGTCTGCTGACAGCACTAACGGGTGTGGGATTGTGAGTGGGTGAGGAGGATGTAAAAAAGCACCGGGAAGTCTAAGACAAGTGGAGTGAATGGGTAAATACGTGACAGATGGAGAACAATGTTGATAGAGGTGACGGTGTGCCCTTTGGTGGAAACGATAAATTGACAGCCTACCATTTGAAAGGGATTGGTTGAAACATGTTGATCTACAAAGGGACGTATGCTCCTTTTTGTTGTTTCCTTCTGCATAAACCTCTGAGGCCCATGCAGCGCAGTGAGTTCTGCAACCAGAAGTCAATACTGGGCATGGCATTGGCACGCTGACCAGTGTATACAGACCCTTCAAGTGGGGAGCTGTAACACTGAAAAGGATCTGCATCTCCCTGTACACCAGTCGCTGAAAGGAATATTGCAGAAACAGAAAGCAGTGAGGAAGATAAATGGTGTGTTGAACTTCATTTCAGGGGGATGTGAGTCCAGGAGAAAGGGTGTCTTACTGCAGCTGTACAGGGCATTGGAGAGATATCATCTTGAACATTGTGCAGTATTGTGTGCAGTTTTGGTCTCCTTACCTAATAAAGGACAAACCTGACATTGATGGAGAGCAGTGAAGGATGACCAGACTGATCTCTGAGATGACGGGCTTGTTGTGGGAGCAAAGTTTGGGAGACTGGGCAAGTATTCCATGGGGTTTAGGAAAATGAGTGGAGATCTCAGTGAGATATAAAAAACTCTCACAGGGTGAGACAGATTGGAAGCAGGGATGATAATTCCCCTGGCTGGGACGTCTAAAACAAGGTGCCACAGTATTAGGTACAGGCAGTCACTCTGCATTGAAATGAGAATAAATGTCTGCACTCAAAGACTGGGGAACCTGGGGGATTCGCTCGCACCTGGAATACAAGACACTGATCATAAATAAGGATTTAGAGACAGTAAAGGGATGGTGGGAGAGCAGGAATACGGTGTGGAAATAAAGGGCCAACCATCATTTCATTGAATTGGTTAGCAAACTCGATGGACCAAACGTACTCCTGCAACGCCTATTTTACAGCTTCCCAAGGTTACTCACATTAACGGATATGTATGTCGTGTGGGGTAAGTGCATTGAGGAGATTTTTTCCATGAACTAGAATGGGGAGGCTCAATGTGTTGTATGACCTATTCCTTTCCCGCTGTTTCAGTTCTGTGGGAAAGCTGTGTAAATGCTGTCATAAGCTCTCAGATGTTAGGAAGGGGGTCTCTGCAGAGTCGACAGGACCGTGTTCCCATTTCCTTTTCCGACACTGATGCTGAGGCCGGGTGTTCTGTCCGGTTTCATACTTTCAGACCTCGGAGTATTTGATACAAATGAGTGCTTTGCTGGGCTGTTTCAGAGACCATTGAAATGTTTATCACATGTCAGGGTCTTTAGAGTCACTTTTAGCCCAGCCAAGGACATCACGGGAGCTTCACTTCCTAAAAGTACATTGGAGAAGGAAATTCTGTTTCCAATCGATATTGGCTTCAAGGTCACTGTTACTTACCCCAGATTTTAGATCTCGATATTTTATTAATTGTCTTTAACTTCCGCCCGCTGCCAGATCATTAGCCTGGTCTGGATTAGTAATCCAGTGAAATTTCCACAACAGCACCATCTCCACATGGGGACCTGTCGGAAACCACATTGCGCAGGGTTTTTCTGTGCTGCTTGATATCTCTGTCAAAAAGAGCTCCCACCAATGTGACTGTCGTGATGGGACTGAGGGGGTGATAATTGGTCAGATTGTAATTATTCCCCTCTTAGGGGACATAGCTGAGTAATTATCCACATTGCCAGGGAGATGTTAGAGTTGGAGTTGGACTGAAACAGCTTCCCCAGGGACACGGCTTGTTGTGTAGTACAACGCGTCAGTCCTGTTGCAGGAACAGGGTCAGGGCCCATTGCCTGTGTCGTATCTACTGTATTCAGCTGTTTCTTCCTCTCACATGCAGCAAATCGAATTGGTTGAAGACTGGCATCTGTGATTCTGTGGGCACCATGATGAGGGTGAGGTGTATCAACGACTCAACACCTCTGGCAGAGGATGGTGCAGATAAAACATCCTTCTCTTTTACACTGATGCGGAGGTCTGTTCCATTATTTAGGATGGGGATGTTTGTGGAGCCCTCTCCTCCAGTCATTTGTTTAATTGTCAATCACCATTTATTACTGAATGTGGCAGGATTGCAGGGCTTCGTTCAGATCTGTTGGTCAAGTCTGGTAGCTTTAATGAGTTAGCATCAGGTTAAGGTTCATGTGATTCTGACTCTGACATGTTCACCCACACTCGCCACCGAGCCATAGATGGTGTTGATTGTAATGACAGACTGAGGTGTCATCCTGGCAAAAAGTTACAGGTTGTGGTTTAATGCATGTCTGCTTCTCCTGCTGCTGTGGTCTACAGCACTACATGAATACGCAGTTTCGAGCTGCAATATCTGCAATGCAATTCTGCTGTTTGTTCCCCAATTCTCACTGAGACCCATTTACCCATCAGCCCTTCACTCAGTGAACTCATCTGGTTTCTGATGTGGAAATACTTCCATTTTCAAACTCTCATTCTGCTGAGGGTCTGTCTCCCCGGGTCTTGTTTCCAATCTGACACATTCTGCAAAAGCATTTAACTGATCATAATTTAAATATTTAATTCACCTGAATCTTTTTCCTTGAGAAATACCATCTTCTGTGTTTAAAGTGAATCTGTTTCATCTGTTTCTTTCCCTGACCATGATTAAGAGCACTGTAGTGCCAGTGATGCCAGCCTTTCGTCTTTTCAGAGCCATTGAATTCTCTGGAATCCCAACCATCTTCACCACATTGTATGTTTTCTCTTTGGGTTTGATGCCTTGTCACTTATGGCTGCCTTGTTCTCCCATGAGTATGTTTCATCTTCTTGGGGTTGCATTTCTGGTATTATCTTCCGAATTATCCCCAGAACCTCCTCCCATTGCTGCTCCATGGTTTTTCCTGCTCAGCACCCCTTCCAATTAACTCTGGCCAGCTCTACCGCATGTCCTTGTAGTTACATTGCTTAATAATAACCACATTACATCTTTAAGAGAGCATTAGATATAAACTGAAAGAAGGAGTTTTGAGAGATGGGACACGAAGAATAATTGGTGGATTTCTTAACTAGATACAAAGGGAGAACGAGAGAGAGGATATAGATATGGAGATGTGGAAAATGAGAAAACTATATAATCGAAAGAAGTAGATGTACTTCCCTCAATATTTTGGCAATTCCTATGTACTATGGTCCTTTGTACAGTGCATGTACAAAAGAGCAATATGTTTAAATGCTGGGTCTGATGCCATAACTTTTCTCTCCAACACTATGACAGACACTAGCTTTGGAAAGAACCCAGAAGGCCAACATATTGAAGTCCCGATAGAAAGGGAATTAACTGAAATAAGTTGGGAAACCGGAATCAAGAAATTCTAACACACACCCTGATAAGAATGAGAGACTAGAGTTGGGAATCCCAGAGAAGGGGGAACGTTGAAAGAAAGGGAAGGTATCACTTCATATGAGGATCAAATAATGTTTTAATGCTTTAGACATTTTATACATCGTGTGCATCATTTTTCATTAACTGTGTCTCCGTTGTTCATTCAGAATGTGTTGTACACATATGAACAATCTTCCTTATCTGAACACACACTGATTAAACAGTGTATAAAAAATCATTTTTCTCCATTTCAGATTGTCCTGTTGTCGTGCCAACAGGATATATGAACTCCAACTGACTACCAAAAGACATGACCCACTCTCACTAGTTTCCATACATACAGACATAGAAGGACACCACGTTGACTGTGACAACCCCCACTTCCTCGGACAAAGCCACACACGAAAGTTCTTAGAAGCATGACATTCTAGCCAGAAGTACATCAATAAACACATCAATTTAGGTCCCATCTACCTTCCCTTGAACAAAAAACTGGAAATGACATCACGCAACTTAAGAAACCAAGACCTAGAAATAGAAAGACGAGACATACCACCAATGCGTCACCAGAGACTCTCACTGATGATGTTACCCAGTCATGGTGATGAAACATCTGAAAACAAACCTTCAAGCTCAGCGAGTTAACATACATACTTGTAAATTTTTATTTTTCTCTTAATCGTGGAATTTGCGACTATTTTGTCACTCATGTTTTAACAGATAACGAAGTGAGGTGAGCTTTTCTGGGTGTGTGGTTTTAATTAACAGAGGGGTTCAACATCGACATCATAACAGTTTGAGGACTCGTCGTATGGGATTTGGACAGATTTGAACAGATTTGGGTTACAAAAGGTCCCAGTAGATTCCATCACTTGGCAGTTAGTGACCTAGAAATATACAAGGCTACACGTGCTATCATAAAGACAGACTGATGGGAGAGGGTGTCAGGTGGCCATGTTGGTAAGGGATGATATTCAGTCCCTTGCGTGGGGGACCTAGAATCAGGGGATGTAGAGTCAGTATGGATAGAGCTGATAAATTCTAAGGATAAAAAGACTCTCTTTGTAGTTATCTACAGGCCCCCAAACAGTAGTCTGGATGTCTGATATAAGTTGAATCAGGAGCTGAAATTGGCCTCTCGCAAAGATGTTACTATAGTTGTTATGGGGGATTTCAACATGCAAGTAGACTGGGAGAAACAGGATGGTATTGGACCTCAAGAAAGAGACTTTGTGCCTCTGAGATGGATTCTTAGAACAGCTGGTGCTGGAGCCTACCAGGGAGAAGGCAATTCTGGATCTGGTATTGTGCAACGAACCAGAATTGATCAGGGACCTCGAAGTGAAGGAGCCATTGGGAAGTAGTGACCATAATACAATAAGCTTCAATTTGCAATTTGAGAGGGAAAGGGTACAATCGGAAGTGACAACATTTCTGTTGAATAAAGGGAAATATGGAGCTATGAAGGAGGAACTGGCCAAAGTTCAATGGTGCAATACCTTAGCAGGGACGACAGTGGAGGAACAATGGCGGATATTTCTGTGTATAATGCAGAAGATGCAGGATCAGTTCATTCCAAAAAGGAAGAAAGATCCTAGGAGGAGGCATGGGTGGCCGTGGCTGACGAGGGAAGTTAAGGAACATATAAAGGTAAAAGAGAAAAAGTATACCATTGCAAATATAAGTGGGAAACGGAGGACTGGGAAGCTTTTCAAGAACAACAGAGGATTACTCAGAAGGAAATACGCAGAGAAAAAATGCGGTACGAAGGTAAACTGGCCAAAAATATAAAAGAGGGTAGTAAAAACTTTTTCAGGAATGTGAATGGCAAAAAAATGATTACGACTAAAATTAGGCCCTTGAAGAGAGAAACAGGGGGATATATTACAGGGAACAAAGAAATGGTAGAAGAATTGAATTGGTGCTTCAGAACTGTGTTCACTGGGGACGACACAAGCAATCTCCCTGGGGTAGCAGTGGCTGAAGGACCTGAACTGAAGGGAATTTATATTTGCCAGAAATTGGTGTTGGAGAGACAGTTAGGTCTGAAGGTTGATAAGTCCCCGGGGCCTGGTGATCTACATCCCAGGGTACTGAAGGAGGTGGCTCAAGAAATCGTGGATGCACTGGTGATTATTTACCAGAGTTTGATAGATTTGGGATCATTCCTGCGGATTGGAGGGTGGCTCATGTAGTATCACTTTTTAAGAAAGCTGGGAGAGAGAAAGCAGGAAATTATATACCAGTTAGTCTGACCTCAGTGGTGGGAAAGATGCTGGAGTCTATAATAAAGAATGAAATTAAGACACATCTGGATAATAGTAACAGGATAGGTCAGAGTCAGCATGGATTTATGAAGGGGAAATCATGCTTGACCAATCTTCTGGAATTTTTTGAAGATGTAACTCTGAAGATGGACGAGGGAGATCCAGTAGATGTAATGTACCTGGACTTTCAGAAAGCTTTTGTTAAGTCTCACATAGGAGGTTATTGAGCAAAATTAGGGCGCATGGTATTGGGGGCAAAGTACTGAATGGGATTGAAAATTGGTTGGCTGAGAGGAAACAAATAGTAGTGATAAATGCCTCCATTTTGGAATGTCAGGCAGTGACCAGTGGGGTACCGCAGGGATCAGTGATAGGACTGCAGCTTTTTACAATATATGTTAATGATATAGAAGATGGTATTAATAACATTAGCAAATTTGCTGATGATACTAAGCTGGGTGGCAGGATGAAATGTGAGGAGGATGTTAGATTACAGGGTGATCTGGACAGGTTAGTTGAGTGGTCAGATGCATGGAAAATGCAGTTTAATGTGGATAAATGTATGGCTATCCACTTTGGTGGCAAGAGCAGAAAGGCAGATTGCTACCTAAATGGAAGCAATTTAGGGAAAGGGGCAGTACAAAGAGATCTGGGTGTTCTTGTACACCAGTCAATGAAGGTAAGCATGCAGGTACAGCAGGTAGTGAAGAAAGCTAATAGCATGCTGGCCTTCATAACAAGAGGGATTGAGTATCGAAGCAAAGAGGTTTTTCTGCAGCTGTGCAGGCACCTAGTGAGACCACACCTGGAGAACTGTGTTCAGTTCTGTCTCCAAATTTGAGGAAAGACATTCTGCTATTGAGGGAGTGCAGCGTAAGTTCTCGAGGTCAATTCCTGGAATGGCGGGACTATCTTACGCTGAAAGACTGGAGCAATTGGGCTTGTATATCCTTGAGTTTAGAATACTGAGAGGGGATCTGATTGAGACATATAAGATTATTAAAGGATTGGACAGTCTGGAGGCAGGAAACATGTTTCCGCTGATGGGCGAGTGCCGTACCAGAGGACACAGCTCAAAAATAAGGGGTAGACCACTTAGGACAGAGATGAGGGGAATCGTCTTCACCCAGACACTGGTGGCTGTTTGGAATACTCTGCCCCAGAGGGCAGTGAAGGCCCAGTCTCTGGGTTCATATTAGAAAGAGTTGGATTGAGCTCTCAAAGATAGTGGAATCAAGGGTTATGGAGATAAGACAGGAACAGGATACTGATAAAGGATGATCAGCCATGATCATATTGAATGATGCCGCAGACTCGAAGGGCAGAATGGTCTACTCCTATTGTCTATTGTCTATTGTCTATAACGTCAACTTTCCTGCCGTCGGATGCTGCCGACCTGCTGTGATTTTCCAGCCCCACACTTTTCAACTCTGATCTCCAGCATCTGTTGTCCTCACTTTCCCTCGGCCGCTAATAGTAAGAGATGGAAGTGTTTTCACTCTTTCTGACATATTACTCAACAGCGTGATAATTTGTGGAATGGGGACAGAAATTAAGCATTCCCTTGTATAACATCAGGTTGGAGTGCCACATCAAGGTTGAGGAAGTAACCGTGAGATTGAGTGACAGAGGGTCAGTTCCAGGAATACAGTTTGTTCTTGGGAATGATTTAGCAGGATCCAAGGTGGGAAAGGCACCCCTTGTGGTGGAGAAGCCAAAGTAAGACCAGGGAATAGGAGAATTAAAATAAAAATCCCCAGGGATTTTCCAGACTGCTTAGTAACAAGATCCCACTGTCGTAAGTTACAACAGGAAGGAAAACTGAAAGAAAACGCCAAAGGAGTTGATGCACGGAAGACTCAGGCTAAAGCATTTCTCGTGTCTGGAATGAACAAGGACATGGTTATTTTTTGTTGTACATGTCATACATTCCAAATGGTAGGTAGGTCACAGGCAGTAATAAAACCAGCACCGTTGTTGCCAATTCCTGTATTCGACGAACCTTTCTTATGGGTTATGATTAATTGTGTAGCTCCCCTTTCCAAATTAAAGTGGAAACCAATATCTGCTGATCATAATGGATGTGTCTACCCGATTTCCATGGATAATTCCATTATGGAGTTTAAAGGAAAAAGGGAGGTGGAGGAGTTGGTAGCTTTATTTACTCACTGTGGGCTTCACAGTGTGATTCAGTCAGACCAAGGGTCTCATTTTACCGCGCAGCTGTTTAAGGACATCTTGGATAGCTTCAGCACACAGCAGTTTAAATCAAGTGCATTGCATCCCGAATCCCAGCGAGTCTTGGAAAGTTGGCATCAGAAGCTGAAGACAATATAAACAGTGTACTGTCAGAATTACCCGAATGATTGGAATAAAGGCGCCTCATTATATTCTTTACCATTAGAGATACCCCAAATAAATCTACTCACTTTCCTTCCTTTGAATTAATATTCGGACATGAAGTGAGAGGTCCTTTGAAATTAATTAAATATAAGTTGACAGGACCGAAGTCGGAGATCTCACACTTGGATTTTCTATCTGACATGAGGGAGAAATTAGATGGAGTCGGTGAGTTAGCTAAACAGCACCTGAAGAGGACACAGCATGGAATGAAGCAAGTGGCAGATAAAAACTCTGAAACATTGATGATTTCCCATGGGGATGAAGTGTTAGTATTGCCACCAGTGGAAGGAAATCCCTTCAAAGCCAGGTTTAGTGTTCCCTTTCAAAGTAAAAAAAAATAAGTCAGTTCAACTATCTGGTAAAGATACCGGATATGACAAAAAAAGTTAAGAGTACGTCATGTGAATGAGTAATGCACCAGCACATTTAAGACTCAGGAATGGAGTTGCGGCCAGATAAACAAATTGTGCAGTTTTTGGTTTTGATGTGGTGATCTTTAGCAAGTGATTGAAAGCTCACATGTTACAGTTGGCTGAGCATGTTGAACAATTAAAAGAAGCAAACTAGGTAATAAACTTAAAAGAAAACAGAATTCGCGAAGGCAGTGGTGACGTTCTTGGGACATGACATTGGACATGAAGGTTGACCCCATGGAACACAAAGGCGAAGGGATTTGAGAAATTTCCACGACCATCCTCGAAGAAAGAGGTGCTTCGATTTTTGAAACTGCGTGGATTCTATCGGAAGTTTGTGGCAACCTTCAGCAGCGTATTGGCACCACTGATGGATTTATTAAAGGCGAACACAGAATTGTGGTGGACAGAACAATGCCAGGAGGCATTTGAGAATTTTAAAGCAGGATTAATCACCACACCAGCTTTAACTGCGCCAAATATTCTGAAACCCTTTGAAAATTGTGTTTGATGCTCGGGATATAGGGGTCGGAGATGTATTGATACAGAAAGATACTGATGGAATTGAATGACCAATTGTCTACTTGTCGAAAAAACTCAATATCCACCAGAAAAAAATACAAAATTTCCATTATTGAGAAAGAATGATTAAGTTTAGCACTGGACTGATAATATTTTAATGTTTATATGACAAAGAAATAGTCAGAGATGGTTGTGGACAACGACATACCTCTCGCAATTTTTGGAATATTTAAAGACCAGAATATGAGACTATTTCATTGGAGTCTTATCTTACCAACTTTAACCTTACAAAAAGTACATGCTGTTGGTCCCAAAAATGTGATAGCAGATGCGTAATCGCGGATTTAAAGCGAAATGTTTAGATAAAATTTGACTTATTGCAGTGTTCTATTTCTATATATATATATATATATATATATATATGCCGAATTAATATGTATGGTATAGTTGAGTTTAATACTTTTGTATTTCATAATAATGGGATTAAGAATTAGAGGAAAAGAAATGAAGCCATTTTTTCATTCTGCCATTTCATGATTTTTTTTTTGAAGTGGGGAAGTGTTATGAAGCCGAAATCATGTCCGGTCATTTAAAGACTGAACGGGTTTTGCTGAATAGAATGTACAGCCACAGATGCCAGCTAAAGGTCACACTGTTCCACATGCAACAATTAACTGGGAAATGGAAACCTGTGTTTTGTTTCCTGTTTTGACAACAATTCAAATACAACCAAAGAGTTTAAATAACGCTTAGGATACCAGAAGCCAACAGAATGTGAATATTATTGTTTGGACACCTGGAAAGCAATCAAATTATGAGAATTATTGTATCATGGGGAGTATATAAACCCAGCATTTTGAACACTAGAGGGAGAGCTACTGCCATCCAACAGCAGAGTAACTGCTGTAGAGTAGGAGTGCTAACTGGCCATCTCAAACACTCTCTATCAAAGACACATGTTCATGTCAAAGCTACTTGCGTAAAAAAAATGACCCAGGAGATCAGCAGCTGAAAGAGTGAACACAGCGGGGAAGATAGAGAATGTGTGGTGGTAATGTTTCATATGTGGGTTGTTGGAACAGCATATTTTTACAGAGTCGGAGTCAGATCGTAAGTAGCGAAGGAAAGTGGGGCTTGTATTTGTGAATAGTTGTTGTTGAGTGTTCACTATTAAAGTTAAGAAATTAACTTGCTAATTTTTGTTTAAATAGTGGAATGTAGGAGATCTGTGTCACTCATATTTTAACAGATTAACAAGGTGAGGCGAGTTTTTCTGGGTGTTTGGTTTTAATTAACAGAAGGGTTTGACTCCACCTTGTAAATGTCCATACAAACTAACCCCATTTCCTTGCAGTTGGCCCATATCTTTCCAGTCCTTTCCGATCCACATATTTATCCAAATGCTATTGAAATACTGTTAATGTACCCTCTCAGCCATATCTGCTGGCAGCTCATCCACGTACCAGCCCTCTGTGTAAAAACGTGGCCCCTCAGGTTCCCTTTTATTCCTTCTCCTTTAACCTTCAACTGATCCCCTCTCGTCCTCGATTTTCTAAACCTTGGAATAGACTGAGAGCATTCACCCTATCCATATCCCTCATGATCTTATACAGCTCTATAAGGACTCCCTCAGTCTCCCACACTCTAAAGAAAATGTCCTATCTTGTCCAACCTCTCCCTATAACTCAGACCATTGGGTCCTGGTAATGTCCTTGTAAATTTCTTCTGCACTCTTTCTAATTTCATAACATCCTCCCTATAACAAGGTGACAAAACTGAACACAATCCTCCAAATGCGGCCTTACCAAAGTCCTGTGTAACTGAAACATAAATTGCCAACGTCTATACTCAATATCCTGCCGGATGAAGTCAGTGTCGCAAATGCCCTTTTCACTGCCCTGTCGACCTGTGACTCCACTCTCAGAGAACCATACACCTGAACACCAAGGTCTCTCTGCACACTACACACCATAAGGCTCTCCCATGCACCATGGAACTCCTACCTTGATTGAGATTCCAAAATGCAAGACCTCACATTTCTATATTAAATTTCATTTGCCATTTTTCGGCCCACTTGCCCACCCAACTTAGCGCCTGCTGCAATTTCTGATCATCTTCCTCACTGATCATGCTCCCACTTATTTTAGTGTCATCTGCGAACTTACTAATCATGCCTTGTACATTCTCAACGAAATCATAGATAACACACAGCAATGGACCAAGCCTCCAGTCTGACAAGCATCCTTCCACTAAAACCTCTGCTTCCTACCAACAAGCCAACTGTGTATCTAACTGGCCAAAGCCCGCAACATTCCACGTGATGGAACCTTGCAGAGCAGCCTGCCATGTGGAACCTTATCAAAGGCCTTACTCAAATCCGTAGAGACAACGTTTACTGCTCTGTCCTCATCAATCTTCTTGGTCACTACACCAAAGGACTCTAAGAAATTTGGGAAGCATGATCTCCCACTCACAAGTCTATGCTGACCAGTCTGAATCAAACCCTGTGTAAGTAATGGGTGCAGTCAATGGTATGCTGTCCTTCATTGTAAGATGATTCGAGTACATAAGTAAAGCCATCTTCTGGCTGTTGTAGAGCCTTGCTGAGAGAGCATTAGGGGCACTCTCTACAGATTTGATCTCCTTTGTAAGGAATGATCTCCTTACCACAGACACGGATGATGGTATCATGAGAATAAAGCGAAGAAGCTGAGTGTTTAACCTGTAGAGCTGTGAGAGACCAAGAAATAGTGATGCCGAAACACGAGGAGTGGCAGCAATCACTTATTTCCAAAACAGACTTTGACAGAGAGAGAAATTCCATACATTGATTGGTTTGATTTATTGTCACGTGTACCTCAGTACAGGGAAACACTTTATTTATGAGCAGTGGAGACAGGTCATAGTAAGCATGGCCAGACAGATCATAGGGTGGAAATAGACTTGGACAGAGTAAGGCACACAGGTTTCCCTGCACAGGACATGCACGAGACAAGGTCAACATGAACAAGATCACCATTATTTGAACTGAGAGAATCTATTCATCAGCCTAACGTGGCTTTCCTAATAGTTTACATGCCTTTAATAACTCTCTCCACGTTATTGTGCAGTCGGTGTGTGAAACCTGTACTGAACATAGGTTGCTCACAATCCCCAACAGCAGCCACAATACCTTCCATCTGAAACAGGTAGCCATTCCCACCCACTTCCGCCCTACATTGAAACACCAGGCTTTCTTCTCAGAGATTAAAGATGCCTTCTTGAGACTTCACACAAGACATATAGTTGCTCTGCTCACGGCTAGAGAACCATGTTAAAGTCCCACGTGTGTATCATAGGGAATGGAGCTAAGACAAACAACGTGGAGCAGTCTGTCTGTATAGCTTCTGCTCCACTTGTTCATCATGTTGGAGCACCAATTAGGAGACAGTGAGGACTGCCGATGCTGGAGATCACAGTAGAGAGTTGTTTGCTGGAAAAGCACAGCCGGTCAGGCAGCGTCCGAGAACCAGGAGAATCGACGTTTCGGGCATAAGACATTTATCAGGAATCAGTATAAATTACCTCATTCTGCCCCCGTGTAAGTGCATTATGGTGGGAATGGTCTCCTACTGTTCCTGTGTAAGTGGCTCAAGGGACTGACTGGCTACTTCCTCGCCCAATTGGACAGGGCCAAGGGCTTGACTGGGTTCCTGTTTGACAGCTCGATGTGCTGACAAGTGTGATGATGCTGCAGCTTTAAGAGGTTATTTTGTCCTGGCTTATTTTAAGAGACAGATTGAACGATTGTAAACAAGCTGGCTAGTTCAGACCACTCGAATAAACAGCTAGCGAGGCCTTCGGTTTATTTTAATGCAGCCTGAATGGGTGTGACCAGCTCTCACAGATTAGGATCTCTGGGTTTTCGTTTCTCAGTAACATCAGAAACTATTGGGGTCGCCACAGAGTTGGAAGCTTCAGGGAGTGTCTCCTGGTTGCTACCCTATCTGAAATTTCTCTTCCTGCTGTTTTTAATTCCTGGATTGGAGAAATGTTTGTGACAATCTGTGTCTGAATATTTCTTTTTGCCAAGGGCTGTGGTTATGGGATTTTCCTTTATTGGAACAGTTCATTAGTAATAGTTCCTAGATCAATTATTCTGTTAACTTGTCCAATATAATTACATTATTCTAAATTCCTCTTTCTTTGGTTTTGTTTCATCTTTCATGTTTAAGTAAATAGTGCTTTGCTTCGCACCAAGCAGTTTGACCAGACACATTGCATCTGGAACAGAAACATTACATTTCCTTTAAAATAAGAAAACATTAGAATCGCGGCTACTGCCTGCAAATATTGTCGAGGGGCTCCGATGTGGTTCATCACACTAGACTCCTTCCCTTCCTGAGAAATAGTCTGGAGGCACTGAGTGGGCTGTCCCTGTTCTTCTCCAACAGTGGCAATGGGCTGAATGTCTTCCTCATATTCATGTGAAACCAGCGTGAGGTGCTGAATGAACTCTTGTTTTCCTGTGGCAATGTGCAGTGCCCACCAGTGCTGTTACATTAATGTTACTGACACTTTAACAGCACAAGTCTCAATGGAGTCTGGGTCTTGCTGCACATGGAGACAGACCAGTTCAGGAGCTGAGGGGGGTCAAAATGTTCCAAACATTGTGGAATCTTCGGCGACCATCCCCACTTCTGATCTTATGGTGGGGAGGGTGGGGGCGGGGAGACATTGATGAAGAGCTGAAGCTGTTTGTGAAGAGGAAGCTACCCTGAGGATCTCCCACAGAGGTGACCCAGGACTGAGATGATACCCTTCTTCCTTTGTGCCATGTTTGACCCCAAACATTGGAGAGTTTACTCTGATTCCCATTAAGTGAAGTTTTTTAAAGCTCCTTGATGTCAGCAGAAGTCAACCACTGCCTTGATATCGGGGCCAGTCATTTTTACCTGAACCCTTGTCTCAATCTCTTTTGTTCAAATCAATAAACCATGATATAGGAGCAGCAAGTGTTTTCTTCAAACAGGTGGGATTGAATGTCAGGATTTCTCTTCTCAAGAATGTTGGAGCAAGATGACTGAACGTATTTGAAGAGGGGGTAGATGGATATTGACCTGTCAGAGAGTTGAGGGCTATGAATAATTGGGTATGAAGAAGGATTTGAGGCCAGGAGCAGATCAACCATGATCTTCGTGAAGGGCAAGGCAGGCTTGGGGAGTGAACGGCCTGCCCTGATTCTGATGTTCTCCCAAATTGTTATTTGAAAGTTGGTGGGTGTTATTTTCATGAATGTCCTGTTATTGAATGTTGCAGTCAGGGAGACAAGAGGGTTTTGTGAGCCATTGCTTGGTGAGGTATGTGGGCTGTATTCACAGTGAATCTGGGTCTACAACATGTCCAACAAATGAAGCACAAGTTGCAGAGAGGGGGAGCTCTGCAAAGAGAGATGAGGGGCCTCTTTCATAGCCAGACTGGATTTTCCAATTACATTTCCCAAATCACCTCAAACCGTGTGGGACAGTCTTGAAGGGCGAATGGTCTCCTCTGTTTCTGTGCACCAGGTTATCGGAGTAAGTAGCCTCCAACTGCTCCTGTCTAGCAGGTTTTAGGGGCTGAATGGAACACAGGAAAATGGGACTGAGGAGCAGGAGTGGGTCATGAGATACTTTGAGCCTTCTCCACCAGGCACTAAGATTGTGGCTGATCAGGTTATCGTCTCAGCCTCACTTTCCCGTCTGTGTCCCATTGTGCATGACTCACTTCTCTGTCAAATATCTACCTAACGCAGCTTTCAATCAATATGAGCATAGAGGCACAATAAACTTCCATTTAAGAGAGTTCTGACTTGAAAGCTCCTTTCAGAATTTTTTGTCGAATCAGAGAGTCATGCAGAATGGAAACAGACCCATCAGTGCAATCTGTTCACTCCAAGCAGATGTCAAATCTGATCCAGTACCATGTGTCAGCATTTGGCCAATATCCCTCCTCTCAGATACTTTTAAATGTGCGATTGTAACCAACTTCACCACTTCCTCTGACAGCACTTTCTATGCACACACCACTCTGTGTGTGAAACATTTACCTCATTCGCCCTCTCACCTTCAACCTATGTCCTCTTGTTCTGAACCCCACCCCCCACCCCCACACTTCCTGGGGAGCAGAAAGTGGCTGTTCAGAATATCCATGCCCCTGATGGTTTTATAAATCTCTATAATGTCATCCCTCAACCTCTGACACTTCTAGGGAAACACCTCAACCTAATCAACCACTCCATGAAGGTCAAACCTCCAGTCCTGGAACATCCGTGTCAATCGTTTCTGCAGAAAGCCGAGTTGTACGCAGTATTCTTAAAGTGTCCTCACAACATCCTGTACAGATACAACATACCACCACAAGTCCTATATTAAATGCTATGACTGATTAAGGCAAATGTGCCAAATGTGTTCTGCACCAGACTGTCTACCTGTGACTCCACTTTCAAGGAATAATGTACCTGCAGTCCTATGTCCCTTTGTTCCACAACACTCCCCAGGACCTCATCATAAACTGTATAATTTCTGCCTTGATTTGCCTTCACACAATACAAAACCTCATATTTATCTAAATTAAACTTCATCTGTCACTCCTTGCCCCTTTGTCCCATCTATTTGTGGTCTCTTTGTGCTCTGAGATAATCTAATACACCACCTTTCTGATGTCATCTGTAACCTTACTAACTATGGCCCCAGTATTCACATCTAAATCCTTAACATAAATGATGAAATGCAGTGAACTCAGGACTGATTCTTACAGCACACTGCTGCTCACAAGCCTCCAGTCTGAATAATATCCCTCTTCGTTCAAGCCAATTGTGACTAGCTTCTCCTGTATCCCATGTGACTGAAAAATACTAATCTGTCTACCAATCAGAATGAAATACTAGCTATGAAGAGAGGCTGAGTAGGTTAGGTTTATTTTCCCTAGAAAAAAGGAGATTGAGGGGGTCCTGGTTGAGGTTTCCAAAATCACGAAGTGTATAGACAGGGTGGATAGAGACAAAATATTTCCCAGGGTGAAGGATTCAATAACGAGAGGTCATGCTTTCAAAGTGAGAGGTGGAAGGTTTAAGGGGAATACACGAGGTACGTACTTCACACAGAGGGTGGTGGGCGTTTGGAGCACGTTTCCAGCAGATGTGGTAGAGACAGGCACGGTAGATTCATTTAAGATGCGTATGGACAGATGCATGAGTAGGTGGGGAACATAGGGATACAGATGCTTAGGAATTGACCGACAGATTTAGACATTACATTTGGATAGGCTCAGGCTTGGAGGGTGAAGGGCCTGTTCCTGGGCTGTAAATTTTCTTTGGCCTTTGTTCTTTAAAAGAACACCTTGCCGAAGTCCATTTCGACAATGTCTACCAAATTGCCTTCATCAATCTTCTTTATCACCTCTTCAAAAAACTCAACCAAATTAATGAGACATGATTTCTCATACAGAAAGCCACGTTGTCTACCCCGATCAGCCCTTGCCTTTCCAAATGCATGTAAATCCTGTCCCTCAGAATCCCCCCAAACAACTTACCCACCACTGACATCAGGTTCACCGGTCTATAGTTCCCCGGCTTTTTGGGTCACTGTTTCCTTTTCTAGTCCCACTCCTCCACTGCTCACAACAAATGTTAAATGTGACCAGGTTGGTGATATGGTCGATGATATCGGTTTCAGACTGGGTCAGGGTCAGTTTTAGGAACAAGTCAGGCTAGTTTCTTTAATCTGCTAAAACAACATGTTTATAATGCAGAGCAATGTTACTCAAACTATGATGGAAAGATGAATGGCAAACTGTTTGGGTATTGCAAATATATCATCAATATTTCCCTTTCAAAAACACTGACACACACACACATACACACACACACACACACACAATCTCTGCAATTTTAAATTGACAGAACTTGGTCCAAATATTATTGAAATTCATGACAAAGGGAAAATTGTGAGATTGTCCAAAACGTTATTCTGCTTCTGAAGATATTGTACTCACACAAGCGGCTAGTAATGGGATTTCATCCTGGGAGAGTTGGATTTGGCTGAATTCCCTTTGCTTTAGGCAGTGAGGAGATTCTAGAGAATTGTGGTCAGGGATCATCCAAAGGGGAGCACGGTGGTTAGCACTGCTGCCTCACAGCACCAGGGACTTGGGGTCGATTCCAGCCTTGGGTGACTGTCTGTGTGGAGTTTGCACATTCTCCCCATGTCTGTGTGAGCTTCTAATGGGTGATCCAGTTTCCTACCACAAACTGTGTAGGTTCGGTGGATTGGTCATGCTAAATTGTCCGTAGTGTTCATGGATTTCTCGGTTATGTGCAATAGTCAGGGGTAAATATAGTGAAAAAGGTTGGAAAGGTTGGTATGGACTTGTTGGGTCGAACGGACTGTTTCAACACTGCAGGGATTCCATAAAAATAAGAACGGTAACGATGACTGTAGAGGTTTTTTTTAGCTCGCATACATTGCTGTGATGAGGAACAATGAAGGAGAGAGAGTGCAATAGGCCATTCATTCTCAGGCAGATTACATTTTCTCCCTCTCTGAGTTGAATGACACAGTAATGTCATCCACTCCCAAATTGGACCATGTGAGGTCTCCTTGGACATTGTCCAAACTATGTCTCCATCACATTCCCTGTTCCATGTATAGGTGCATCATTGCTGCTGTCATACACAGAGCCATACCCTTCGCAGAAAATGGTCTCGGTCAATTTGAAGATATGTTTATATGTCCCTGCGTCATTAGAAAATAAAAATATTTAATTTATTCAGAATACCTGTTAAGCTGAATGCATTTTTAAAAGAAATACAGCAATTGCTGGAAAAGCTCGCCAGGTCTCTCAGTACCCAGATACTGTAGTTGTACCAGCATCCACCACTTCCTCTGTAGCTCATTCCATACGCACACCACCCTCTGTGTGAAATGGTGCCCTTTAGGCCTCCTCAAAACCTTGCCTCTCTCACTTTCCACCAATGCCCTCTAGTTTTGAACGCCCCTAACCTGGCGAAAAACCCCTGACTACTCACCCTATCCATGACCATTCTGCTTTTAAAAGCCGCTACTGTGGCGAAATGTGACCCCAATCAACACGAATGGCTGTACTTTCAGTCATCCTGGGCCTAAATTCTGAAATTCAATACTGACACCTCTTCCTTCTCCATCAAGTCACAATTCTAAATCCATTTTAATCAGTTTGTTCAGATGTATCCTGAGACACTTCTGTGGGCTTTACACCTAGTCCTTTGTGCTCGGAGGTAGGGACACTAGCATCACTCAGCAATACCCATAAAGCTTTAACAGTATTCTCCTGTGTGTTTGTTCATCAGACTGTCCTGACATGCTGGGACATACCTCTGCAACAGGCAGGACTTGAATCCAGGCCTTCTAGCCCAGAGCTAGGAACACTACCACACAAGTTCAGGAATTGGAATCAAATCCTGAGTTCTGGCTCAGAGGCAGGGACACTACCCACTACACGACCATACCCAGATTTTGGGTCATATTTTAGTGCCCACTTTCAGCTCGGTGTGGATTTATTATAATCAGATTCCCATTATTGAATTACAAACAACACTTTTATTATTAAACAAATGCAAGATATTTGTCTCAGCTGTAGGATATTGAGTGTATGTGATGTGCTATCCAAATTAACTATGAACATCTTTAATCACTATTATCTGTAGCCTGCAATATTAGGGAAAGAAATCCTGCACTCACACTCTGCCCAAAGAAGGGTCTCAAATGGATATTTATTACTGAACACCAGAGACGAAGGAAGAGCTTAATTTCAGACACCAAAACATTGATCACTCTTACCCAACTCTCACGTGCGGCCGCTGATTACTGTCCAGCCTCTCCTCCCCACTGACTGTGTCAGCAATCTGTCTCTCCTCCCCCTAACCACACAAGGCTACCCAAACTCAGGATCTTTGTGAAAATCAAGGCCGGAGTGTGCAGGACTCCTGGAGAGGGGGATGGTTATTTTAAAATTGAAGGGGGAGGGTGAGGTGACAGTAATATCACACACTGGGCTGAGGGGTGGCTGATGGAGTTTAGTTAGGATTAATGCGAGTTATTGGATTTGGTAAATCAAACAACAGCAGGACCTATACAATTAAAAGCAAGGCCTTTGTCAGTGTTGTAGTACAGAGACCAAGGCCGTCAGGTATAATACTTTAAAATTTGCATCTCATATAAATAGTGTGGTTAAGAAAGTGTTTAACAATTTTGTCTTCATTGGTCAGACCTTTGAGTATCGGAATTGGGACGGCATGTTGAGAATGTAGAGGACATTGGTGAGACCTTTTCTGGAATACTGTGTGCAGTCTGGTCATCCTGCCCGCTCATTCCATAGCCACACCACCCTCTGGGTGAAAAAGCTGCCCTTTAGGTCACTTTTATATTTCCCCTCGCACCTTAAACCTATACCCTCTAGTTTTGGTCTCCCCTACCCTTAGAAAACACCTTGACTATTCACTTTGATATTATTGACCTTGATATTATTAAGCTGGAGAGGGTTGAGAACAGATGAACCTGGATGTTGTTGGGAAAGGAGGGAGTGACCTATCAGGAGAGGCTGGGTATGCTGGGACTTTTTTCACTGGAGAGGATGAGATTAAGGGGTAACTTTACAAAGGTTTATGAAATGTTGAGGGGTACAGATAAGCTGAAGGGCTGATGTCTTTTCACTAGAGTTGGGGATTCAAAACTGAGTGATATTTTAAGGTGCGAGGAAAAAGATTTACAAAAGTCATAAGAAGTAATTATTTCAGACAGAAGCTGGCTTGCGTGTGGAATGAACTTCCAGAGGAAGTGGTGAAAGCAGGAACAGTTACAACGTTTAAAGGACATTTAGATCAGTACATGGATAAGACATAAGTTTGGATGGTGCTGTGAGCAGCTGTCCTCTCCCTCCCCATCTCTGAATAAATCCCTGTTGGTTTTCACCCTCTGCCAATGCCTGTGCAGTGGCGTGTGGAGGCCAGCAGAGGGGGGCATTGCATCACTTTAAGCACCACAGAGACTGGCAGACCTGCCCCACACAGAGACACACAGATACACACACGGGGATGGTTAGGGCACGGCGTGAAGCTCATAGGTAATTTAAATTAAACATAGCAGTATTGGGAATATAGCAGTATTTCACTTGCTCACACTCGTGTATGTGGGGCAGGATTTCAGTTGTTTCATGGGGACTGTGACGCTATAACAATCTCAATGTTTGTAGATGGCACCGAACCTGGAAGAACTCTGAAGTCTATGGAGGAGAGTGTGGAACTCTAACAGTACAATCACACGTTGGTGTAGTGTTCAGGTTTATGGCAGATGGGGATCAGTGCAGAGCAGTTTGAGGTGATACACTTTGGTAGGAAAGACAATGAAAGACAGTTTAAAAGAGGCTGTGCCATTATAAAGGGGTTGCAGGAGCAGAGGTAGCTGGGTGTATATGAGCACAGATTGTTGAAGATGTCAGGGCAGGTGAGGAGAGCAGTAAATCTCACCGATCAGTTTCAGTATCTGAGTTGTTTACAGGAGGAGGTGTAGGAGGGAGCCTCCGTGCTCAGTTCCTGGGAGGTAGTGGTGACAATGTGTTGTGAGTCCACCCTCCTGCCCACCGAGACCGTGGGGATTCCATTTGTATCAGCTCGACACAAAAGGGAGATGGCATCAAGGCCACGGCTTCCAAGTTGTGCCGGGGGGAACCGGAGCTGCCAGTGGGTTTAAAGTGAGAATTGCCCTTCACTGAACATTGCTCCTTACTCGGTTGGTGGGACGTGGATGTTTCAGAATCTCCACACGAGGCGTCCCGGTCCTCTCTGGCTCCTACCAGGGTCCTCCCCATATGGCGGGAGTAGGGGGGTGAGGGAACGGATATCGGGCACTCCACCACATGGCTTGGCCCTCCCTGTCCTTTTCCAGGCTGTTTCTCCTGAAATAGGACAAAGGGAGGGAGTGAGGGAGGGTGGGAGTGGGTGGTCCTGCTGTTAGTGTTAGTTTAGCTGGGGAGGGGGTCATGGTGAGGTGTCCGGAGGGACTCAGTCCACAGTGTTGTATCCATGCAGTGTTATTAGTGTGGGGGTGAAGTGGAGGGAGGAGGGGAGAGAGAGAGAGAGAGACAGAGACAGAGACAGAGAGACAGAGACAGAGAGAGAAGGAGCAGCATTCGACAGTGAGAGTGGTGGACCATGAGCCTTGTTCGGGGGTAGGTCCTATAACAGATAGACAGTGATTGTGAGGGAGCAGAGAGAATATGGTGACCCTTATCCTGTCAGAGTGGGGAAGGTTATTGATGCTTGTCCTGTATTGCTGGACATTTATTCAGACGTCAAATACTGCACTGAGCTGGGTGGGGAGCTCAGACCATGCTCGGTGGGTCTGGTCGTGTCGCCCCCTCTGGGAAGAGAATGGTCCCCCTCTGTACTAGCCCATCCACCAGGACCTCCGTGCCCCTGTTGACAAACCGTGGTGTAATTGTCCCTTATCTGCCATGCTCGGGGTAAACTGGGTGATGGTGTGTACTCCATTTACAAAACTGTAGAACAAATGCTCATCCAAAACTCGCCATCATCTGACCTCACACAAATATCCCTTTTTCCCATCTTCCGTGGGAAGACAGGCTCATGTTACAGAATGTTATCGAAGTGTCTACATTTCAGTATTCTGCAACCTGGGAACACATCCTTCAATGATAGTATCTCTCAGTCTCCCCCTCTCTGTCTATTTCCCAAACCCCTTCCATGTGGTGATATTTAAACTGATTTCCCCGCCATCTCTCCCTGTCAGTGATGTTCACACCCACAGCACCCCCTTGTCAGGGCAACAATGGAGACATGGAGCTGTAAATGGGTGGGAGATGTACATCCAGTCAGTTCCAGAACGGGCTGCAAATTTCCCCACACTGGGCAGGGATCTTACACAGTGTTACTGAGCATTGCACTGGAATGTGTACACAGTCCTACATGCTGGGAGGGTAACTGCTCCTGGGTTACAGAACAATGCACTGGGGTGGGGTACACAGTCCTACATGCTGGGAGGGTAACTGCTCCTGGGTTACAGATCAATGCACTGGGGTGGGGTACACAGTCCTACATGCTGGGAGGGTAACTGCTCCTGGGTTACAGATCAATGCACTGGGGTGGTGTACACAGTCCTACATGCTGGGAGGGTAACTGCTCCTGGGTTACAGATCAATGCACTGGGGTGGTGTACACAGTCCTACATGCTGGGAGGGTAACTGCTCCTGGGTTACAGATCAATGCACTGGGGTGGGGTACACAGTCCTACTCACTTGGAGGGTAACTGCTCCAGGTCTGCAAATTAATTCACGGGTGATCACTGCACAGGTCCCTGTGCTGGTCAGACTATCTAGTTGAGGTTTATAGATCATATTATGGTGTAGTCTGTGCAGCTCTCCATGCGGGATGGATATTTGTTTCAGGATCACACATTAGTGCCCTGCTGTGGTCTGCACAGCCCCCCGTCCTGGACAGATGTCTAGTCCGGGTTTATAGATCAATGCACTGCTGTGGTCTACACAGCTCCCCGTCCTGGACAGGTATCTAGTCCGGGTTTATAGATCAATGCACTGCTGTGGTCTACACAGCTCCCCGTGCTGGACAGATATCTCGTCCGGGTTTATAGATCAATGCACTGCTGTGGTGTGCACAGCTCCCCGTCCTGGACAGATATCGAGTCCGGGGTTATAGATCAATGCACTGCTGTGGTCTGCACAGCTCCCCATCCTGGACAGATATCTATTCCGTGGTTATATATCAATACCCTGATCTGATCTGCACAGTGTTCCACTCTGGACAGATTGCTGGGTTGCACTGAGCAGTACACTGTCCTGGTCTGTACAGTGTTCCACGGTGAACAGATATCTCCTCTGGGTGTATGGTGTCTGGGCTGGTTCTGTGAGGTGGATTGATCTGGCAATGCCTTCAATTCCCATTCCTGTGATTGGACCCTCCGTCTCTCACCCCATTAATGTTATAGTGTGTCCAGGCACAGTACATCATGTTGGTGGGGTGGGGAGGGGGGAAAGGTGATGGACAGGTCAAGGGTTTCCCCGGAACCTTCTGTCCCTGACATTCTAGAACTGACATTCCCCGGAACGTTCTGTCCCCAACATTCTATAACTGCCATTCCCAGGAACGTTCTGTCCCTGTCATTCTATAACTGACATTTCCCGGAAACTTCTGTCCCCGACATTCTATAATTGCCATTCCCAGGAACGTTCTGTCCCTGACATTCTATAACTGACATTCCCCAGAACGTTCTGTCCCTGACATTGTTTGTGAACGGCCGGACGTCAGAGAATTGAACAAACGATAAGATCCCGAGGGAAGAGATCCCGTTCCAGGGAGAAGGAGACACTGTTCCGAAGGCCCCGCAGGCAGTTGAAGGGGGTGAATACGTTTTCCCTGCCTTTACATTTCTTCACGATTCAGGATCGACCACAATTTAGACCAAAATACAGGAATTCCCAAACTCCGTTTGTCTTCAGGAAAGTGGGAGAGAATCCTTCAGGACAACAACGTTTCCACCCTCCGTATTAGGAACTGGGAAGGAGTGACCTGTGTCTGCTCTCGAGTGATCGAGTGTGTGGGAATGTTCTAGAAACCATCTGTCTTTATGGATGTGTCTCTGTGTGTTTGGGGAGGGAGGGTTTCTTATGATTTATGTCACATTTTTGTCAGTAATTCCGACCTTCCCTTTTTTTATTCCAGCTCCAATTATTTTAATAAATCCCTGAATACAGGGACACATTTGAAAATCTCACTGGGTCCCCGATCAAACGGGTCCCTTTGCCTCCAGGCTGATGGATAATGGGTTTTTTTTCCTTCCTCACAGTTAACGTAGTGACCATCTACGTCCTGCTTTATAAAGATTGTGGATTGTCTCCATGTGTCAGACGTTACCTGGGGGCCATGGCAGCGGCGGATCTCTTGGTCATTATCCTCGACCTGATACTGAGACACATTCCCATTGTTTATCGGGAACAGTTTTATTTCCTGAGGGAGTCCGTCCCCGTGTGTAATATCCACGCCGTCCTGCTTTATGCAGCCACTGACTGCTCTGTCTGGTTCACCGTCACTTTCACCTTTGATCGGTTTTTGGCCATTTGTTGCCAGAAGCTGAAAAGTAAATATTGCAGTGAGAAAACGGCGGCTGTGGTTCTCGGAGCAGTGACTGTGCTGAGCTGTTTAAAGAACATTTCCTGGTATTTTATGTTCACGGCTTTGTATTGGATGGTGAACCTCCCCTGGTTTTGTTATGTAAAACTCGCTGTTCGTTCCTCCATTGTCTGGGTCACAATCGAGCTCCTCCACCACATTCTAACCCCGTGTGTCCCATTTCTCCTGATTCTGCTGCTCAATGTTCTCACCGTCAGACACATTTTAGTGACCAGCAGAGCCTGCAGGAGACTCCGCACTCACACCAATGGGGACGCTCAGTCTGACACTGAAATGAGAAACCGAAAAAAATCCATCATTTTACTGTTTGTGATCTCGGCCAATTTCATCCTGTTATGGTCAACGTTCATTCTGTATTCTATATGGAGACGGATGTGGTATTTTGGGTATCAGTCTGTGTATCTCGATCCCTTTGTGCGGGAATTGGGCTTCATGCTGCAGCTCCTCAGTTGCTGCACAAACACCGCGATTTATGCCGTGACCCAGACTAAGTTCAGGCAGCATCTGAAGACTGTGCTGAAATGTCCCTTCACCCAAATCCATCCATCCATCAAATTCCCTCATTAATCCATCCATCCGGGATTTTCTCATTTCAGTTCAGTGTTTCAGTGATGTCGTACCCTGTCGCTATGGTAACAGACTGAGGGTAGAGCTGGTTTGTCCATCCTTATACCATAGGGGGGATACAGGGAAACATTTCAATGTTTCTCACAACTCAGGGACCAGTGAGAAAAGGCACCATCCCACTGACTGTATCCATCACTTCCATTTGTAAACAATAAAAATGTTGATTAAAGCGTGCAGAGCAGCAGAGTGACCGATGTTGTTGTGTGTGTTTGTGATGGAGAAGCTGAGCTGGAGAGAGACAGGCTCAGCCCCAAGTTCTGGTTCTCAGGGAAGTGGAGGGCACAGAGCCTTGAGCTTAGGAGCTGGGTTTAACTCACTCTGACCCCCTCCCACTCTAACCTGACCTCCCCATTTCCTCTCCCCTACTCTTACCCATGACTTCTCTCCCTCTCTCTCTCTTTCGGCACAGTCTCTTTCTCACCTCCTCTCCCTTTCATTCTCTCGTCGCCTCTCAGACACCCCTCAACTCCGATTTCTCCACCTGCCTTCAGTATTGTTTCTCCCTCACCCTCCCGCTCCCTCTCACACCCCCAACACGAGATTCTCTACCTGCCTCCACTCTTCCCTCTCCCCCTCACCCTTACTATCTCTCTCCTGCCGTCTCTGTCTCCCTCCCGCAATTCCGTCTCTACCCTATTTTCCCCTCCTCCCATTTGCCACATCTCTCTATCATTTGAGTGCGAGCAGCAGCTTTTTGAGTGTGAGCAGCAGCTAAGAAAGAGCGGGAGCAGCAGGGGGAAGTGACGACGACCAGAGAGGCAGCCGGGAAGGAAAGCAGTGAGTATAAATACTCACCCTTCGACGCTAACGGTCATTTTGAGTGCGAGCAGCAGCCAAGGTAAGACTGTTTGTTTTAAAAGTACTTACCGGTAGCGGGCAGCGGTGTTTTTTTTTCACTCTCTTCACAGAAAGAGCGGGAGCAGCAGGGGGAAGTGACGACGACCAGAGAGGCAGCCGGGAAGGAAAGCAGTGAGTATAAATACTCACCCTTCGACGCTAACGGTCATTTTGAGTGCGAGCAGCAGCCAAGGTAAGACTGTTTGTTTTAAAAGTACTTACCGGTAGCGGGCAGCGGTGTTTTTTTTCACTCTCTTCACAGAAAGAGCGGGAGCAGCAGGGGGAAGTGACGACGACCAGAGAGGCAGCCGGGAAGGAAAGCAGTGAGTATAAATACTCACCCTTCGACGCTAACGGTCATTTTGAGTGCGAGCAGCAGCCAAGGTAAGACTGTTTGTTTTAAAAGTACTTACCAGTAGCGGGCAGCGGTGTTTTTTTTCACTCTCTTCACAGAAAGAGCGGGAGCAGCAGGGGGAAGTGACGACGACCAGAGAGGCAGCCGAGACCCGGAAGCAGGTAGTGCGTAAGCTTACCTGGGTAGGTTTGTTTCCCCTTTAAAAGCGCGCAGCTGAAGAACCCGAGGCACTACGGAGGTAGTGCCTCCCACCCGCTGTCCTCCTCTAACCTAATAATAAGATCCGTTGTGGTAAGGAGGTAAGTGCCGAATTTTGCTTGTTGTATTCTTTAGACCCAGTTTTTTGTTAAAAATAAAGGTTAGCTTTAGAGGGATGGCAGTGAAGGCAGTGCAATGTTCCTCCTGCAACATGTATGAGGTGAGGGATGCCATGGACGTCCCTGCTGATTACACTTGCAGGAAGTGCACCCATCTCCAGCTCCTCCAAGACCGTGTTAGGGAACTGGAGCTGGAGTTGGATGAACTTCGGATCATTCGGGAGGCAGAGGGGGTCATAGATCGGAGCTATAGGGAAGTAGTAACTCCAAAGATGGCAGATAGATGGGTGACAGTGAGGGGGACTGGGAGGAAGCAGCCAGTGCAGGGACCCCCTGTGGTCGTTCCCCTCAAGAACAAGTATACCGTTTTGGATACTTGTGGGGGGGACGACTTAGCAGGGGTAAGTAACGGGGCTCAGGCCTCTGGCACGGAGCCTGTCCCCGCTACTCAGAAGGGAAGGGTGGAGAAGAGCAGAGCAATAATAATTGGGGACTCGATAGTTCGGGGCACAGATAGGCGGTTTTGTGGGAACGAGAGAGACTCACGTTTGGTATGTTGCCTCCCAGGTGCAAGGGTACGTGATGTCTCTGATCGTGTTTTCCGGGTCCTTAAGTGGGAGGGGGAGCAGCCTGAAGTCGTGGTCCATATTGGCACCAATGACATAGGTAGGAGGAGTGCTGAGGATGTTAGACAGGCTTTTAGGGAGCTAGGTTGGAAGCTCAGAGTTAGAACGAACAGAGTTGTTGTCTCTGGTTTGTTACCCGTGCCACGTGATAGAGAGTCGAGGAATAGGGAGAGAGAAGAGTTAAATGCGTGGCTACAGGGATGGTGCAGGAGGGAGGGATTTCGGTACTTGGATAACTGGGGTTCTTTCTGGGGAAGGTGGGACCTCTATAAACAGGATGGTCTGCACCTGAACCTGAGGGGCACCAGTATCCTTGGGGGGAGGTTTGCTAGTGCTCTTGGGGGGGGGGTTTAAACTAACTCTGCAGGGGCATGGGAACCCAGACTGTAGCTTTAGGGTGCAGGACCTGGAGTGTAGGGAGGTTAGGAATATGGCATCAATCTTAAAGGAGGGTGCCTGTAAACAGAAGAGTGGCTTGAAGTGTGTGTACTTTAATGCCAGAAGTATACGAAATAAGGTAGGTGAACTCGCAGCGTGGGTTGGTACCTGGGACTTCTATGTTGTGGCTATTACGGAGACATGGCTAGATCAGGGACAGGATTGGCTGTTGTAGGTTCCAGGGTTTAAATGTTTTAGTAGGGTCAGAGGTGGGGGCAAAAGAGGGGGGGGTGTGGCTTTGCTTGTCAAAGATAGTATTACAGCGGTGGAAAGGAAGATGGACGAAGATTTGCCATCTGAGGTAGTTTGGGTTGAGGTTAGGAATAGGAGAGGTGAGGTCACCCTGTTAGGAGTCTTTTACAGGCCTCCTAATAGTCCTAGAATCGTTGAAGAAAGGATTGCGAAGATGATTCAGGAGAAGAGTGACATTAATAGAGTGATTGTTATGGGAGACTTTAACTTTCCTGATATTGATTGGGAAAGCTATAGCTCAAGTTCGTTAGATGGGTCAGTGTTTGTGCAATGTGTGCAGGAGAGTTTCCTGACACAATATGTAGATAAGCCAACAAGAGGTGAGGCCATACTGGATTTGGTTCTGGGTAACGAACCAGGCCAGGTATTAGAACTAGAGGTAGGTGAGCACTTTGGGGAGAGTGACCACAATTCGGTGATTTTTACTCTAGTGATGGAGAGGGATAAGTGTGTACTACAGGGCAAGAGTTATAGCTGGGGGCAGGGAAATTATGATGCGTTGAGGCATGACTTAGGATGTGTGGATTGGAAAAGTAGATTCCAAGGCAAGAGCGTAATTGATATGTGGAACTTGTTCAAGGAGCAACTGTTGAGTGTCCTTGATAAGTACGTACCTATCAGGCAGGGAGGAAAGGGTCGTGTGAGGGAGCCGTGGTTTAATAAGGAGTTGGAATCCCTTGTTAAATGGAAGAGGGCGGCCTTTGTAAAGATGAGGCGTGAAGGTTCAATAGGGGCAATTGAGAGTTATAAGGTAGCCCGGAAGGACCTGAAGAGAGAGCTAAGAGCAGCAAGGAGGGGACATGAAAGGTCCTTAGTTGGTAGGATTAGGGAAAACCCTAAGGCTTTCTATAGGTATGTTAGGAATAAAAGAATGACTAGGGAAGGAATAGCTCCAATCAAGGATAGTAATGGGAAGTTGCGTGTGGAGGCTGAAGAGATTGGGGAGGCGCTGAATGAATACTTTTCGTCAGTATTCACTCAGGAACAGGACATTGTTGTCGATATAAATACTGAGGCACGAACAAGTAGAATGGATGGCTTTGAGATATGTAGAGAAGAGGTGTTGGAAATTCTGGCAAGGGTGAAAATAGATAAGTCCCCTGGGCCTGATGGCATTTATCCTAGGATTCTCTGGGAAGCAAGGGAGGAGATTGCAGAGCCATTGGCCTTGATTTTTGTGTCCTCTTTGTCGACAGGAGTAGTGCCAGAGGACTGGAGGCTAGCAAACGTGGTTCCCTTGTTCAAGAAGGGGAGTAGGGATAATCCTAGTAACTATAGGCCAGTGAGTCTCACTTCTGTTGTGGGCAAAGTCTTAGAGAGAATTGTAAGGGATAGGATTTATGCACATCTGGATAAGAATGATGTGATCAAGGATAGTCAGCATGGTTTTGTGAAGGGCAGGTCGTGCCTCACAAACCTTATTGAATTCTTTGAGAAGGTGACTAAGGAGGTAGATGAGGGGAAAGCGGTAGATGTGGTATATATGGATTTTAGTAAGGCGTTTGATAAGGTCCCCCATGGTAGGCTACTGCAGAAAATACAGAGATATGGCATTGAGGGTGAGTTGGAGGTTTGGATTAGGAATTGGCTCTCTGGAAGAAGACAGAGGGTAGTAGTTGATGGCAAAGGTTCATCTTGGAGTGCCGTCACTAGCAGTGTTCCGCAAGGATCTGTTTTGGGACCATTGCTGTTTGTCATTTTTATAAATGACCTGGAGGAAGGGTTAGAAGGTTGGGTGAGCAAGTTTGCGGATGATACGAAAGTCGGAGGAGTTGTAGACAGTGAGGAAGGATATGGCAGGTTACAGCGGGATATAGAGAAGCTGCAGAGCTGGGCAGAAAGGTGGCAAATGGAGTTCAATGTAGCTAAGTGTGAAGTGATTCACTTTGGTAAGAGTAATAAAAAGATGGATTACTGGGCTAATGGTAGACTACTTGGTAGTGTGGAAGAGCAGAGGGATCTTGGTGTCCATGTACACAGATCTCTGAAAGTTGCCACCCAGGTAAATAGTGCAGTGAAGAAGGCATATGGCGTACTGGCTTTTATTGGTAGAGGAATTGAGTTCCGGAGTCCTGAGGTCATGCTGCAGTTGTATAAGACTCTGGTGCGGCCGCATCTGGAATATTGTGTGCAGTTTTGGTCGCCATACTGTAGGAAGGATGTGGAGGCACTGGAACGGGTGCAGAGGAAGTTTACCAGGATGTTGCCTGGTATGGTAGGAAGATCCTATGAGGAAAGGCTGAGGCACTTGGGGTTGTTTTCATTGGAGAAAAGAAGGTTTAGGGGTGACTTGATAGAGGTGTACAAGATGATTAGGGGGTTAGATAGGGTTGACAGTGAGAACCTTTTTCCACGTATGGAGTCAGCTATTACAAGGGGGCATAGCTTTAAATTAAGGGGTGGTAGGTAGAGGACAGATGTTAGGGTTAGATTTTTTACTCAGCGGGTTGTGAGTTCATGGAATGCCCTGCCAGTAGCAGTGGTGAACTCTCCCTCTTTATGGGTATTTAAGCGGGCATGAGATAGGTATATGGAGGATAGTGGGTTAGTGTAGGTTAGGTGGGCTTTGATCGGCGCAACATCGAGGGCTGAAGGGCCTGTACTGCGCTGTATTCTTCTATGTTCTATGTTCTATCTCACCCCACCCCCCAAACGCAGACTCACGACCAACCCCCAAGTCTCTGGGTTAGAGGGAGAGGGAAGTGCCAGGGAGACAGAGTGTGTCAGAGACAGAGGGAGGGACAGAAGGAAGAGAGATTCAGTCAGAGAGAAACGGAGGGAGGTGGGGAGAGAGAGACACCGAGGGAGGGGGATCGAGAGTGAGAGAACGGGGAGAGACAGTGAAGGAGCAGAGAGAGGGAGCAGGGGGCAAGAGAGAGATAGGGTGAAGTAGGGAGAGAGAGACAGGGGAGAAGATAATGAGAGGCAGAGGCAAGAGAGAGAGAGAGAGAGAGACAGAGAGGTGCGAGGAAGGGAACGAGAGAGAAAGGGGGCAAGTCTTAGAGAGAGAGGGAAACGGAGAGAGAAAGTCGATGAGAGAGATGGGGAGGCGAGAGAGAGAGACGAGGACAGAGGGGAGAGAGAGAGAATGAGGGCTGAGAGAATGAGAGAGAGGCAGGGGTGAGAGATAGAGAGAGGTGCAAAAAAGTGGGAGGTCGAGAGAGATAGAGGCAGCAAGAGAGAGGGTCGAGAAAGAGGGGGTCTAGAGAGAGATAGGAGGGGATCGAGAGAGAGGGGCAAGGAAGCAGGCGGGAGAGTGAGTGAGAGGGTGAGTGAGGGAGAGGTTGTGAGGGCGAGACAGACGGGGCAAGAGAGAGTTAGAGTGGATGAGAGAATGATGAGGTGAGTGAGAGAGAGAAAAACGGGATGAGAGAGACATAGAGGTGAGAGAGAGGGAGTGAGAGAGGGGAGGGCAAGACAGAGAGAAGGAGGGGGAAGGAGAGAGGGGGTGAGAGAAAGAAGAAGCGAGAGAGGGAGACATTAAGAGATCAAGAAAGAGAGATGTGTAAGAGAGATTGAGGGGCAAGAGAGGGAGAGGGAGCAAGAGAGACAGAAGGGGCAAGAGAGAGAGAAACGGGGTTTGAGAGAGATGGAGGCAAAAGAGAGAGAGAGGGGGTAAGACAGAGGGTGCGAGGGAGAGAGAAAGGAGTCCAGAGAGAGAGAGCACGAGGGCAAGAAAGAGAGTGAGGGCAGGAAAGATAGTGAGGGCGAGAGGAGAAGAGAGAGAGTGTTTTGTTGGGAGAGAGCGAGGGCGGGAGAGACGAGAGAGAGAGGAAGGTCAAGAAGGAGAGAGCGCTCCGTGAGAGGGGGTTTGACAGAGAGGGGTGTGGGAGAGAGAAAGGGTGACAGCGAGAGCGCAGGGGCAAGACAGGGCGAGACAGAAAGAGAGAGAGAGAGACAGAGTGAGAGAGAGGGAGAAAAGAAACGGGAGAGAGAGAATAAGGGGACCGAAGTGAGTCAGCGAGAGCAAGGTAAAGAGAGAGAGAGTGTTAGGGGAGAGATAAAGAGACAGGGCGAGTGAGAGAACGATGGAGCGATGGCGAGAGAGAGGAAAGAGAGAGGATGGGTGAGAAGGAGAGAAGTCTGCGAGAGGGTTTTCGAGAGTGAGAGAGAAGGGACGAGGGGGGTCGGCGGCAGAGAGAGGGTGAGAGCGAGGGAGCGAAAGAGTGGGGCAAGAGAGAGGAGCTGAGAGAGGGAGATAGTGAGAGAGAGAGACATGCGAGGAGAGAGAGAGAGAAGAACAGACAGAGGGCGAGGAGTAGAGAGAGAGAGGGTGAGACAGACAATGAGAGAGAGAGAAATTGAGAGAGAGAGGCTGTGCGAGAGAACGAGAGGAGCTGAGCAATACGGGGGGGGGGCAAGAGAGGTAGGGGATGGTGGCAAGTGAAAGCGAGACAGGGGCGATAACGAGGGAGAGAAGGGGAGAGAGAGAGAGAGAGATGAGGCGATAGTGACTTGAGAGAGAGAGGGAGAGTGAGCAAGGCGGGAGATGGGTCCAGAGAGAGAGAGAAAGTGAGAGAGAAATAGAGAGAGAGTGACAGAGAGAAAGAGATAGAGAGAGACAGACAGAGGGACGAGATGGTGGGGAGAGAGCGACAGAGTGAGAGTGGGTGAGAGAGAGAGAATGTGCAGGGAGAGTGAATGAGCAGGGTGAGATGGAGAGAGAGGGGAGCAAGAGAGAGGGGGGCAAGAGAGGGGGGATGATAGAGAGAGTGGGCGAGAGAGAGAGGGGGACGAGAGAGAGCAGGGGCAAGGAATGAGGAAAGAGACGGGGAAGAAAGAGAGGGGGCAAAAGAGGGGTTGGGAAAAGAGAGGGGCTCGAAAGAGGGGGGCGAAAGAGAGGGGGAGTGAAAGAGAGAGTGTGCGAAAGGAGTGGCAAAAGAGTGGGACGAAAGAGGGGGGCAAAATGGGGGCGAAAGTGGGGGGCGAGTGAGAGATAGAGAGAGAGGAAGTTGAGAGAGAGGGAGAGAGGGGGTAGAGAGAGAGGGGGTTGAGAGAGAGAGGGGAGCGAGGGCGGTCGAGAGAGAGAGGGCAAGAGCGAGTGGGGGTGAGAGAGGTGTGTGAGAGACAGGGGGCGAGAGAGTGAGGGAGAGAGAGGGGGGAAGAGGGGGGTAGAGAGAGGGGAGAGGGAGTGTGAGAGAGGGAGTTGAGGCAGGGGGCAATGTTGGATGGGGTTGGATAGGGGGCGTTGTTGGCCGGGTTTGGGGAGGACGTGGTGTTGGATTGGGTTGGGGAGGGTGTGGTGTTGGACGGGGTTGGGGGAAGGGGGCAGAGTTGGGTTGGGGAAGGGGACGGTGTTGGACGGGTTTGGGGAGGGGGAAATGTTTGATGGGGTTGGGGGAAGGGGGCGGTGTTGGACGGTTTGGGGAGAGGGTGGTGTTGGACGGGGGTGGGGGATGGGGCGGTGTTGAACAGGGTTGTGGGAGGGGGTGGTGTTGGACGGAGTTGGGGGAGGGGGCAGTGTTGGAAGGGGTAGGGGAGGTGGCGTTGTTGGACGGGGTTGGGGAGTGCATTCGTGGCAGGGTAGCAGTGTTGGATGGGAGCAGCGGGCATGAGTTTGGGTGTGGGATGTGGTGCTGAGTGCGGGAGGTGGGACTCATGTTGGACGGCGGTGAGGGTCAGGCTGTGGTATGGGTGGACGGCGGTGAAAGTCAGGCTGGTGCAGTGTGTGGATGGCGGTGTGAGTCAGGCTGGGGTGGTATGTGGACGGCAGTGAGGGTCAAGCTGGGGGTGTTCTGTGGATGGCGGTGAGCGTCAGGCTGGGGGCGGTGTTGTGCGGTGGTGAGGGTCAGCATGGAGGCTGTGAGTGGGCATTGGTGAGAGAGTCAGGCTGAGAGCGGTGTGTGGACAGCAGTGAGGGTTAGGCGGGGGAGTGCGTGTGGGCGGTGGTGAGGATCAGACTTTAGGCGGTCTGTGGTCGGCGGTGAGGGTCAGACTGGGGGCGGTGTGTGGACAGCGGTGAGCTTCAGCCTGGGGGCGCTGTTGGACTGTGGTTGGGATAAGGCTGTGGGCGCTGTGTGTTCGGAGGGGACAGTCAGGCTGGGGTCGGTGCGTGAATGACAGTGGGGGTCAGGCTGGGGGCGGTCTGTGGACGGCAGTGAGTGACAGCCAGCGGGCAGTATTGAATGGCGGTGATGGTCACTTTTGTAGCAGTATTGGACGGCAGTGGATGTTAGGCAGGGCGCGGTTGGTGGTCGGTGGTGGGGGGTAACGCTGGGGGCAGTGTGTTTGATGTCGATGATGGTCAGGCTGGGGTTGTGTGTGGAAAGTGGAGATGGTCAGGCTTGGATCATTGGTGGACGGTGGTGAGGTTCAGTCTGGGGCGGTATTGGGCAGCAGTGAGGGTCAGGCTTGTGGCAGTGTAGGACAGCAGTGGGTTTCAGGCCGGGGCGTTTGGTGGACGGTAGTGGGGGTGAGGCTGGGTGCAGTTGGTGGACAGCGGTGAGGGTCAGACTGTGGGCAGTGTGTTTGATGTCGATGACGGTCAGGCTGAGGTGATGTGTGTGGACGGTGGAGATGGTCAGGGTGGCGTCATTGGTGGATGGCGGTGAGGGTCAGACTCATGGCAATGTGTTTTACATCAATGAGGGTCAGTCTGGGGATGGTGTGTCGGTGATGTTGAGGGTCAGGCTGGGGGCAGTGTGTGCGCAGTGATGTGAATCAGGCTGAGGGCGGTGTTTGGGCGATAGTGAGGGTCAGGCTGGGGGTGGTGTGAGGGCAGTGATGTGGGTCAGGCTGGGGCGGTGTGTGGATGGTGGTGAGGGTCAGGCTGGTGACGGTGTGTTTGACGTCGATGACAGTCAGGCTGGGGTCATTGGTGGATGGTGGTGAAGGTCAGGCTGGGGCGGTGTGTTCACCATTAATGAGGGTCAGACTGGGGTGGTGTGTGGGTGATGGTGAGGATCAGGCCGACAGCGGTGTGTAGATGGTGGTGAGGGTCAGGCCAGCTGCGATGCTGGACGGCGGTGAGGGTCAGGCCGCGTGCGATGCTGGATGGCGGTAAGAGTCCGTCTCAGGAGGGCGTGTGAATGGCGATGAGGGTCAGGGTTGGGTCAGTGTTGGACGGCGGTGGGGTTCAGGCCAGGGTGGTTGGTGGACGGTGGTGGGGGTCAGGCTGGGGGCGGTTGATGGACGGCAGTGAGGGTCAGGCTGTGGGTGGTGTGTTTGACGTCGATGACGGTGAGGGTGGAGGTGGTGTGTGGATGGCGGTGAGTGACAGGCTGGGTGCGGTGTGCGGACGGCGGTGAGGGACATTGTTGGGGTGGTGTGTGGGCGGTGGTGAGAGTTCGGCTGGGGGGATTGTGTGGGCGGTGGTGAGTGTCAGGCTAGGGGTGGTGTGTGGATGGAGGTGATGGTCAGTCTAGGTATGGTATGTGGACAGGAGTGGGAGCCAGACTGGGTATGGTGTGTGGATGACAGTGAGGGTCAGTCTGGGTGCAGTGTGTGGACGGCAGTGAGGTTCAGTCTGGGTGCGGTGTGTGGATGGCAGTGAGGGTCAGTCTTGGTACAGTGTGTGGATGGCAGTGAGGGTCAGTCTGGGTATGGTGTGCAGACGGCAGTGAGGGTCAGTCAGGGTGCGGTGTGCAGACGGCAGTGAGGGTCAGGCTGGGTGCGTTGTGTCAACAGCAGTGAGGGTCAGTCTGGGTGCGGTGTGCAGATGGCAGTGACGGTCAGTCTGGGTACGGTGTGCGGATGGCATTGAGGGTCAGTCTGGATGCGGTGTGAGGACGGCAGTGATGGTCTGTCTGTGTGCGGTGCGAGGACGGCAGTTAGGGTCAGGCTGGGGGCGGTGTGTGGAGGGCAGTGAGGGTCAGTCTAGGGGCGGTGTGTGGATGGCAGTGAGGGTCAGGATGGGGGTGGTGTGAGGTCGGCGGTGAGGGTCAGTCTTGTTGCAGTTTCTGTCGGTGGTGGGGTTCAGGTTGGGAACGGTTGGTGGACGGTGGTGAGGGTCAGGTTGGGGTTATTGGTGGTCGGCAGTAAGGGTCAGGCTGGGGGCAGTGTGTTTGACGTCAATGAGTGTCATGCTGGGTACAGAGTGTGGATGGCAGTGAGGGTCAGGCTGGGGGTGTATGGAAGGCAGTGATGGTCAGGCTGTGGGTGGTGCGTGGACGGCAGAAGGGTCAGGATGGGGGCGGTGTGCTGTTGGCAGTGAGGGTCAGGTGCTGTGTTTGACGGAATTGAAGATCAGGATGTGGGCAGCATGTGGGTGGAGGTGAGCGTCAGGCTGGGTACGGTACATGGGCAGAGAGGATGGTCAGGCTGGGGGCGGTGTGTGGATGGCAGTAAGGGTCATTCTGGGTGCGGTGTGTGGACGGCAGTGAGGGTCAGTCTGGGTGCGGTGTGTGGATGGCAGTGAGGGTCAGTCTGGTTAAGGAGTGTGGATGACAGTGAGGGTAACTCTGGTTGCGGTTTGTGGATAAATCTGGGTGTGATGTCTGGATGGCAATGAGGGTCAGTCTGGGTGCGGTGTGTGGACAGCAGTGAGGGTCCGGGTGGGGGCGGTGTGGGGATGGAAGTGAGGGTCAGTCTGGGGCAGTGTGTGGACGGCAGTAAGGGTGAGTCTGGGTGCGGTGTGGGGACGGCAGTGAGGGTCAGTCTGGGTGCAGTGTGTGGATGGCAGTGAGGATCAGTCTGGGTGCGGTGTGTGGACGGCATGATGGTCAGTCTGGGTGCGATGTATGGATGGCAGTGAGGGTCAGTCTGGCGGCAGTGTGTGGATGGCAGTAAGGGTGAGTCTGGGTGCGGTGTGTGGACGGCAGTGAGGGTCAGTCTGGATGCTGTGTGTGGACGGAAGTGAGGGTCAGTCTGGGTGCGGTATGTGAACGGCAGTGAGGGTCAGTCTGGGTGCGGTGTGTGGGTGGCAGCGAGGATCAGTCTGGGTGCGGTGTGTGGGTGGTAGCGAGAATCAGTCTGGGTGTGGTGTGTGGATGGCAGTGAGGGTCAGGCTGGGGGCGGTGTGTGGATGGCAGTGAGGGTCAGTCTGGGAGCAGTGTGTGGACGGCAGTGAGGGTCAGTCTGGGTGCGGTGTGTGGACGGCAGTGAGGGTCAGTCTGGGTGCGGTGTGTGGACTGCAGTGAGGGTCATTCTGTGTGCGGTGTGTGGACGGCAGTGAGGGTCAGTCTGAGTGCGGTGTGTGGTCAGCACTGAGGGACAGACTGGGTGTGGCGTGTGGACGGCAGTGAGGGTCAGTCTGGGTGCGGTGTGTGGACGGCAGTGAGGGTCCGTCTGGCTGCGGTGTGTGGATGGTAGTGAGTGTCAGTCTGTGTGCGGTGTGTGGGTGGCAGCGAGGATCAGTCTGGGTGCGGTGTGTGGGTGGTAGAGAGAATCAGTCTGGGTGTGGTGTGTGGACGGCAGTGAGGGTCGGGCTGGGGGCGGTGTGTTGATGGCAGTGAGGGATAGTCTGTGTGTGGTGTGTGGACGGCAGTGAGAGTCAGTCTGGGTGCGGTGTGTGGGTGGCAGCGAGGATCAGTCTGGGTGCGGTGTGTAGGTGGTAGAGAGAATCAGTCTGGGTGTGGTGTGTGGACGGCAGTGAGGGTCAGGCTGGGGGCGGTGTGTGGATGGCAGTGAGGGTCAGTCTGGGAGCAGTGTGTGCACGGCACTGAGCGTCATTCTGTGTGCGTTGTGTGGACGGCAGTGAGGGTCAGTCTGAATGCGGTGTGTGGTCAGCACTGAGGGACAGTCTGGGTGTGGCGTGTGGACGGCAGTGAGGGTCAGTCGGTGTGCGGTGTGTGGATGGCTGTGAGGGTCCGTCTGGGTGCTGTGTGAGGACGGTAGTGAGGGTCCGTCTGGCTGCGGTGTGTGGATGGTAGTGAGTGTCAGTCTGGGTGCGTTGTGTGGATAGCAGTGAGGGATAGTCTGTGTGTGGTGTGTGGACGGCAGTGACAGTCAGTCTGGGTGCGTTGTGTGGACGGCAGTGAGGGTCAGTCTGGGTGCGGTATGTGGATGGAAGTGAGGGTCCGTCTCGGTGCGGGGTGTGGACGTCAGTGAGGGTCAGTCTGGGGAAAGTGTGTGGATGGCAGTGAAGGTCGTTCTCGGTGCGGTGTGTGGACGGCAGTGAGGGTCAGTCTGGGTGAGTGTGTGGATGGCAGTGAGGTTCAGTCTCGGTTGGTGTGTGGGTGGCGGCGAGGATTAGTCTGGGTGTGGTGTGTGGACGGCAGTGAGGGTCAGGCTGGGGGCGGTGTGTGGATGTCAGTGAGGGTCAGTCGGGGAGCAGTGTGTGGATGGCAGTGAGGGTCAGTCTCGGTGCGGTGTGTGGACGGCAGTGACGGTCAGTCTGGGTGCGGTGTGTGGGTGGCAGTGAGGGACAGGCTGGGGGTTCTGTGTGGACGGCAGTGAGGGTCAGTCTGGGGCTGTATGTGAATGGCAGTGAGGGTCAGTCTGGGGGCAGTGTGTTAATGGCAGTGAGGGTCAGTCTAGGTGCAGTGTGTGGACGGCAGTGAGGTTCAGTCTGGGTGCGGTGTGTGGGTGGCAGCGAGTATCAGTCTGGGTGTGGTGTATGGACAGCAGTGAGGGTCAGTCTAGGTGCAGTGTGTGGATGGCAGTGAGTGTCAGTCTGGGAGCAGTGTGTGGATGGCAGTGAGGGTCAGTCTGGGTGCGGTGTGGGGATGGCAGTGAGGGTCAGTCTGGCGGCAGTGTGTGGACGGAAGTGAGGGTCAGTCTGGGTGCGGTGTGTGGACGGCAGTGAGGCTCAGTCTGGATGCTGTGTGTGGACGGAAGTGAGGGTCAGTCTGGGTGCGGTATGTCAACGGCAGTGAGGGTCAGTCTGGGTGCGGTGTGTGGTTGGCAGCGAGGATCAGTCTGGGTGTGGTGTGTGGGTGGTAGCGAGAATCAGTCTGGGTGTGGTGTGTGGACGGCAGTGAGGGTCAGGCTGGGGGCGGTGTGTGGATGGCAGTGAGGGTCAGTCTGGGAGCAGTGTGTGGACGGCAGTGAGTGTCAATTTGGGTGCGGTGTGTGGACTGCAGTGAGGGTCATTCTGTGTGCGGTATGTGGACAGCACTGAGGGACAGTCTGGGTGTGGCGTGTGGACGGCAGTGCGGGTCAGTCTGGGTGCGGTGTGTGGATGGCAGTGAGGGTCAGTCTGGGTGCAGTGTGTGGACGGCAGTGAGGGTCAGTCGGTGTGCGGTGTGTGGATGGCTGTGTGGGTCCGTCTGGGTGCTGTGTGAGGACGGCAGTGAGGGTCCGTCTGGCTGCGGTGTGTGGATGGTAGTGAGTGTCAGTCTGGGTGCGGTGTGTGGATGGTAGTGAGTGTCAGTCTGGGTGCGTTGTGTGGATAGCAGTGAGGGATAGTCTGTGTGTGGTGTGTGGACGGCAGTGACGGTCAGTCTGGGAGCAGTGTGTGGATGGCAGTGAGGGACAGTCTCGGTGCGGTGTGCGGACTGCAGTGAGGGTCATTCTGTGTGCGGTGTGTGGGTGGCAGTGAGGGTCCGTCTGGCTGCGGTGTGTGGATGGTAGTGATTGTCAGTCTGGGTGCGGTGTGTGGACGGCAGTGAGGGTCAGTCTGGGTGCGATATGTAGATGGAAGTGAGGGTAGGTCTCGGTGCGGGGTGTGGACGTCAGTGAGGGTCAGTCTGGGGGCAGTGTGTGGATGGCAGTGAAGGTCAGTCTCGGTGCGATGTGTGGACGGCAGTGAGGGTCAGTCTGGGTGAGTGTCTGGATGGCAGTGAGGTTCAGTCTCGGTTGGTGTGTGGGTGGCAGCGAGGATCAGTCTGGGTGTGGTGTGTGGACGGCAGTGAGGGTAAGGCTGGGGGCGGTGTGTGGATGTCAGTGAGGGTCAGTCTGGGAGCAGTGTGTGGATGGCAGTGAGGGTCAGTCTCGGTGCGGTGTGTGGACGGCAGTGACGGTCAGTCTGGGTGCGTGTGTGGGTGGCAGTGAGGGACAGGCTGGGCATTCTGTGTGGACGGCAGTGAGGGTCAGGCTGGGTGCGGTGTGTGAATGGCAGTGAGGGTCAGTCTGGGTGCGGTATGTGGATGGCAGTGAGGGTCAGTCTGGATGTGGTGTGTGGACGGCAGTGAGGGTCAGCCTGGGGGCAGTATGTGAATGGCAGTGAGGGTCAGTCTGGGGGCAGTGTGTTAATGGCAGTGAGGGTCAGTCTCGGTGCAGTGTGTGGACGGCAGTGAGGTTCAGTCTGGGAGCAGTGTGTGGATGGCAGTGAGGGTCAGTCTGGGGGCAGTATGTGAATGGCAGTGAGGGTCAGTCTGGGGGCAGTGTGTTAATGGCAGTGAGGGTTAGTCTAGGTGCAGTGTGTGGACGGCAGTAAGGGTGAGTCTGGGTGCGGTGTGGGGATGGCAGTGAGGGTCAGTCTGGGTGCGGTGTGTGGGTGGCAGCGAGGATCAGTCTGTGTGTGGTGTGTGGGTGGCAGCGAAGATCAGTCTGGGTGTGGTGTTTGGACAGCAGTGAGGGTCAGGCTGGGGGCGGTGTGTGGATGGCAGTGAGGGTCAGTCTGGGAGCAGAGTGTGGAGAGCAGTGATTGTCAGTCTGGGTGCGGTTTGTGAATGGCTGTGAGGGTCAGCCTGGGAGCAGTGTGTGGACGGCAGTGAGGGTCAGGCTGGGTGTGGTGTGTGGACGGCAGCGAGGGTTAGTACTGTGCCACTGTGCCACCCAAAGGGGGAACGCATTTTGTTAAAGTGACCACAGTCCTATTAGTTTTGAAAACAGCAATGGAAAAGGACAGGCCTGGTCCACAAGTTCAAGTTATAAAATGGGGCCAGCCCAATTTTGTTCGTATCAGCCAGGAACTTTCAAAAGGTTATAAGGGATTCTATTTGCAGGGAAAGAAAAGTCTGGCAAGAGAGAATATTTTTAAAGTGAGAAAAATTGAGCGATCAGTGCCAACATGTTCCTGTTTGTGTGCAGGTCAATGCTGACAGCATTCAGAAACACTGACTGTCTATTGAGGGTCTGGTCAAGGAAAAGGGGGCAACATGTCATGTATAGCCAGCTGGATCAAAGGAATCCCTGAGGATAACAGGGGCTGTAGGATTATACTTTGGGTGGAAATCAGGAATGCAGAAAGGGGACATGAAATAACTTTGACAGATAAGGATAAGGAGAATCCAAAAGTGAGTGAATAAATGTATTAAGAGCAAAAGAGTAACTCGAGTCGAAATGGGGGCCCTTAAAGATCAATGAGGCTATCAATGTGTGGAACTTCAGAATATGGTTAAGACCCAAAACGCATTTTGCACTCAAAAACTTACTGTGGACAAAGACTGGGCAACTCGGGGAACAAGAGTAATACGTTAGACCACAATTGGAGTATTCTGCAATTCCAGTCTCCCTGCTATAGGAATGATGTTGTGAAACTAGAAAGGGCTCAGAAAAGATTTACAAGATGTTGCCAGGGTTGTTGCTGAATAAGCTGGGGTTATTTTCCTTGGAGCATCAGAGACTGATGACCCTCCAGAGGTTTATATAAACATGAGGGGCATGGATTGGGTAAACATTCAAGGTATTTTCCCATGGGTTGGGAAAACGAGAGGGCATAGATTTGAGATTAGAGGAGAAAGGTTTAAAAGGGACGGAAGGGATAACTTTTTCATGCGTACGGGGATGTGGGTATGGAACAAGCGGAGGGAGAAATTAAAAGAGACTGATACTATGACAACACTTAAAAGGTATCTGGATGGCTATATGAATAGTCAGAGTTTATCGGTATATGGGTCAAATGCTGATTAATTGGAATGGATTTGTTTAGGTCTTCTGATCAGCCTAGACGAGTTGGGGACTGAAGGGTCTGTTTCTATGCTGTACTTCATTACGACTTGAAAACAGTGAATGTTATAGAAGAGGTGATGCTGGAGGTTTTAAAACACAAAGGTATGGAAGGCCCCAGGACCTGATTAAGTGTATCACAGGACATTGTGGAATGCTAGGGAAGAAATTGTGGAGCCCCGAGCAAAGGTATTTGTACCATTGACAGGCATGTGTGATTGGCTGGAAGGCTTGAGGTTGGAATCATGGACAGTGAAGGAGGGTTATTGAGATTACAAAGGGATCTTGATTAAATGGGTGAATAAGCTGAAAAACTGCAGGTGGAATTCAATCTGAATAAATGCGAGGTAATGCATTTGGTAAAACAAGCAAGGGTAGAGCTTATACAATTAATGTTCGGGTCTCAGTTAGTGTTTTAGAGCAGAGGGACCTCCGGGTTCAGGTACATAATTCTTGAAGTTTGCATCACAGAATGGAATAGACGGTGCTTCATATGCTTGACTATTGCTCAATCCATTGAGTGGAGGATTTGGGACGTCATGTTGAGATTGTACAGACACTGGTGACGCCTCTTCTGCAATACACAATCCAGTTCTGGTCGCCGAGTTATAAGGAGAATATTATTAAGCTGCAGGGCATTCAGAAGAGATTTACCAGGATGTTGCTGGGTTTGGAAGGCTTGAGTTCTGAAAAATGGCTGGATAGGCTGAGTCTTTTTTTCACTGAAACCTGGAGAATGAGAGATGACCTTATGGAAGTTTATGAAAAAGATGAGGGATATAGATAGAGTTAATGGCATTTGCCTTTTCCCAGAATGGGGGAGTCTCAAGAAGAGGGGACACATTTTTAAGGCTAGAGGACAGAGATGTTCAAAGCAAAAGGATATAAGAGGCAAATTGTTATGCAGAGGGTGGTTTGTGCGTGGAATGAAATTCCTGAGGAAGGGGTGGATGTAGATACAGTTTCAACGTTTAAAAGACATTTGGATAAGTACATGAATAGGAAAGGTCTGGAGGGATATGGGCCAGCAACAGGCAGCTGGGACGAGTTTATTTTGAGATTATGGTTTGTTTCAACTGAAGAGTCAGTTTCCACGCTGTACGACTGTGACAAGAATATAGTTTTGTTCCATTATTTAAGAAAGGCTGTGATGGAAAGCCATGGAACTAAAGACCAATTAGCCCGATGTCAGTGGTGGGTAAGTTGTGGAAGTGACTCTGCCAGACAGGAGTCACATGCATTTAAAAAGGCAAGGATCGATGAAAGATAGTCAGCACAGCTTTGTGTAGACAAAGTCAGGTTTCACTAACTTGATTGTTGTTAAAGTGGTGACCATGCATTGTCTACACTAACGTCAAAAGGGCCTTTGACAGGATTTAGCATGATATACTGGTTTGTAAGGTTAGATTACATGGGACCAGGGAGGCCTAGCCGTCTGTACACAAAATTGGCTTGACAGTCGGAGACAGGGGTGATGGGAGAGGGTTGTTGTTCGGACTGGAGGCCTGTGACCAGCGGGGTGCTATAATGATTAGGGCTGGGACCACTGATGTGCATCATCTAAATAAACGATTTGGTTGAGAATATAAGAGTCATTGTTTCTAAGTTTGTAGATGATCCAATTACTTTTATAGAGGGCGGCGAATACAGTTACCAAAGGGGATCTTGACCAACTGGGCCAGTAGACCAAGGAATGAAAGGTAGAGTTTAAAATCAGGTGTTTGATCTTGTTAAGACAAACCAGGGAGAATGATCACAGTTAATGGTAGAGCCCTGGGCAGTGTTGTCGAACAGAGAGAGTCCAAGGGGTGCCGTTACACTACTCCTTGGAAGTGGTATCACAGGTGGACAGGGTGGGGAAAGCGGCATTTGGCACACTTACCTTTATGGATCAGAGCATTGAGTATATAAGTTGGAGACCTTTGTAACATTGTCCTCAATATTTCCCTTGGGCAGAGGAGGCTACGGGTTGATCTTATAAAGGTTTATAAAACTATGCGGTTGATGAGGAAGGTGAATAGCCAAGGGTAGGTGAGTCCAAAACTAGAGGCATAAACGTGAGGCAAGAGAGCAAAGAGGGAGCTGAGGGGCAACATTATCCACAGAGGAAGGTGCATAGATGGAAAGGAATGCCAGGGCCACATGGGAGAAACAAGAACAATTACAACATGGAGAAAACATTTGGGCAGGAACATGGAGAGGAGAAGGTTTTAAGGGATATGGGCCAGACGCAGGCAAATGAGTGTCGTTCAGTTTGGGAAACCTGGTCAGCATGGACTAGGCGGACTGAGGTTCTGTTTCCATGCTGCATGACTCTGTATCACGTTACTGGAAGAGGAGACTATCCAGGTAAGGCATGTTGTAGATAGGGAAGGGAGGAGGTTACAGAGATGGGAACTAATGTAGGAGTTACTATTATTGAAGAGATTGGTCCATCAAACATGCCTCAGGCGACTGACTGTGTGGAGTTTGCACATTCTCCCAGTGTCTGCGTGGGTTTCCTCTGGGTGCTCCGGTTTCCTCCCACAGTTCAAAGATGTGCAGGTCAGGTGAATTGGCCATGCTAAATTGACGGTAGTTTTAGGTGAAGGGGTAAGTGTAGGGGTAAGGGTGGGTTGCACTTCGTTGGGTTGGTGTGGACTTGTTGGGCTGAAGGGCCCGTTTCCACACTGTAAATAATCTAACCTAATCTAATGCCATAGATACAGTGTTGGAGAGGGAACACAGAACACAAAGATCTCAGGCAGCATTCCCACCCTCTTGTGGAAGGCCTGCTTTCCCCTCTGTTGTACGAGTGCTCACTAAGACAGCACAGGCCTGGATTGATAACTCTGAATTCCCGATGCTGTCTCAGTGCAACGTAAGTTAAAGTAGGAGCGGTGATTGAGACTGGGGTGTGTGTGATCTGTGCTCCCCCTCCAACAGTGTAACTATGTCATGTCTTGTTTTCCGATCTTTGGAGCCCTCTCATTGCTCTATGCTTTGTGCACTGTGAGTGACCTTACCTCACTGCAGGATTTATTGAAGGCTCCAGATCTCCCTGCCCTTTGTTGCTCTGGCTGACCAAACATTTTCAATGAGACACCCAGCAGCTGGGAAGTCCATTGTGTCAGGAATTTCCCGAGTAACAACTGGAGACAGAGAAATAGACAGAATGGGAAATTAGACTGTCGCAGTGAGGGTTACACATGCAGCATGACCCTGAGTCCCACAGAGATCTGGAAAATCCAAGTCTCCATCCCTGGCATGTGCTGCCTCGTCTCTCTGGAGTGGAGAGTTATGTTGGCTCAGGACCTGGAGTAGCTGCAAAGGCTCTGTGCCTCCGCATTTCAATACCTCAGCAGGGAGACCGTCTGCTCCAGCAGCCTTGTTGTTCTTGAACTGGCATTAAATCCTATTGCAAAATATTTGTTCAGTGTCTCACCCATCAGCAGTGATTCCACACAGACAGCCTCATTGACTTTTCAGCGGCCCTATTCTCTCCCGAGCTAATTCTTTGCTCTTGTTGAATCTTGTCAAAATGCTTCTGAAATTTTAAATATCCCTCTAGCGCTACTAGCTTCCCACAGATTTAACTATTCTGCCATTTATGGTCACACCAAAATATAGAATCCAACAAATTTAAAAATATTCCCTTTTTCTAACATCATGCCTCTCCCATTGTTTCTAAGCGTCCAGTTATCATTTTTTGCCATATCCTTTATAGCACATTCCAGTATGTTCCCGACTTACTGTCAGGCTAACACCGTTTGGTTTCAGACTGACTGCACAAAGGGTTTTGGGAATCCTTGTGGAGCATTCCGTAAAAGGTAGTTTACAGTGTTAGCAGGTAATAGAGAAGGCAGATCAAATGCTGACATTTATTACAGAGGGAATGGAGTCTAAATATAGGGAGGTCCATTTAAAACGATGCAAGGTACAAGTCAGACCACACCTAGATTGCAATGAACAGTATGCGTGCCCTAAGAAAAGATATTCTTGTATTGGAGGCAGGCCACGGAAAGTTCTTTTGGCTGATCCTGGAGATGGCGGGATTTTCCAATGAGAAGAGGTGGAGTAGATTCACCTTGAACCTAATAGGGTTTTGAAGAATGGGAGATAAATTGAATAAAACATCCAGGATTTGGAGGGGCTTTGACAGGTTAGATGTCGTTAAGTTAGAAAATCGAACAGTACAGCAGAGTAATAGGCCCTTCGGCCCACCATGGCTGTGCTGACCATGATGCTATTCTAAATTAATCCCATCTGCCTGCACATGGGCGATATCCCTCTATTCTCTGCCTGTTCATGTTTCTGTCTAAATGCCACTTCAAAACTTTGCTCTTGTTGCCACTTCTCCCACCTCTTGAGCAGCTTCCACCCTCTCGGTAAAGAAACCTGGCCTCATTCATCTCACTTAAAACTTCTCACTCTCAACTTACACCGAGGTTCCCTAGTATTTGAGATTTCAACATTGGAAGAAGGATTCCAACTATCCACACTATCCATGCCTCTCCTAATGCTATATATCTGTACCAGGTCACCCCTCAGCCGCCGATATTCTCGCAAGACAATCCAACTGTGTCTAAACTCCTTACAGTAAACACATCCTCAGCCAGGCAACATTCTGGTAGCCCTCTGTTGCACGTTCCCCAAACCCTCCCCATCCTTCCTGTACTGTGGCGATGAGACCTACACACAACACACCAAACATGGCCGAATTAAGTTTCATTCAGTCACAACATGACATGCAAATGTCTGTACTCAAAACTGTGACCAATGACAGGAAACATGCCATACGCCTCCTTTACAACCACATTCTACTGTGTTGTTATTTTCAGGTAGCTAGGATTTGCATCCAAGGTCGCCTGTTGTATCAATGTTTCCAATGAGTCAATTGGTTTAATTCTCTCTTCCATTTGACTTCATAAATGCATCACTTCACACTTGTCCCGATGAAATTTGATTTGCCATTTCTCTGCCCAGCGTTCCAGCTGATCTACACACTGCTGCAAATTTTAACACTCTTCCTCACTATCCACAATTCCCCGAACAATCCCTAATCATTACATGCCTTTCCAAATATCGTCTGCAAAATTACCACTCAAACTGTTGACCTTTTCATCTTATTCATAGATACAAATTACAAACAGACATCGCAGCACTGACCCTGTGAAACAACATTGGCCACAGACATCCAATCAGAAATTCACTACTGGACATGCCTCTGTCTACTATCACCAAGAAAATATTGTATCCAACTTACCAATGACCATTGATTCCACGGATGTGATTTGATCTTCCGGATTTCCTTTGCTATTTGAAAGTTGTCCATTCAAAATGACTTTATATTTTGATTCCCAGATTAAATTGTCTGTCTCACTAATGCACTGACTGCGTCCTTTCTTCACAACAAAACGGGACCTTGTTTGGTTTTTTTTGCTGATCCTGCCTAAATTCCTACAATCCCTCAATAATCACATTCCTGTCATGATCATTCTGCAGCGACATCTCCACAATAACAGTTCGATCATATCTGTTCCCTTCAGTTAATGCTGTCATTCCATCTGCCTTGTTGCAAATGCATGGCGCGTGTCACCGAGAGAGGGCCTTTGAGGGATGGATAGAGGTCACAAGAGTTGGAGAGATGTTTGGGAGTACAACGATGTTGCCGGGTTAAGCATAGCTGCAGTTGCTAGCGAACGTTCAAGGAGAAAACATTTTATTGTTTGAAGGAAGTTAGAGAGATAAAGTGTCTTTGATTAGATTCCAGAGATAGGGACGTGTATAGAGTTGTGGATTGTTACATGGACTATACTGACCAGAGTGCAGAAACATTCGCATGATTCCAGGATGTGGTACATTTAGCAACAGTTGTGGGACCTGGAGATTATCACAGTGATAGGGAGCATGGTATGGACTGTAAAATATTACAGAGAAAGGGGGGATGGTATGGACTGGAGAATGTGGCAAGCACATGGAAGATGATATAGACTGGAGAATGTTTCAGGGATAGGAAGGAAGTTGTAAACTGAATAAACTTGAAAGGAGAGATGATTTTATGCTCTGGAATGTACTTCAGAGAGAATGAGTGCTGTGCATAGTGCAAATTTCGACAGGGATAGGGAAGCTTGTAGAGACTGGACAAGAGAGTCACAGAGAGACTTGTGGGAGACCAGATTCACTTATGAGCATAGGATGTGCTACAGTGAACAGAGCCTTTTGAAGATATAACCAAGGATACAATGGCCACAAAGCAGTCACACCAATGCATAGGTATATAGGAACTGAAGGAATTGAAGAGATTACACAGACTGGGAGTGTTGTATGCAGTGGAGTAGATTAAACTGATAGGGATGGCTTTAGAGACTCAACAACGTTAGGAAATAATGGGGGTTGCAATGGTGAGAGCAGGTTTCAGCACGTCGGAAGATATAGACCTGAAGGAGATTTCACAGATAGCGATGGCTTTCGGGTCTGGTGGGGGCTGCAAAGTAAAGGGGATTGTAAAGACTGGAGGTATTTACATAGAGAGGGAGAGTATTAGTGATTGGCAGAACTCACAAAAACGGGTCTGCAGGACACGACAGAAATCAAAAGAGTTGTATTAACTTGATGGTGTACAGAGGCAGGAAAGCTTGTGGGGGGTTGGAGCAGCTCACCATGATAAGGAGGGGCATGGAGACTGGAGATGTTGCAGAAAGATTAATATGTTTAATGCTTTAGAACTCCACATAAGTCTGTCCTGATTCCTTCTTTATGATTCTGAACTGCTGTCGATATGCTTCTGGTACTAATCCGTAAGCACATAAAATAGCCTGTTTGATATGTGTATAATCTTTTGACCACTCATGAGACACCGCTGCAAATACCTCACTGGCTCTGCCTAATAGCTTAGACTGAACTAGTGTTACCCACAAGACCTCAGGCTACTCCATCTGTTTCTCCAATTTTTCAAAAGAAATACTGAGGTACTTGAAAGTAGAGTCACAGGTAGATAGGATAGCAAAGAAGGCACTTGGTATGCATTCCTTTATTGGTCAGAGTATTGACCACAGGAGTTGGGAGGTCATGTTGCAGCTCTACAGGACATTGTTAGGTTACTTTTGGAATACCGTGTACAATTCTGGTCTCCTTCCTTTCGGAAGGATATTGTGAAACTTGAATGGGTTCAGAAAAGATTTAAAAGGATTTTTCCATGGGTGCAGGATTTGAGCTACAGGGAGAGGCTGAACGGCGTGGGGCTGCTTTACCTGGAGCATCAGAGGTTGTGGGGTGACCTTATGGAGGTTTATAAAATCATGAGGGGCATGGATAGGATAAATAGGCAAAGTATTTTCGCTGGGGTCGGGTGTCCAGAACTAGAGGACATAGGTTTAGGGTGAGAGGGGAAAGATATAAAATAGACCTAAGGAGCAACTTTTTCACACAGGGGGTGGTACTTGTTTGGAATGAGCTGCCTGAAGAAGTGGTGTAGGCTAGTACAATTGCAACAGTTAAAAGGCATCTGGATGGGTACATGAATAGGAGGAGTTTAGAGGGAGATGGGCCAGGTGCTGATTGGTGCGACTGAATTGTCAAGGACGAGTTGGACCGAAGGGCCTGTTTCCATGCTGTACATCTCTATGATTCTTTGGCTTTAATTGCCAAATTTTCAAATCACTGCAGGCAGTTAGAGACTGAGATAGAATTGTAAGGTCTTTTGGAGATTCCACAATTCGGGCGGATTGCAGGGACTTGCTGATGTTGTACATGGAAGTAGAGTTATAGGAACTGAAGCTGGGAACAGAGATAGACAGACGCGCAGGGGATTACAGAGATATGGTGGCCAGTGGTCTCTCATGGAAGTTCCATGTTGAAGGATGGTTTTTGGAATTGTTGGACTTTAGAAAGTTAGGTAGATTTGGAGGGGCTTGAGGGGTTTACAGATGCATGGAGAAATGTAGTAACTGGAGTATACAGAGATGGTGAGGGCTGGAGGAGATGCAATAATTTGGCTGGATTGTAGAAGCTGGAGGGGTTCTCACAGACAAGGAGGATTGTAGGAATGTGGGGAGTTTACGGATATAGAGGGTTGAAGAATTCTCAGTAATTAGTGGTTTGGGGCACTGTCCAGACTGGGGGAGGCTTCAGAATGATGGAGGGACAGAGCAAAAGGAAGTGGTCGCAAAAATTATAGAACATAAAACATGTCACTTCGGTGCTGTGCACTGAGGGTCATCAGAAGGACAGTCTTCCTCATTAAAATGGACAGACCCTTGGGGAATGGACAGGTGGATGCTGAAAAGATGCTTCCTTCTCCTTATGGGAGAGAGGCAGACAACGAGACTCTGTTTGACAAAGATGGAGAAGAGGGAGTTGTCTTTTTCTCCCAATGGCCCAAACCTACTTCAGGTTTGTTCCCACACAGCTCAAAGGAAAGCAATGCGATAACAAAGAGCAAGGTTGTTTGGGACTGCAGGAGAAATGAGACGAAGGACAGGTTGGAAGGGCTGGAGGGAGTGAGAGAGAAGGGAGATGTTCAACAGCAAGAAGGGTTTATAGGGAGTGGACATTGTCAGGACTGGAGAACATGTCACGGAGGGTGATAACGATATGGCACAAGGTCAAACACAGCACGAGGATCCCAAGCTCCGTACCTGTCAAGCTCCACATGCAAGCAGCATGAGGTTTCCCAGTTCCTGGTGCTCAGAGCCCAGTGAACGCACCCCTGAACCAGTCGGTGAAGTATTTACAGTTGTACATTTCCAGAAACATTGTGTCCTAGTCGACATACACTGGTAAATTCACATTCTACCAGGCAAAGACCAACTGCACTCAGATTCCCTGGTGATACAATCCTCTGAGTGATAGTCTGCAGAGAACAATAGAATCCACGAAGCCCCATTGCATGGGTGAGGGTCAATGACAAATGTTTCATTCTTTCAAAACTGACAGCTCCTCAATTCCTGCATCTCACAAAACCGCCATCTAAAAATATTGAAATAAAGAACATTCCAAATGAAGGCTTTGATGAGGTGAGCTCTGGTCAGTAACATAGACCTGGATGTTACGGAGAGTGTTTTCTACCTGAGCACCACCAGGTCAGTAACAGGCACACAGACAGAACGGGCAAATACATTCACATCGGAATTCACATCTCACAGCCTGGCAATTTGAATCTGTGCACAGCCATTCCGGTAAAGATCTCTAGAAACAGGACATCAGAACCAGGAGACTGGAGGTTTGCTATCGTGTCGCTACTATTTAAGGAAGGCAGTAAAGAAAATCCAGGAAACTATAGATTGCTGAGCTTGACATCGATGTGCAAGTTGTTGGAGGGAATCGTAAGGGGCAGGATGTACATGTATTTGGAAAGGCAAGGACTGATTAGGGATAGTCAACATTGCTTTGTAAGTGGGAAATAATGTCTCTCAAACGTGATTGAGATTTTTGAAGAAGTAACATAGAGGATTGATGAGAGCAGAGCGGTGGATGTGATCTATATGGACTTCAGTGAGGTGTTCAACAAGGTTCACCATGGGAGACTGGTTAGCAAGGTTAGATCTCACGGAACACAGGGAGAACTAGCCAATTGGCACAGAACTGGCTCAAAGGTAGATGACCGAGGCCGGTGGGGAAAGGTTGGTTTTCATACTGGAGGCCTGTGACCAGTGGAGTGACAGAAGGAACGGTGCTGGGTCCAATACTTAGCATTGTTTACATAAATGATTTGGATGTGAGCATAAGAAGTATCGTTTGTAAGTGTTCAGTTGACAAAAAAAATTAGAGGTGTAGTGGTCAGTGAAAGAGGTTACATCCGATTACAATGGGATCTTGATCAAATGGGCAAATGGATTGAGAAGTGGCAGATGGAGATTAATTCAGATCTCTGCGAGGTGCTGCATTTTGCAAACGTAAATCTTTTCTGGACTTACACACTTAGTAGTAAGCTCTGACGAAGTGTTGTTGAACATAGAGATATTGGAGTGCAGGTTCATAGCTCCTTGAACGTAGATTCGGAGGTAGGTAGGATAGTGAAGAAGGCATTTGGTATGATTTCTTTTATTGGTCAGAGTATTGAGCACAGGAGTTGGGAGATCATGTTGTGGCTGTACAGGACATTGGTTAGGTCACTTTTGGAATATTGTGGGCAATTCTGGTCACCATCCTATCGGAAGGATGTCGTGAAACTTGAAAGGGTTCAGAAACCTTTTACAAGGATGTTGCCAGGATTGGAGGGTTTGAGCTATAGAGAGAGAGGCTGAACAGGCTGGGGCTGTTTTTCCGAGAGCGTTGAAGGCTGAGGGGTGACCTTACACAGGTTTATAAAATCATGAGGGGCATGGAGAGGGTAGAGAGACAAAGTCTTTACCCTTGGGTGTGGGGGTCCAGAACTGGAGGGCATAGGTTTCTGGTGAGAGCGGAAAGATATAAAAGAGACTTAAGGGCAATTTTTGTTCATACAGAGGGTGGTACGTGTATGGAATGAGCTGCCAGAGGAAGTGGTGGAGGTTGATACAAAGACATCCGGATAGGTATAGGAATAGGAAGGGTTTGCAAGAATATGTACCAGATGCTGGTAGATGGGACGAGATTGGGTTGGGATATCTGGTTGGCTTGGACGGGTTGGACCGAAGGGTCTGTTTCCGTGCTGTACATCTCTTTGACTCAAAGAGGGGCTGAATGGTTCAATCAGAAATGATCTGTGGTTCAAATCATAATAACCTTCAGGTTCCACAACCCATTCTTGGTTCCATCTTGCCGGCTCTATGAATCCCGCTCCCTCTATACTCCGACAGGACCAACGTCTTTTCCTATATTAGTACCATCCTCCAGGTTCTGCAGCCCCTCCTACCTCTGTAACATGGCCCGGGTTCTACAACTCTTCCTTCCTCTGCAATGTTCCCCAGAAGGGCACTGGAGGCTGGTGGCATTTACAGAGTTAGGGAGGGATATCGGGACTGGAGGATTTTGCAGACATTAGGAATATAGGGACTTGAGGAGGTTTCACAGTTTAAGAGTGTTGTAGGGATTGGAGAAAGTTACAAAGATAGGGATGGTTTCAGATTGGAGGATTCTGTAGAAAATAATACTTTACATGGTTAAAGGCAGGATACTTAGTAGTGTGCACAAACAGAGGGTTCCTGTGTCCCTGAAGTTACTACTCACGTTGAGAGGGTGTTAAGAAGGCGTATGCTGTGTTGGCTTTCATTAGCGGGGGTTTGAGTATAAGAGATCCAGGTTTTTCTGCAGTTCTTTAGAGCCCCAGTTACACCACACTTGGAATACTGTGAACATTTCTGTTCACCTCATTATAGGAAGGATGTGGAAGCTTTAAAGACAGTGCAGAGGATACTTAACAAGATGCTGCCTGGACTGGAGGGCATGTCCATTGAAGTTAGTTTGTGGAAGTTCAGGCTTTTCTGATCGAAGTGAAGAAGGAAGAATGGTAACAAGATAGAGGTGTACAAGGTAATGAGAGGCATCGATTGCGTGGATAACCAGAGACAACTTCCCAAGGCAAAATGGCTATTAAAAGGGGACATATTCTTTAGGTAATTGGCAGAAGATTTAGCTTAGATGTCAGATGTAAGTTATTTCACAGAGTGTGGTGGGTGTGTGGAATGGACTGCCAGCCGTGGTAGTAGATTCAGACACATGACGGACTTCTAAGCAACTCTTGCATAAGCACAGCGATTAGAGCAAAATGTAGGGTATGTAGGTTAGTTTAGTCTAAAGAGTAGGATAAAGGTTAGCACAATATCTAGGGCTGAAGGGCTTGTACTGAGCGGTCCTATTCTATGTTCTAAATAGCGAGGGTTATGATGGCAGGAAGAGGTTTCGGGAAGCTGGAGAGGATGGTGTCTGAATGAAGAAACACAAAGAGGAGGCGATGCGAAGGTCGTATGAAGTAATAGAGACAGAGGGTTGTGGGGACTGTTGGTGGTTTCACAGGGAGGGAGGTGCATAGAAATACAGGAGGTTCCAGAAATGTGGAGAGCTGTAGGGCCTACAGGGGCTTCATGGAGCTGGGGAGGTTGGGAGGAATGGGGCAGTTTACAGGGATAAGGATGTTGGTAGGATGGGGTGTTTTACACAGACAGGAATGTTTCAGGTGAATGGAGCTGAGTACAGTGATAAATTGGGTTGCACAGATTGGAAAAACAAATAGACATATGGAGGGTAGTCGTGACTGAAGATGTGTATGGATACAGGAAGGCTTAGCTTCTGCAGGTTATTTAGACATGGAGGGTGTGGAATCATTCAGATTTTCCAGTGATAAAAACAGCAATTTTGGTTGGAGACAGTTTCACAGAGTAGGGAGCGTTAGTAACCTCCTCCAGTTTGTTCAGAGTGGGAAGTGTTGTAGGGGAGGGTGATGTTTACACATGGAAGAGCTGGAGAAGATTGTGGAAATGAGCAGATGGATGGAGACACTGGAGGAGCTTACATTGACAGGGTGGGTGCTGGCAATGAAAAGCTATCGCATAGAGAGTTGGTTTTGCAGGAACTGGATCGGAAGAGTCACAGGCATTGGAATTTCTTCTGCAGATTGGGAGTGTAACAGGAACTGATTGCAGGGTCTCAACAGAATGATCGTGTCTTTAAGAATAGAAGAGTTTATGTAGATCCGGAAATCTTAAACCCAATGCATGCAGTCTTCATTTCAAGATCAGAGCCTTATTATTCCTCATCAGCCAAGGATCCCTAACCCTGCCAGCTTTTCCCATTACCCCAATGGGGCATACTGGCCCGGGATTCTTGAAAAGCCTCCCATTTGCCAATTGTTCCTTTTCCTTCAAACAGACTCACCAAATCGATTGGAATCATAATGTGGAGGTGCCGGTGTCGGACTGGGGGTGTACTAAGTTAAAAGTCACCCGACATTCGGTTCAAGTCCAACTGGTTTATTTGAAAGCACTAGCTTTCCGTGCACTGCTTGTTCATCAGGTGGTTGTGGGGCACAATCCTAATGCATAGCATTTATAGCAACAGGATGGGAGTAACATGGAATATAATAGCAAACAAATTTAGTTTAAGCCTTTCATCTGTTACACTGATCACCAGCGCTTCCAAAGCGAGTTGGACTACAACCGGCTGTTATGCAATTTTAAATTCACAGCATTGATGCTGGCCAGCTCCTGCCTAATGGCCCCAAGCCTGGCCCTGTTCCAGTCTTCCTCTTCAATTGAGGACCTCTCCTATCTTTTTCCATAACTATGTTAAAACGAAGACAACTGTGGGCACTGAACTCAAAGTGCTCTCCGAATGAAACTTCAGTCACTTGCCCAACCTTGTTTTCTGAGGGAAGGCCTCGTGTTGCACCTGCCTGGGTAGAGTAGGGCCCTCTGCATATTGATTTAGAAAACTTTCTTGGACACATTTTTAAAATTTCTCTCCTTCCAGGTCTTTTATACTCTGCCTGGTCCAGTCAATACAGGGAAAATTAAAATCTCCAGCCAATACTTCTCTATTATCTCTTTAGTTATCTGCAATCTCTCTACACAGCTGCTCCTCTGGTATCTGTTGGGTCTACAACAGTCTACAATACAGTCCCAACAAAGTGACCCCCCCGCCTCTTCTTTCTAACTTCTAATCATGTGACCTCATTTGATGACAACTTAAGAACATCCTCTCTGAACACTGTGGCTATGTCTTCCCTTATCAAGAGGACAAGTCTCTCCCTTCACCCCCTCACATACTTATCCTTTTTTCACTCCCATAGTTTCTTTATCCTGGAACACTGAGCTGCCAGTCCTGCCCTTCTCTCAGCCATGTTTCTGTTATGGCTATAATATCCCAGTCCCCAGAGCTAATCCATGCTCTGAGCCCATCTGCCTTACCAGTCAGGCCTCGTGCGTTGAAATTAATGCCCTTTCAACCAGAAGTATTTTCCCTGCCTTTACTGTGTCCCTTGGTATCCTGAATAGTTAACTCAGCTCTCGATGGCTGATGTATTTTTCCCTGACAGGTCGATGGTCCCTCACTTATTCAGTGTACCTACCCCCTTCCAAACTAGTTTACACCCTCCCGGATAACGTGAACGAATCACCCCACAAGGATGCTGGTGCCCTCTGCTTCAAGTCCAACCTGTCACCTCTACCCCAGAAGAGGTCCCAATAATCCAAGAACTGACAAGCCTGCCCACCTTAGGAGCTCCTCAATCACATATCCGTCTGGCCTATCTTTTTATTTCTATCCTCACTGGCACACAGTAGGGGGGGTAATCGGGGGATCCCTTCTCCTGAGGTCTTGCTTTTTAACTTCTTACCAAACTGAGTTGTGTTCTTCCGGGTGCTCCGGTTTCCTCTCACAATCCAAAGATGTACAGGTTAGGCGAATTGGCCATGCAAATTGCCCATAGTGTCAGGCGTGTTGGTCAAGGGTAAATATAGGGGAGGGGAATGCGTCTGGGTGAGTTACTCTTTGGTGGGTCGGTGTGAACTTGTTGGGCCAAAGTGCCTGTTTCTATAATGTAGCGAATCTAATCCATTCAAACTACCTGTGCACATTTCACAAGACCCCATCCCTTTGTTTAACTATGGCATGTGTGCCAATTGTACAATGACCTCTGGCTGTTCATGCTCCCCCTTCAAAATGTTCTGCAACTGCTCAGAGATATTCTTGACCCTGGTACCCGGGAGGGAGCAGACCATCCTGAGGTCGCTTCCGCAGCCACACAGTCTCCTGCTTGTCCCTCTAACAACAGAGTCACCTATTAGTATCAATAGTATCAGTACCTCCTATCAGTATCATTAGACAGAGACTGAGGAACTACCTGCAGTTGGATCTATATTCGGAAAGTGGGAGTATTTTAAAGTGAGGCCACATGTCCAGCAAACACTGATTCAGCGATATTGTGAGTTTCATGAAGGAAGTACAATGCAATAAAAACAGGTGAAGCTCTTCAAAATTTCATCCAGTGAAAGGGGATTGTGGAAAATGAAAGGCAAACAATAGACAAGAAATATATTTAGCAGATATGATTGAGGAAAAGCCACAAGGTATTTTATCAGCTTGTTAGAGGAAGTGGATTACTGGGGAAAGAGTGTGGCCTGTTAGAATCCAAAAGGGACAATCTGTACATGGAGCCAGAGGAAGTAGGTGAGCTCTTCAATGAATATTTTCCATCTGTATTCACACAGGAGAAAGACTTTGTAGCCGGGGATTTAAGTGGAATGGTCTGGTCACAGACCATGATAAGATCAATAAGGAGGAGGTATAAAATGTTTTCACAGGCATAAAAGGTGGAGAAATCCCCACTGCCCAATGAAATGTGTCTCAGGCTGCTGTGGAAGGTAAGGGAGCAGATTGCTGGGGACCTGGCAGAGAAATGTAATACTTTGCTGGCCACAGGTGAAATTCAAGAAGGGCAGCAGGGATAGGCCAGGTATTTAGAGTGTATAGCCCAACATCAGTGCGAGGGAAATTATTGGAAACAATTGTGAGGGTCAATTTGAATCAATAATTGGAAAGGTAGGGACCGATTAGGGATATTCAGTATGGATTTGGTAGGAGAAGATCCTGTCTGATGAATTCAGCTAATTTTTCTTTGAAATTACAATTAAACATATTGATCAGTGCAGTGCAGATGATGTGGGTTCCATGGAGTTCATTAAGGTCTTTGACAAGGTCCCACATGGAGGGCTCTTCCTCATAGGAAGAGACCATGGGATCCAAAGCATCTTGGAAATTGGATCCAAAATTGGTGGAGGATTGGTTTTGTGATTGAAAGCCTTTGCCCAGTGGGTGTACCACAGGGATCTGTGCAGCAGCTGTTGCTGTTTATTATGTACATTAATGAGTTGGATGTGAAAGCAGAAGGTATCATTAGTAGTTTTGCAGATGACATGAAAGGTGAGGGTGTTGTCCACAGTGAAGGGGATGGTCTCAGGCTACAGTCTGAAGGTTGAGGCTGGGACAGAATTTCAAGAGAGTCATTTCAATTGACAAGGCAGGCAAGAGCACAGCAGGCGATGAGGGAAAACTGATGTATTAAGCTGCATTTACTTTGATATAAAATGTCTGACAGGAAAGGCAGATGAATGTACGGCATGGATAGGAACATGGGACTGGGATATCACAGGAATTACAGAGGTACAGCTGAGGGAAGGATAGGCCAAGCAACTTAATGTTCTGGGGTACAGATGCTACAGGAAGAATAGAAGGAGAGGCATTGGAGGAGGAGGAAGAGGAGCGGATGTTTTGATCAGTGAAAACATCACTGCAGAATTTAGAGAGGATATTCCTGCCGATCGCACAGTGAAGCAGTAATAGTGCAAATGAGAAATGAGAATGTGTCGTCAGTTTGATATGACGGTACTACAGGGCCTCAGCAGTCAGCAGGAATTTGAGCAACAGATATGTGGGAGATGTTAGATATTTGGTCCACAAGACGTGACATAGGTACAGAGTTGGAGGGACAGCACAGTACAGAAAGTTCCCAGTCAGCATTACATCCCACTCATAGGAAGCCTGCTTTCCCCTCTGTTGTACTGATGCTCGCTAAGACAGCACAGGCCTGGATTGATAACTGTGACACCCTCGGTGCCGACTTGGTACATCAAAACTTACAGTCGGGGTAGTGACTGAGCCTGGGTATGTCTGTACTGTGCTCCCCCTCCGGCACTATATCCATGTCATGTCTTGTTCGCCGATGCTTGGAGCCCTCTCATTGCTCTCTGCTCTGTGCACTGTGAGTGACCTTACCTCACTGCAGGATTTATTAAAGGCTCCAGATCTCCCTTCCCTTTGTCTCTCTGGCTGACCGACCATCTTCAATGTTGTGATGGACGATACACCCAGCAGTTGGGAAGTCTATTGAGTCAGGAAAACTACAGGAGACAGAGAGATAGACAGAATGGGAAATTAGACTGATGCAGTCAGGGTTACATGTGGAGAATGGTACTGAGTTCCACAGCGATCTGGAAAATCCCAGTCTCCATCTATGGCTAGTGCTGCTGCGTTACTCTCGAGTGGAGAATTGTGTTGGCTCAGGATCTGCAGTAGATGCAAAAGTGACAGGCGCTGACAGAGGCAGCAATTAGACCCTCACAGTGAATGATACCACATGGAGAGAGACTGAGTGACAGCACTAGAGTGCAGGAAGATGGCAGGATCGCACAATTGTGTCGGACGAACGGGTTTTGCTTCATGATGCACTGGTATAACTGGTCAGGAATGAGCAACCAGTGAGCAGGCGAAGTGATGGCCGAGTGATATTATTGCTAGAGCATGTATACCAAACCTCAGCTAATGTTCAGGGGAGGCAGGTGTGAATACCACCATTTGAAATGGTGGAATTTTAAAAGAATATACTTTTTTAAAAATTGGAATTAACAATCCATAAGTAAGTATTGATAACAATCCAAACACTTGACCTTCAGAGAAAGACAACAGATCACTCTCATGTGGTCTGCACGACATACCCACAGCCAAGTGTTTGCCTCTCAATTGCCCTGTGAAATGGGCGCGTCAGCTGCTTAGCTCAAAAGCAGCAATGGATGGGGAATAAAGGCTAATCAGCCAGAGACACCCACATCCCATACCTGACTTTTAAAAAAATCCATTCAGATTGTTCAACTGGAACCGTGCTGGGACCAGTGTGCTGGTCAATCACATCGGCAGGTTTATGGACAGGGCTTGAAATGACAGAGGGGATGCTGGGACAGGGTTCAGGTGAAAGGATCTTTCCAAATCCAAAGAGAAAAGGTGAAGCATCAGAGCAGCGTGGGAATGTGACTGAAGACAACAGAAAGGAACAGATGGGACAAAGTTTAACTAAAACTGTACATCAGCAAATCGATTTGTGACAGGACATTGTGGGAAAGAGTAAATTATGTTTTATTTTAATGGACAAAGTCTCTGCATCAAGGTAGATAAAAGAGAAAAAGAGATTTATACACCAGACAGATGTGGTTACAGGGCGAACAAAAGTTGGAACATAAATATTCAATGGTTCACAACCTTGTGCAAACTGAGGCAAAATGGACGACGCTAACAATAATGGGTAAGAGAGGCATTACAGCGAAAGCATTTGGCCTCAGATCATGAAGTAGCGTCAGTCTAAATGTAAATTCTGGCTATTACCTGCCAGGGCCACAAGCAGCAGCACAGTTTTATACCACCGAACAGTATTTCATTGCCCATCACTGGAATAAGCTGGAATTCAATGGAATTTTTAATAAAGGCACTGTGAAAATTTAGTGAAACGTCAATATTTGCATAATCTGGAACAGTCACACTGACAAGAGCGATATTGGAAGAGGAGTTCGGAGATTTTTTTTCAGCGTTTCTTTGAATAACACATTGTGTAACTGGCTAGGGACATAACTATCCCGGAGCGACCATTGTGTGATGAAACTTCGTGAATGAGTAATGTAACCTGGAGAGATCCTCCAGGAAATTGTTATAAAGTGCAGTTTAAAGAAATATAAAGTTTTAAAGTGAATCAGAGAAAGGACATTCTACAACTAGAACAAAACGTCGATTCTCCTGTTTTTTGGATGCTGTGCTTTTCCAGCAACACATTTTGAGCTCTGATCTCCAGCATTTGCAGTCCTCACTTTTTCCTAGAAACAAAAATAGCCAATTACATGAGTTGGAGAGGAGAACTGACCAAGTTAAACAGGCTAAACAGACTAAAACATGTGTCTGTAAATGAACAGTGGAAAACATTTGAAGGAACAGTGTAAAAAACTCACCAAAAGGACATTACCCTGAAACAGACAAAACCTCAGCAAGAAATCCCAACCGGTCACTCACTCAGGACAAAATGGATCATATTAGATTATGAGGCTGAGAAGATCACCACAAAATCCAGAAATGAGAGAGTGTTTTAGGAGTAAGTTTTGAAGGGATTGCAAAGTGTCTGGTAGCAGGGGGAGGGCAGTGGGAAGGGGAATCATTGTCAGGGTTTATTGACAGATTAGGAACAGGGAGGGGTGAAGGTGCTGGAGGTGGTGAGAGTGTTACAGAGAGTGGTCAGGACCTGAATGGTGTTCCAAAGCCAGTACGGATTGCTGCAGTTGTGGGGTGTGTCAGTGGTAAGGAGGGACATATGTATTTTTATTTATTCTTTCATGGGATGTAGGTGTCACTGCCTGAACCAGCATTCTTTGACCCCATGCTAATTACACAGAGATTGCTGGGGCCCTGGTGGATATATTTAATACTTTGCTGGCAACGGGTGAAGTGCTGAATGACTGGAGGATAGCGAATGTGGTTCCTTTGTTCAAGAACGGCAGCAGGGATAGGCGAGGTAATTACAGAGCAGATAGTCTGACAGCAGGGTGAGGGACATTATTGGAAACAATTGTGAGGATGAATCAACACTTGCAAAGGTAAGGATCAACTCGGTTTAGTCATCACGGATTTGGCAGAAGGGAGATACTGTCTGAGGAATTCAGTTCAGCTTTTTAAAATGGTGCTTAAGTATATTGATGAGGGCTGTGCAGATGATGTGGTTTACATGGACTGGAATAAGTCCTTAAACAAGTTCCAACATGGAAGGCTGGTCCAAAAGGACTGGGTTCCAAGGCAAGTTGGCAAATTGGATGCAAAATTGGTGGATAGAATTATTTCACCAGTGGATGTACCACAGAGATCTGTGCAGGAACCATTGCTGGTTATTCTGTCAAATAGTAACTTTGAAGTGAAAGCAGAAGGTATCAACAGAAGGTTTGCAGATGATATGAAAGGAAAGCGTGTTGTACACAGTGAGGAAGTTGGTCTCCATCTGCAGTCTGATGTCGATCGGATGATAATCTAAGCAGAGTTTAGTTCTGATTGAAGTGAGGTAATACTCTGTGGGAGGTACGATAAGCGAAGGACAGACATAATAAACGGTAGGTCCTTGCGGAGTACTGAGGAATACAGGGACCATGGTGGACAGGTCCATAGATCCCTGAAGGTGTCAGCACAGGGAGACAGGGTGGGAAAGGCATCTCAACTGGGAGCGGAAGAGGGACCCATATCCTGGTGGGGTGAATTGCTAGACCTGCTTGAGAGGATATAATTTAATCTGGAAGGTTGTTGGACCTTAAACAGTCGTAAGGCCAGAAAGAAGATTGAGGCTGGTATACAAGTTAAAGACAGTGATTTCAAAAGACAAGACAGGCAAGAACATAGAAGGGAATGGGGAAAACTGTTTATTAAACTACATGTATTTCAATGCAAGGAGCCTGACAGCTAAGGAAGATGAACTCAGGGCATGGATTGGAACATGGGACTGGGAGATTATAGTTATCACAAAAACACAACTGAGGGAGGGGCAGGGCCGGCAGCTCATTGTTTCAAGGTGGAGATGCTGCAGGAAGCATCGAAGGGGAGGCAAGAGAGGACGTGTGGTGGTGGGTTTTGATTGCATGAATCATCACAGCAGTACTTAGAGAGGATATTGCTGTTGGATCGCCCAATGAAGCTATGTTAGTGGAACAGAGAAATAAGAATGGGTCATCACTTTGATACGATCGGACGGACTGCTGACGTCTAAAATCAGTGGGAGACGGAGGAAGAAATATCTTAGGGGATCTTATATATCAATCATAATAACAGGGCTCTAATTGTAGGGGTTTTTGAACTTTCCAAACCTAGACTAGGAGTGTCAGTGTTCAGTGTTTGAGGGAGGAATTTGGTAATTGTGTTCCAGAAAACTCCCAATCCATATGTAAATGGCCTGAAAAGAGAAAGGGGCAAAACCTGACCTCCCCTTGGGAAACAAGTTAGGAAAAGGGACTGAGGTGTGAGTGGAAAAACATTTTTCCAAAGTGACTACAGTTCTATTAGTTTCAAAATGGCGATGGAAAAGGACAGGCCTGGTCTACAAGTTCAAGTTATAAAATGAGGCCAGACCAATCTTGATAGTATTAACCAGGAACTTTCAAAAAGTGATTGCAGAGTCTACTTACAGGGAACGGGAAGTCTGGCAATTGAGAATATTTTAAAAGTGAGATAAATTGAATTATCACCACCAGCATGTTCCTGTTTGTGTGCAGCTCAATGCTGACAGCACTTGGAAACACTGGCTGTCTACTGAGAGTCTGGTCAAGGAAAAGGAGGCACATGTCAGGTATAGCCAGCTGGATCAAGGGAATCCCTGAGGATCACAGGGGCCGTACGAATACACTTTAGGTAGAAATCAGGAATGTACAAAGGGTACAAGAAATAGCCTCAGCAGAGAAGCATAAGGAGAATCCAAAAGTGATTGTATGAATACATTAAGAGTAAAAGAGTAACTCGAGACAAAATAGGGGCCATTAAAGATCAATGAGGCAACTGATATGTGGAAATGCAGGATAGTTACGAAGACCCTAAACAAATTTTTCACTCCAGAACTTACTGTGGACAAAGACTGGGGAACTCAGGGAACAAGAATAATACGTTAGACCATGATTGGATTTTCCTGCAATTCCAGTCTCCCCGCTATAGAATGACGTTGTGAAACTAGAAAGTGCTCAGAAAAGATTGACAAGATGTTGCCAGGGTTGTTGCTGAATAAGCTGGGGTTATTTTCCCTGGAGCATCGGAGACTGAGGGGTGACTTGACAGACGTTTATATAAACATGAGGGGTATGGATAGGGTAAACATTCAAGGTCTTTTCCCAGGGATTGGGGAGTCCAAACCTGGAGGGCATAAGTTTAAGTTTAGAGGGAAACGATTTAAAAGGTCCCAAAAGGATTGCATTTTCATGCATAAGGTGATGCGTGTATGAAATGAACTGAGAAAGAAAGTAACAGATACTGATACTATGACAACATTTCAAAGATATCTGGACGGGAATATGAATTGTAATGGTTTAGTGGTACATGGGCCAAATGCTGGTAAATGGGATGGATTTATTTAGATCTTCTGGACAGTATGGATGAGTTGGACCGAACGGTCCGTTTCCATGCTGCACATCTCTATGACTTGAAAAGAGTGCATTTTATAGAAGAGGTGGTGCTGGAGGTTTTAAAACACAAAAATATGGAAAGCCCTAGGACCTCATTAAGTTTAAAACAGGACATTGTGGGATGCTAGGGAAGAAATCGTGGAGCAGGGCAAAAGTGAGGACTGCAGATGCTAGAAACCAGAGTTTTGATCAGGGTTGTATTGGAAAAGCACAGGTCAGGCAATATCCGAGGAGCAGGAAAATCGACATTTCAGGCACATACCCTTCAACAGGAATAGAGGCAGGGAGCATCCAGGGTGGAGAGATAAATGGAGGGGATGCGGCTGGGGAGAAGGTAGCAAAGAGTACAATAGGTAAATGGGGGATGGAGGTGACAGTTCAGAGGGAAGGGTGGAGCGGATAGGTGGGAAAGGAGATTAGCAGGTAGTATAGGTCATAAGGACAGTACTGATCTGGAAGGGTGGAAATGGGTAAGATGGGGGAAGGAAAATGAGGAAACTGAAGTCCACATTGATGCCGTGGGGTTGAAGTGTTCCAAGGCGGAAGGTGAGGCGTTCTTCCTCCAAGCGTTGGTTGGTGAGGGACTGGGGGAGGAGGCGGCCCAGGACCTGCATGTCCTCAGCAGATTTGGACGGGGTGTTGAAACGTTGGGCCACAGGGTGGTGTAGTTGATTGGTGTGGGTGTCCCTGAAGTGCTCTGCGAGGTGGCACGGTGGCACAGTGGTTAGCACTGCTGCCTCACAGCGCCAGAGACCTGGGTTCAATTCCTGCCTCAGGCGACTGACTGTGTGGAGTTTGCACGTTCTCCCCGTGTCTGCGTGGGTTTCCTCCGGGTGCTCCGGTTTCCTCCCACAGTCCAAAGATGTGCAGGTCAGGTGAATTGGCCATCCTAAATTGCCCATAGTGTAGGTAAGGGGTAGATGTAGGGGTATGGGTGGGTTGCGCTTCGGCGGGGCGGTGTGGACTTGTTGGGCCGAAGGGCCTGTTTCCACACTGTAATGAAATCTAATCTAATCTAATCTATACAGTCTCTCCAATGTAGAGGAGACTGCATCGGGAGCAACTGATACCATAATTGACAATAGTGGATGTGAAACTTTGATGGATGCGGAAGGCTTCTTTGGGGCCTTGGATGGAGGTGAAGGACGATGTGTTGGCACAGCGTGGCAGGGAAGGGTGCCAAAATGGGAGGGTGGTTTGTTGGGGAGGCGGGTGTGGACCTGACCAGGTAGTCATGAAGGGAACAGTCTTTGTGGAAAGCAGAAAGGGATGGGGAAGGAAATATATCTCTGGTGGTGGGGTCCATTTGGAGGTGGCAAAAATATCGGCGGATGATCCGGTTTCTGTGAAGGTTGGTAGGGTGGAAGGTGAGCACCAGGGGCGTTCTGTCCTTGTTACTGTTGGAGGTATGGGGTCTGAGGGCGGAGATGTGGGTTGTGGACAAGGTGCGTTGGAGGGCGTCTTTAACCATGTGGGAAGGGAAAATGCGGTCTCTAAAGAAGGAGGCCATCTGGTGTATTCTGTGGTGGAACTGGTCCTCCTGGGAGCAGATACGGTGGAGGCAGAGGAATTGGGAATACGGGATGGCATTTTTACAGAGGTAGGGTGGGTAGAGGTGTAATCGAGGTAGCTGTGGGAGTCAGTGGGTTTGTAAAATATGTCGGTGTCAAGTCGGTCGTCATTAATGGAGATAGACAGGTCCAGGAAGGGGAGGGAGGTGTCAGAGATGATCCAGGTGAATTTAAGGTCAGGGTGGAATGTGTTGGTGAAGTTGATGAATTGCTCAACCTCCTCGCGGGAGCATGAGATGGCGCCGATGCAGTCATCAATGTAGCAGAGGAAGAGGTGGGGCGTGGTGCCGGTATACCTACGGAAGATGGACTGTTCTATGTAGTTAACAAAGAGACAGGCATAGCTGGGGCCCATACTGGTGCCCATGGCTACCCCTTTGGTCTGGAATTGTGGAGCCCCGAGCAAAGGTATTTGTATCATTGACAGCCATGTGTGATGGGCTGGAAGGCTGGAGGGTGGCATAGTGGAGAGTGAAGGAGGTTTACTTAGATTACAAAGGGCCCTTGGTGATATGGGTGAATGGGCTGAAAAACCGTAGATGGTTTTCAGTCTGAATAAATGCAACGTAATACATTTGGTAAAACAAACAACGGTAGAGATTATACAATTAATGTTCTGGTCTCGGTTAGTATTTAAGAGCAGAGGGACCTCCGGGTGCAGGTACATAATTCTTGAAGTTTGCATCACAGAATGGAATAGACGGTGCTTCATATGCTTGACTATTGCTCAGTCCATTGAGTGGAGGATTTGGGACGTCATGTGGAGATTATAAGGACATTCGTGAGGCCTCTTCTGCAATACTCTGTCCATTTCTAGTCGCCCAGTTATAGGGAGGATATTATTAAGCTGCAGGGTGTTCAGAAGAGATTTACCAGGATGTTACTGGGTGTGGAAGGCTTGAGTTCTGAAAAATGGCTGGAGAGGCTGAGTCTTTTTTCACTGGAACCTGTAGAATGAGAGATGACCTTATGGAAGTTAATGAAAAAAATTAGAGATATAGATAGATTTAATGTCAGTTGCCTTTTCCCCAGGAGTCTCAAGAGGAGAGGCCATATTTTTAAGGTGAGAGGGGTGATATGTTCAAAAAAAACATGAGGGGCAAATTGTTATGCAGAGGGTGGTTCGAGTATGGAATGCACTTCCTGAGGAAAGGGTGGGTGTGGGTACAGTTATAACGTTTAAAAGACATTTGGATAAATACGTGAACAGGAAAAGTTTGGAGGGATATGGGCCAGCAACAGGCAGGTGGAATGAGTTTAGTTTTAGATTATGATTGGTATAAAGTGAAGGGTCAGTTTCCATGCTGTATGGCTCTAGGACAAGAATATAGTTTTGTTTCATTATTTAACAATGGCTATGATGGAAAGCCAGTGAACAAAAGACCATCAGCCAAATTTCAGTGGTGGCTAAGTTGTGGAAGTGATTCTGCCAGACAGGAGTTACAAACATTTGGAAAGGCAAGGATTGATAAAAGATTGTCAGCAAAGCTTTGTGATTACAACGTCAGGTCTCTCTAATTTGATTGTTGTTGTTGAAGTGGTGACCATACATTGTCTACACTAATGTCAGCAGGGCCTTTGACAGGGTTTCGCATGATATACAGGTTTGTAAGGTTAGATCACATGGGATCAGGGAGACCTCACTAACCGGGTACAAAATTGGCTTGACAGTCGGAAACAGGGTGGTGGGAGAGGGTTATTGTTCAGACTGGAGGCCTGTGACCAGCGGTGTGCTGTAAGAATCGGGGCTGGGTCCACTGATGTGCATCATCCACATAAACAATTTGGTTCAGAATGGAGAAGTCATTGTTAGTAATTTTGTGGATGATCAAATTAATGGTGTAGTGGGTAGTGAATACGGTTATCAAATGGGGTCTTGACCAACTGGGCCAGTGGGCCAAGGAATGAAAGATGGAGTTGAATTCAGGTGGTGGATATTGTTAAGACAAACCATGGAGGACTAACACAGTTAATATTAGGGCCCTGGACAGTGTTGTCCAATAGAGAGACCAGGGGCTGCAGTTACATTGTTGCTTAGAAGTGGCATCACAGGTGGGCAGGATGGGGAAAGCAGCATTTCGTACATTTGCCGTCATTGGTCAGCACTTTGATATATGAGTTGGAGATATTTGTAACAATGACCTAAATATTTCCTTGGGCAGAGGAGGCGATGGGGTGAACTTATCAAGGTTCACAAAATCTTGCGGGCCCTGAGTAAGGTGAATAGCCAAGGATAGGTGAGTCCAAAGCTAGAGGATATAAATGGGAGATGAGAGAGCGAGGATTTAGAGAGGGAGCTGAGGGGCAACATTATCCACAGAGGATGGTGCATAGACAGAACGAACTGCCCGGGCCACATAGACAAACAAGAACAATTACAACATGGAAAAGACATTTGTACTGGTACATGGGGAGGAGTAGGTTTGAACGGATATGTACCAAACACAGGCTGAAGCGATTCGTTCGGTTAGGGAAACCTGGTCAGCATGGGCGAGTCAGACCAAAGTTCTGTTTCCGTGCTGAATGACTCTGTCTCCAGTTATTGGAGGAGGAGACTACTGAGAAAAGGCATGTTGTAGACACTGAAGCAATTTACAGAGACAGGGGTGGTATCTGGAGTGCAGCACATTTGAAATATGTGGAGAGGCTATCGGAAAGGGAGGAGGTTACGGTGACTGGAGCTCATGAAGGAGTTACACATTTTTCAAGACACTGGTCAATGAGACATGAGAAAGATACAGGGTTGGAGAGGGAACACAGAACAGAAAGATCCGAGGCAGCATTCCCATCCTCTTGTGGGAGGCCTGCTTTGCCCTTTGTTATATTGATGCTCACTAAGACAGCACAGGCCTGGATCGATAAATGTGAACTCCCGATGCTGTCTTAGTACAACATAAATTAGAGGCAGTAATTGATCTTGGGTGGATCTGTACAGTGCTTCCCCTCCAGCACTGTATCTATGTCATATCTTGTTAACTGATGTTTGGAGCCCTCTCGTTCCTCTCTGCTCTGTGCACTTTGAGTGATCTTACCTCACTGCAGGATTTATTGAAGGCTCCAGATCTCCCTTCCCTTTGTCTCTCTTGCTGACCAACCATCTTCAACGAGCTGATGGACGAGACATCCAGTAGTTGGGAATCTATGGAGTCCAGAACTTCCTGAGTGCCGACAGGAGACAGAGAAATAGACAGAATGGGAAATTGGACTGATGTAGTGATGGTTTCACATGGAGAATGGTACTGTGTCCAACAGAGATCTGGAAAATCCTATTCTCCACTCCTGGCCTGTGTTACTCCGTCTCTCCGGAGTAGAGAATTCTGTTGGCTCAGGATCTGGAGTAGCTGCAAGAGTGAGCGGCGCCGACATATGCAGCAAATAGACCCACGCAGTGAGGGATACCACATGGAGAGACACTGAGTGATATCACCAGAGTTCAGGATAATTTCAGGATCAAACAAGTGTGTAGCAAGAACGGGTTTAGCGTGGTGTCAGTGCTCAGGGATGAGCAACCATTGAGCAGACGAAGTGATGGCCTAGTGGTATTATTGCGAGAGCATGTATCCCAAATCTCAGCTAATATTTGGGGGAGGCAGATTTGAATCCCATCATCAGAAATGGAGAAATTTGAAATCAATAGTTTTAAAAAGTAGTAATTAACAGTCCATAAGTAAGTATGAGACCATTGCAGATGTATAAAAAATGGCACAAACACTTGTTCTTTCGAGAAGGACATCTGCCCATCCTCACGTGGTTTGCACGACACACCCACAGCAAAGTGTTTGCCTCTCAGTTATCCTCTGAAATGGCCGAGCAAGTTACTCAGCTCAAGGGCAGCTAGGGCTGGGCAATAAAGGCTGGTCAGACAGAGACTCACACCACACTTTTGAAAAATAAATCCATTAGGATGGTCCAATTGGAACTGTGGTGGGACCAGGGCCCCAACCAATTGTGTCGGTAGGTTTATGGACAGGGCTTTAAACTGACAGAGGATGCAAGGACGGGGTCAGGTGATAGGAGCTTTCCAAATGCAAAGAGAAAAGGTGAAGCATTGGAGCAGCATGAGAATTTGGCTGAAAACAATCAGAAAATAACAGGATTGGACAAAGCTGAACTAAAGTGGCACATTAGCGAATTGGGCTCTGAAATTGTGGCAAAAAGTAAATCATGTGTTTTTGCCAAATGGACAAAGCCTGCCCACATCCCAACAACCCTTGAATATTCTCTTCCCTGTGATGGTCATTAGGCAGCTACATCTCCGGAATGACAGTTCCATTATATCTGTTCACTGTCATTCCATCTGCCTTATGGCAAATGCAGGGAGTCCTTCCTCAGTATTGTGGGGGGCGGGGGGGTGGGGTTGAACGGATAGGTACAGGTTACAGAGATAGGGAGGCTTACAGGGCTTCAGGGTGTTCGAGTTAAACAGAGTTATATCTGGTCAAGAATGTCAGCGTGAGAAAGGGGTTAGGAAATTGGAGGAATTAACAGAGATAGAGGGAGTTGGTTTAGATTCTGGAGATAGGGATAGGGATAGATGTAGGGAGAGGCAGACAGACTGAGAGGCACAGACTGGTGTTTCACGGAGAAGAGTATTGTATATACGATCAGAGATATGGAAGGTTGTAGTGACTGAAGACGTTTACAGATAAAAGAAGGCTTCTCGGATCTGGAGGCTACAGAGACAGGAAGATAATGGACAATGCCAGGTTGCTGGGTTGGAGATAGTTACACAGATGGGGAGGATTGCACAAACTGAAAGAGGTTCCTGTGGTCAGGGGGGTTGGGGGGCGGGTGAGGTTTAAATAGATTAGGTTTGAAGAATTTGGAGAAGGATAAGGAGATTAGAGATGGGGGTAAAGTCCGGATGAGCTGGCATTGAAAGTGAGTCTGATGGGAACTGGAGAGTTACAAAAATTGGGTTGGTGCTGAGATCGGGAAATCACCAGAAACCTCAAGGGATTACCCAACAAGGGAAGATTAAAGGGGTTCCACGGATTAGGGTGTTGTCAGGACTGGAAGAGGTTTCACAGAGAGGGGGGCTATAGATTTATATGAATATAGTGGAGGAATTAAGCAATTTCGAATGACAAGAAAGGTTTAGGACAGTACGAAGATACACAGGCTTTAGTAATGCAAGAATGGGAAGCTTAATGAGACTGGAGGATCGAAAAAAGATAGTAGTGGTGGCTGCAGATGTTAATGGATTATAGACGAACTTGCAGGTTAGAGACCTTGTCGGTTTCAGATTCTGACAGACATTGTTAGAACTGGAATAGCCTTGGCAAATGTGGAGATTTCAGTTATAGAATGTGCTGAAGGGACTGGAAGTGGTACAAGATGTAGGGAGGGTTTTGGTTTAGGTTAGAGATAGGGAGGATTGCAGAGACAACAGGGGATCATAGATAGGGAGACCTCTAAGAGCAGGGGAAAGTAGCAGAAAGAGAACAAATGCAGCGCCTGAAGAGGGTTCAGCAATCAGGAGGCTTCAAGGTACAGGAGGATGTTACAAAGACAGGGAAGGTTGTCGGGAATGGATGAGCATACAAAGGTAGGGAGGGCTTCAGGCACTGTAGGCTATTATATTTCAGAAATATTTCAGAAACATAATATTTCAGAAATATTATATTTCAGACAGGGAGATTTTCAAAACTAAAGGGAGTTAGAAAGATCAGGAGGTCAGAGGTTATTGGAACAGATTTGACTGTACGGTTTCTACAGAGATTAGGAGAGTTGAGGAGGCTGGAACAGGTGACATTGATAGGGAGGGTTATACAAATAAGGGGGATTTTTCAGAGAAACGGAAAGATGTACATGGTAAGAGTCACCATGAGAATTACGGCAGCCCATGAAGGTAACAGAAATAAATAGTGTAGTCATATGGGGATGTCGTTAATGGAATGAAGATTTGGAGTGACTGAAGCAGATTACATGCATAGGTAGGGTAGTTGGGGACCAGCAGAGTTTACAGAGATTGAGTCTGTTTTAGAGAGGAAAAGTTGAGCGTCATCATTAGGATTGGAGAGACTAACTTTCATGACAGGGACTGTAGAACTTGATGGTATCCACAGCCATGGTGGATGTTAACAGGTGGAAGAAGTTCCTAAGGTCAGGATTCCTTGGGAGATTTCACAGATAGTGAAATTCTCAGGTAGGAGCCTGACATAGTTACAAAGACAGGGAGGTATTTCAGGTCTGGAAGGGAATACACAGATTGGGACAGCTCAGTGGACTGAAGACCTTTTCACAGATAAGGCAGGGTTTTAGGAGCTGGAGAGTTTTTCACGGATCGGGATGGATGGAGAGGTTAAAGGCAAATACATTGACATTGGTAGGAGGGGCTTTTTATGACTGTCGGGGTTTACAGGGATGAAGGAACTTAGTATCCACTGGAGAAGTTTAGGGAATATGGTGTGAGGGATTGGAGAACCTGACAGACAGAGAGCATTGCATGGACGATAGGAGCTTCCTGTGCTGTCTCAGTAAGGACCAGTACAGCAAAGATGAAAGCAGGAACTTTACGAAATTGTGGGAATGAAGGCTAGGATGTTGCTTTTCCTTGCCCAGAACTGTATCTATGTCCTGTCTTCCAAGTCCGCATATAGAAGGGCCACTAATTCCTCCTTGTGCTGTTCACAGTGAATTATCTAAACTGGATTTACAGAAGGCTCCAGATCGCACTCTCCATCTCTTTTTGGCTGACCAACCATCTTCAATGTAATTATGTATAAGAGAGGAGTTTGGAATTCGGCTGAGAGAGGAACATCCTGATTACTTGCAGGAGACAAATAAAGAGGCAGAATGGTAAACGAGACTGTTGCAGTGAGGTATGCATATATAGAATGGGACTGAGTTTAGCAAAGATCGGGGAAATCCCAGTCTCCATCCCTGGGCTGTGTTGCTGCGTCTCTGGGGAGTGGAGAATTCTGTTGGCTCAAGTGTAGCTGCAAGAGCAAGATATGCTGACAGAGACAGCAATTAGACCTTCACAGTGAGGGATACCACGTGGAAAGATACAGAGCGATATTACAAGAGTGCAGGAAGATTTCAGGATCAAACCATGATTGCAGCAGAAGTGGTTCTGAATTAGTGAGCACTGCTACCAGTCCTCAGGGAAGACAGGCTATTTTATTGGGATGGGCTCCTCCTGTGCTGACGATGTGACCAGGATTATACAGTCTGCTTTAAACCGACATAGATGAGGAGGGACAGGGATCAGCTGAAAGGAAATTCCCAAGTCCAGAGAAAAAACTTGAAATATTGGAACACCATGGGGATGTGCATGAAGACAAACAGGAAGGAACAGGAAGAGACTGAGTTTAATTAAAATTGTACCTCAGCAAATAGGGTTGTGACAGGAAATTGGGGAAAAAGTAAATTACATTTTCTTAATTTGAATGCACAAAGTATCTACAATAAGGGATATGCACGTGTGATTTCTATCTGATCGCCATCAGGGAGACGTGGGCACAGGGGGAACAAATTGGCATTAATATTCACAGCTGCACAACATTGCGGAAAGTCAGGCAGAATGGGAAGGAGGATGGAGAACTCTCATCGTTAGAGATAATATTGGAATTACCAAGAAAATGTGCGACCTCAGGTTACGAATCCAAATTCTGGGGAATAATGGTGAGAAAACGGAAGTGGAAGGGCAATGTTAAAGCCCCTTTACAGCATTATACTGTTAAGTGCTGTATTAACAGGGAATTACTGGAATTTGTAAAAATGGCTGGGATAATTGTGAGGGAATACACTCTTCCTACTTCAAGGCTGACTCTCTCCCACTCTGAGGGGGATTCTGTAGGTAGCTGTACAGACCGATGTGACCTTCTACAGACTATGTTACACTTGGGGCAGAAGTTAGCCATGGGAAGGGGGTGGGTGGGGCATTGGTGTGGCAGCACGCTCCTTGTGCTCTTTTCTCCTGGATTCCTCTTTTTCCCCACAGCAAGTTTCGAGGTGCTCTACCCCTTCCCAATGCTCCTCCCCCACTGTGGACAGTCTTGGCCCTGTAATTCGCAGGATTTACCAGATTTGATTAAGAGATGCTCAGAAGACAAAAACAAAACTAACAATTCTGAAGAAGGTAATGTTTTAGAAATATGGAAGTATTTTTAAACGGATCACTAGGGGGCCACTAGCAGGAGGAGGGCAGTAGAAAGAGGAAACATTGTCAGGGTTTAATGACACGATAGGAACAGGAAGACGTGAAGGTGTCACAAAGAGCGGTCAGTGCCTGAATGATGTTACAAAGACATTATGAATAGCTGCGGATCGAGGTGTTTGCAGAGGTAGGGATGGGAAGATGTATTTTTATTTATTCATTCATAGGATGAGAATGTCACTGATTGCACCAGCATTCTTTGCCCCACTGCGAATTTTCCTGAGTCAGCCATATTGCTGTGGGTCTGGAGTCACATATGAGCCAGACCAGGTAAGAATGTCAGCTGGCCTTCTCTCAAACACATACGTGAAATAGATCGGTTTTTCCACATAATCAACAATGGTTTTATAGTGTCCACACAAATTCCCTGCACAGACACAACATGACATCCCAACTCCGACTCTCCATGCTCTGACCAATGAAGGTAACCATCCCAGCTTGTCTACCTGTGACACCACCTTCAAAAACTGTGTACCTGCATCCCTGGGTCACTGATTGACAAAACTACCCGAGGCCGAATATTAGCTGTAAAAGTCCTGCTCTGGTTGGCTTTAGCAAAATACAATGTTGTGCATTTCTCCACGTGCTATTCCTAACCTCACTGGCCCAGCAGTACTGCTGACCGCATTGTACTCTTAGATAACGCTCTTCACTATGCACTTTATCACCAGTTTCAGTGTCACTCACTAACTTGCTAACCATGACTCCTGTATTCTCATCCAAACTGTTTATATAAATGATGCACAGCAGTGAACCAGCACCGAACCCCCGGGCACACTGTTGGTCACAGACCTGCAGTTTGAGCAGTAACCCTCTATGAACACGCTCTGTCTCCTCTCATGAATCCTGTTTTGTATCCAGTTGGTGAGTGGTCCTTGGTTATGTGTGATCTAAACTTACTAACCAATCTGCCATGCAGATCCATGTCAAAGGCCTTGCTAAAGTCCAGGAGACATCATCCACTATTCTTCCTTGAACTATTATTTGTCTACGTCCACAAACACTCAGTCATAATTTCCACACACAAAGCCATACTGATTATCACTAATCATTCCTTGTGTTCCCAAATGCATGACCATCCTTTCTCTCAGAATCACCTCCAAAAAATTACTCACTTCTGTCAACATTCTAACTGGTCTGTACTAACTGTCGATGATGCAAGGGGCCCTGTAATTTCCTCCTTAACTTCTCACAAGGCGCTGGGATATATCTGATCATGTTCCAAGTTTTTATCAACATTTTTGCATTTTGAGACAGCCAGCACCTCCTGTTCTCCAACGTAAACTCTGTTCAAGACATCACTATGTATTTTCCCAAGTTCACGAGTTTCCATGTCTTTCTCCACAGTAAATCCTAACGCAAAATATTTGTTTCCCATCTCCCTCATCAACAGTGATTCCACGTAGAGAGCCTCATTGACCTTTAAGGGGCCCTGTTTTCTCTCTCTCTCGCTACGCTTTAGCCCTTGTTGAAACTTGTCGAAATGCCTCTGAAATTTCAAATAACCCCCAACCACCAATAGCCCCCCCAATCCTTATCTATTCTGTCATTTATGCTCACAGCAGGATATAGAATCCAACAGATTTAAAAATATTCCCATTTTATAAATTTATGCGTCTCCCATTGTTTCGAAGTGCCCAGTTATCATTTATGGTCATATCCTTTTTAATATACTCCAGGCCGTTCCTAACGTACTGTCAGGATAAGAGTGTTTGTTTTCAGACTGACTGCACAATTGGTTTTGGGAATCCTTGTGTACAATCTGAAAAAGATCGTTCACAGGATCAGTAGGTCATAGAGAAGGTCAATCAAATGCTGGCATTTGTTACAGAGGGAATGGAGTCTATATATAAGGAGGTCTTGTTAAACTATACAAGGCACCAAGAATATTATGAACAGTACAAGTGCCCGAAGGAAAGATATGATTGCATTGGAGGCAGGCTAGAGAAGGTTCACTTGTCTGATCGTGGAGTTGGTGGAAGGAGGTGGAGTAGATTGAGTGATTCATTGGCATTTCGAAAAATGGTAGAGAAATTGAACAAAACATCAAGCATTCTGAGAGACTGTCAGGGTAGACACCAACAAGTTAGAGAATACAGTAAAAGGCCCTTCAGACCGATCTTTGTGGAGGTTGTGATGGAGTGTTTTGGTGAGCTTAAGGAGATGGGAGGGAAAGAGTGACTGGGGGAGGTGACAGAGATAGGATGGGTTAGAGTCACTGGGAGAAGTTAGAGAGATAGGAAGGGATGGAGTCACCGGGGGAAGTTGGAGAGATAGGGTGGTTTGGAGTGTCTGGGGGGTGACAGAGATAGGAAGGTAATGGATGATTGGAGGAGGTTACAGGGATAGGGTGTTTTTGACGGACTACGGGAGGTTACAGAGATTGGGGGGGCATCAGAGTCAGGTGGAGATTTTATGAGATTGGACAGGCATTCATCCTGTGGAGGCTGCAGGAGTTGACTGAAAAGGGATGTGTGACGGGTTGGAGAAGTTTACTGTGTCAAGGAGGAATATAGGAGGTGGCGTTCGTCAGAGAAATATATATTGTCATCGTTTCTGGAGGAGGCAACAGACAAATGTTTCTAATGACTAAAGGAGATTACATGCACATGGAGGGGAGTACGAAGAGGAAACTGAGTGTTGGACGGTTTTGTAGAGATAGAAGAGGTTTAGTTTGATCGTGAGAGTGTCAAAGATAAAATGACATGACAGGGAAGGTAGTAGGGACAGGATAGTGTGCAGTGAGAGCGAGGAGCTGGAAGAGGTTACTGTGATTGTCAATTTTGTGGTCTTTTTTTGTGATTGGATGAAGTTAGTAATACAGAGGGGTATAGACACTGGATGGTTGTTCAAACAGAAGGAGGGTGTAGCTGTTGGGACTGAGTTTGGATACAGCCACAATGAGGATGTTTCAGGGACATGGATGGTTTTAGTGGTGTTTGCGCGAATGAAATGATCTCAGTCCGAGCCCAGAGTTCGGTTCAACAATCGGTAACTTTATTGAAGTATTTAACACCGGCGGAGACCAACCGAGGTCCGAATCTCAATCGCTCTAACGTTTCCCGCGCGATGTTACAAGTTATATACTTCATGAGTCAGGATGTCGGAGATTGGGTATGAATGAGTGTGAATGGTGGTAATCATGGATGGAGTATGTGTGAATGTCAAGCTTCCTGCTGTCCTCGGAGAGTCGGCAGCATACACAAAAGGTGTGCTGTTTATCTTTACGTAAATGGGTCCTGGTGCTATCTGCTTGTCTCTCCGTGAGGGCTGGAGGCTAGCACCCCCCCTTTGTTACTTCCAAAGTGTCTGTTTGGTTCATCCTGTTTGTTTGGTGTTTGCCTTTTGTGTAGGACTGTTTTGCATGATCAGGTTATGGGTGTGTGTCAGTTGGAACCTTGACGAGATTATAAGGTGGGTTTCGATCTGTGAGTCATGACCATTGTCTGGAGTCATGACTAGCGTCTGATCTGGTGTGTATTTGGATCTGTCTTTGGGCCCCCTTCTCCCGATCACGTTTTCGGTCTGGCAACTGCTGTCTTAAAATGAATACTGTTTGCTTTAAAATCGATACTGCTGGCTTAACATGGACACTGCTGGTTCTCCCGATGTGAGCCTTGCTCCATGGTAAACACGGGGCGTTTTATACCCACCTTCAGCCCCATTTTCGGCAAGGGGTTGGCCACGTCCACACCCCCGAAGCCAACATCTTAAAAGCTGCTACCCCGCCCGGTACATTCCGCTGGCCATCATGCTCCAGTCATGGGACTTTTGGATAGTCCCGGGAGATGGTTACATTAGTTAGAGCTCTGTGAGCTCGTGGTGTCTCATTGCTCGCCAGGAGTCCGTGGCGTGGAGCATGGCCTTTCTGGCCCTTCGTTTTTGATGTTGGCGGCATGAGTGACATGCCACCAGGAGCCAGGCCAGAGCTAGCAGTAACTGTACCCCCGCGATGGCATGGGAGATGATTCTGACCCAGGGGTGCATGTTGACATTTACGCCCCAGTTCCAAACCCTCTGGGCCCAGCCCGTGGTCTGCAGACCTGTCTCTGCATTCTCCTCTAGGTCTTTGATATGGGCTTGTAATTGATGATATAGTTTTACTGAGTGTCCCACCTGGGTCCTAAGTTCCCGCAAGACCTCGGCCAAATGTGGGATGGGAGCTTGTTCGGGCTCCTGGTACTCCCTAAGGGTGTTTCTGAATTCGTCGGCGGCCTGTATAGACTCGGGGTCCCGACGTCGGACCTCCGAGATATGGGCTTGTCCAACCGTCACTGGGCGCCTAGGAGTAAAGCAGAACTCGCGCTGGGGAATCGGGCATTGCAGTCCGTTGATCCAGAAGGACGTTTCAAGGGTAGAGACACAATATTATCCCCTGCCACCATACCCCGCCCGAATGAAGTGGGATCCCGTGGGTTCGATCTCAAGGGTGCAGCCCTGTGTACTGTTGAACCCGCATTCCGCTGTTCCACTCCGCCGTAAGGGGTGGGGGCAGATTGTGATTGCCCCTCGCCGTTTGCAGCCTGCAATTGGCACCCCATACACTGCGCCGTCTCGGGAGATGGCTGTGCCAAAATATATTTGAGGGAGGCGTTTTCCCATATTACTCCAATGTTTTCGATGTGGAACAGCGGAAATGGCCCAGACCCCGGGTTGACCACTGGGATCAGGAGGACCATCCCGACTCCCGACTCCCGTTGCCTCACTGACCTCACAGTCGGGAATCACCGGGTACACCCAGGTCATTCCCTTCAGGGTCCGGCTATCAAGCGGCCCGGAGTGTCCTGCGAGTGAGGCCAGTTTGGTGCTATCGATCTAGTCGGGCTCCTCCCCCCTTTGTATCTGATCCAGGTTGTGTCGGATCTGGGCAACCATCCACAGGCCATACACATGGCACAGCTGCCCCCTCTGAATGCGAGCCGTATTCTCACTTTCCTGATCAATACGGCAGTTGATGGTCTGGGCATGGGTCTCCAGGACTGCAATTACGTCGGGCTGAAGGTGTGCTCCCTCTTCCCCCAGAAATGCCTGTTCTGCCTGGTGTGTGAGGGATCTCGCTAACAGGTCTCTCATCACCCCTTTTCGCTATTCGACTTTCTCGTTAAGGCCCTGGATATCTCGGGAGTTTACCACGGATGTTCCTGTGTTGAATCCTGTTAAGGCGTCACTAATAATGTCCCGTCTGTGTCGTTGTGTGTTGTGTATGTCGGTCGGATAGTGGGTTGCCCCCATGGCATCTATAGCCCTCTCTATCACCTCTGTTCCCATCATGGTGTATCGGCTGCGTACCTGTGCTGTGCAATATTCCGGTACCCGGATGCCCGATATATTGACCAGCATGGGCACGACCTCATGTGGGACGTTATCATAAAGGACTTCCCCTCCTCCCATAATACCAGTACCCCCGCGGGCCCCGGCGTCAAAGAGGGTCACGGTAGTATCTCGGGAGTCGTGGTTGTTGGTGGTGTGGTTGGGGCGTGCGAGAAACACAAATACAGAGAAATCGTGGCGGCATTGCTCCGTTCATAGTAACCACAAACTGACAGGTCCCGCATCGCGAACGTGTCGAAGGCCGGGGCCGAAGCGAGGTTGCCTGGCATATCGCACATCATTCCGAACATGCACCACCCCCCCCCCCCAGGTCGATAGCCTCTTCACGTCATAGGCAGGTTGGTCGTGGTTCGCGTTCCGACGTGCAGAGTAGGCAGATTGTCTGTATGTCCAGGAGGACCTCCAGCCAGGTGTTAAAAAATGTGTCGACCGCGTCAGGCTTATCCCTTGCAGGGATTCAGATGGCACTGGATGAGTTGAAGGCAATGCCATGGCTGTAAAAGTTGTCTGAAGCTCCGGAGGAAGAGGATGCAAGTCCTATGGCGAAGAGGAGGAGGTGGAGGACGGTGCACCTGTGGGACATGATCTGCGAAAGAAAAGAGAAAGGGAGAGAGAGAGAGAGACACCCTCGTCAGGGTGTATGATCAGTAAACGTACATGTGTTCTGCGGCCCCCTACCCCCCCGCCCACCGCTTCCCCGGACCTGTCCACCACTGTTGCTGTAAGGGGAGAAAATGTTAAAATCGCGTCAGGCGTGTCGGGGGAGTGCGGGTGAGCAGGGGATAAATCGGTGGTGGCTGCCAGTCAGGTGGCTGGGCCGATGTTCCGGTCACTCCCCACATTGGCCCCGTGTGGTTAAGGACGGGGACCACAGTCTAAGTCTTTGTCGTCTGTCCAGTTGGGCCCTGGGGGAAAGGTTTAAGTTGGGACCAATGTTTCCACCTGGCCTTCCCCTTCATATCGATGCAGGCGCAGGTGTCGCTGGTGAGGATGATCTCGTGCGGCCGCAGCCACCGACGGGCGAAGCCGGGCCGGTCGGGGGCGGCCCGGACCAGGACTTGTCCCCAACGCCCGTGAGGGGTTGGGGAGGCGGTTGTTGCTGCTGTTTCATTTGGTCCCTGATGTCCTGTTGATCGGGGGCGGTCTGTCTGAGGGCCCGCAACTGCGAGTCTAGCTGTCTGATGTAATGGGCCATCCTATCCCTAAGTGGGGCCATGTCTCACCCCCTTCGATGACGGACTCGGTTAGTCACATGGCCCTGCCCATCATGAGTTCGAAGGGAGTGAGGCCAGTGAAACGGCCCGGGGTGGCTCTGAGGCACATCAGAATGCAGGGCAGCATGTTCACCCAGCCCTGACCGGTCTCGGCGATCGCTTTTGCGATCGCCACTTTGAGGGTCCGGTTCATGCGTTCGACCATGCCCGAACTCTGGGGGTGGAAGGGGACATGGAAGCACTGCCTGATACCAGGAGGCGGCAGGCTAGTTTCATCGCGCGTCCCGTGAAATGTGTTCCCTGGTCTGAGTCAATCTGGAGGGGGACCCCCCCATTGCGGAAAGACGTCGAATGCCAGGATTCTGGCCACAGTGGCTGATGTGTAGTTCCGTGTCGGGAAAGCCTCTACCCAGCGCGTGGGGGTCGACTATGACCAGGCAGTACTTCTTGCCGCGGCTGGCGCGCAAGGCTCCTGTGAAGTCGACCTGGAGGTTCTCCCAGGGACCCTTGGACTGTGGTTAGTGGGCAATAGGAATGCGCAAGGGCCTCCCTGGGTTATGTTGGGCGCAGGCAATGCACCGGCGGCAGTGCTTGGCCACGTCGCTGCCAAGCCCGGGCGACCACCAGTCGGTCTGCAGCCTCGCGAGGGTCCCCTCCCGGCCTGCGTGGTCGGGCTCGTGATGTGATTATATCAGGGTTGTTCTGATTGCTGCGGGGGCCACCACTTTGCTGTCGCGGCCCCACACCCCATCGGGTCAGGGATCTCGCCCCTTGCCCTCCAGTCCTCCCTTTCCTCTGGCTGAGCGCCATTCTGGGCGTCCAGGATGTTCGCCTCCCGGACTTCATTCACAGGCGCAGTGCGTACGGGGGGTAGAGGGGCACCTGGGGCGGCTTTGGCGGCGAGATCGGCCCAATGGTTCCCTAACTGTTCGGCAGTGGTGGCCTGCTGGTGCACCTTGATTTTTACAACGACCATAAGCAGGGGAAGGAGCGCTGCCGCCACTAAGTTACGGACGGTGTTCTCGTATTTTATCTGGCTGCCGCCGGCCATGACGAAACCCCGGTGGCTCCATGCTGTCATGTAGTCATGGACTACCTCAAAAGCGAACTGGCTATCGGTGAAATTATTCACCCGCTTGCCCGACCCCATGTGGAGCGCTGCCGTGAGGGTGACCAGCTCCGCGACTTGGGCTGAGGTATCACCGTCTAATGTCCTCTGTTCTCGGGTGGCCCCGGTTTCGTCGACCACTGCCCAACCCGTCTGGTAGGACCCCTCAACCAGCCGGCGTGAGCCGTCAACGTATAGGACCAGGTCGGGGTCCGAGATAGGACTATCGGCAATGTAGTCCTCCTCAGCCGAATCCATGACGGACGAGCAGTGGTGGGGTTCCCCTACAGTTATAATCCCGTAAGCGGGTTCATTCCCGTGTCCCTAAGTATTCTAATGGATTGGTCCTGGGGGAGGAGGACTGCCTCACAGGTTGCCCGACGGTGATCAGAGACGGTTCGGAGTCGTCCCGTATTCAGGAGCTCCACTATAGTGTGTCCGGTGTGCAGGATGATCTGACCGGACATGGTGACTGGCTCGCACACACGGACTGCCCACGCGGCGCAGTCAAGTGCGGCCACGCAGCGGTGTCTCCCCCTCACGACCGGGGACTCCTTAGTAGAGTAGTACCCTACGGGCTTCATGCGGTCCCCAGAGAGTTGGGTGACCACGGCGCTATAGAACCCCCCTTCCAGGCTATAAAAGACGTGAAAGGGCTTAGAGAGGTCGGGAAGGTTCAGGGCCGGGGCACTGAGGAGTGGGCTTTTAGCTTGGAGTAGGCATCGGCTTACTCGGGGCCCCACTCCACCCTCTCTGCCCCTGGCCTACCCCCCCCTTTACCAGGCGCTGGATGGGCTCAGCGATGGTGGTGAAATGTGCTATGAAGACGCGGCAGTAGCTGAAAAGGCCCATAGCGCGGGGATACTCCTGACCGTGTCTGGCCGTGGCATGTCGGCGATGGCCGACTTACGATCGGGAGCCAGGGTCTTGCTACCCTGGCTAATGTCGTGGCCCAGGTATCGGACTGTGGCCAGGCCGATCTGGGCCTTTGTGGACCTGATTTTGAAACCTGCCCGGGCGAGAGTGCGCAGGACGGTGGTCAGGACTCCCAGGTGGGAGTGCGCGTCCGTGGACGTGATCAGGAGGTCGTCCACATACTGTAAGAGGGTGCTAGAGTAAGGGGATGGGTCGCATTCCTCGAAGGTCCGACGCATGACCCTGTGGAAAATGTTGGCGCTGTTGTGAAAGCCTTGTGGCAGCCGGGTCCATATGTATTGGCAGTCTCGCAGCGTGAAGGCAAACTTGTCCTGAGAGTCACGGTGCAGCGGGATGGACCAGAAGCCATTTGCCACATCCAGGACTGTAACGATCCGGTGGGAAGTCTCTAGGCCGTAAAAGATGGTGGACGGGCTCGCAACAATGGGGTGCTCTTTAGGTGTCACCCGGTTGAGTACCGTATAATCGATGGTGACCCGATAGCTCCCATCCGGCTTACAGTCTGGCCATATGGGAGAGTTGGTAGTGGACACCGCGGGTCACAAGACACTGCGGCCGGTGAGTTCGGCCACAATGATCTCTGTGGCGCGCAGCGCCTCGGGTTTGATCGGGTACTGTCAGTACGGGGGGTGGACAGGGCCGAGTATCCGCTCAGGAGGGGACGGAAAAGGCTGCAGTCCTGCTTGCTTGTGGCCCAGACCTCCAGGACCAACTGGCAGACTGTTCCGAAGGCGCCGTCTCCGGTCCAGTCCCGGGTGATAGGGATGCAGGGTGCGAGTGCAGCGACCGATCTAGTGGAGACCCATCTACAGTCAAGGGCGCTTTTATGGGATCTGCGGGACGTCCATAGGAGGCGCCAGTGGAACGCTTCCACCACCGCTCCCAGTTCGCCCAGCAGGTCAATGCCCAGGATCGTCCCTTCTGCATTCGGGCAAACCCAGAAGTGGACGGGTGTAGAATGTCATCAATCTCCAGGAGGGTGGCCTCGCCTACGGCGGGACACAAACGAGCTTCCCCCTACCCCCGTGATGGAAATGGAGTGATAGGTGAAGGGGAGGTTGAGGTCGGTGAGGGAGACTGATGCCCCCGTATCTATCAAAATGTTGCATCGGCGGCCCCCAAGCGATGCAGAAACCCAGATACGGGGGTCGGCTCCCTCGGCGGGGGCCGACGCTACTCAGTCCTTACGCCAGGCGAGTAGCTGTAAGAGCTCAAGCAGCTGTCCACGACTGAGCTGATCCCAGTCCGGGGGGGCGGAGGGGAAGGCTTCGAGCCAAGGCTGCGGGGTTTGTGGGGTTTTTGCGGCCGTGAGTCGCTGTTGGTTCCATGCTTCGGAGTTCCTTGTTTGCTGAGGTGCCAGGGATGCCGACGGTGGGCATCCCGGGTGTCGAAAGTGCCTCAACGGTGGCCGGAGCTTGGTTATCGAGGGACATGGCCCAATTCTCGATCTCCGTGAAAGAGACGTAGGGTACCAGGCCTGTCCGGAGGACAGCCTGGTGTGTGGGGCCTAACCCATCCTTATATGGCTGGATAAATGCGGGGTTCTGCCGGTCAGCATCGGGGATCCCGCTATGCGCCTGGAAGGCATCGAACTTACGGGCCCCATATTCCTGAGCACACTCGCCGGGTTTCTGGGTGACGGCCACAATGGCGTTCCAGTCGACCGGCGTGTGGCCGAGAGCCTCGCTGACATTTGCCTTAAAGTCCGCAAGGGTGGCCTCCTGCTCGCGACGGCTGTCGCTAGGTCGGCGCACCAGGACCCATTCTGGTGCACAGATAGGAGCCTGGAACACAGGTTCTCCGGGAGTTTGGTCCGGACTAGATAGGCCACGTCCCTATTGTGGAGGTTGTGGCAGATCTGCATCTCCCTAAGCCACTGCCAAAATACAGCATTGTTGTGGCGGGGCTTGAGGGTGGGGAGCCTGTCCAGGAGTCCCGGGGTTAAGGAGACGTATGTCATTTTAAAGCGGGGGTTGTGGGTTTGGGAAGCTAGTTTCCCCTTCTCCTCACCCCCGGGGGTATATATTCAACTTTAACTGGGGCGGCGCGAGCTAGGCTCACGTGTGATTCCCGGGGGCCTGTGTTGTCCACGAGCCCCTCCCAGTCCCAGGTGGGGGGCGGCGGGGCGCTTGGATGCTCAGGTAATGTTGATAGGATCGTACAGTTGGCAAGCGCCTGGGCTTCGAGGTGTTCTGAGGCCTGTTTCTGCTTATCTTGCACGTATAGTTAGACCTTGCTCGCGAGCCTAACATGTGCCTGAAGCACAAGGAAGCAGGCTTTCTTGTAGCTATCCCTTTTCTGCCGGACCCACCACTCCCGCTGGCCATCCAGCGGATCGGCGGGCCGCCAGCCCGATCGGAGCATAGCCTTGATGACATTTTTATTCTCGTCGGCTATGCACTGAGTAAGGGAGCCTTCTGGCCCCCATTATAAATCGCCTGCCGCGCAGCCAGCCATGTTGGGGGGGGGGGGGGCCGTAGCGGGCTTAATGGAAAGAGGACTTAGAAATAACAAAACTACCATCGTGGGAGCGCAAGAGATTTAACTTGCGCTAACTTATTCACCTCCCAGTCGGGGAGCCCACTCCCTGAAATCGGACCTTAGCCCCCGGGTCGACGAAGGCAGGTGTGGGTTAGGTACAAACGGAGCGCATGTATATACCCGATCGCGCGACGCCGGGTTACTGTGAGTCTCACTTTCCCTGCCTAATGCCCAATGACCGTGCCTGCCCCGCGAACACCGGGCGTGAACCAGGGGCCCATGTGCAAGGGGGTGGGAAACGGCGTGAGCGCAGACCACTAAAAAACAAAACTGAAATAAAAAAGGCACGGCGCGGGCCTGTACCAGGGCATGCAACCTAAAGAAAAAACTCGTGAGGCTTTCACCGTCTGAAGTTCAGCGGCCGTGTGTACCCGCCGGCACCTGGCGTGAACCAGGGGCCCGTGTGCGGGTGGGGAGGGGCGTGAACTCAGACCTCTCCGCGCTAATCCCAGCAGAGGCCACCTCCCGGGACTGCGGAGGCAATGGGCGAAAGCTTGGCACAGAGGCTGCGCTCGTCGGGCTGGTTTGGAGGACTTCCCATCTTGTCGCACGCGTAGGCCTTTCAGACCCTACTGCGGACTCAAGGAATGGCGCCAAAATAAAAACCGGGCTCAACATAAAATGGGATCCCCTAAACTCCCACCACAGACGTTATCCAGGAAGGCTTTGTTTGTCGGTGTTTTACACAGGGGGGTCAATCTGTCGGGGTCATGTGCCTAAAGTCGTCGGTCCAGGGAAATCCAGTCCATCAGTTACTAGAACACGTCAACAATAAATGACAGTAAACGAAAATCAAAACGGTCTCATGCACACCTTTACCAGTGCTTCGCGATCCCAATCGCCCACCCGTGGAGGATCACTCACACACGCACACACACACACACTCTTACAGAGTACTGTATCGTTACCTGACTGCCAGACCCACTGTTCACAGGTTTGGATAACGGCCAGCAGCGGAGTCCCTTGCAGGGTTCTGGGGAACTGTTACGGGAGAGGTAAAAGAGTAAAGATACTCACACAGAGCCTTCACAGAGATCCAGTAGCCGTCTTCATCCCGGACGAGCCCCCAATTGTTAGTGCGGATGAAATGATCTCAGTCCGAGCCCAGAGTGCGGTTCGACAATCAGTAATTTTATTAAAGTGTTTAACGCCGGCGGAGACCAACCGAGGTCCGAATCTCGATCGCTCGAACGTTTCCCGCGCGATGTTACAAGTTATATACTTCATGAGTCAGGGTGCAGGAGTCTGGGTATGAATGATTGTGGTAATCATGGCTGGAATATGTGTGAATATCAAGCTTCCTGCCGTCCTCGGAGAGTCGGCAGCATACACAAAACGTGTGCTGTTTATCTTTACGTAAATGGGTCCTGGTGCTATCTGCTTGTCTCTCCGTGAGGACTGGAGGCTAGCACCCCCCTTTGTTACTTCCAAAGTGTCTGTTAGCTTCATCCTGCTTGTTTGGCGTTTGCCTTTTGTGTCGGACTGTTTTGCATGATCAGGTTATGGGTGTGTGTCAGTTGGAACCTTGACGAGATTATAAGGTGGGTTTCGATCTGTGAGTCATGACCATTGTCTGGAGCCCTGACTAGTGTCTGGTCTGGTGTGCATTCGGATCTGTCCTTGGGCCCCCTTCTCCCGATCATGTGGTCGGGCTGGCAGCTGCTGTTTTAAAATGAATACTGTTTGCCTTAAAATGGACACTGCTGGCTCTCCCGATGTGGGCCTTGCTCCACGGTAAACACGGGGCGGTTTGTAAACCCCCTTCAGTTGCCAGCCACTGAAAAGAAGATATTCCAATACGACAATAGTAACTGTTGTTCTGGCACCAAACTGTGTTCTACACTTTTGAAAAAAACATTGTTTTCTCCTCCAACCCCTTCACCCTTCCCTGTCTCCCTGTCTCCGTTACCCGACGTTTCCCTCTCCAGATATCTCCGATCTCCTCCAGCCTCTACAACATTCCTATATATCTAAAACCCAGATCCGACATGGCTTCCTTTCACTCTCAACTCTTTCAGACTCCACACCTCTTCCGATCTTTTTTCACATACACACCTCTACACCCCTGTCTATCTCTCCAATACCCAGCCGTTACCCCTCCTTCTACATGGTGCAGAGCAACAGAGGAGATCATTTCCTCATCAAAACAATCACATACAGTTTGGTGTAGGTTGGGCAATGCTCGTGAAAAATACGCCTGGGCACAAAAGAGACCCCTCCTTTCTCTTTACAGCGGTTCCCCTCTTTGAAAATTGTGCTTTATCTATTGGCCTTTTGCAGTCCCAGATTCACTGTCACTACACGCCCCACATCTCACCCAGAGATGGCTCATGAAATCCTCCGGTCTCCCTCAATGCAACACTTCTCAGCAGAGTTTTGAGGGGCTTTAAGTAACAAAGGTATTACGAAGGAGGAGCAGAAATTCTTTGACTCTGTTCCACCAGCACTGAGATGGTGACTCATCTGCTTGGGGTCGAAGCAAGCTTTCCTGTCTGCACCCCAATGCACAGACACACGCCTGGACAGAACGCTAATGTGAAAAAACATTGTCCAAACAAAACCTAAGCACTTGAGAAAATAAAAAGAATATAGGTGATTGCCCAAAGAGTATTCTGCACCTGAAAGTTACTCTGCTCAAACATTCTGTTGGCAATGAGATTTCCACCTAGAACAAGTGGATTTTACGGATTTCCTTTGATACAGGCGGTGGAGAAATTTCAGTGCATCATCGTCTGGAATCCTGTAAGAGTGGTAAAGATGAGTGAGAAGTTTTCTGTTCCCCCATTTTGTTATGAGGAGGGTTAAAGAACGACCGAAATTAGAGGAGACTATTCGTTCTCATGCAGGTTCTATTTTCTCCCTCTTTGATCTGAAGCATACAATAATGTTATTCGACCCCCAAATTGGAACATGTTGAGGTAAGCAGGGTGAAGCTGCTCCTACGCCACAGTATAGAATGTTTGAATGGCTTCGTCCCTTCCTTTGTAATTACGTGAAGAGCTGAATGGCTTCATTCTATTCCTGTGTAACTCCTGAGGGATAGAATGGTCGTCTCCTGACTGGTTGAATGGGATCTGCCTCTCACTGCGCAAAGGCGATGAGAGCTTTTAGTGTGACAGAAACGCTTAGAGTTGGCCATTCGGGTCCGCGAGACTGTTGCCCAATTCCGAATGCTCATTCATGAAATGATTGTGTCTGAACATTATTTAGCCAATAATTATTGATTGCAATGCCCAAAGGTTCGTTGAGTTCAGTCTTGAACATCTACAAAGACCCAGTTTTTGCTATTCCCTGGGGATGAGGGCACTGCAGACGGCACAGTGCAAAAGAGAAAGGGACAACTTTATCTCAATCGGGGAACAATTATCATCAAAGTGTGTTAAACGCACACTAAGGAACGAATTATTTTGAGACCGACAGAGAACAATTAGAAACAGACATATATAATTCAAGCTCTTAAACCTATCCCACAATACCATTGAATCCCCAATCAAATGTTCAGTAGCCTTAATTGACTCTGGACTCGAAGGACACGTTTTAAGATCCCATAATACAATAAGAGCGTAAAAAGGAACAGAATGCGGTCATTTGTACCACTCTGCTGTCCGATAATGATTGCTATGTTCCTTAACGTCATTCTCCTGCCTTTCCCCATAACTCTTGATTCTTTATGAATCAAAACATTTTTTTTATTTTTGTAATTAAAAAAATATTGTTTCTGTATGACTCTGTGATTATGGTTTTGTGCATGCGTGTCAGTATCTGTGTTTTTTCTGTTCCTTTGGGTGTGTACCTGTTCCATATGCCGCCTTAATTATCTGCTGCACTTGCAAGGCAACTTATTCTGATTAATGAACAAGGCACTGCGGAATGCTACAATGTTTTTACAATTTATATAATAAGACAATTTGCTATTTATGAACGTGCACGTGAATATTGCACATTTGATTAGATTAGATTAGATTAGATTACTTTACAGTGTGGAAACAGGCCCTTCGGCCCAACAAGTCCACACCGCCCCGCCGAAGTGCAACCCACCCATACCCCTACATTTACCCCTTACCTAACACTGCGGACAATTTAGCATGGCCAATTCACCTGATCTGCACATCTTTGGACTGTGGGAGGAAACCGGAGCACCCGGAGGAAACCCACGCAGAAACGGGGAGAATGTGCAATCTCCACACAGTCAGTCGCCTGAGGTGGGAATTGAACCCGGGTCTCTGGCGCTGTTAGAGCATGAAACATGGCAAGGAAAGACTGAAAGCACAGAGTGTGCTGAACAATTTAAAAAGGTAGCATTTGATTGTGAATGGAATAGCTTGAGCTGCATTGCTATTGTGCAAAACGAATTCGAATTTGGACAATCAGTTTATATTATGTCTAAACATACCAAGATGCATTCGAATTTGAATTTTAATCTTTTGATGATATTAAACCAGTTAGACGACTCGATGTTTTGGGGCATAAATCTGGCACTTTAACCAGTTGCGAGAATGGCAAAGATCAGTCGACTGCTAACTGAATAGCTCTTTGAAAGCTACCTGCCCATCAGAGATTTGTGCGGCAGAAGGCCAAAGGATAGACAACACCGAAAAATCGACGGAGGAAAATCGGCAGAGGAAAATCGACAGAGGTAAGTCGACATCGAGAATTGACAGTGCTGGCTAGCTATGAAATGCGTTTTTAGTTTTTTGTAAATCTCATACGGTGTTTTTATCAAACCAGTATTGTAGATTAGAAGGTAAATGATACGTTTAAGACTAAGATTTGCAAATAGTCGTTGTCTAATGTTCTTTTTTGGTCTAAAAGAATGAAATTATTAGTTTTGTTTTCTTGAGGTGGTGAAATTTGGAATATTTCTTTGACTCTCCAAATTTAACAGATTACGGTGCGAGGTGTCAGAATTCTGGCTGAGCAAATTATGCTTCATCAATTTTAACTAACCTCTCACATCATGCCTAAAACTGGTTTCAGTAGACTGGATTTGATAGATTCATGTAGTGCATTTCTGATCGCAATAAAGCACAAACGGAATTTTCTTACGCCAGTCATCTGAACAGTCTTCACTCGAAATACTGAACGTGTCATTTAATTTCCGATGTCACCAATCTAGTGCTTGCTGTGACTCAGGATGGTATGCAGTAGATTTAAACTGTTATTTTGGAAGCTATCCATAACTTAATTGAATACTGTTGTTGTGAGCTTTGACCCTGAAGTGATTGTATCATTGTGGGTAGTCCGTACCTTGTGAAAAATTTGAGTCATTCCTCAATTATTCATTTAGCTCAGATATTGCACCATGGAACGGCCTTTGGAAATCCATTCGACACATCCACTTTTGTTAACAAATACTGAATTCCACCTTTGTTTTGGGTACGGGTGCTACACAAACAATTAAGACTTTTGCAGTAAAAGCAAGGTGCGAATTTGGTTTTCCAATTACCTGACATGTACGACACGGCTAGCAAAATGTAAACGCTACCTTGTGCACTCGAGGCTAATAAAAACGCTTTTCTTTTTTAATTTCAGTTGTTCTCATTACTAAATGAACCATTGTAGGTAGCTCCTATGCCACCCGCAACAGCTCCTTTCCATAAACCACTGGCAATCGAATTTGATGAATTTCTGCACGTTACACGTCTGCCTAAATATGTGATGGTCCCAATTTGCCCATTAAGACATAATTTTAAAGATACAGGAATACATTCCGATTATTTTTCTGTGTATGAATTTTGATATGATTAATTTCAGCGTTCATATTTCTGCTGTAAGTGAGTTAATTTATCTGAGTTATAGATACTTGCTTAGTCATTTCCCTGCGCCTGAAGTGTTTCAACCGTGTGATCAGACCAAATCTCTGCGAATGAAACGTCAACTTACTTTCCTGTGATCTCGTTTTCTCCTCTTTCAGCTTGTGACTTTGTGACATCGATACCATTGAGTCAGAAAAGATTCTAGTATATGTGTTATGGAATAATTCAATTACCTGAGTTTCCATTCAGTTTCAACCACTTCTCGTGGGAATCATTTTTATCATTATCAATCATAAATTACCTTCCTGGAAAAGAGCGCTTGTGCGACTATGACTTCCCCACTCTTCTCGAGACACTGTAACCTCACTTTACCTATTCGAGCGTTCCTTGTTTTACCGTGAATTGTTGTCTCTTGGGCCTGTTCCAGCAATAGACTTTCATAGATATATAACACCTCATCTTTCAGCATCAGATATTGAGAGGTATCTCGGAACATTGTAAACTCTTCACTTCCTGCTCCTGACATATGGGAGCAAATATTACATTCGCAGGTATATAATTTAAGAAAATGTTTTCCTCCTCAAACAAACTCTGAACAGCTTGTACGTTCTGGTTCAGTTTTCTAGCCTTCACTGGAGTTTCTGTCATCACTGCAACAAAATTTACTGGCTTATTGTGTTTCGTTACAGTTGGTTTCCCAAAGCTTTTCCTAACCTACCAGCAGTGTGATTTCCTATGTCCTACTTTATTGCAATGCAAACACTGAAGGTTTTTTGTTTCTTTTCTATGTTCCTTTTAACCGTTTGATTTTAACCTGTGGTAAATTATCCTCATGAATTTCATCGAAATCTACCTTTCCATGTCCACGTGAGAAATTCTGTTTTCCCGAATTTAAGTCCCTGACTTATTGAAATTTATTAAGGAAAACAAACTTGATAACTGACGATTCATAGCCATCAGCCATTTCAGCTGCCAATCTATCCGTCTTGATCGTCTGCTTTTCCACGTGGATTGCTCCTGTTTCATGACGTGAATTTGTGAATTCCTCCAAACTGGTTTTGTCTCGAATAGCGTCGTAGGTTTGCTCTAATTTGAATGCCCTCACCCATATACAAAATTACTTTATTTGATCCTTTCAAACTCAGTGGAAATTTCACCAGGTTCCATCCTTAGATTCCTACAGCGTTTTCTGTCGGCTTCTTGCACCAGTTTCAATGGAATTGCGACGGCTTTCTCCAACTCGTCTTAAACCCCAGATCCGTCCTGTTACAGTAATGGAAATGCCTCATCAGTTCGAACCACAAATTTTGTTTGGAGCAACATAACTCACGTGAGACTAACAAAAAAGGTTTCCACATTCGTCTCATCGAAACTAGACGATGCATGCAGGCGTTTTGCGCGGCACGGTGGCACACTGGTTAGCACTGCTTACTCACAGCGCCAGAGACCCGGGTTCAATTCCCGACTCAGGCGACTGACTGTGTGGACTTTGTACATTCTCCCCATGTCTGTGTGGGTTTTCTCCCACAGTCACAAAGATGTGAAGGTCAGCTGAATTGGTATTGCTAAATTGCCCATAGTGTTAGGTAAAATGGGGAAGGGGTTGGTTGGGCCAAAGGGCCTATTTCCACAATGTAAGTAATCTAGTCCATTTAAGCAGTTTGTCAACATATCTTTGAAAGTCAGGGTTTTGCTCATCCTCACTCTTTTCCTCACTAAGCTTACCTTCAGCATTCATCTCCATTCTTTGACGTCCAATTTCCTGTATAATTGCTAATTTCTGCAATTCAAAATGCCTGTCTGCCTTCCGTTCCTCTCTCTCAATTGCTCTAAAAATCCTTGACTAAAAATCCTTAAAAGGTTCTGCATTAACTTCATTTTGACAAAGTGAATTGCAGAGAACCAAAACATGTCTGAGATATTTATTTTGCCAGTCTTTCTCTCCAGATTGGGTCATCTCCCTTTTTAAAAAGAAATGTTGAATCTTCATTTATTGGTGCTCCCTCAAAAGGAAGCACGATTTCCAAATGCACCAAGTGAATTCTCCTCAGGATCTTTTTTTTGTTTCAATTATGTCACCTCTGATTCTCTCAACTGCAGCCTCGCTGGTCGAGGCTCTCCATTATATTTCTAACACAGCAACATACTTCGCTCAGTGCCATCGCAAGTGCCATTCTCATAAATGCAGATGTGACCTTACCAATTAATAGTTCGACCTAAACATTTATGTCTACTTTAATATAGAAAGAGTTTTTTGAATTTTGAAGGATACTTGAGGTGCATGCTCAGGTGCGCAAATGGAAAGGCTGTGAAGAAAGATAGATACATGTGGCATATAGCTGTGAATTTGATCGCTGAGTTTTGTTTGCTGAATCACAGCAATTCATATATAACCAATTTGTTTAATAAGTCTCATGATACAAAAAAACCAAATCAAATTTGAATTCATTGTTTCGACAACGTGAGTCCAATGCAAATTTCTGACGTTGGGGGTGCCTGAAATACAAGGGTATTTTGACAATTGGAACAGTGCGCAACTGCCTCCAATCAGCTAAATATCTTTCATCAAGCTGGAGACGTTGCTGGCCATCCAACATCTTTCTCTCAACGAAATTAGAAAACGTCTCTACCGAAGGTGCCTTTTCATGTAAAACATACTAACAGTTACAGGAAAATAAAGTTGAGCGATCAGCTGACTAAGATTGAAGTCAGCAAACTAGACAGATACTGTGTGGTCTTGAGATTATGATGGGATGTATAATAATCGCACTGGAACAGCAACTTGTATAGATTTGCATGAGAGAGTAAAACGTTAAGAAAGGGAGCTTGGATTTGAGAACAGCTTTGTTGTTCAGTGTTCACTATTAGAATGAGGACAATAAATTGATATTTTTATTTAAATGTGAAATGGGAACACTCCTGTCCCTCACATTTGAATATATTACAAGGTGAGGCGTTTTCTGGTTGTTTGGTTTCAACTAACGCCAGAAACTATGGCAGCGCTAAGTTTGAGCAGAGTCAAAAACAAGTAAGATCGAGATTTGAGGTCATCTCCTTGGTTCAAGGCCATAACTGCCCGAATGTAGCATCAAGGAGCCGCGGACAAACAGGAAAATATGAGAATCATGAAAATTACTTTCCATTCACTTCTGGAAAAAAGGAAGATGCTTGTGGTTGTTGGGGATGTGTCATCCCAGCTCGAGCATATCTCTTCAGGAATCCCTAAGTTTCTCCTCTTCCCAATCATTTCCAGATCCTTCATCAATGATCTTCCCACAATAACAGCGATTTTCAACAATGACATCTCTATGTCCAGTATCATAATGGATTCTTGAAATCCACAATCTGTCCATATCCAATTGAACGAAGATCTCGACAAAGTCCAGACATGGATTGAGAAGTTTGGAGAAGATTTGTAGCTCGGGTACTCGTTGTTGTGGTTCTGTTCTCCGAGCTGCTAATTTTTGTTGCTGACGTTTCGTCCCGTGTCTAGGTGACATCCTCAGTGCGTGGGACCCTCCTGTGAAGCGCTTCTGTGATATGTCCTCCGGCATTTATAGTGATTTGATTCTGCTGCGTCCGGTTGTCAGTTCCAGCTGTCCACTGCAGTGGACGGTATATTGGGTCCAGGTCGATATGCTTATTGATTGAATCTGTGGATGTGTGCCATGCCTCTAGGAATTCCCTGGTTGTTCTCCTTTTGGCAACTCATGTTGCTTCTCATCTGAGTGTGTGGCTGGTAAGGATATAATCAAATCAACAACCAAATATATGAACAAATTAACGGCACCCCCATGGGCTCACCCATCTCTGGACTCATAGCAGAAGCAGTAATGCAAAGGTTAGATCAAACCGTCTTACAGCAAATCCAACCCAAACTCTGGGTCAGATATGTAGATGATACCTTTGTAATCATTAAAAACACAGAAATAGAGAAAATACACCGGATCTTCAACGCCACACTCACAGGAATCCGATTCACTAGAGAGGAAGAGAAGAACAACCAACTCCCATTCCTTGACGTGATGGTAGAGAGAACACCGAAGGGAGAATTCACCACAAAGGAATACAGGAAAGCAACACACACAGACCAATTCCTAAACTACGAAAGCAACTAGCCCAACGCACACAAAAGAAGTTGCATCAAGACACTGTTCAAAAGGGCCACAACACACTGCAGTACACCAGAACTGCGAAAAGAGAAAGAAGAACACCTATACTGTGTATTCGCCAAAAACGGATACCCCCGCAATTTCATCAACAGATGCCTAAGGGAAAGACAACGGAATGAGGACATGTCATAATCCAAAGAACTAGCCACTCTACCATTCATCAAAAACATTTCTGAACTGACAGCCAGAATACTGCGACCACAAGTCTCATAACAGCAAAGAAACCAACAGCCACTCTCAGACAACAACACACGAGGACGAAGAACCCAATACCTATCATGAGCAAAATCAATGTAGTGTACAAAATCCCATGCAAGGTCTGCACAAAACATTAAATAGGACAAACAGGAAGACAGCTAACGATCCTCATCCATGAACACCAACTCGCCACGAAACGACATGACCAGCTATCCTTACTCGCCAAACACTCATATGAAAAGCAACATGAGTTCGACTGGGACAACACTATTATTATAGGACAAGCCAAACAGAGAACAGACAGGGAATTTCTGGAAAGATGGCACTCATCCAGATTCAATCAATGAGCACTTCAACCTGGACACAATATACCGGCCACTGCAGCGGACAGCTGGAACTGACAACCGGAAGCGGAAGATACTAATCACTATAAATGCCAGAGGAAATATCACAGAAGCGCTTCACAGGAGGCTCCCACGCACTGAGGATGTCACCTATACGGGGGACAAAACGTCTGATCACAAATTCGCAGCTCGGCGAACAGAACCACAACAATGGATTGAGAAGCCATGTATAAGATTTACGCTAAATAGGTGATAGGCAAAATCATCTCCATTAAGACGCTCTTTCACCACTGTGCCATGACATGTAATTGTGTTACCATTACTAACTCTTTCACGGTCAGTATCCTCGAGTTACTGTTCATCAGAATCTCAACATGGCTCGCAAGGAAAATACAGTGACTAAAAGAGCATGTCAGTAAACAACAATACTGCAGTCTTTAACTCAACCCCTGACTCTCCCCAGATCCTGTCTATCATCGACATAGAGATGGAAGCGAGGAAGCATGGCGAAATAAATGGTGATGTCTTGAAAGCTATCTATGTTGGTCAAGGATAGTATTGCAGTTGCAGAAATGATGTTTGGAGACTCAGCTGAGGTAGTATGGGCTTCGGTAAAAAAAAAGAGAGTTCACCCTGTTGGGAGCTTTCTATCGGCCTCCGAATAATTCCAGGATGTAGTGGAAAGGATAGCAAAGATGATTCTCGATAGGAGTGAGAGACAAAGGATGGTTGTCATGGGGGTTTTCAACTTTCAAAATCTTGACTGGGTACAGTACAGTACGAATACTATAGATGGGTCAGTTTTTGTCCAGTGTGTGCAGGAGGGCTTCCTGACACAATATGCAGACAGGCCAACATGGGGCGAAGCCACATTAGGTTTGGTACTGGGTAATGAGCCCCGCCAGGTATTAGACTTGGAAGTAGGTAAGCACTTTGGTGACACCGATCACAATTCTGTTATGTTTACTTTGGTGATAGAGATGAATAGGTGTATACCACTGGGCAAGAGTTACAGCTGGGGGAAAGGCAATTACGAACGATTAAGCAAGATTTACGAAGAATTGGATTGGGAAGGAAACAGCAGGGGATGGGCACTTTAGACATGTCGAGCTTATGCAAGGAAATATTCCTGAGTGTCTCGATAAGTATGCAACTGTCAGGCAGAGAGGAAGCTGTAGTGCATTGAGCCGTAGTTTAGAAAGGAAGTGGAAACTCTGGTCAAGAGGAAGAAGAAGGCTGATGTTAGGATGAAAGAGTTCAGAAGAGCCAGGTGGAGGTAAGGGACGTTGTTGGTGGATAGGATCAGGGAAAACCCTAAGGCTTTCTACAGGTATTTAAGGAATAAATGAACGATGAGATTAAGATTAGGGCCAATCAAGGATAGTAGTGGGAAGTTGTTGCTTGGGGTCTGAGGAGATTGGGGAAGCACTAAATGAATATTTTTCGAAAGTATACACTCTCGAAAATGAGAATGTTGTCGAGGAGATTACTGAGATACAGGTTACTAGACTAGGTGGGATTGAAGTTCAGAAGGACGAGGGTATTAGAAATCCTGCAGAGTGTGAAAATAGATAACTCCCATGGGCCCGATGGGATGTATTCTTGGAAACTCTTTGAAGAAAGCGAGGAGATTGCTGAGCCTCTGGCATTGCTCTTGAATCGTCATTGTTTTCAGGAATAGTGTCAGAAGACTGGAGGGGAGCAAATGAGTTTCCCCTGTTCCAGAAGGGGAGGAGAGACTAACCTAATAACGATAGACCAGTGGGCCTTTCTTCAGTAGTTGGTAAAATGTTGGCAAATGTTATAAGAGATAGGATTTATAATAATTTGACAAAAATAATTTGATTAGGGATAATCAGCACGGTTTTGTGAGGGGTAGGTTGGGCCTCACAAACCTTATTGAGTTCTTGGAGAAGGTGACCAAACAGGTAGATCAGAGTAAACCGGATGATGTTCTGTATATACGGATTTCAGCAAGGCGTTCGATAAGGTTCCCCAAAGTCGGCTATTGTACAAAATGTGCAGGAATAAGATTGTGGTTGATACAGCAGTTTGGATCAATAATTGGTTTGCTGAAAGAAGACAGTGGGTGGTGGTTGATGGAAATGATCATTCTGGAGTCCAGTTACTCGTGGTGTACCGCAAGGTTCGGTGTTTGGACCACTGCTATTCGTCATTTTTATAAACGATCTGTTTGAGAGCGTAGAAGGGAGTGTTCGTAAATTTGCAGATGACACGAAGGTCAGTGGAGTTGTGGATAGTGACGTAGGTTACAAAGAGGCATAGATAAGTTGCAGAGCTGGGTCAGAGACGTGGAAAATAGAGTATAATGCGAACAAGTGTGAGGTGATACACTTTGGTCTGAGTAACCGATATGCAAAGTACTGGGCTAATGGTAAGATTCGTGGTAGTACAGAGAGATCTCGGTGGCCAGGTCCACAGATCATTGAAAGTTACCACCCAGGTTGCCATGGTTGTTAAGAAGGAATACAGTGTTAGAGCTTATATGAATTGAGTGATCGAGTTCCAGAACCATGATGTTATGCTACAGCATCCACCCTCCCTCCGAATCTCCCTTCCCAGTTCTCTCTCTCTGACATTTCCCATCTGCTCTCCTTCTCTCCATCCACCTTCACTGCTTCTCAACTACCTCCCTCACTGTCTCTCTTCCCCCTTTCACTCTCCCCTTACACACACTCTCTCCCCTTCACTATCTCTGTCCACGAGCATGCCCCCTCTTTCGTACCCTTCCTCCCACCAAATTTTCACGCCCCAAATCTTCCTCTCTCTCCGCCTTTCACTCTCTCCTTCCACTCCTTGCCTCTCTCCTCCTCTCTCTTCCCTCCCTTTCCACTCTTCCACTCCCAGTACCGTCCTTCCCGCTCTCTACTCCTTCTTCTTGTTCTCGTTGTAACTCTCCATCTCCCGGACTCTCCCACTTATCCCTGTCTCACTCGCTCCCTTCACCTCTGCCTCTCCAGTCTCTCTCACTCCCTTCCCCTCTCTCTCCCTTCCCCTCTCTCACCTTCCTCCTCTCTGTCCCTCTCTCTTCCTCCCGCCTCAGTCTGTATCTCTTTTCCTCCCCTCCCCTCTCTCCCCTCTCTCTACCTTCCTTTACTCTCCCTCCCTCCCCCTCCTGTCTAATTCTCCTCACTGCCCTCTCTCTCCACCTCTCGCTCTCCCTCTCGCTTTCTTCACCTCCTCTCCGTCTCTGTCACAGCCCTCTCTCCATCTCTCTCTCACGCCTTCTGTCGCTCACCCTCCCGCTCTTTCCCTAAACTCTCTGACTCTCCCCTCTCCATCGATCTATCCCTTCAGCCCCCTCTCACCTTTCATCACCTCACTCCTCCTGCTCTTTGTTTCTCGCAAAGCTCTCTCTCTCACTCACTCTCCTCGCTTTCTCTATTTCTCTCCCTCGCCTCTTTCCTATATTCCTTCCTCCTCTGCCATCCTCCCTCCAGTAGAAAGTGAGGACTGCAGATGCTGGAGATCAGAGCTTAAAAATGTGTTGCTGGAAAAGCGCAGAAGGTCAGGGAGCATCAAAGGAGAAGGAGAATCGAAGTTTCGGGCATAAAGCCTGAAGAAGGGCTTATGCCCGAAACGTCGATTCTCCTTCACCTTTGATGCTGCCTGTACTGCTGTGCTTTTCCAGCAACACATTTTTAAGCTCATCCTCCCTCCAGCCCTCGTTCTGTCCTCTCTTCACTCCCTCTCTCGAATCCATCTCTCTGTCTCTCTATCACTTTCCTCTCACTCCCCTTCCACTGTTTTTCCCCTTCCCTCCGGTTCTCATCCCCCTATCTCTCACTCTCTATCCCGACCTCTCTCTCTCTCTCTCTCTCTCTCTCTCGCCTCTGTTTATTTCTTCCCCACTCTCTGCCTTTCCCATCTCTCTCGCTCTGTCATGAACTTGCACTCCCTGTCTCGATCTCTCTTCCCTCCCACTCTCTCATCCATTTCCCTTTCTCTCCCCCTCTCTCTCGTCTCCACTACCATCGTTCTCTCCTTCTCTCTGCCTCTTCCTCTCTCTATCCTCCTGATCTGTCCACTATATCTCTCTTCCACCTCTCTCGTTCTCTCCTTTCTCCCTTCCCTCGACTCTTGACCCTCATTATTCTTTCCCTTCCCATCCATTTACTCTCTCACCCCTCCTTCGCTATCTCTACCCCCTCTATTTATCCACCCTCAATCTCTCCGCCTCCCTCTTTCTCGCCCCCGCCCCACGGTCTGACGATCACTCCAGTTCGCTAACACCATCTATCTGTCTCTGTCTATCAACTCCATCTCTCTCTTTCCGCCAAACTAACACTGTCTCTCCCCGACCACACTCTCCCGTCGCCTCTCACTCTCTTTTCCATGCCCCACACTCTATCTCCAAACCTCTTATTTCCTCCTCTCTCTCTTGCTTCTCACTTGGTCTCTTCAGATCTCCCTCTCCCTATCTCCCTCACCCTGTCTCTCTAAACAGCCCCCGACCCTATCTCTCTCTCTCTCAAATCTCTTTCTCCATCACACTCTCTCTCCATCATCTCTGAAACTTTCTCCCACGGCTATCCTGCTCTCCCCATTCTCTTTCCACTTCCCTGAGTTTCTCACTCCCCTATTCCCCGATCTCTCTACCTCTCTCTCTCTCTCTCTCTCTCTCTCTCTCTCTCTCTCTCTCTCTCTCTCTGTACTACCACACTGCCTCTCTCTGTCGGGACCCTCATTCTCTATCTCTCCCTCTCACCTACCATTCCTCTTTCTTTCAACCCTGTCTCTGTACACTTCTCATTCGCCCTCTAAGTCTTGCTTCTCTCTCGCTCTCTCCCTACTGCTCGGTCTCTTTTGCTTCCTTCCCTCTCTCTTTCTCCATTACCCTATCCCTTTCCACTCCTCCACATCTATCTCTCCCGTGCTCTATATTTCTTCTCCCACTTTCACCTTCTCTGTACCAGGCACCTCCCTCTCACTCAAACCCTCCCTCTTACTCTCCCCTCCATCTCATACCCCCTTCCTCACTCTGACTCTCCCCTCCATCTCATACCCCCTTCCTCACTCTGACTCTCCCCTCCATCTCATTCCCCCTTCCTCCCTCTTACTCTACCCTCCATCTCATACCCCCTTCCTCACTCTGACTCTCCCCAACTCTGTCACTCCCCTCAAGCTCACAACTCACCATTTCTCCATCACATTCCAAAATTTCGTTTCCCTCTTCTTTCTTTCTATCTCGCTTCTCCCTCTTTTGCGCTCACCTCCCCTCTCCTTTTAACTCCCTCCTTCACCTACCTTTTCTCCCCCTCTCCCCCCATTCTTCCACTCTCCCCACTTTCTCTCCCATCCCACACTATTTTCCCTCCCTTTATGCCGCTCTCTCTTCCCCTCTCTCTCCCCTCCATTTCCAATTGTCTCCCCTCGCTCTCCCCCTCCCACTCTCTTTATCTCCTCCATCCCCTCTCTGTCTCTGTCTCTCCCCTTTCTCTCTCCCGTCTCCCTCTCGACTTCACCCTCTCTCAGCTTCCTCTCTCTCTAAGAGAGCAACGTTCCGTCGTTCTCTCTCCCACTCCTAATCCTCCGTTGCCTCTATCACCGGCGTCCCACTTGGTACACGCTTCCCTCTCTACCCCGTCCCCATCTCTCTGTCGCTCTCCCCGCTGTCTGTCTCTCTCCCCCTGGTGTTCCCTTTCTTCCCCTAACTCTCTGTTTATCTCTACCATCTCCCTTTGCTTCCAATTTCTCAATCAACCTGTCCCTCACTTTCCCTACTCCATATCTCCCTGACTTCCCCCTTCTAACCCACTCTCTCTCTCACTCCCTTCCCTCTCTTTCTCTCCCTCTCGCTTCCCCGCACATTTCTCCCGCTCTCCACCCCTCCCTCTCTGTCCCCATTCCATTTCTCTCCCGTTTTCTCTCTCTCACGCGTCTCCCTCTGTTTATATCTCTTTCCCCACTCTCTCGCTACTCTGGCTCTTTTCTTCCTTGCTCCTGTATTTCTTTCACCATTCTCCCATCCCTGTCACTCACCCACACTTCTCTCTCTCTCTCTCCCCCGTCTGCTCCACTCCAGCTCTTTTCATCAATACCCATCCCTCTTTCTCTAACTATCTTACACGACTCTCTCTTTTCCATCTCTCACTCTCCCCCCTCTCCCAGTCCAATGTTTCTCTCTCTCTCTCTTCCCTTATCTCACACTTCTCCCCTCTCTGGCTCTCTCTGTCTCCAGCTACCCACTAAACCTCTCTTTATCCAGCTTCCCTCCTTATCTCCCTTCCTCCCACCTCCCTCGCTATTTCTCTTCCCCTCTCTCTGCCCTCCCTCTCAGTGCCTCTCCCTCTCTACCCCTTTCTATCTCCCTCCTGCCTATCACTCCCCAACGCCTGCCCACTATCTCTCTCGGTCCCTCTACCTCCCCCCTCTCCCTCACCATCACCCTCTCTCTCATTCACTCGCTCCCTCTCTCCATTTCTTTCTCTCTATGTCCCACCTCACCTCTCCCTCTGTCTGCTAACGGTCATGTTCCTTAACCCCTCTCCCTTCCGCTTTCTTCAATTCTCTCTGTTACCTCTCTCCCTCTCTATCTCTCAACACTGCCGTCGCCCTTTCTCCGCCTCCCTCTCTCTCTGTCACCGTTGAATCTCTCCCTCTCTCTTCTGCATCCCTCTCTCTGCTCCCTTTATTACTTTCTCTCGTATCTCCCAAATTCTATCTTTCTCACTCCCCACCTGCCTCACGCTCTCAATCCATGCGTCCCTCTCTCGCCTCTCTCTCTCCCCCCCATCCTCCTCTCCTTATCTCGATCTCCCTCTCTCTCAGTCTGTCTCACACTCCCCTTCCTCTCTTCTTTCCTCTCTCTCATAATCTCCTCCTTCGCCCTCTCCTCCCTCCCTCCCTCTCTCTGTCTGCCTCTCCTCATCTCTCTATCTCCCTTCCATCTCTCTCTCTATCGGTCTCCACTTCCCTATGCTTTGTCTCCCTCGCACTCTCTCTCCCCTATTTCATTCTATCTCCCCTTTGCTCTCTCTCTCTCCTGTGCAGCATTGTTTTGCTCCCCTCCTCTCTCTCCTCTGCCTCTCTCTCCCCCTCACTCCCGCTTCTCTCTCACTCTCTGTTTACACTCATTCTCGCTCCTCTCTCACCCCCACACCTACCTACCTTTCTCCCCCTCATGACTGTCTATCTCTCTCCTGCTGTCCCTGTGTCTCCCTCTCCCCATTTCACCCACCTACAGTCCACGAGTTCCTCTCACCGCCCAAACTTTCTCTCACACCCTAATCTCTCTCCACCTTCTTCCATCTCTCTGCCCCTCCGTTCCCTCTCCTTCCCTCTCCCACCCCATTCTTAGTCACCACTGTTCCCTCTCTTCATCCACTACCCCACTCTCTCTTCCTCTTTCCTCACTCTCCCTTTTGTCCTCCTCGTCAATCTCACCTTCCCTCTCTTGCACATCCAGTCTCTTTCCCCATTCCTCTCTCCACCCACTCTCTCCCTATTGTCTCTCATCCCTCCCTGACCCTCTCTGCCCTATCCTTCATCTCGTCTCGCCGTTCCCTTCCCTCTCCCTCTTCCCTTACTCTTTCTTCACTCGTTTTCTCTGTCTCCCCTATCTTCTGTACCATCAGTTCCCGCTCTCTCCACCTCTCTTTTCTTTAAACCCCTCCATTCCCCTTCTCTCCTGCCCATCACCTCCGCCTGACCCTGTCCGCGCTCTCCACCACTTGGTCTCTCTCACCTCATACTTTCTCCCACCAATCTCTCTACACGCCCTTTCTTCCCCCACTCTCCCTCCAATGTTCACTCTCACTCTTACCTCACTCTCACTCCCTTCACACCCTTTTGCTGTCTCTTTCTTCCCCTCCCTCTCTGTCTTTCGCTGTCCCCACTCCTCTCCTCCCATTCTGCTTCGTCCTCTCTCCCCAATCTCTCTCAACTCCCAGTCTATCGCCCCTGCCCTTGCTCTCTCCCGCTTTCCTCTCTCTCTGTCTCTCTCTCTCCCCTCACTTCCTCCCTCTCTACAACAAGCTCACTGTCTCCAAACTATCCACACTCCCTCTCTCTCTTCGACCATTCATCCATCTTTCTGTACCCACCAATCTTCACTCTTGCACCACTCTCTTTCTCTCCCTTGTACCACTCCATTTCCTCTCTCTCCCTTCCTTTCACTCACTCCTCACCTCTCTGTGTTCCTCACGTTTCCGTCTCTCCCTCATTTTCTCATTCTATTTCATTCACGCCACTCTCCCTTCCCTTCCTTTTCTGTCTCTCACCACCGCCCGCTCTCCCTTTCTCTCAGTCACCCCTCCCTCTCTCCCTATCCCCCTCTAACCCTGACCCTCTCCCTTTCTCTCCTCCTCCTCATTCTCTCTCCATCCCTCACTCTTTCTCCTCTTTTCCAATATCCTCCTTTCCTTGTCTCTCCCCACCCCTTCACCCCTCTCCTTTTGTCTCACACCTCTCTTTCCAACTTCTCCCCCTCTCTCCCTTCCCATCTCTCTTTGTCTCTCTCCTCCTCCTCCTCTCTACCCACCGTCCCAGTTTCTCCACCTCTCTCTCGCTGTCTCTATCTCTCTCTTTCCCCCGCTGTATCTCGATCCCCTTACCCTCACTTTCTTAAAAACCCATTTTGTCTCCCTCTCACGCTCGACCTTTCTCCTCTGCTACCGCACGTTCACGTCCCTCCCTCTCTCCATCCTCTCTCCCCTTCTCTCCCTCATGCCTCCCCTCCTTCACTCTGTCCCATTCCCTCTTTCGCTGCACACCATCCCTCTTTCTTCCCTCCTCCCTCACTCCACCCCTCATCCTCGTCCTTTCACGCTCTCCCGCTCCATTTCTCTGCTCCATGCTCTCTCTATGCCTATCCCACTCTCTCCCTCCGTTCTGTCTCTCCCCATCTCACTGTATATCTCTCTCTCCCTACTCTCTTCCCAATTTCTGTCTATCCGTCTCCACTCCATCTCCTCGCCTATCTCTCTTCCTCCCCGCCCCATACCTCAAACATCCCTCAATCTCCCTCTCTCCCCCTTTCTCTCTCTTTACCTCCTCCTCATTCTCTGTCCCTTTGGCCCTACCAATGTCTCTCTTACACCCTCTCCACCCGTCTGTTTCGTTCCCTTCTTCTCTTTCTCTCTCTCCACCCCAATTTTCGCTGACTCGGTCCCCACCTCTTAATCCCACTCCCCATATGCCTCTCTTTCTCCACCCCTAAGGTTCTCTCCGCACTGCCTCTCTCTTCCACCAACTCTCTCCACTCGCTCATTCAATCCCACGTTCCTCATTCTCTCTCCCTAACTTTTTCTCTCTCTGCGCACTCACGCTCTTTCTCCCACTCTCCAAGACTTCTTCTCTCTCCCACTTTCCTTCCTTTTCTCGTCTGCACCCTTCTTCTCTTTCTGACGTCTGCCTCTTTCTCACCCCTGCTCTCTCGCCTCTCTCTCTCTCATTCTCCCCTGCCGTATCCCTCTCCCCTCCTCCCACTCACCCTTTTTCGCCTCCCTCTCTCGCTCTTGCCCTCTCTCTGTCCCCAATATTCCCTCTTCCTCTTCCACCTCACTCTCTCAATCTCTCTATCTTCCACTCCCACTTTAACATCTATCCCCCCCTTTCTCTCTCTCTTTCAGTTTCCGTATCGCGCCCTCATCGTCTCTCCATCTAGTCTCTCTTAACTCCCTCCGCAGCGAATCTCTCTTCCCCTTCCTTGTCTCTCTCTCTCTCTCTCATTCTCTTCATCCCCTCCCTCTCAATCGCCTCTGTCTCTCAACCCCCCTTTCTCCAGCCTCCTTATCCATCTGTCTACCCCTTCGCTTTATTTATCCTCTTTCCCCGTCTCTGTATTCTCTCCTCCCTCACTCTCATTCTCTGTCTACGACAATCTGTCTCCACCCCGTCATTCACTCTCTCTTCCAACCTCCAACTCTCTCTTTCACTCCCCTTCCCTCTCTTTCTCTCTCCACTCCTTTCTCTGTCCTCTCTCTCTCTCCCAGCATCCCTACCTCTTTGTCTTCTTACCCTCAGTATCTCTCAGCTCATATCGCTATCTCTGTGACATTCTCTCTCTCTCCACCTCACTCTCCCCCTCTCCACTCCTTTCTTTATCTCCTTTCCGCTCGATCTCTCCCTCTCCCTGTCTTTCACTCCCCCTTTCCCTCTCTCACCCAACACTCTTTCAGTAAACTTCTCCCCATGTGTCTCTCTCCCCTCCCTCTCTCTTTTCCACTCTTTGTCCCCACCTCTCTATTTCGTTCATCACACCTGCTTCTCTCTCTCCACCCCTCCCTCTCTGTACTCTCTCTCTCGGCCTCACTATCTCTCAATATATCTCTGTTTTTTTTTTCTCTCTCTGTAGCATCTCCGTCTTTCTCTCTCCATACGCCCTCTCTTTGTTCCCTGTCTCTCAGCCTCCCTCTCTCCCACTTCCCTCTCTTTCATTCTGCACCTTCCCTCTCTTTCTGACCCCTCCCTCTTTCTAGCCGCTTCTCTCTCACCTCTTCCTCACACTGTCCACTGCTGTCTCCCTCTTTCCTTCCTTCCACTCACTCTTTCTCGTCTCTCTCTCTCGCTCTTCACCTATCTCTATCCCCAGTCACTCTCTCTTCCTCTTCCACCTCACTCTCTTTGTCTCTCCAACCCCTCTCACTCTTTCTCCCACCTCTCCCAGCCTTCCTATCTCTATTTCTCTCACTATCCCTCTCTCTCTCTGCACGTCCTCTCTCTGTTATGTTCCTCTTTCTCACCCCTATTCTGTCCCCTGTCCCTGCCACTCTCCCCCGCCGTCTCTCTCTCCCACCTCCCACTCATTCTCTCTCGTTCCGCATGTCTCTCCCAAATCAGTCCCCGCTCTGCATCTCTCTCTTCCCTTCCTTTTACTCTCTCTCGGCCCCATTTTGTCTCTCTTCCCTCCTCTCTGTCCCTAATCTCTCCATCTCCCTCTTCCACCTCACACTCATGTCTCCTACTCGCGGTTTAACTGTCTCTCCCCTTCCCTCACACTGTCGTTTCCTATCTGTCTCTCTCACCATCTACCCGCCCTCCCCACTTCTCTTAACCGCCCCTGTCTCCGACTCTCCCTCTCCTTTGTCTCTCTCCACCTCACTCTATCCCCACACTCTCGCTCCCCCACTCCCCCGTTTCTCTCTTAACTCCTCTCTCAGCCCAGCCGCCCTATCCCTTTCTCTCCCCTCCCCCTCTCTTCCCTTCTCTTTCGCTCCACACTGCCTCCTCTCTCTGACTCGCTCTCCATAAGTCCCACTCCTTCTCTCTCTCCCTACCTATCTTTCGCTCTCTCTCACTCCCCCACTTCCCGGTTTCTCCCTCCCGATCTAACTCGCTCTCCCCATGCTTTTCTGTGTCTCCCCACTCATTTCTCTCTCCACCCCCTTCCTCTAACCATTCTCTCTCCATCTCTTTCTGCTCTCCCTCTCTCCCCATTGTCTTTCTTAAACATCACTTAGCCCCTCTCGTGCCCTCCTTCTGTCTATACTCCCACCCTCTCTCTCTTGTTCTTCCCCCCGTCTGCTGGCCCATGTCATCTCTCTTTCACGACTTCCTTCGCTCTCTATCCACTCCAACTGTCTCTATTCTGATGTCTCTCTTCTCGCTTTGTCATCCGGCTTCCCCAAACTTTATCACCTCTCAATATCTTTCACCTTCCTGTCTGTATCACTCCATACTACCACTCTTTCTCCACCCGCTCTCACCCTCGCTATCTCGCTCTCTCGATTTCTCTGCTTTTCTCTCTGCACCTTCCATCTCTCTCACACGCAATTTCCCTGTCGCCACTCCCTCTCGCTCCCACTCCCGCTCTCTTCCACATGTCCCCATGTCTCCTATCCTCCGTATTTCTCTTTCTCCTCTTCTGCCACTCTGTGTCGCCCCCTCCCGCTCGTACAATGTCTCTGTCCTCATTATTTCATTTCCCTCTCCCTCCTCACTCTCTCTTCCCCCTCCCTTTCTCTCGCCACCTCCCTGTCTCCCATCACCCTCTCACCCTCTGACGCCTGTCTCTATTCTTTTCTGCTTGTCTCCCTTTCTGTAAACTCCCCTAAATCTCTGTACCCCACTATCTCTTTCTTTCTCTCTCGTTCCGCATAGCTCTGTCTTCCTCTCTCACCATCTGCCTTCTCTAAACACAGCCGTCCATCTCTCTATCTCTACCCGTCCAAATTATCTCTTCTCCCCTCATTCTCTTTCGATTCACACACTCACTATTGAAAACCGTCCCTCCCTCGATACACCTCCTTCTCTCTCTCTCACGTCTATTTCTATCTCGCCCCTCAGGCACTCTCTCTTCTCTGCTGCCTGTCTTTGTCTGCACTCTGCCTGTCTTCCCCACCTCCCTCTCTCTCTGTCATCTCCCTGTCTTTCTCTCCCTCACCCACCCGCGTCCCTTTCTCCCCCCTCAGTTTCTTTTTAGCTCCTTTCCTCCATCTATGCCTTCGTCCCTCTCCCCTCTTTCCCATTCCCTCTTTTCACCCTTCACCTTTGCCTCACAATCTTTCACTCTCTCTCTCACTAACGCCCGCTCTTTCTCTCTCGATCACTATCCCCCCATTCACCATCTTGCTGCACTGTCCCTCAGTCTCCGACGTGCCTTCTTCATTCACTGTGTCGCCCCCTCTCTCGCTCCACAGCTCTCTCTATCTCTCTCACTCGCTATGTCCTGTCTCACTCTTTATACTCTCTCTTCTCCCCTTTTACCTCCTCCCTCACTCTGTTGCCCTCAGACTTTGTCTTTCTTATTACCTACCCTCTCTCCTCCCCCTGCCTCTCTCCCTGCGCCATGACATCCGCTCTCCATCAACCTCTCCCTCTCTCTACCCCGTCTCTCTCCATCACTCTGTCTCTCGGACTCTCTCCCACTGTCGCTCTCTCTCTCTCTACTCTCTCTCTCCACTGCTCTTCCCTCCCAGTCACTCAATCCATCTCCCTCTCTCTCCGTCTGCCAGTCCCTGCCCTCGCTCTTTCAGACCCCCTCTGTCTCTGTCCCTCTCTCTCTCACGTCAAGCTGCCTCTCTCTCTTTTGCTCCTCCCTTCTCTCTCCCGCCTTCCTCTCCCAAAAATATCTCAGCCCTGCATCTCTTCCATCCCTCCCTCGCTCTCTCAACTTACCCCGTCTCTCTTACCTCTCCCTCTCTCTCAATCCCTCCCCCCTCCCCTCGTACACTCCCACTCCTCCTCTCTATCATTGGCTACCCCAGGTCACTCCGTCTCTCTCTCTCTCTCTCTCCCCGCCTCTGCCTTATCTCACTCCCGACACCCTCTTTCCTTCCTTTTCTCCTCCCTCTCTGTATTGCTCCTCGATCTCTCTCTCTGTCTCTTTCTCATCTCCTCTCGTTGTCTCTTGCTCTACGTGCTCTTTCACTCCACCCTCTCCCACTGCCCCTCCCACACTCACTCACTCTCTCCCACCACTCCCAGACACTCCTCTCTCCCCTCCCTCTCTCTCCCTCCTCTATCTCCCACTCTTCCGCAACCACACTCACGCATCACCCTCCCTCTCCATCCCTCCCGTCCCTCTGTCACCCCTTCCCTCACTGATTCTACCCGCTTACTCTTATTCACCCTTCCGCCTCTTCCCATCACCTTATTTCCTTCTCACCGCTCCCTCCCACTCTCTCTTACACCTCCCTTGCACTTTCTCTCCTTCCCTCCCTCTCTTCCTCACTCCCTCTCGGTCATCCCTCACTCTTTTCCCCTCCTTCTCTCACAACTCTAACGCCCCCATTCGCTGCACTGTCCTCTTGCTTCCTACCCCTTCTTTTTCTCTCTCTATAATTCACCCCACCTTTACATCCCCACTTGTCTCCCAGTCTCCACCACTCTCTGTCGCTCCCCGTCACCACAATCTCCTTCCCCCACTCTCTGATCCCTCTCTCTCTCCCCTTCATCCTCTTTCTTCACCCTCCCTCTCTCCCGATATTCCACTCCAGTCCCCGGCTCTCCTTCTACTCTCCCGTCTCCCTCCATCTCATTCCTGTTCACTCTTATTCCCCCAGTCTCTCTCAAACCTCCCTCTCTCTCTCCCCTGTCCGTCTCACTCCCCTCCCTCTCTGTGTCTGCACCCCCTCCATCTCTTTATCTCTGCCTCCCTGTCTCTCCCCACCACCGTCGCTCACTCTCACCACTCCCTCTCTCCCCTCTACATTTGTGTATCCCTGTCTCCCTGCCGCACCACTATCTCTTTCTCTCTCATTTCCCCAACTCTTCCTCTCTCCCATCTGCCTTTTCTCCGTCCACAATTCCCTCTCTCTCCTCTCTCTTTCGCGCCCTCCTCCTCTCACTGGCTTTCACTCTCTATCATCCCTCTCTCTCTCCAACCCACCCTCTCTCTCTTCCAGACTGTATAGCTCTAACCACTCTCTTTCTAAACCCTTCCATCTCTGTCTGTCCTCCTCCCTCTACTGTTCCACATGTGTTTTTCGCGCTCTGCCCTTCTCACTCTCTCTCTGTCAACTTTGCTGCCTTCCTTTCGCTGCTCCCTCATTCTCTCTTCCTCCATCCCTCTTTCTCTATTTTCCCCACCCTCTCTTTCTCCTCTCCCACGCCCTGCCACCCCGTCTCTCTCTCCCCCTTTACTTTTCTCTCCATCCCTCGCTCTCTCCCATCCGCCTCTCTCTTTCCCCTCTCTCCTCTCACTCTCTCAAGCCTCTCTCTCACTGTCTCTACCCTCTTCGCTTTCTCTCCCTGCCATGCGTGCCTCCCTGTAACTCTGCCATTCTTTCTCCCTCTCTGAGCTCACTCTTCCTTTCCTTCTCTGTCTCTCTCCCGCCTCCCTCTTTATCTATCCCTCATCTCTCTGCCTTCACGTCTCTCCCTCTCTCAAGTCTGCTGTCTTCCTCTCTCCACTCACTCTCTCTCAACGAACTATTTCTCTCCACTTGCCACAGCCTCCCAATCTGTTTCCCCTTTCCCTCCTCTTTTTCTCTGCTCCTCCACTCTCTCTTCGCCTTTGCTCTCGCTCTCTGCCCATTCTCGCTTTCTCCACTCTCTGTCTCTACCCACTCTCTCACCCACCTGTCTTGCTCCGTGTCTCGATCGCTCTTCATCTGTCTTACTTTTCCTCTCCCTCTCTCTCTCTCCTCTCTTGCCTCTTTTTCGCTCCGTCATTCCTCTGTCCTCTCCTCCCTCTCTCTCATCTGCCCTCATGCTCCTCTCCCGAGTCTCTTTCACCCAAATCTCCCTCATCCCTCCCTCTCTCTCTACTCCCTCACGCCCTATCTTGACCACTCTCTATCCCTCCCCCGTGTCCCTCTCCGTCCCCTCTCTCACCCTCCTGTCCTCCCCCACTGTCGCATTCTCTCATCTCTCTCCTGTTTGTCTCTCTCTCTCGTTCTCTCTCTCTGTCTGCCCCACAATCACTCTCTCTTCCCTCCTTCAATCTCTAATCCTATCTCCCTCCCTAACTCTACCCCTTCCATCTGTCTTTTTCCACTCTCTATACCTCTCTCCCACTCACTTCTAATCAGCCTCTTCCCTCTCTCTCCTTCCCTCTCTCTCCCCTTCCTCTCTCTGCACCTTCTCTCTATCTTGTCCCCTCTCCCCTTCCATCCATCTTTCTCTCTTCTCACTTTCACCGTCTCTCTAACACGTGCCTTCCTCTCTCTCCCTCACCCTCTGCACCTCTCTCTCCCACCCCCTCTCTCTCCACCCCTCTTACACCTCCCCTCTCCCTTTCTTTCTCCTTCCATTTTCTGTCCCTCACCCCTCTCTCTCCACCCACTCCCTCTCTCCACCACTTCCCTCTCTCCACACCAACCTCTCTCCCTCTAATCCCTCCCTGTCTCTCTCTGTCACCGCGCCTCACTCTCTACAACCCTCTTCTTCTATATCTCTGTTGCCCCACCTCCATTTCCCTCTCCCCTTCTACTTCCCTCTGTCTCCACAGCTGCCTCTCTCTCCCCTCTTTTTTGTCTGTCCCTACCCCCTTTCGATACCCACTGTCTCTCACCACTCATCTTTCTCTCCTCCTCTCTGTCTCAATTTCCTCCCTTCCAGTCTGTCTTCCCTCCATCTCTCTCTGTCTCTACAACCTCGCTGCCTCTCTCCGCTTCCCTTCTCTCCTACCGTTCCCTCCATATATCCCTCAATTCACTCCTCCTCGTTCTTTCTTCATTCTTCTCTCTCTTCACACCCTCCTCCCTATCCCTCCCTCTCACCCTTGAATCTGCCTGCCGCCCGCACATTCTTCCTCTCTTTCTCTCTCACTTGCCTCCCTTTCTCTATCTCTATCGCCTCCACTCTTAAGTGTCTCCATCTCTCTCTCTGCCTATCCCACCATCCATCTCTCTCCCGCTCCCCCTCTCGCCCACCTCCCCTTCCAAACATCCTTATCTCTCTCTTTCTTCCATTCCCCCCTCTATTCCTCTGTCTCACTCGTCCCCTCTCTCCATCCTGGAGCCTTCCTGCCTCTTTGGCTGTTGAAGATTTCTTTTTGCCCGAAACGTTGATTTTCCTGTTCCTTCGATGCTGCCTGACCTGCTGTGCTTTTCCAGCACCGCTGTAATTCACTCTGTCAGTTTAGCTCAGTTCGTTGCGCAGCTAGTTTGCAATGCACAATTGTGCGAACCTCAGGGTTTTAAATCCTACACCAGCTGAGATTACTGTGAACGTGGTTACTTATAAAACCAGAGGTCGTGTTTTCAAATCTCACTCGTGCGTTTTTCAGATTCCTTCAAATGTGGCATGGTGGCCCAGTATTAAGCACTTCTGCCTTATATCACCAGGGCTTTAGGTTGAATTCCAGTCTCGGTATGGAGTTTGTATATTCTCTCCATGTCTGCTTGGGTTTTCTCCGGGTGCTCTGTTTTCCTCTCGCAGTCCAAAGATTTGCAGATCACGTGAATTGACCATGCTATATTGCCCGTAGTGTTAGCTTCATTAGTCAGCGAGTCGGTAGGGACATGTTTGGCCGCCGGTCCTGTTTCCACACTTCTAGGAATCTAAACTAAACTGTCCCGATCCATCCTACTCTCCACTCTCTCCCTTCTCCCATCTTTCTCTCGCCTCTTTCGCTCACTTTATCTCTCGTCGGTCCTTCTCTCTCCATATCCCCAATTACTCTCTCGCGTTGCTACCTCTCTCTCTTTGCTTCCTCCACCTCCGTCTCTCTCTAATTCTCCTGTCTGTCTCTCCGCACGGAGCTATCGTTCTGTCCCACAATATCTCTTTCTCTCTCTGCCCACTATCTCTCTTCTTTCCCCTTTCTCTTCCATTTCCGCTGCTCCCCATCTCCTTTTCTCGCCCTCTTCTCTTACCACACTCTCTCCCCCACCACTCGCCCTGAACCGCACTGTCTCCCTCCTTCCTCATGCCATCTCTCAATCTCTCTCCATCTCCTCTTCCTCTCTCACTATCACTGTCCACCCTCCCTCTGTCACTCCTATCTCTCTCTCTTCCAATCCCCTCTCTCTCCCTCACCATCTCCCCACCAACTCACATTCTCTCTCTGCCATTACCTCTCTCCCCTCCCCCTTTACCCCACATCTCTCTCTCTCCTTCCCCATATCTCTCTCACTACTTCTGTCTCTGTACCTCTCCCTCTCCCTCTCCTGCTCTCCCTCCCGTACCACTGTCTCTCTCATATTCTCCCATTTCCCTCTTTCTTTCTCTCTCCCAAACTCTCCTTGCCCCACCTCTTCCCACTTTCTTCTCTTGTCTCTCAACACATTGTCTCTCCTCCTGCCCCTCCCCTTTCTCCCCTCTCCCTCGCCCCACCACACTCTCTCCGCCAACCATCTCCCCCACACTTTCCACACATGTCATACTCTATACTCTCTCTCTTAAAATCTCTCTCCCATCAACTCTCTCTTCCACAATCCCCCAGACTTTATCTGCCAGCCCTAACAGTCTTTTGCGCTCTTTCCCTTTCCCTCTATCCCCACCTCTCCCCGCCCGCTCTCTCTCCCCGCAATTTCTCTCTTTCCCCTCTACCTGCCTCCACTCTCTCTCCCCTTCCCTCACTGCCTCACTCCCGCTACCTCACTTCCTCTCTCCCACACCCATTCCCTCTATTCCTCTGTCTCCCCACTTGCCAATCTCTCCCCAAATCTCCGTCCATCTACCTCCCAGCCCATTCTCTCTGCACCCTTCGTTACCACTGTCTCTGTTTCCCTCTTCCCACTTTCTGTCACCTTTTCTCCACCCTCTCTCTCTTCATCACCTTCCAATTCTCTTCCCCTTCTTTCCCGTTCTCTATATCCTTCCCTCCCTGCCCACTGTCTCTCCCTCCTACCTTCCCACTTTGTCTCCCACTTCCACCTCTCTCTCTGCCGATCCCGCTCTCACTCCCTTTCTACACCCTCCCATTCTTTCTTTCTCGCCTCCCCTCCCGCTCAGTCTCCTTCCTCTCTTGCTCACCCCTCCCTTTCTCTCTCTCTGCTCTCTCACCACCCTCCCCCCTGTTTTTGGTCTCTTTTGCTCTTCGTTCCTCGCTGCATCGCTGCCTCCCTCTCTCTCTCGTCCCCTCTCTCCCTGCACACTCTGCGCCCTGTCTCTCCCTCTCCCTCTGTGTGACTTCTTCTCACCGTCTCCCTATGACTCTCGGAATCTCCTCGCCCTCACTCCGTCTCTCTCTGTCTGTGAGTAGGGAGAAAATGGGGGAGGAATATGAAGGTCGTAGTCAGAGTTAGAGAGAAGGTGGTGGGGAGATAGAAGAGTGGACAAGGATGGAGGAGCCATGGAGGTAAGAGACAGTGAGACAAAAAGTGAGTTGGCAAGAGACGGTAGTGAAAGTGAGAGCAGAGAGAAAGGGCGAGTGCACAGAGGAAATGAGGGAGGAAAATGAGATGAAATAACGGGGGAGATAAATTTGGGACTGTGTGTAAATGAAGGATTCGAGTGGGAGCCCGTGATAGTGAAAGCGAGATACAGATGAGGTTGACTGGAGATAGCGGCAACGGGGTATAGAGATGAACTGTGCCGAAGACCAGGTCAGTGTGGGGAATCCAGAGGTGAAAGCAATGACAGAGCAACTGAAATCGAACTCCTGAGCTCAAGCCCCTGTCCCCTCCCCTTCCCCAAGGACCAAGACTTGTGGATGACTCTGTCTCTGTCCAGCTCAGCTTCTTCAAAACAACGACAAACAACAATATCCTTCACTCTGCTGCTCGGTAATTTTTAATGCACATTTTTATTGTTTATAATTTGAAGTGAACGATACAGTCAGTGGGATAGTGCCTTTACTTACTGGCACCCGAGTTGATAGATTCATTAAAATGTCCCTGTAACTCGCCTGTCGGATAAGGATGGACAAACCCGCGCTCCTCACAGGCTGATACGAAAGCGACAGGCTGCTTCATCGCTGAAAAAATCAACTAAAATGAGAGACTCGCAGATGGATTGATTAATAAGTGAATTTGGTTGATTGATATATTTGGGTGAAGGGATATTTCACCACATTCTTCAGCTGCTGTCTGAACATTGTCTGCGTCACAGCATAAATTGCGGTGTTTGTGCAGCAACTGAGGAGCTGCAGCATGAAGCCCAGCTCCTTCACACAGCTAGGTAAAGACACACTTCGACGCCCAATCACATCCATCCGGTACGATATGGAAAACATCATTAACATTGACCATAACAGGATGAAATTGCCCGAGATGCCAAACAGTAAAATCATAGATCTTTTGCGAGTGCTCATTTCTGTGTCAAACCGACCGTCCCCACTAGTGCGAGCCCTGAGTCTCATGCGGGCTCTGCTGCTCACGAAAATGTGTCTGACGGTGAAAACATTGAGCAGCAGGATCAGGAGAAATGGGACAGCTGGGGTTAGAATGTGGTGGAGGAACTCGATTGCGACCCAGAAAGGGGAGAAATGAACACTGTATGTTACGTTACAAAACCAGGGCTGGTTCGCCAGCCGATATTTACCTGTGAGCATAAAATACCAAAAAATATTTTTTAAACAGCTCAGCACAGTCACTGTTGCTTGAACAACAGCCGCCGTTTTCTCATTGCAACATTTCCTTTTAAGTTTCTGGCAACAAATGGCCGCAAATCGATCAAAGGTGAAAGTGACGGTGAACCAGACAGAACAGTCAGTGGCTGCATAAAGCAGGACGGCGTGGATATTACACACGGGAATGTCCCACATGAAATAAAACTGTTCCCGATAAACAATGGGAATGTGTCTCAATATCAGGTTCGAGGATAATGACCAGTAGATCCGCCACTGCCATGGCCGCCAGATAACGTCTGACACATGGGGACAATCCACAATCTTTATAAAGCAGGACGTAGGTCGTCACTACGTTAGCTGTGAGGAAGGTAAAAAAACACATTGTACATCAACATGGAGGAAAAGTGACTTGTTCGATTGAGGACAGATAGAGATTTTCAAATGTGTCACTGTACTCTTGGATTTATTAAAACAGTTGCTGCTGAAATGACAAAGGTGAAAATCTGAATTTCTGACAGAAATGTATCATAAACCACAAGAGACATTCCCTCCCCAAACATACTGAGACACATCCAAAGGAACAGATGATTTCAAGGAAACTCCCACACACTCGATCATTGGAGAGCAGACACAGATCACTTTTTTTCCATATTCTAACACGGAGGGTGAAATCTTGCTTTCGTGAAGGATTCTCTCCCAGTTCCTTGAAGACAAATGGAGTTTGGAAATTTCTGACTTTTAGACTCGATTGTGATTGATCATGCTAACTGAACAAGTGTAAACGGAGGGAAAATGTATTCACCATTTTAACTGCCTCTGGAGACTCCGGAACAGTGTCTCCTTCACCCTGCAACTGGGTCTCTTCACTTGAGATCTGATCATTTCTTTAAATTGAATGACGTCCGGCCGTTCCCAACTAATGTCGGGGGTAGAATGTAACAGAGAATGATGGTTAGAGTATTTTCGAGGGAATTCCAGTTACAGAATGTTTTGTGCAGAATGCTGCGGGGAATCTTCACAGTTACACGGGCAACATTCCCCACCTTTCTTGCAGCTACTTTGATGAATTTATCGACGCCAATTCGTGCTCTCACGAGAAGGTTGTACAGTTCATCAACCTCAACAACACGTTCCATCCCAAAGTCCAGTTAACCTGTACCATCCCGGATACCTCACTGCCCTTCCTGTACATCTGCATCTCCATCTCTGGTGATCGTCTCAAAACGGACATCTACGACAACCTAACCGACTACACATCCTTCCACACTTCTTGCTGGAAAATACGACGTCCATTATTCCCTAATTCCTCCACAATGGCCCACTTGCCCCCAGGATGACGAATTCCACCTAAAAACATCCCAGATGTCCTCCTTCTTCCAATACAGCAATTTCACCTCCCACATGGCCGATGATGCCCTCCAGCACCTCTCATCCACTTTGCGCACCTCCGCCTCCCCAATTGCATTAAGGACAGAATGTTCCCGGTCGTTACCTGCAAACCCACCTCACTCTGTATCCTTGGCATCATCTTCCATCACTTCCACCACAGACAAAAAGACCCATCACCTCCGTCCATTGCCCCAAAGAACCCTTTCACATACGTCACAAATTTACACGCACTTCCACACATATCATCTACAGTATCCATTTCACACAATGTCATTACCTCTACGTTGGGGAGCCAGGGCACCAACTTGTGGATCATTTCAAAGCACATCTTTGCGACACCCACATCCACCGAGCCTCGTGGGTGAAAATGTCAACACCCTCTCCCAATCCACCAAGGATATGCAGGTCGTGGTCTTCCTCCATCACCAAACCCAAACCACCCGATGACTGGAGGAACAACGTCTCAACTTCAATCATTAGATCCTGCAATCCCACAGTGTTAATGTGGATTTCACGAGTTTCCTCATTTCCCCACCTCCAGCATTATCCGAGGCTCAAGTCTCCAACTCGGCACCGCCCTCTTGAAAAGTCCATCGCCTTTCCCATCTATCCACTCTACTATATTTTCTAAACTATCAAGTACTCCCTCAGACCCATCTTCATATCGAATTCTCAGCTACATTGTCCCCAACCACAGCTTCCCTCCCATTTATTTCTCGACCACTCCCTCGACACACAAGCCTCAATCGTGGTAAAGGGCTTATGCCAGAAATATCGATTCTCCAGCACGTATAATTCTACCTGACAGGCTGTGTTTTCTGAACACTGGTCAGGAAAGAGTCTGATACTGTCATACTCAAAGAATCATGCCTGATGGGTAATATTGAATGAAGCTGCATCACCATCCCTGGCTATATCCTGACCCTCAGGCAAGGCAGACCCACCAGTGGTGTGAAAATCCTCGGGGATAAAGTCAGGAAAGGAGTTACCCTGCAATTCTCCAACATTGATTCCAGAACCCGGGAAACCTCATGGTAACACGTCCAGAAAATCTCCTGATGGTCGGCATCTACTGGATTCCACAACACCCCTTGGAGATAACTCAATTCCTCAGAGGAAGCAGTGAGGGTTACAAGGAAACAGAACGCACTCAGGGTGTGGGACTTCAATGTCCATTACAAAGCGTGTGTCCACAGATCCACCACTGACTGAGCAGGCAAAGCCTCAAATACACAGCAGCCAGTCTGTGGGAAGTGATGCGGGAAACCGACAAGAAGGAAGCATTCTCAACATACACCTTGGCACAGATGGATCTGTCTCTGACAACTTCTGCAGGAATACCGAGCAGACAGTCCGGATGGAGAGAATGTCTCAGTCGCATTCTGAAGGTACTGCCCACTCTGTTATGTGGCACTACCTCCTGTGAAGTAGGACATTCTTCTGAAGGTCTAAGCAAATGGAAACTGGGTACCCATCAGTTACTTTAATTTATCAGCAGTTGCAGCATCGATGCACTTCCCTCCATCAAAAAGTCAGAAGTAGCCTGTTCACTGATTGTTCCAAAATATTCAGCAATATTCATAACTGCGCATATTCCACCCATCAAGCAGGCTATTCCACCCATCAAGAGTTTTACATGGGAACGGAATGAGGCCATTCAACATTCGAGCCTTTTACTCAGCAATTGGAACAGATATTTTCACTCCCATGGCTGTTACACAGGGAGTGAAAGGGAGTATTCAGCATTCCAAAGTAACGACATGTGAATGGGGGAGGAGAAGTCATTGAGCTGGAAATAGGAATAAATTAGGGATAAATCGATTTTTATCATTTTAACACAAATCAATGACTGCAATGACAGAGTGGCCAGTGCTGGGCCTCAACTATTTCCAAACGATATCAATGATTTAGATAAATGCAAAAGATGTATTCTAAACATGATAGTTAGGAACTGAAGTTATCAAAAGTTGTTCGAGGCAGTCTGATTGGATAAGCATAGGACAATACTTTGGCAGCTGGAAAATAACGTGTTTAAACGTCAAACTTGAACTTTTCAGTAAGAATGAAATGCAGTATGCTACTGAAACGGAAAGAGATTACAGGACTCAGCGACACACTGATTACTGCAGGGTCCACTTTGACCAGTTCAGACTTGGGAAGTGTTACTCCATCTCCCTTATAGTCTGCTCCCTTATGTTTCCAGTGGTCGCATTGCTCTCATTACACACTGAATATTTTCATGTGGTTGCTTGGCGGTGTGAAGTAGCGAGGGGGAGCATGTTTTGAACTATGTACAAGGGGACGGCCTTTATTCTAGAGGCCATCCTTCCACGTGAAGACACAAAGACAATGGGAATTGCTGACTGCTTCTGAATAAAGAGACTGTGGCTGCTGACATAAACAGTGTGAATTCACAAACATGATGTAATATACATGGGCTCGCTGCAACATTAATAGAGTGGGAGAAGGAGGTTCCAAACACAAGAAGGAGAACATAAATATAACGCAGTGTCAGATCAACTGAAATGGTTAGTTATATCAAGTTCTCAATCCACCACAGAGAGCCATTAACCAAAAGGGTCGATCTATCTGGTCAGGACACAGAACTGCATAGATCAAGCTGTGCTTGGTTCAATCCAGAAAATTGCCAAGTGTGGAAAACTGTGTCGATGGCAGCAGTGCATTGATCTATAAATCCGGAAGGGGTGTCTGTCCAGGACAGGGAGCTATGCCGTGAATTAATATGAAAAAAAAACTCTCCAGCAAGGGCAGCTATGCTGACCACAGCAGTACGATTGCATCCAGGTCACTCTGAGTGAAGCAGTTTGGAAGAGCTTGAGATTAAGATAATATCAATTTACCAAACTTTCAATGTGTCTTGGTGTACTTTTCCAAATTGCAGTGATAATGGATTATAAAGTCCTGAAATAAAGCCAATGTCAGCATACAGGATAGTAATGGTCATGTTCATCTCCCTCTGTCCATATTTCAGGGACAGCATTGCAAGGAATCGGACAAAACTGCTCTGAGTTTCTAAGTTATATGTGGAAGATGGAAACAGCATGAAATATGCTGCGTGAAACATGAAAGGAAACAGTGTGAAGTATGAAGAATGGCGGCAGGGTAGGAACCCATCTGCTTCCACCCACTTTGTGTCGCTCATTTTTATTCGCTTTCTGGTGTATTTTTCCTTCACAAACTTTTATTTTTTTGAAGTGACTCCAATGGTAATGATGAAGGTGTGTCCCAGAACAGTAGCTTGCTGAGGGAGATAAGGCCTCGCGATTTAATGCACAGTGAGGCCTGGAGACTGGGCTTTGTGTACTTGGGAGACTGGGCTGGTGCATCTTGGTCACTGGGCCTGATGTGGTTTGGAAACTGGGCCTGGTGTGTTCTGGACATGAGCCCCGGTGCGGTCAAGAAACTCGTTGCTGGCGCATACTCGGGTGTAAGGGTCACTAATTCGACTCCGATCTTTTTCCCTTAATATTCTTCTGCAACAAATATAGAAGAATGTGTACCGAGATTTCGTGCAACTGAGGTGGTGTCAATAAGCGAAGACATTATTAAAATATCACTGTTTTCGTTAGTGTGCACGTGACAATGTCGTGAATTTAATTCAAAGCTGAGAGATTCACTGTCTTTGTGCCTTTTCCCATCAAAGCTGCTGCTTATGAAATGGCCTGCGGTGGTCAGCAGAGGGTGGTAATACATCACTGGCAACACAAGAGGATTGACAGAGAGAGAGAGAGAAGGGACACTTTGATTCCTATTTCAATGGATTCACAAACATGCACATGCGCATATCCACAAGCAGATGCTCAGACACACAGACACACACACATACACACCCGCACACACACATATATACACACACACACAACCATAAACACGAAATTATATGGAATTATTCCTATTCCGCCCCTCATTCTGGCCTCACTTTTATTTCCTCTTGGAAATTAGGGAAGGGCAAGTCACTGTGCTGTTAGAGTGCGAGCACTTTCGGACCAATGACCAGAATTCTATGAGTTTGAAAATAGTTCAAGAAAAGGATAGGCCTGTTTCACAAGTTAATGTTGTAAATTGGGACATGGTCAATTGTGATAGTATTGGGCAAGAACTTTCAAACGATGATTTAACGGAAGCTGTTCTTAGAAAAAAGTACATCTGGTAAGTGCAGTCTTTCAAAAGCAAGATAGTGAGAGCTCAGAGACGGCATGTTCCTGTCTGTGCGAAGAGTAGTGAACAAGACATGACAGGGTACATTGATGGTCCAGTCATGGGAAAGCAATAAGGTGTATATCAGGAATAGGCAGCTTGGATCATGAATCTCTTTCGCTTATGGGGTGTAGTAGAACACTTACCAGGGAACTCAGAAGCGCAAAAAGGAAACATGAGATAGCTGTAGCTGATAAAGTTAAGAGAAATGGAGAGCGATTATGTAAGTAAAATAATGGTAGATGAGAAACTAGAGAGAGAATAGGGTCCCCTCTAAATCAAACAGCCATGTATATGTAGTTTCACCGGAGATGAATTTGGTTTATTAGTGTCATGGTAACATTTACTCACACAAGGACAGTGAACAGTTTGCATTTCTGCACAGGTGACATAATCGTAAGTACAAATTCCACACACCCGCCTCTCATCTACAGAATCTTGTTACAAAGCAGAAAATAAAGAAAAGAAAGTTAAAATGTAAAACATTGCAGCCATTCCTGTCAAAGACGAAAAAGCCACAAAAACACAGTTAACAGTTCAACAACACAGCCCATAAGTTCCTGGCAATGCCGGGCTTACACTCCAAACAAGGAATCGCCCTCCCCCGCTGCCTCACAGCCTGCTACTGTTCCATGGATGAGATTCCACATTAATATATCACGTCCGTATTTACTGTGGAGAAAGACATGGAAGTGAGGGAACTCGGGGAAATAAAAATAAGTGACTTTTGAAACGTGACCACATTCCAGAAGAAGAAATGCTGGAGGTCTTAAAATGCATAATCGTAGATAAATACCCGGGACCTGTTCTCCTGTATCCCAGACCTTTGCAGAAAGCTGGGGAAAAAACTGCGGAGTCACCAGCTGAGGTATTCATGTCATTCGTCAGAGTTCTGAGGAAGGATCACTGGACCTGAAACTTTAGCTCTGATTTTTCTGCACAGATTCTGCCAGACCTGCTGAGTTTTCACAGTACCTTCTGACTTTGTGTCTGATTTGCAGAATCTGCAGTTCTTTCTAATTAAATTTGTACCACTGACAGCCACGGGTTAGGTGCTGGAAGACTGGAAAACAGTTAATGTTGTTACATCAAATCTAAAAAAGTCTGCAAGGAAAAGCCATGGAACTACAGACTGGTGAGTCTGATATCAGGTGTGGGTGAGCGTTTGGAGAAGATTCTCAGCGGCAGCATTTACGTGCATTTCGAAAGGCATGGACTGCCATGATAGTCAACATGTTTTTATGTTTGGGAAAGCGTGTCTCACAAACTAGATTGCAATTTCTGAAGAGGTGACCTAGAAGACAGGGGAAGATAAATCGCATCAGTTATCTACATACACCTTCGTGAGGGCCAACAAAAATCCGTATGGTAGATTGATTAAGAAGGTTAAATAACAGGGAGGGCTAGCCAATCAGATTCAAAAAGGGCTTGACAGTAAAACACCGAGGGTGCAGGGAGAGATTAGTTCTTCGAGTTGGACGCCTGTGACCAGCGGTATGCCACAGTGACTAGGTTGCTGTTCGTCACTGTTTTCGTCGAAGATTTGGATGACAATTTAGGAACCATGGATAGTTTGCATACGATAGGAAAAATTTGTGTGATAATGGACAGTGAAGAAGGTTATCTAAGAGAACAATGAGATCTTCATCTACTGGGTCAGTAGTCTGAGGTATGGTAAATGGAGCTTCAAGCAGATAAATGTGAGGCATTGCATTTTGTGCGACAACCAGGGCAGGATTTAGTTACTTAATGGTAGGGAACTGGGGAGTGTTATGGAACAGAGAGATACAGGGACCAGCTACTTAGTTCCTTGAAAGTGGAGTCGCAGGTAGACAGGGCTGTGAAGAAGCCATTAGCAATGAGTAGAGGAATTGTGGAATCATGCTGTGGCTGTACAAGGGAATGCTAAGGCCACATTTGGATCACTGAGTGCAATTCTTAAAGGCCTGCTACAGGGAGAATGATGTAATCTGCAAAGGGGATAAAATATTGAAAATTATGGGGTAGAGACTGGAGGTTTTGAGACATATGGATGGCCTGGGATTTTTTCAGTTTTTCATTAGAGGCTGAGGGGTGACTTAATAGAGGTTTATAAAATCATGAGGGGTAGAGATAGGATGAATAGCAAAGTCTTTTCCCCAGGGTCGGGGGGGCGGGATCCAACACCAGAGAGGTTACTTTGAAGGTGAAGGGGGAGAGATTTAAAAGAAATCTAAGGGGCAGCTATTTCTCAAAGTGGGTTGTGCATTAATGTAGTGCACTGTCAGAGGAAGTAGGATTGTTGAGTACAATTGCAACATTTAAAAGACAATTTGATGCGTACCTGAATAGGGAAATGTTTGGAGGTGTATTTGCCTAAAGAAGAAAAATAGAAATAGTTGACATCAGGAAAAATGGTGAGCATGGATGTTTTGGGTCGAATGCTCTGTCTGAATATTGCATGACTCCGAGAGTCTATGAATCAATTATTCATCAGTAATTCTTCACTGCAAGCAATTCATTTACAAGTCAAAACATATTCTTTACATGCTTTCAAATTCTAGCTTTCTGAAATTCCCTAAGTAGAGAATTCGTGACATTGATGTGGTGTTGTAAACTACAACAACAGCAGAAGGAGAATTATATTCAACCACGTCCTGAAACCTTTTTTTATCCAGGATAATCTTCATTACTATCAAGCTGCTCTATGGTTCAGTAACGTGTGTGGGTAAACATGCCAAAGTCAGAACCATGTGTAGCAAAAACTGATGATAACCCGTTGTAGCTACTTCACGTTTTGCATACGTTCCAAACAACAGGACGAACATCTGATAGACAGACTGCAACGATTCCAAGATCAACAGACCAACAGTTCTGTAAAATCTAGTCATAAATGATGATGGATGGTTTAACGACTCACTGCAGGAGATTGCTCTGCAATTAACCCCAAGCTAATTAATGTAACAGACCTGAACATAGTGCAAAAGACAAGGATGTGGTCTCTGCACCATCGTCAGCCAGAAGCGTTGAGTCAGAGATTCACTTAACACTTGCTATGAAGCCCATAGGATCACCCATGGCAGTCTTCAACAAATTAGACTCACTGCACATGACATGAAGAAACAGCTGGACACAATAGATATGGCAAAGTCATTGGGCCCGACACTTCTCCTGCAATCGGAATGAAGATTTCTGCTGCACAACTAGCCGTGTACCTGGGAAAACTGCTTCATTCCAGCTCCAACTCTGACAACTCCCTGACGATGTGGAACATTACTCAATTATTTCCAGTCCGGTAAGAAGGGAATAATTTCAATCCAAAATATTACTATCCCCTCAGTAACAAAACGATCGTCAAATCTTTGGAAATTCTTTTTGACAGAGCTGTCAATCAGCACAGAAATGACCTGCTCAGTGTGGTTTCCGTTGAGACCCCATGTGGAGGTGGAGCTGTCGTGCAAGTGTCACTGGATTGCTCATCTACACAGGGCGAATGATATGGCAGCTGGTGGAATTTAAATCAATTAATGAAATATCGACATCTAAAATCTGGTGTCAGTAATAGAGACGTGAATCCACTGTCGATCCAACGTCAGTTTGCTTCTCCCTTATACTTTCAGGAGCAAATCTCCCGTATTATCCTGGTCTAGACACAGACATGTGATAAGCTCTTTGGCTCCGAGGTCTTAAAGAATTAAACCGGACAGAACACCCAGCACCAGCCTCGGTATCGGAAAAGGGAATGGGAAGCACAATTATGTCGACCTTAAGAAACATATTTCCTAAAATCTGAGTGTTGGAGACTACGTTTACAGAGCTTGCCCACAGATTTCACTGAAACATCGGGAATAGAGTAGGTCAATCAACAAATTGAGACTCCCCCATTCTTTTTCACGAGTGAACATCGCTCCAATGCACCTCGCCCCCACAATGCACGCATCCCTTAATATGATTAACCATTGGACAAAAAATAAATATTAACATCAGCAATCCTTTCGATCTATCGGTTTGTTCTCCCATGCACTAAAATGATGCCTGGTCCTCTATCTTCACAACTGAGTCCTGTGCTATCTTTATCCCTTTAGTGTCTCAAAATCCTTTTTTATATTCAATGCCTTTGCTTCCACAGCTTGATGTGCGAGGGAGTTTCCCAAGTTCTCCAGTTTCTGGGTGCACACATGTATTCTCATTTAAATGCAGAGTGGCCTTCTGTACCAAATGTTGTGGTATGCTGTTTTATACGTCCCAGCCAGGGGAATTATCACCGCTGCTTCCAATCTGTCTGGCCCTGTCAGAGGTTTCTATATTTCATTGAGATTTCTACTCACTTTCCGAAACCCAATGAAGCACTGGTCCAGTCGAACCAAAGTCTGCTCCCACAACAAGCCGGTCATCCCAGAGATCAGTCTGGACGTCCTTCACTGCAGTCCCTCAATGTCACGTTTATCCGGCATTACTTAAGGAGATCAAAACTGCACACAATGCCGCACAATGTTCGAAATGATGTCTCTCTATGGCCCTGTACAACTGCAGTAAGACAACCTTACTCTTGTGCACAATACCCGTTGAAATGAATTGCAACACAACATTTGTCTTCCTAATTGCTGTCTGCTCCGGCAATATTGCTTTCAGTGGCTGATGTGCAAAGAGTTCCAGATCCTATTCAGTTACAGCTACCCACTTGGTGTGTCTCTGTACACTGGTCAGTGTGCCACTGCCATGTGTGGCATTGACTTCTGGCTTCAGAACTCGCTGCGCTGTATGAACCTCGGAGGTCTGTAAAGAAGGGAATAAGAAAGGAGCACGGTCCCTTTATAGAACCTCATTTTTTGTGCAATTCCTTTAAAAAAAAACAGCTAGTATTCTATTCTTCCCACCAAAGTGCACAACGTCACGTCTACCCACATTGCTCTCCACCTGCCAAGTATTTGTCCATTCACACCACTTGCCTCTGTCACCTTGGATCTTCTGTTATGCTCTCTTCACCCACTCACAAGCCGACATCGTGTATTGCCATCAGCAGGCTTGGTAATATTATTTTGCACTCCAGCAACCAAAATTTGAAAATTACTGGGAATACCTGAGGTGCAACACCCAATCCCTGTGAGCCCGCACGATACTTACATCCCAAAAAAGAGTGCCATTGACGTTTACGCTGGTTCCTGTCAACTCTCCCATTTTAAAACCATGTTCATATATTAGCCCATACCCACGAGATTTGATTTTGCAAAGTAGGCTTGTGACTTTATCAAAAATCTTTCTGAAACCCGAAGTGCACTGCATCCACTGCTTCTCCCTAAGGTGTTGAACAGTCAATTTCTCAAAGATGGCTCTCATTTCATAAATCTACGTTAACTTTATCTCTATTCTTCTGAATCACATCGCCCTAGGCCTTCTCTGCTCCTACATAAACAAGGTTCTCCATCGCCGGGAAAATCCTGGTGAATCTCCACTGCATCCCTTCCAGTGCAATCACTCCATTCCTGTGAAGTCGCTCCCACAACTGTCCCACATCTTGGCCGAACAAAAGTCCTTGATAGCTCTTGTAAACTGTGCTGCGATGAATATAGACAATAGCTAATGTCCACAATGACTTCTTAAAAACTTTGTATCCTGTGCAGTCACATTCAAGGACATGTGGAAAAGCGCTCTCTGAGCATCTTAGTGTGCTGCCATTCATTCTGTACATGGGGGCGACACGGTGCCTCAGTGGTTTGCACTACTTTCTCGCAGAGGAAGTGACCAGGATTTGATTCCCGCCACGCGGTAATCTCTGTGTAGAGTTTGCACATTCTCCCCATATCTATGTGAGTTTCCACCAGCTGCTCCGGTTTCCTCCCACAATCCAAAGATGTGTAGGTCAAGTGAAAAGGCCATGATAAATTGTGCAAAGTGTAAGGTGAATTAGTCATGGATAAATATCGGTTATGGGAATGGGACCGTGTGGACTTGTTGGGCCAAAGGGCCTGTTTCCATACAGGAAGACATCAAATATAACGGTCTGTCTGGTCCCTTCTTCCAAAGTGCATCACCTCATATTTATCAGGGTTACATTCCATTGCCATTAATCTGTCCATCTGACCATTCCACCTATATCTTCCTGTAACACAAGACTTCCCGCCTCGCTGTCAAACATGCTTTTACTAATGACACTCATCCAATCTCACGCCTGCATCATTTATGAAATCCGTTATAATACGGGACACAGCACTGATCCCTGTGGTAAATCACCGGACACTGGTCTCCAGTTACGCAAACATCATTCAGCCACCACCCTCTGTCTCCTACCATTAATACAGTTTTAGATATAACATACCATGATACCACTGATGACATGAGATTTTCCTTATTTTTTCAGTTTTTTCATGTGGTGCTTTGTCAAACGCTTGCTGAGAAACCCATTAAATGAATTCCTTGAACATTTTCAACACAATTTCTTTCGGCATCTCTTCACTCTGATAAAGCCATGCTGACTGTCCCTGATCAAACATCGCCTCTCAAATGGAGATCAATTTTCTCCTTACCTGTTTACTCCTTAATTATCACGAACAGTGAACTGATACTCGCTGGTCTGTTGTTTCCTGGTCTATCTGCACTGTACTTCCTTTGAAGTGGAACACATCAGTTCTGTGGCATCACTCCAGCGAACAGATTCTACATTAAGAAAATGATCAGTGACTTTCCTCCCTTGTCTCAAACAGCAGCCTGGGGGAAAAAAAAACATCGGATCATTTGTCCAATTTTATACCAGTGAAAACCATCAATCCCCGCTCAGATCTTATATCAATCTGCTCAAGAGCTTCCCAGTCTGTCTTCTCGAATTCTGTCAATGAACCCTTCTTCTTTCAAGGAATACAGACATGAAGTGCACGTGTAACAATCTGTCAATGTTCACGAGCTTCACACACAGATTGCCCTCTTGGTTTCTAAGGTGTTCTTATTGTTCCCTGGTGATAGTATTCTGCTTGAAGTCCATGCAGATTATCTTGGGATTTTTTCCAATCTTGCCTGTTCCCACTTAACCATGTTCCTGTTTTAGTCAGTCCCCATCCGTGAGATTTTTCTCGTTTTTATAAAGATTATTTCTCATTAGTTGAAAGTCGAGGGAACACAGTCCGAATTCCCTCATCAGACAATCTTGTCATCTGAAGTATTATTCTGGAAAATGTCTATTCAGTATATGTTGTCAGTATGTTCTTCCTTAGATCTGTAACCAAAACTTTGCACAGAACTCCAGGTACACTTTCGCCGGCACTCTGTGTACATTATGCAGGGCATATTGCCATTTACTCGGAGTAAATTACTGCATATGCTTTTATCTGTACTGAAATCTACAAATGCTGCAGTTCACAGTGGGTCAGACAGCATCCATGAAGAGAGCGCAAGGTAAGGCTTCCAGTCTGTATGACTCTTCATTATCTACACTCTCATACCTTTAAAAGAAAACAAACCTCAATTTTATTTTCACTGCTGCACATGGTCTTCCCAATACCTTTTGCTTCAATTATTTTCAAATGCCTCATTGTGTGATTTCATTAAAATATCCTCCTGAATGTGCAATGTATTTCACATACATCACTTCTCCATTGTTTATATCTATAAACGATATCTTCAATCAAAATACTTTTAAGAATATGACTTCCTTTTCATCCGTGCAGAACCATTCTATTGAAGTGTGCTATTATTTCCCAACCGACCAAAAGACTTTCATTATCATAGATTCCAGCAGATTCTCTCCTGTGGATGATATGTTAACTGGTCAATAGTTCTCCATTCTCCCTCTTCTTCCCATCTTGAATCGTTGGAATACATTAATAACCTTCCAAATTGATTGCAGAAAAGAAATACAGTGATCCTCCATGCAATCCATGTGCGTCTTGCTGCATTGGTCTATTGGAATACTGGTCATTTTGTATTTCCGGGAGATGATGCTTTCAGACGTCATCTAAACTTCAATATGTTAAGAAGTCTATCCCCAAAATTATTTTACTGCCTAGTTTTCAATTAAGTGTTCTGATCACAAATTGCCTGATCTCCAGCTTGATGCTCAACATATTGTTACGAAAACCAGCTCAAAAACACTCGTGAAACTCAGCGTTAAAATTAGCTTGGGTTAATATAGTTTGGATGCAACTTGAATGTCTCCACCATTACTGCAATACCGACAAAGTTGCATTTCTAATTTCTTGTTTTGTAACATAGCCAATACTTGTATCACAACTTTGACTTTGATATATAATTCCCATCAATGATTGATTCCTCCTGCTGTTTCTCAGCTGCACATTATCCGATTCTGTGGAATTTGAGTGACGTGGGCTCTGGCAAGATTATTGCTAGATACAGGCAAAATGTTTGCCGAGGCATATCTCATTATTGACATTATATTGCCACATTTTATCCGTTCTTCTCAAGCATCATTGTAACATTTTCACCAGATCGTCCATTGTGCTGGGGGAGTAAGCAACGGCAATGATCCTACAGAAGTGCAGTATATTCCCCCAGACAGGTGAGGTTGGTCGGACCTTGGTGGGAAACCAACAGCAGTTTGGAGAAGTGCTGATTTTGTTGTACAGGATTTTAGTGAGATCACATCAGCAGTAGATTGTGCGGACTTAATCTCCTCAATCAGGAAAGGATATTCCAATTACCTCAGGGATTATTCTCTCAATTAATTTCTGTTACGAGTTGCTAATCATAGAATCACTACAGTGTGGAAGCAGGGCATTTGGTCCATAGTCTCCACTCTGATCCTCTGAAGGAGACCATTCCATCCAAACGTACCCACACCACTTCTGTAAACCCGCATTTTCCATGAGTAATGCAACTCACCTGCACATCCCGAATTTAGCATGGCCGATCCACTGATCCTATAGATCTTGGGACTGTGTGGGGGTGGGGTGGGGGGGTCAGGGAAATGGAACACACAATGAAAACCCACACAGACAAGGAGAAAATATGCAGAATCCACGCAGACAGTAACTTGAGGCTGTAATTGAACCTGGAACTTTGGTACTGTGAGAACGTGTTGCTAACCATTGAGCTACCCAGCGTGAGCAACACAGCTTGCCCATACAAATAAGCTGCGACATAGCCTTGTTTGTGCCCAAGGAACTTTCACATGTGAGGTCACTGCAGAAACAGAGTTTGGCCCCCGTCCTGTGTCATCCTATCGATCACTTGCATGAAACAGATTGTGTTGAGTTGCGTTCAATTTAAACAGTACTCACACGCACTAAGATTCAGTCGAACACCTTGCAAGCATAACTGTCAGTTATGCGATATGAACTCACAGCAACTTCCATACTGAAGCCGCAGTCCAGCGCCTCAGTGTGCACGGCAATGCTACCATAGTGAACTAACCCCACCTGCTGGTTTTGAATCCTGATGAAATTACTGCATCACTGGAAGGAAAAGGAAGTGATTATATCAGTGCGCCACCACCTTAATGGAACACAACATTCTCTGATTGTGGCCAAACACAGGCAACAGGAGTGGGAGCGCTAATTGCTTAAAACATAGGAATCACTTTCAGCCAATACCTATCTGCTTCCACAACGCCAGGTTGGATCAACAACCTGATGGAAGAGCAACATGGCGTTTGAGAGATGTTTAAGTAACGAATGGTTAATGTAATGAGTAGGCAATGCTAAAGTTTGAACCACGGAAGCAGGCACTTTAGTCAACTGATCCGCAGCGTCACGTTATCTTAAGAGAGCGCGATGAGGACGTTGATCCAATACTTATCAAAGTTTACAAGAATGACAGATGATCTTGATTTAATGCTCAACAACAGAGGACAATCACACAACAAATTGAAGAGTTTGATAAACCTCTCGATCCTGTAACACAGGAACAGCAGAAGTAGATTAATTGACACTGTCACCGTAGATCTAGAGGAGGCTGTTTAGTTCCTGGATACTGATATACCGTTTCAGGAAGACGCCAATCATCCCCTCCACGCTGCAACACAGGACCCATACTCGACTGTGCAGCACTTGTATCCTGTACACAAAAATCAAATTACACCGTTCAGCCTCCTAAATGCTGCAACACTAGAACTGGAAAAGGCCACAGAGTCACTCGAGGTTTTCACACGAGGTTAAGGCCATGCAGCGTAATCCGTCTGTTGCACAAATACAGGAGAAGGACATGAAACCGTTTCAGATGTTTTGATGTGAACGGGAGGAGATAATTCAGCCACCTGTCTGTTGTATGGGAACAGGAGACTACCAATCTCTCTCTCTCTCTCTCTCTCTCTCTCTCTCTCTCTCTCTCTCTCTCTCTCTCTCTCTCTCTCTCTCTCTCTCAATGCCATTTCACAGATACGTGCAGGAGACCGTTCAGTACCTCAATCGTGTTATAGAGGTACTTGAGGAACATTTCAGTCACTCGAAATGTTGCACTGCAGCAGCAAGATTCCATAAGTCACCAAAACACTCATAGAGCAACGGGCAAGAACTTTCGGCCTTGAGGGGCTTGATCTGGAACAGAGGAAGGACATTCAGCCCATTGATACTTTAATGTAAGAAGACCAGGCGGACATTCAGCCTATCGAGACAATAATGTAGGAGCACCAAGAGGACATACAGCCCATAGAAACTGTAATGTAGAAAAACGGGAAGACATTCAGCCCATCGTGACTATAATGTAGGAACACCAGGGAGAATGTACAGCCCATCGAGTATGTAAACCTGAATCAGAATGAGGCCATTCAGCGACATATATCTCTTACACAGCAATCAAAGCAGATCTTTTATAGCTTTGTGCCTGTTACACAGGTATTGAAAGGGAACATAGACGTTATGGAAAGCAATGAACTTTGAATAACCAATTTCATTAGAGAATAAAAGGAAGTGAAAAATATTGGGATTGAATGCAAATTGTTAGGCTAATTTAGTAAGGAACTAATAACAGGAGATTATCAAGTTCAACCCACAGTCAATCATATTCAACATGATTGTATGAACATAGAACATAGAACATAGAACAATACAGCACAGAACAGGCCCTTCAGCCCACGATGTTGTGCCGAACTTCTAACCTAGATTAAGCACTCATCCATGTACCTATCCAAATGCTGCTTAAAGGTCGCCAATGATTCTGACCCTACCACTCCCACGGGCAGCGCATTCCATGCCCCCACCACTCTCTGGGTAAAGAACCCACCCTGACATCTCCCCTATACCTTCCACCCTTCACCTTAAATTTATGTCCCCTTGTAACACTCTGTTGTACCCGGGGAAAAAGTTTCTGACTGTCTACTCTATCTATTCCTCTGATCATCTTATAAACCTCTATCAAGTCACCCCTCATCCTTCGCCGTTCCAACGAGAAAAGGCCGAGAACTCTCAACCTATCCTCGTACGACCTACTCTCCATTCCAGGCAACATCCTGGTAAATCTTCTCTGCACCCTCTCCAAAGCTTCCACATCTTTCCGAAAGTGAGGCGACCAGAACTGCACACAGTACTCCAACTGTGGCCTAACCAAAGTCCTGTACAGCTGCAACATCACTTCACGACTCTTGAATTCAATCCCTCTGCTAATGAACGATAATACTCCATAGGCCTTCTTACAAACTCTATCCACCTGAGTGGCAACCTTCAAAGATCTATGTACATAGACCCCAAGATCCCTCTGTTCCTCCACCTGACTAAGAACCCTACCATTTACCCTGTATTCCGCATTCTTATTTGTTCTTCCAAAATGGACAACCTCACACTTGGCAGGGTTGAACTCCATCTGCCACTCCTCAGCCCAGCTCTGCATCATATCTAAGTCCTTCTGCATCCGACAACAGCCCTCCTCACTGTCCACAACTCCACCTATCTTCGTATCATTTGCAAATGTACTGACCCACCATTCGACTCCCTCATCTAAGTCATTAATAAAAATTACAAACAGCAGAGGACCCAGAATTGAACCCTGCGGAACTCCACTTGTAACTGGGCTCCAGCCTGAATATTTACCATCTACCACCACTCTCTGCCTTCGACCGGTTAGCCAGTTTTCTATTCAATTGGCCAAATTTCCCTCTATCCCGTGCCTCCTCACTTTCCGCATAAGCCTACCATGGGGAACCTTATCAAATGCCTTACTAAAATCCAAGTACACTACATCCACTGCTCTACCCTCATCCACATGCTTGGTCACCTCCTCGAAGAATTCAATAAGACTTGTAAGGCAAGACCTACCCTTCACAAATCCGTGCTGGTTGTCCCTAATCAAGCAGTGTCTTTCCAGATACTCGTAAACCCTATCCCTCAGTACCCTTTCCATTACTTTGCCTACCACAGAAGTAAGACTAACTGGCCTGTAATTCCCGAGGTTATCCCTATTCCCTTTTTGAACAGGGGCACAACATTCGCTACTCTCCAGTCCCCTGGTACCACCCCCGTTGCCAGTGAAGACGAGAAGATCAATGCCAACGGTACTGCAATTTCCTCTCTTGCTTCCCACATAATCCTAGGATATATCCCGTCAGGCCCGGGGGACTTGTCTATCCTCAAGTTGTTCAAAATGTCCAACACATCTTCCTTCCTAACAGGTATCACTTCTAGCTTAACAGTCCGTTCCACACTCTCCTCTTCAACAATACGGTCCCTCTCGTTCGTAAATACTGAGGAGAAGTACTTGTTCAAGACCTCTCCTATCTCTTCCGACTCAATACACAGTCTCCCACTACTGTCCTTGATCGGACCTACCCTCGTTCTCGTCATTCTCAGGTTTCTCACATACGCATAAAATGCCTTGGGGTTATCCTTGATCCTATCCGCCAAGGATTTTTCATGCCCTCTCTTAGCTCTCCTAATCCCTTTCTTCAGGTCCCTTCTGGCTATCCTGTATCCCTCCACTGCTCTGTCTGAACCCTGTTTCCTCAACCTTATGTAAGAAAAATCGTGTTTGAATTATTTGTCTGAGGTCTTCTTTTAAAAATGTGGCAATCAAGTTGGAGGATGGGGATCCAATAGATGTATTATACCTGGAATTCCAAAGGAATTGCAAAATGTGCCTCACAAAAGATTAATATTCCAAATTAGAGCACATGGCGTTAGGTAAAGATTAATTGCCAATTATATCCCAATTGTAGCTGTTATGTGTGATATGATTGCAATTATAGCTGTTATCTGTGATATTATCACAATTATAGCTGTTATGTGTGGAATTATCCCCAATTTTAGCTGTTATCTGTGATATTATCCCAATTATAGCTGTTATCTGTGATGTTATCCCAATTATAGCTGCTAACTGTGATATTATCCCCAATTATAGTTGTCATCTGTGATATTATCCCAATTAGAGCTGCTATCTGTGATATTATCCCAATTATAGTTGTTATCTGTGATATCATACCAATTATACCTGTTATCTGTGACATAATCCACAATTATAGCTGTAATCTGTGTCGTTATCCCCAATTATACATGTTATCTGTGATAGTATCCTCCATTATAGCTGTTATCTGTGATATTATCCCAATTATAGCTGTTATCTGTGATATTATACCAATTATAGCTGTAACTGTGACATTATCCCCAATTATAGCTGTAATCTGTGTCGTTATCCCCAATTGTAGATGTTATCTGTGATAGTATCCCCAATTATAGCTGTTATCTGAGATATTATCCCCAGTTATAGCTGTTATACGCGACATTATCCTAATTATATATGTTTTCTGTGATATTACCACTATTATAGCTTTTACCTGTGATATTATCCCCAGTTATACCTGTGATCTGTGATATTATCCCCAATTATACCTGTTATCTGTGATATTATCCGCAATTATCGCTGTTATACGTGACATTATTCTAATTATAGATGTTATCTATCATATTACCACTATTATAGAAGTTACCTGTGATATTATCCCCAATTATAGCTGTTATCTGTGACATTACCCCCAATTAAAGATGTTATCTGCGATAGTATCCCCAATTATACCTGTTATCTGTGATATTATCCTAATTATAGATGTTTTCTGTGATATTACCACTATTATAGCTGTTACCTGTGATATTATCCCCAATTATAGCTGTTACCTGCGATATTATCCCAATTACAGCTATGATCTGTGATATTATCCCAATTATAGCTGTGATCTGTGATATTATCCCCAATTATACCTGTCATCAGTGATATCATCCCAATTATAGCTGTGATTTGTGATATTATCCCCAATTATAGCTGTCATCTGTGATATTATCCCATTATAGCTGCTATCTGTGATATTATCCCCAATTGTAGCTGTTATCTGTGATATTATCCCCAATTATATCTGTTATTGGTGGTATTATCCCAATTATAGCTGTTATCTGTGATATTATACAAATTATTATTGTTATCTGTGATATTATCCCCAATTATAGCACTTATCTGTGACATTATCCCCAATTATAGCTGGTATCTGTGATAGTATCCCCACTTATAGCTGGTATCTGTGATATTATCCGCAATTATCGCTGTTATACGTGACATTATCCTAATTTTCGATGTTATCTCTCATATTACCACTATTAGAGAAGTTACCTGTTATAATATCCCCAATTATAGCTGTTATATGTGACATTATCCAAATTAAAGCTGTTACATGTGATATTATCCCCAATTATAGCTGCTGCTGCTGCACTTCACGCTGAGATGCGCTGGTGTGCTCCATGTGAAGCATCTCTGCAAGGATGCAAGTCTCGTCAATGTTGGTAAATATATAACTGCCCTACTCCAAATTTCTGATTTTTGAGAAGAGTGATGCATGACAGACTGCATTTTCTTCTTATAGGAGAAAGTGAAGACTGCAGATGCTGGAGAACAGAGCTGAAAATGTGTTGCTGGAAAAGTGCAGCAGGTCAGGCAGAGACGAAGGAATGTACATTTACTATAGGCCGACCGACTCCCACAGCTACCTAGACTACACCTCCTCCCACCCTGCCCCCTGTAAAAACGCCATCCCATATTTCCAATTCCTTCCTCTCTGCCGCATCTGCTCCCAGGAGGACCATAGAACATAGAACATAGAACATAGAACAATACAGCGCAGTACAGGCCCTTCGGCCCTCGATGTTGCGCCGATCAAAGCCCACCTAACCTACACTAACCCACTATCCTCCATATACCTATCCAATGCCCGCTTAAATACCCATAAAGAGGGAGAGTCCACTACTGCTACTGGCAGGGCATTCCATGATCTTACGACTCGCTGAGTGAAGAACCTACCCCTAACATCAGTCCTATATCTACCCCCCCTTAATTTAAAGCTATGCCCCCTTGTAATAGCTGACTCCATACGCGGAAAAAGGTTCTCACTGTCAACCCTATCTAACCCCCTAATCATCTTGTACACCTCTATCAAATCACCCCTAAACCTTCATTTCTCCAAAGAAAACAACCCCAAGTGCCTCAGCCTTTCCTCATAGGATCTTCCTACCATACCAGGCAACATCCTGGTAAACTTCCTCTGCACCCGTTCCAGTGCCTCCACATCCTTCCTATAGTATGGCGACCAAAACTGCACACAATATTCCAGAAGCGGCCGCACCAGAGTCTTATACAACTGCAGCATGACCTCAGGACTCCGGAACTCAATTCCTCTACCAATAAAAGCCAGTACGCCATATGCCTTCTTCACTGCACTATTTACCTGGGTGGCAACTTTCAGAGATCTGTGTACATGGACACCAAGATCCCTCTGCTCTTCCACACTACCAAGTAGTCTACCATTAGCCCAGTAATCCATCTTTTTATTACTCTTACCAAAGTGAATCACTTCACACTTAGCCTCATTGAACTCCATTTGCCACCTTTCTGCCCAGCTCTGCAGCTTCTCTATATCCCGCTGTAACCTGCCATATCCTTCCTCACTGTCTACAACTCCTCCGACTTTCGTATCATCCGCAAACTTGCTCACCCAACCTTCTAACCCTTCCTCCAGGTCATTTATAAAAATGACAAACAGCAATGGTCCCAAAACAGATCCTTGCGGAACACCACTAGTGACGGCACTCCAAGATGAATCTTTGCCATCAACTACTACCCTCTGTCTTCTTCCAGAGAGCCAATTCCTAATCCAAACCTCCAACTCACCCTCAATGCCATATCTCTGTATTTTCTGCAGTAGCCTACCATGGGGGACCTTATCAAACGCCTTACTAAAATCCATATATACTACATCTACCGCTTTCCCCTCATCTACCTCCTTCGTCACCTTCTCAAAGAATTCAATAAGGTTTGTGAGGCACGACCTGCCCTTCACAAAACCATGCTGACTATCCTTGATCACATCATTCTTATCCAGATGTGCATAAATCCTATCCCTTATAATTCTCTCTAAGAATTTGCCCACAACAGAAGTGAGACTCACTGGCCTATAGTTACTAGGATTATCCCTACTCCCCTTCTTGAACAAGGGAACCACGTTTGCTAGCCTCCAGTCCTCTGGCACTACTCCTGTAGACAAAGAGGACACAAAAATCAAGGCCAATGGCTCTGCAATCTCCTCCCTTGCTTCCCAGAGAATCCTAGGATAAATGCAATCAGGCCCAGGGGACTTATCTATTTTCACCCTTGCCAGAATTTCCAACACCTCTTCTCTACATATCTCAAAGCCATCCATTCTACTTATTCGTGCCTCAGTATTCATATCGACAACAATGTCCTGTTCCTGAGTGAATACTGACGAAAAGTATTCATTCAGCGCCTCCCCAATCTCTTCAGCCTCCACACGCAACTTCCCATTACTATCCTTGATTGGACCTATTCCTTCCCTAGTCATTCTTTTATTCCTAACATACCTATAGAAAGCCTTAGGGTTTTCCCTAATCCTACCAACTAAGGACCTTTCATGTCCCCTCCTTGCTGCTCTTAGCTCTCTCTTCAGGTCCTTCCGGGCTACCTTATAACTCTCAATCGCCCCTATTGAACCTTCACGCCTCATCTTTACAAAGGCCGCCCTCTTCCATTTAACAAGGGATTCCAACTCCTTATTAAACCACGGCTCCTTCACACGACCCTTTCCTCCCTGCCTGATAGGTACGTACTTATCAAGGACACTCAATAGTTGCTCCTTGAACAAGTTCCACATATCAATTACGCTCTTGCCTTGGAATCTACTTTTCCAATCCACACATCCTAAGTCATGCCTCAACGCATCATAATTTCCCTGCCCCCAGCTATAACTCTTGCCCTGTAGTACACACTTATCCCTCCCCATCACGAGACTAAAAATCACCGAATTGTGGTCACTGTCCCCAAAGTGCTCACCTACCTCTAGTTCTAATACCTGGCCTGGTTCGTTACCCAGAACCAAATCCAGTATGGCCTCACCTCTTGTTGGCTTATCTACATATTGTGTCAGGAAACTCTCCTGCACACATTGCACAAACACTGACCCATCTAACGAACTTGAGCTATAGCTTTCCCAATCAATATCAGGAAAGTTAAAGTCTCCCATAACAATCACCCTATTACTGTCACTCTTCTCCTGAATCATCTTCGCAATCCTTTCTTCAACGATTCTAGGACTATTAGGAGGCCTGTAAAAGACTCCTAACAGGGTGACCTCACCTCTCCTATTCCTAACCTCAACCCAAACTACCTCAGATGGCAAATCTTCATCCATCTTCCTTTCCACCGCTGTAATACTATCTTTGACAAGCAAAGCCACACCCCCCCCTCTTTTACCCCCACCTCTGACCCTACTAAAACATTTAAACCCTGGAACCTGCAACAGCCAATCCTGTCCCTGATCTAGCCATGTCTCCGTAATAGCCAGTTCCAATACTGTACAACCCAGATAGCCTCCTTCTTCATAGACCGCAATTTCCCCCCAGACGTGATCGACGATGCACTCCAATGCATCTCCTCCACTTTCTGCTCCTCCGCCCTTGAGCCCCGCAACTCCAATCACCACCAGGACAGAACCCCACCGGTTCTCACCTATCACCCCACCAACCTCCATATTCATCGTATCGTCCGTCGTAATTTCCGCCACCTCCAAACGGACCCCACCACGAAGGATATATTTCCCTCCCCTCCCCTATTAGCATTCCAAAAAGACCACACCCTCCGTGACTCCTTCGTCAGGTCCACACCTCACAACCAACCCAACCACCACTCCCGGCACCTTCCCCTACAACCGCAAGAATTGCAAAAATTGTGCCCACACCTCCCCCTTTCTTCCCTCCAAGGCTCCAAGGGATCCTTTCATATCCGCCACAAATTCACCTGCACCTCCACACACATCAGTTACAGCATCCGCTGTACCCAATGTGGTCTCCTCTGTATTGGGGAGACAGGCCGCCTACTTGCAGACTGTTCCAGAGAACACCTCTGGGACACTTGGACCAACCGACCCAACCACCCTGTGGCTCAAGGCTTCAACTCCCTTTCCCACTCCACCAAGGACATGCAGGTCCTTGGACTCCTCCATCGCCAGACCATAGCATCACGACAGTTGGAGGAAGAGAGCCTCATCTTCCACCTAGGAACCCTCCAACCACAATGGATGAACTCGTATTTCTCCAGTTCCCTCATTTCCCCTCACCCCACCTTGCCTCAGTCAAATCCCTCGAATTCAGCACCGCTTTCCTAACCTGCAATCTTCGTCCTGACCTCTCCGCCCCCACCCCCACTCCGGCCTATCACCCTCTCATTGACCTCCTCCCACCTATCGCGTTTCCAACGCCCCTCCCCAAGTCCCTCCTCCCTACCTTTTATCTTAACCTGCTTGACAAACTGAGCTCATTGCTGAAGAAGGGCTCATGCCCGAAACGTCGATTCTCCTGCTCCTTGGATGCTGCCTGACCTGATGCGTTTTTCCAGCAACACATTTTCAGATCTGCGATATTGTCCCAATTATAAATGTTATCTGTGATATTATCCCAATTATAGCTGTTATCTGTGATATTATCCCAATTATAGCTGTTATCTGTGACATTACCCTAACTATAGTTGTTATCTGTGATATTATCCCAATTATAGCTCTTATCTGTGACAGGATTGAGAGAGGATTGACTAATCAGGATATGAAAGTGCTCGTGTTTGACTGGCTTGCACAAGGTCAAAAATCGAACGACACCAGATTACAGTTCAACAGGATTATTTGAAGACCCTAGCTTCTGGAGTGTTGCTACCTAAACAGGTGTGAGTGGGAGAGGATGATGTTCGATACAGAAGTTATACGGAAAAGATCAAAGGGTTGTACGACACATACGCTTTAAGTGAACACACTCGATGGTTTTTAGTTCCTTAATTCGTTAGAATAGAGGTGCAGGATTTGATTGATTAATATGCAAATCCCAGAATATCTTTCAATTCGCTGCCTGGAGATACCGGGTGTGTGTGTGCGTGTGGGTGTGATTGTTTGTGTGTGTCTGTGTGGATGTGTGAGAGAGAGCGACAGAGAAAGAAAGAGAGAGAGAAGGGTTGTCTGGGGAGGGAAGGAGAATGTGAGTGTGTGTAAGGGATAGAGTGAGAGTGTATGTTTCCAAGTTTAGACATCGACAGATACAGAGATGCCTTTTCCCACGCGTACTCACTCCATGGTTTTAGATCTGCCCCTCTATGCAGCCTTTGTTTCATTTGTTGTTCATGTTGCAGACCCAGACGCTGTAACTACAGTTCCCATGCTCCACCCAGAGTCGGGCCACTAAATCCTCAGATCTCCCTGAATATCTGAGGCAGTTCACAGCACAACCTGCAGCAAAGCATCCCTAGCAGCTCCACCAATTCATCAATATAAACAGTCAGTCGGAAGCCTCTCAGCTACATGCTAATGCCAATACTTCACAACAATACTCAAGGAGCTTCCTTATGTTAGTAACAGCAAGATCAACTGACAGGTACAAACATAGTCCATTAGTGTACACAGTCCACTTTTCAAAGTCACGCATCAAAGCTACTGGAAACCCCTGTGCAACTTCGAGCACCACATGGAAATGAACAACAGCCCGACGCACACCATTTCATTTTTTCTCATCTTCTCACTGGCAGCACTCGACAGACTGCGAGCTAGGAAACCAAGTCGATGGAAAGATACAGAGGAACAGAAAGATTCACATTAAGATAGAAACAGGCAATTCATGAACTGAGGACAGACGTGGAAACATCGGGGGATGGGGGAATACAGGAGAGTGAGACGTACTGGAAGTGATTCGCCTTGGAAGGTGCAAATCACAGGAAAGAGGACATTGAATCAAGGCATTACAAAACCAGTTGAAATGGTTCGTTACATCAAATTCTGGATCTGTTTCACAGAACCATCCTAAACACTGCAAACAGGGACAAGGTAACAGCCCAGCACAGAGAGTTGCGCAGATTATGCTCGTGTATTGCTCAGTAAACCAGACGACCTGCCCAGTATGGGAAGTACTGCAAACCTTTGCCACTATAATGTTGCTACGCTTGCACTAGCTATCTGCCTAACAGAAGTAAGCTGTAGCATTCTGTAAGGTAAAGCAGGACAGGACTTATATGTAGGGTCTTGTGAAGTTTTGCCACAGACAAAGCCTTTAATAGAGATAAGAGAACGCTTGCAGTGTGAAAACAGGTCATGTGGACCATCAACTTCACACTGACCTTCCAAAGAGTGTCCCACCAGACACACCCGTACCCTATCTATAGTTAACCTGCACATTTCTGAATAATCCAGTGCAGTTCCTCAAGGCCTGTCCACCTCAACTGCGGATGTTTAGTGTGTGGGAGGAAAATGGAGCACCTGGAGAAATACAAAAAGACACGGGGACAATGTGAAAACCCCACACAGGCAGCCAGCCGAGGGTAGAATCAAAGCCGGTCAAAGGCACAGTTCTAACCACTGAGCCAATATGCCAGCTCAATGATCAACGGAGAGTGACTGCATTCACCCACTTTCCTCTGGATCTGTCACATGTGTTCAGATGTTTCTGAATTCCATTTGGGTACCAAAAAAATGACCTTCTTTTCCTTCGCCCGAGGATTCACACACCCCTCACCCCAGCCAAACGCTGATAGGTTTGGCCTTCAGGTGTCACCGCTCCATCTCCTGAAATGTTGCCGTTACCCGTTCCCCTTCTTCCTTTACCACGTCACCCATTAAGATTGTACGAACAACAGCTGAAGCTCTTCAACCATGTCGTGTTGTATCTGTTGCTCCCGATGCGGTATCCTCTACATTGGGGAGACTGGACGCCTCCTTGCAGAGCGCTTTAGGAAACATTGCCGGGACACCCGCACCAATCAACCACATCGCCCCTTGGCCCAACATTTCAACTCCCCCTCCCACTCTGCCGAGGAGATGGAGGTCCTGGGCCTCCTTCACCGCCGCTCCCTCACCACCAGACGCTTGGAGGAAGAACGCCTCATCTTCCACCTTGGAACACTTTAACCCAAGGGAATAAATGTAGACTTCAACTGTTTCGTCATTTCCCCTTTCCCCACCTCACCCCAGTTCCAAACTTCCCGCTCTGCACTGTCCAAATGACTTTTCCGGACTTGTGCTACCTGCCTATCTTCTTGTCCATCTATCCACTCCACCCTCCCCTCCCTGACCTATCACCTTCATCCCCTCCCCCACTCACCGATTGTACTTTATGCTACATTCTCCCCACCCCCACCTTCCTCTAGCTTATCTCTCCACACGTCAGGCTCTTTGTCTTTATTCCTGATGAAGGGCTTTTGCCCACAACATCGATTTTACTGCTCCTTGGATGCTGTGCTCTTCCAGCACCACTAATCCCGAACAATACGTGTCAGTCTGATATAAAACAAATAACTGCAGATGCTGGAGATAGGAAACAAAAACTGCTCTTATGAAGGGTTCCCAGATTTGAAATATTATCTCTACTTTTTTTTTCCTACAGCTGCGAGCAGACCAGCTGAGTTTCATCAGCAGTGTCTGGAATAGCTAATTTTATGTTTGAAGTATGCACTAAATTTGCTCCACAGTATTACCTTCGATATATAAGTCTTACCAGTATATATTTTTTTCTGGACCTGCTGTTTCAAAGCCCCGGGCAAAATATTTCTGTGTAATCTGAGCACTGAGGGCTGTGTTGGGATTATTGGCACAGTCAGTGAGATGTTTCCTCAAGCCTTTCTTGATTTCATGATAATCTAGCTGCCTCTTATTCATTCTCATCAAGAGTAATGGTGACAATCTCCGTGAGCCGCCCCTTACACTGATGGAGGGAGAAGGACAATGATCTTCCTAAAATGCTGTATATTCCTCTCGATGGTTGAGACTGCTCTAACCAAGGAGAAAATTCAGAGAAGGCAGGCATGGTCTGGTGCCATGGCCCCCACCACTGGTCCTGAGGGAAGGGCAAGTCCTGCTTGTGACCCTCCCATCCCAGGAGGAGATCTATGCCCATGCACACAATCTGGGTTTAGGGAGGGGAGTAATTTTCCACTGACTGCCACTTAAAGGCTCGATATCAGGGGCTTTGCACGGGAGCTCCACATGGACTGTGCGTGTCCCAGTGCACTGTGGGCTCTCAAAGATGGCACTGATTCCCGTGATGCTGGGTAATTCCAGACTCGTTGCTGAGAGGGGAGGTGCTCTGGCAATGTTGTGTCGTAAGAACTAAGGGAAACCCAATTTGACATGCATTGTATGGGCTCGAAAACCAATTAATGTGAGGAGTTGGTGAGATCCATTCCGCCTCCCAGAACGAATTTGTACCCAAACTCAAATCAACTGGTACGTTTTGCACAAAAACAGTAAGATTAATGCAAAGCCAAATAAAACATAAGAAATAACACCAGGATTAGACGATTTGCACAAGCTAACCTGCTGCGCCATTCAATCCAATCATGCCTGATGTTTTCATGGATTCAGTTCCAATTACATGCTTCATTTCCTGCAATGTTCAAAGTCTCAATGTTTTTTCCACTAAGAACATGCAACCATGTAGCCACGATTGCTTCACTGGGCATTTTATTCCACAGATTCACAATCCTTTGGATTAGTCAAGGCTAAACCTGCTCTTCCTTCTTTTTAGGCAGTGTCCCGAAATCGTGTTTCACCCGCCCGTGGGAAAAACACTCTCTGTTGCAATCATATTTGTTCCCTTGATGCTTTTCGATAAGATTCCCCCTCATGTTTCTAAATTCTGATGAGTATGTACCAGTCTATTCAATGTGCACTCATCAGGCAATCCTGTCATCTCCGGAATCCACGCAGACAACCTCATCTACACTCTACACTCCATCCAGTGCCAGTGCATCATTTCTCAAGTAAGGAGACCAAAACTGTACACAGTCCTCCAGGCATGGCCTCACCAACACCATAAGCTGATTTTATCTGCATCCTTTTGACAATGAAGGACTTTATTACCTTCTGGACCTGCAAACCAACTTTTTGTGATGAATTGACGAGGCCCCTCTGCACAACAGCATGCTCCATTTGAGAACCGTTTAAATGATAGTGCATTTTGCTATTATTCCGAGCAAAATGCATAACCACATATTGATAAACATCATACTCCATCTGCCAGACCCTTGCCAAATCAGTTAACCGATCTATATCACTCTGCAGACTTACATTGTCCTCTGCAAACTTCGTAGTGCAACTCATCTTAATAACGTCTGTGAACTTTGACACAGTGCACTTGTTTCTGAACACTAAATCATCTGTGTAATGCCTTGAACCAATTAATTTCAGATCATCTTATTCGATCGTACAGATGTCTCCTTTACTCGGAGATCTCCCCCACCTCCTTCACAGTTTGGTAGAACACTTCCAGGTGTACCTGTTCTCGAAATTCAATTCCCAATATCAGTCATCCTGTCAGCATTTCTTTCTAATGACATTAACTCACATCATTTACCTCAATATATACATTAATTTTCTCAATTTTGTTCGATAATACAACACACATTTAGACAGACTGCCTTTCATTCAGCCCTTTACCCGATTATTCCCTGATACATTGTCATCTTTGTTTCTCATATTGACACAGTCAGGAAACAGTCTGGCATCACCATACTCTCAGAATCAGACCTGATACTTGACCTCTTATGAAGCCCCATCACCATCCCTGGATAGATCCTGCCCCAACGGCAGGGCAGACCCACCAGTGGTGGGGACACCGTTGTATACAGTCAGGAAATAGGTTACACTGGAATTCCCCAGCATTGATTGTGGAACCCGTGAAATCTAATGGTAACAGTTCAGATATTGTCAGAAAATCTCTGGCCGTTGCACATCTACTGCACTCCAAAATATCCGTAGCATAACTCTGTTCCCCTCGATGTTGAAAAAAATCGGAGGAAACAGTGAAACAGCTGTCATGGTGCATATCGGCAACCCTGATATAAGTAAAAAACGGTATGTGGTCATATAAGCAGAATTTAGGGAGTTATGAGCCAAGTTAAAATGTTGAACTTTAGAGGTAATAATATCAGGATGGATACCAGTGCCACATGCTAGTCATAGTAGGAATGATAGAATAGGCAGGATTAATGCGTGACTTGAGAGATTGTGGAGGAGGAAGAGGATCACATTTTTGCCACATTGGGACTAGTTTTGGGAGAAGAGGGACTATTACAAATTGAACGGTCTTCACCTGGGCTGGACTGGAACCAACGTCCTGAGGTGTGCTTTTGTAAATGCTGTTGTGGAGGATTTAAACTCATGTTGCAGTGGGTGTTGGAACCAAATGGGCAGTTTAGTGGACAGTAAGGAGGTCGTAACTAAAGCCTGTCAGAAACGAGATAATGAAGTCAGTTTGAATAAGGTAAGACTAGGGACGAAGCGGACTATGAACACAAAGCGACAGGTGGTTTCAGGTGTATTTGCTTTAATGTTAGAAGTATAGTAGGTGATGCAGATGAACGTAGTGCTTGGATGGGTATTTGGGAGCATGATGTTATAGTTATTACTGAGAACTGTTTGAGGCTAAGGCAAGATTGGTAACTAAATGCCTCATGATATAGATGCTTCAGGCAGATAACGAAGGAGGTAAAAGAAGTGGAGGAGTTGCAATACTGATCAGAGGGAGTATCACAGCTGAGCTGCATGAGGGCACTATGGAGACTCGAGTATGGAGGCATTATGGGCAGAGCTCAGACATAGGAATGATGCGGTAGCAATGTTGGGCGTGATTTACAGGCCGCCCAACAGTGAGCGTGAGATCAAGATACGATTATGTAAACAGAATATGGAAAATATACTAGCAACAGAGTGCTGGTGATAGGATATTTTAATTTTCCCAGTATTGACTGGAATTTACATCGTTTAGTTGGAGTTAATTAAACATCACAACAGTTATTTAATATGATGAGATCTGATACTGCTAAAGAGTCGTGATTATGATTTCTAAGAGTAAAATTTAAAACTCTGTCACCAGTTATGGAAAGGATGCTGTAAAGGAATGATGGGACTGGCCGAAAGATAAAAGAAATTAGACAATGGTGTGAATGGGGCAGTTCTGATAAAATACAATTACGTCTTATTTTGTTGTCAAACAAATACATTCAGACTTTTGACAAGAAGTTATGGCTGAACAGGAAATTGGACAAATTCCATTGATACTTTGTGCTGCTACTAGTGCGCTTGTGTACTGAATGTGAAATTGATTGATCCAATGCCGCAAGGCCTCGTCACATTATGTCACCAATTTTAGTGAGTCAACTGGGCAGCCAACTCTTTCCCCCTTAGTTTTGTTTTGTTTGTATTAAGTTTAGTTCCAATAGCACAAGGAAATGAGACCACCATTACTTTGTTATTTTATTTTGAAGACAACTTCCAGGAAGTTGCCGCTTTTGAGGAAACGCTGGTGCTTCAAATGGCAATATTAACCATGGTTGCTGCTTTAATAGTGCTTTTTCAAAAAAAAAGGTTAATTCAGCCTCGAAAGAAAATGATAATTGTTGCTGTATGAATGCCCTTTTTCGATGGGCAGATATTGGCTTCCCCTTGGTAATCCCACTTGAAGTTGTCTGTTTTATATGAGGTGTCATTAGCACTGCACAAGCCTGGTGTAAGATAGCACAACTGTTCAGGTATGACCACAGTATTGCATAGTAAACAATTCCTTGTATGCGTGCTTAATTTCTCAAAATAAAATTTGATTTCCTTTCACAAACTATCACTCAACAACAGGTGTGGTCCAATATGTTTATTTCCAGACACTAAATTTCGAAGCGCTGCTTCTTCAGCAGTTAGTGAAAGGATCAACACTTCGAAGGCCAGTGCCTCCAAATCAACATGTTGAAATATAACCTGATATCGTGTGATGTTATAACTTTATCCACTCCAGTCCAACACCGTCTCCTCAAATCACGTTTAGATGGAGCATATTTGTCATGAGCAAAGAGGAGTGTTTTCAAGGGTGGCGTGTTAATATTCAATTCGGGAAGAGTCGATATGGACCTGGTGTTGGGGAAGAAGACTGGTCTGGTGGTTACAGTTTCGGTCAGGGATTACTTTGTTAGTGGTGATCACAGTGTTGTAAGTTAGAAAACAGCCATGGACAAAATCGACAGTAGTCGGATCGGAAGAGTTCTTAATTGGTGGGAGGCCAACTGTCGCAATATTCGGCTGCTGGGGAATGTGGATTGGAGCAACTGTTTGAGGATAAATCCAGATTTGATATTAGGGAGGTTTTTAAAGAGAGGTTGATTAAAGTCCATGAGAAATATGTTCCTGCGAAAATGAAGAATGGAAATGGTAAGATTATGGAAACATGGAGGACAGGTGGAATCGAGAGAGGAGCTAAGAAGATAAAAGCAACATCTGTAACGTCTAGGCGACTGAAAGCAAATGAAGCTTTGGAAGAATATCAGGAAAATAGTACCAATTTGAAACGAGGGATTAAGAAGTCTGAAAGGGATGATGATATAACTTCAGCAAGCAGGGTTAAGGAAAATTCTAAAAGCTTTTATCCGTATATACGATTGAGATGGTACCAAGGGAAAGGGTAGGCCCACTCATGAACAAAGTAGGAAAGTTACGGGTGGAATCAGAGAAAATAGCTGAGATGCTGAATGAGTACTGTGAGTCGGTACTGACAGAAGGGAGGGACAAATGTTGAGGATAAGGATGGATGTTTGATTCCTCTCGGTCAAGTCAGCACAAGGACGGAAGAAGTGTTGAGTACTTTAAAAGGCACTAAGGTGACATGTCCCCAGTCCGGATGGGATCTATCCCAATTAGTGAAGGAAGCGAGAGACGAATTTTTTGCAGCGATACCAGATGTCTTTGCAGCATCCTTGAACACGGATTAGCAAGTTTTCAGATGACACTAAGATTGGTGCCATAGTAGATCGTGAATGGAACTGTCTGAGAATACAGCAGAACACTGATACATTTGGAGTGTTGGGCAGAGAAATGGCAAATAGAGTTCCGTCCGAGAAAATGTGAGGTGATGCAGTTTGGAAGACCCAATTCTGGAGTGTACTACATGGTAAACGAGAAAAGCCCTGGGGGAAATTGAAGCACACAGAGGTCTGGGTGTAGAGGTCTATTGTTCTCTGAAGGTGGCAACGTAGTTCAATAGCATGGCCAAGAAGACATACAGCAAGCTTTCCTTTATTGAACGTGTTTTGTGAGTTGGCAAGTCATGTTGCAGTTGTATAGGACTACGGTTTGGCAATGATTGGAATACTGCGTGCAGTTCTGGTCGACACATTAGCTAAAGAATTTGGGTATTTTGAAGAGGGTTTAGAGAAAGTTCACCAGGATGTTGCCCGGTGTGGAGGGCGCTGGCTATGAAGAGAGATTCACGATATTAGAATTATTTTCCTTCGTGAGACATAGATTGTGGGGGACCAGACTGAGATCGAGAAAATCATGGGAGGTGTAGACAGGTTGGAAAGTCTGATGCTTTTTTTTCCGCAGAGGAGGGACTCCATTACTAGTAGTCACGAATTCCAGGTGAGAGCGGAAACGTTTAAGGGAGATATGTGGGGAAAATTCTTCATGCAGGGGGGCACGTTGCCTGGAATGCATTGCCAGTGGGGGTGACAGAGGCGCATTCAATAGCGCCATTTTAGATCTAGCCAGACAGATACATGAATCAGCAGTGAGCAGAGGGGTACATATCGCTGGAAAATACACGACAGGTTTAGTTCGAGGGTCTGAATCGGAACAGGCTTGGAAGGCCGAAGGGTTTGTTCCTATGCTGTAACTTTTTTTTAGCTTTTATTCATTGGTACAATGATACTGGACGTACCTTTGGTGTGGGACTTCAATGTCAATAACCAAGAGTGTCCCCACACAGGCTCACCACTGACTGAACAGGGCGAGGTCTCTGATACACAGCAGCCAGACTGTGGGAAGTTATGGAGGAACCGACAAGAGGGAAACCTTATCAACAAACTACTTTTCAGAGATGTAGGAGCAGCCAGCACACAGTCGTGGCAGAGAAAAAGGCTGAGCCATATATTGAAGATACAACTGACTGTGCCATGTGGCAACTCCTCCTCTGTAATACTGACAAATAGAAACTGATTGTCCATGAGTCACTCTGGGCTATCAGTAACTGCAGCATCAATGACCTTGCCTCCATGATAAAGAAGATGTGGATTGTTCACTGATGGTGTCAAAAAATTCAGCACCTGCACCTATCCTGAAGCAGATGATTCAGCCCGTCAAGAGTTTTAAAATGGGAGAGAATGAGCCTTTTCAAGCATTCGGGGCTGTTACCCAGCAACTGGAGCAGATCTTTTAACGTCTCATGTCTGTTACACAGCAAATGGAAGGGAATATTCAGCTTTCAAAACTGTGACACAGGAATATGGGGAGGACTGGTTACTGAGCCAGAAGCAGGGATAAATTCGGGATAAATTAGTCTTTATCAGATTAACATAGATTCACTGTGACACAGTGAAAACTGCTGAGAACTCAACTATTTGCAAACGATTTCAATGGTTTTAGTAAATGTAACGAAACAGTAGCTAAATTGATGGATGAAACTAAAATAGGCTCGAAACTAAGTTATCAAGAGGAGGTAGAGAATCTCTAATTGGATACGCAATGGACAATAATTGTGCGATAGTATATAATATGGGTAACTGTGAATCTGTTATTTTTTCACGCGGAATAAAAGGTTGAATATTACATAAATGAAGACAGATTACTGGACGTTTTGACAGTGTGTACTGGAGGGTTCACTCAGTTCCTTTCAGACATGGGAAGGGTTGCTCCATCTCCTTGATGGTCTGCTTCATGCCGTTCACCGTGGCGCTATTGCTGTCCGTACACACGCGATATTTTCATGTCGTCGGTTGACGATGGGTAGTGATGAGGGGGAGGGTGTTTTAAGCCATGTGTCTAAGGGTCTACCTTTATCTGAGAGTTCATCCTTTCTTTCTACGTGCAGACCCGAAGACAAAGAGAATGGTTGACTGCTTCCAAATGAAGATGATTTGACTGCTGCTAAGACAGTGAGTATACACCAACATGATGGACTGTATATGGGCACAGTTTAATATTATTACAGAGAGATACGGAGGATCCATTCGCAAGAATGGAAACATAAAAGAAATACATTGCTAGATCAGCTGAAATTGATACTTATATCAGGTTCTCTGTCTCACTTACAGAACCAGCCCATGTACCAGAAATCCAGAGGAGATATCTATTCAGCATTGAGCACTGTGCTGATAAAGATCTACTTGATACAGACCATCAGTCTACTCAGAGTGCAACAATGTGCAGCCCATGGCCGTGCATTGATCTATAAACCCGGACGAGATATCTGTCCAGCAAAGAGAGGTATGCAGACCACATCCATGCATTGACCAATAAAACGGAGTGAGATATCTGTCCTGCACAGGGAGCTATGCAGACCACAGGAGTACATTGGACCATAAATTCAGACTCGATATCTGTTCAGTACGGGATGCTGTGCAGACCACAACACTGCATTCATCGAGAAACACAGACTAGATATAGAGTCATAGAGATGAACAGCATGGAAACAGACACTTTTGTCCAACCCGTCCATGCCGGCAAGATATCTATAGCGAATCTATTCCCACCTGCCATCAACCCACCCATAACCCTCCAAAAACTTCATATTCATATACCCATCCAAATTACTTTTAAGTGTTGCAATTGTACCAGCCTTCTAGTACCAGGAACTATGCATACCACAGCACTGCACTGACCTAAAAACGTGGACTAGATATCTGTCCAGCACAGGCAAATACGCAGACCAACGCAGTACAGTTGTATCCAGGCGTTTTGGAAGAGTTTGAGACGAATTTTATTACATTTTATTGATGTACCTTTCCAAATGATAGTGGGAATTGATTGAAATTTCCAGAAACAAGCCCAGTGGTATTTTTCGGGAAGTAATGGGTGTGTTGGATTCATACAGACATGGTACGTCTGACGAAACTGATGTATTCCGATGAACATGTACACTGACGTAGTCCCATTTCCCTGCATGTAGCCCATATCCTCCGTAACATTGCCTGTCCATGTACTTGTCCAAATGCCTTTGCAATGTTGTTAACAGACCCGTCTCAACCATTTCCGCTCCTCGCTCATTCTGTATGCATACAACACTCTGTATAAAAACGTTGTCCCTCAGGTTCCCTTTTATCCTTTCCCCTCGACCATTACACTGATGCTTTCTCATCCTCGCTTTCCCAATACTGGGGGAAAAAAACGTTTGTGTTCATTCACCATATACATGCCTCTTATGACCTTGTACTCATCCATAAAATACACCTCTTTCAGAGACACCACAGTCTCCTTTGCTGTAAAGAAACAAATACCTATCTTGTCCGAACTCTCCCTGCATATCAGACTGTTGAGTTAAGGCAACATCCTTGTAAATTTCTTCTTCACGTTTTCCAGTTTAATATCATCCTTCCCATAGCAATTAAGAAATAAGAGGGCAAGCGAACACCCTGTTGCAGTGAAAACACTTTGGGAAGAGTGACCATAATTCTATTAGTTTGAAAATAGTTCTGAAAAAGGACAGTGCCAATCCAAAAGTTAATATTTTAAATTGGGGCAAGGACCATTTAGGTGGTATTAGACAGGAACTTTCAAAAATGATTCACGGAAACTGTTCACAGGTAGAGGGACATCTGGCAAATGAGACTCTTTCAGAAGTGACAAAATGAGATTCCAGTGTCACCATGTTCCACTCAGTGTCAAGGGCAATGTTAGCAGGAGTAGGAAACAAAACATGGTAGAGACTCTGGTCAAGGAAAAAGAGGGATGAATATGTCAGATCTAGGAAGCGGGGATCAATGAAACTATTAAGGAGCATGGAGGATGTATACTTATGGGAGAAATCGGGAGAGGAAAATGGGGCATGAGACAGCTTTGGCAAATAGTGTTTGCAGAATCAGATCAGATTCCATAAGCATATGAGTGGCAAAAGCGTAACCATGGAGAGAATAGAGCCTCTTAAAAATTGAACAGCCATTTATGTCATAGATTTATTGAGTTGTACAGCACGGAAACGGACCCTACGTCCACCTCGTACATGCCGACCAGATATCCGAACCCAATCTATTCCCACCTGCCAGCACCTGGCCCATATCCTTCTCTACCATTACTCTTCATATATCAATCCAGATTCCTTTTAAATGTTGTAATTGTACTAGCCTCTATCATTTCCTCTAGCAGCTCATTCCATACCCTCTGAGTGAAAAGGTTATCTCTCAGGTCTCTTTTATATCTTTTCCCTCTCACACTAAACCTCTGCCCTCTATTTGCGATGATTCACAGGAGAATTAGGTTTATTAGGTTTATTGTTCTATGTACTCACACGAGAACAGTAAAACTGTTCCAAGTCGCCACATGTGATACAATCTGACTGACAAAGATAACAGCTCCCTACCCTGCCTCACCCACCCCCATCCGAACCACCCAGAGACAGAATCCTGGTTCAAAGCAGAAAAATAAAGAAAACAACATTACAATATGAAATATTACAGCGCTTCCTGTAAAAGTGGGAAAAAGCAGAAACGTTATTGACAGTTCAACAAAACAGTTCATAAGTGCCTGGCCAAGCTGGGTTCACATTTCTCACAACGACTCAACCTTCCCCACTCCTCTGCCTTCCAGTCTATTTCTGCCGATGTGTGCGGTCCTATACGAATATATCTCATGAATATTTACTGTGGGGAAAGACATTCAAGCGATTGAAATCGGGGAAAGGAATCCATGTAGTGATGTTTTAAAAGGAGACTGCGTTACAGAAGGTGAAGTGCTGGAGGTCTTCAAATGCATAACAGTTGATCAATACCCAAGACCTGTTTGTGTATGCCAGTTGTGAAACAGGGGGAGAAATTGCAGTGCCACTAGTTAAGATATTTCTATTATTCCTCAGAGATCTGAGGAAGGGTCACTGGACCCGACAAATTAACTCTGATTTCTCCGCACAATATAATACATGATGTAATGGAGACGGGAGCTTTGAGATATAAGGATAGAATGCATAGTGCGGGATTATTTTCCCATTTGCGTGGGTGGTGATGAGGTGACCTTGCAGAGGTTTATAAGAGCATGGGGTGCATGGATAGCGTGAAGAGCTAAGGTCTTTACTGGACGGTACAGGTGTCCAAATCAAGCAGGATCCGTTGAGAGGCGAGAGATTAAAAAGGGAAATCTGATGCAGCTATTTCTCAGACAGGGTGGTGTGCATATGTAACGAGCTGTCAGTGGAAGTGGCACAGGCGAGGACAATTACAACATGTAAAACACAATTGAATGGGGACAGGACTCAAAGTTTCAATGAGTTATGTGCCAAGTGCAGGCAAATCGGGTGAATTCGGTTTAGAAAACGTGGTGTGCATGGACAAGTTGGACTGAAGCGTCCTTTTGCTTTTAGAAAGTCTCTAAGTGTCTTTGACTATATAATTCTCCAATTCTCCAAAGTCCTCAATGCATTTCCAGGTCAAGAATTCTCTTTAAATACTTTCAATCATCTCCAAACTTTTTAAAGTGTATTCCTGACATTGATTTGTTGCTATCGTCCACAGCAGTAGCAGCAGAATTGTATTCAATGGCAATCTGTACCTTTTTGGCTGGGATAATTCTTCAGTCTACCATGACCATCAAGCCGATCTATGGGTGAGCAACGAGTGTAGGTGAATATTCAAGGGTCAGAACCATGTGTCCGTAAACCTGATGGTAACCCGTAAAAGTTACCGCACTTGACCGCTCACATTTCAAACAGCAGGACTAACATAATGGAGAGGGCGAAATGTTCCCAACACCAACAGACGAAGAATCCTTTTATATCCAGTCGTAAATGGTGATGGAAACAACTCACTGAAGGAGACGTCTTTACAAACATACCGTTGCTAAATAATGGAACAGCAATTACCATCGGTGTAAAAGACAAGGATGTAGTATTTGCAATATCTTCAGACAGAAATGTTGACTCGACGATCCAACTCACTCTCATCACAGAATCACAGATACCTGTCTTCAATCAATTTGATTCGCTGCTCGTGACATGAAGAAACAGCTGAACACAATAGATACGACAAAGACAATAGGCCCTGAGACAATTCCTGCAATAGGAGTGAAGACTTGTGCTGTGCAACAAGTCGTGTCCCTGGGGAAGCTGCTTCATTCCAGCTCAAACTCTGACATCTCCTTGGCAATATGGAAAGTTACACAACTATGTCCAGTCACCAAAGAGGGGAATAATCACAGTCTGACCAATTAGCACCCCTCGATCTCATCACAACAGTCAAACTGCTGGAATTTTTTTTTTCAGAGCTGTTAAGCAGCACGGAAATAACCCGCTCAGTGTGGTTGGCGGTAGGTACGCACGTGGAGATGGGGCCGTTGTGGAAATGTTACTGGAATATTCATCCACAGCAGGCTAATGCTCTGGCAACTGGTGGAAGTGAAGTAAAATTTTAAAAATCATGATCTAAAATCTGGTGTCAGTAACAGTCACGTTGAAGCCAATGTTGTTTTTAATTCTAAATCTGCTTCCCCAATGTACTTTCAGGAAGTAAATATCCCGTGTTTTCGTGGTTTGAGAGAAAACTGACTCCAGACACACAGACATGTGATAAACCCTTCAATGGTGTCTGAAAAGGCAAAACAAGAGATTCAAGTACAGCAAAGTGCTCCGACGCCTTAACGGATTAAATCGGTCAAAACACCAGTCAACAGCCTCGATATCAGAAAAGGGAATGGGAAATACATTCCAGTCGACCCTGCAGAATCCTCCTTCCTCATATTCGAGAGTTTGTTGCAACATTTAGAGAACATTCATATCGAATGGACAGAAACACCAAGAAAGAAGTAGGTCATTCAACACATTAAGCTTCCTCCATTCTAGCACATGACCGAGCATCTTCCCAATGTATTTTTCCCACGCAAGACATGTATTACTTGTTGTGATTGCTCTTTGGAAAAATGTGAAGTAGGAACTACAAGTTTCCCTTCAGTCCAAAGAGTTTTCTACCCCATAGATAGCTAATTCTCTATCACAACAAAATACTCCTACTCCTTCCGTATCCCTTTCGTGTCTGTACGTCTTAATTGATATCATCTGCCTTGGCTTCCATAGCCTTATGTGGGAGAAAATTCACGTTTGCCCCGTCTCTGTTTAGGCATTTATTGTCATCTCAGTGTAGAATGGCCAGTCACGGGAATTTTCGTCCCTGATTCCAATCTGATTGCCCTGCAGTGATTCAGATATTTCACTGATTTGTGCGCTCATTTTCCTATACCCATGGAATACAAGCCCAGTCGACTCAAACTCTGCTTACACGAAGAGCCTGTTATCATAGAGGTCAGTCTGGTCATCCTTCGTTGCATCACTTAATGTCAGATTTGTTCTTTGGTAGGTAAGGAGACCAATACTGCACACAATACTGAACAACGTTCGAGACAAGGTCGCACCAAGGCCATGTACCGCTGCAGATAGGCACGCCAACACCTGTCCTCAAATGCCCATGAATTAAATGTTCACACACCATTTATTTTTTAACTGCTTCCTTTTCCTGCAATATTGTTGTCAGCGATTCGTGTGCAGGAAGATTCAGATTCTTTGCAATGTTACAGCTGCACACTTGTTTGGTCTATGTACACTAGTCAACGATGTGCAGGTCAGGTGAATTGGCCACACTAAATTGTCCATAGTGCTAAGTGAACTAGCCAAGGGGAAATGTGACTGGGTGACTTGCTGTTCGGACGGTCGGTGTGGACTTGCTGGTCCGAAGGGCCAGTTTCCACACTGTAGGGCATCTAATCTAAACAGTATGCCATTGCCATTCTCAGTATCGACCTCTGACTTTAGAACCCACTGTCCTGCATGGACCTCAGATATCTGTGCACAAGGAAACATCAAAGAGCATAATTCACTTTATACAGTAACGTTTTTCAAACAACCACTTCCAAAATAGAAGGCTGAAATCTATTGTTCTCACCAATGGGCGCCACGTCACATCTACCCACAGTATTCTCCTTCTGCCACTTAGTTCCACATTCACTCTACTTGCCTCCATCACGTTGGATTTTTTTTTATATCCAGTTCACATACTCATAATCCAACGTCCTTTAGTACCGTCAGCAAACTGGGTTATATTACAATTGATTCAATAAATCGAATGCTGAATGTCTATTGTGAGCTGCTGGTGACCAATTGATGGTGGTATTCCCTGACATCTACTGCCCTTGTCCTCGTGGATAGACGTTGTCATGGTTTTGCAATTGGATATCAGCGGATCTTTGATTAATCATTTCAGTGCAGCTTGGAGATAGTACAAACTGATACTGATGAGAGTTGATGCTGGAGAATGATGGATGAACTTATAGTCAAAACCGGCTGCTTTGCCCTGGATGGTGTGAAGCATCTTGAGTATTGTTTGGGCTGCACTCATCCAGGCAAGTGAGCAGTATTGCAACACATGCTAATCAAAGTTTAACTACTTCGTTTAATATCAACTGTGATCGACTGCTGACCTGTCTACCCTTATCAGTTTGATGAAAAAACTTGTTCCTTTAGTTCGAGACATCTCATGAACTTTCGTCCAGTTACCATTTTATTTATATCATTGAAATATTCACGGTGCCTTCCGCTGTGAGGAATCATGTAAAGTACTGGTGTAAATTATCCGCCTGTTCTCTGCAGTCAATTCCACCGTCACGACATTCAAATGTTCTCAATGTACTTTCTAAATTTGACTTCTGCCAAATGTTGTTTTTTGCTTATATATGTGCAGAAATCTCATGATGCTTTTGCAAATGCAACTTGCCAATTTTTTCTATCTTTTTTCCCAGCTGTATAGATTCATATACTGCAGAAACTAATTCTGATCCAACTTGTCCATCTGGCCAAGTTTTCCTAACTTTACATTTTCTACAGTGTGGAACAGGCCCCTCAGCCAAGCATGTCCAGAGCGCCCCGCCGAAGCGAAACTCACCCAAACCCATTCCCCTACCCTATATTTACCCTGTTCAACAATGTGCGCAGTTCAGTATTGCCAATTCACCTGAACTGCACATCTTTGGATTGTGGGAGGAAACCGGAGCACCCACAGGGAGAATGTGCAAACTCCACACAGGTAGGCGGGAATCGAACAGAGGACCATGGCGCAGTGAGGTATAGTGCTAACCATAGAGCCACCTTGCCGCTCACTTAATTAGCCCCATCTGTTTGTACTTGGTCCAAATGCCTCTAATCGCTCCAATTCATAGGATTGTCCAAATATCTTTCAAAAGTTGTTGCTGCACTTGCATCTATCACTCTTTCTCTGGCAAATCATTCCATACCCACATGAGCTTTTGCGTGATCAAGTTGCCACTTTGTTCCTTTTTAATCTTTCCCCTCGCAACTTAAGCCTCTTCCCTCATGTTTGAACACGCCTACATGTGGAAAACACCTTGACTATTTACACTATCCATGTCTCTCATGATTTTATAAACTTCGAGAATGTCACCCCTCGAACTCCTACATTCCATGTGATAATAACTTCACGAAAAAGCATTTAAAAGTAAGCACTGCAAATTTGAAACTATATTTAAAATGACAGGTAAACAGCACTCCGCCGAACACTTCATACTGTTGTTTGTTTTTATTCATATTGCAATGCTAAGGCAGCATGAAATGTTTAATAGTGCCAATATGAAGCCAAGGACCTGAGATCTTTTTCTAAAGGAGCTGGCGATCTCTCGAGTGAAAAATCATTTCTGCCAGATGTATATAAGAAAGGGAATTCTTCCATTACATGGTCAGCCTGCATTTGCCTTAAGCAAAGTGAGACGAAGGCTGAATATACTTTTTGAAACTTGCATGGAAGTATGAATTCTGTACAAAGCATGAAAGATGTATTCAATAAGGTTTTCTACAAGAAGTAAACTTTCAAGAATGAAATGTGAATGGAAGATGTCAAACAGCATGAATGGAGAGGCCGAACCACACTGAGACGAGAGGCAGAATGGCAGCACAAAACTCAGATTGATGCAAGTGCATGGACGATAGACTTAATTAAGCAGATCAAGGTGAACTGCGTGACAATCATGTCAAGGAATGCTCTGTAATTTGAGAAGGAGAACAAGGAATCAGGGGTATTGTTATTAGCATCGAGTAAATCTTACTACAATGACACGAAGGAGAACTAGCCAGAGTCAGTTGGAAGTCAGCAGGAAACAAGATCGAGCAGCAATCGTAGGGCCTTCTGGGGAGAATTCAGGAAACACAGCTGAAATTCATGCCTATCACGTGCTTCTGGTTACAGAAATAAACCCCCTAAATCGTTCCTGACAGTAATGCTCGCCAGTTTATGATTGAATTCTCTCCATGAAAGACTTTGTCAAGCATGAATGCATCATCTTCTTACCGAGACTTTCTGTTTAATCAGAAACAATAATCGCTGAATGTTACTGGATATATGTTTGTATGTCTGTCCATGCATGCCCACTGACGTTGCTTTCGATCTTTTTCGACATTCTGCTTCAGAACAGATGTAAGCCAGCAATCCTCAATCTCTGTGCCTGTTTAATTTCTAATATTCACGGGAACATCTGCATGTGAGTGACCACATGATCAGTTGACAGTGACTCAATTCTCCTGGTTTCTCCATCTCTCTCATTGTTGTGTGGTGATACCATATTCCCGTGAGCAGCCTTTGATATGACCTCCTTTTCCTTCAAAATAGAAATCCCATTAAATCTTGTCGGCTGAGCCTCCCGCTGTGACTGTCCCACCTTCTGGGGTTCTGGTCTCACCCCTTTCCCTCCTTCCTCGAACAATGGCAGAGATCACTTTGTCCTCACTTTCCTCTGCAGTCGAATCCACATTCACAGAATTTTCGTCAACTACTTCCACTACTTCCTGCATACAGCGCCATCAAACACTTACAATATAGAACATTACAGCGCAGCACAGGCTCTTCGGTCCTCGACGTTGTGCCAAACTGTGAAACCAAGCTGAAGCCCATCTAAACTACACCATTTTATTTTCATACATACATAAATCCAATGACAATTTAAATACCCTTAATGGTGACCAGTCTACTCCCGTTGCAGGGAGTCCGTTCCATGATTCTACTACACTCTGATCAAAGAAAATACCACTGCAATCTGACCGATGTTTGTCACCCCTCAATGTAAAGCTATTTCTCCTCGTGTGAGCAATCACCATCCGAAGGAAAATGCGCTCACTGTCTACGCTAACTAAACATCTTCTTATCTTATCTATCTCAATTAATCACCACACAACCCTTTCTCCATAATTTTAACAGTCTCAAGTTCCTCAGCCTTTCCGCGGAAGACCTTTCCTGCAGCATCCTATTAATTCTCTTCTGAACAGTTTCGAAAGACTCAACGTCCTTCTTGTCATACATGGGATTGTATGTGCTTTTTTGGTTTGGTTCAGAAATTGGCGAGCTGAAAGCAGACATTATCGGTTGGCCGAAAACATTCTTCAGCATGATCCACAATTCTACCGAAGTCAACCACAAATTTACGAACCCATCCTTCTCCGCTCTCATGCAGGTCATTTATGAAAATGACAAAAAGCAGTAGCCCCTAAAGAGATCCTTGCGGTATATGAAATGTAACTGCTCTCCAAGATAAACCTTTCCTCGCAAACTCTACTCTTTGTCATCTTTCAGGACGCCAATTTCAAATCCAAACAGCCATATCACCCTAAATACAATGCCTCCGTATTTTGTGCGACAGCCGACCATGGGGAACCTTATGAAATGCCACATCAACCGCTTTACCCTCATCCAACTGTTGGTCACCTTTTCAAAGAACTCAATGTGATTTGTGATGCACGACTTATCCTTCACAAAGCCGGGTTGATTATCCCAAAACAATTTATTCTTTTTTTAGATAACTTTAAAACTTTCCTATTATAACCTTGTTCAACAATTTAGCAACAAGTGTACGGATGCTCACTGGTCTATAATATCCAGCGTAGCCTCTACTCAGCTTCTGGACAAAGGGAACAATACCCCACCGTCTTCCGTCACTATCCCTGAAGATAATGACTACATAGACATCAAAGACCAAGTCTCTGCAACCTCCTCCATGACTTTACAAAGAATCCCTGGATAAATCCCATCCAGGCCAGGGGGCTTATCCATTTTCGCACTTGCCAGAATATCTAAAAACTCCTCCTTGAGAACCTCAATCCAATCGCGTCTAGTAGCGTGTATCTCAGTATCCTCCTCGAAAATTTCGTTTTCCAGTGTGAATGCCGACGAAAAATATTCATTCAGCGTTTGAACTACCTTCTCTGACTCGATGCACAGCTTTCCACTGCTACTCCACTGCTATTGGCTCTAACCGTTTTCGAGTCATTCTTTTTTTTTTCCTGCCAAACCTATAGTAAGCCACAGGGTTCTCCTTGATCCTATCGCCAATGCCTTGTCATGCCCCTTCCTGACTCCTCTGACCTACAGCTTTCGGACTTTCCTGGCGAAATTCTAACTATGAAGCAGCCTAATTGAGCCTTCATGTGTCATACTTACATCAGGTTTCTTTTTTCTCTTGGCAAGAGCTTCAAACAGGGTGACCAGTCCATTCCTGCTTCTAACCTGAGTCTCCACCGTTTGTAGACGATTCCATGAACGTTTTTTTCTGCCTTTCCCATCTTCCCCTTCGGATTATTGTCCGCATTTCATATAATTCCACTCCATTTGTAAAATTCTCCATCACTTTGAAGACTTTTCGATTTCTCCCGTAGCCCCTTCCCATACAATTTCAGGATCTGAAAGACTTGCCTTAATATCTCTTCCCTCCTCTTTGTCCGAGGCTCCAAACGCACCTTCCATAGGAAGCAGCATTTCACTTGTCATGTTTCAATCCAGTTTCCTGTCATTGCTGTTCAGAATGCAGTCTGTTTTACACTGGGAAAACCAAACGGAGACGGCTTTCAGGAAAGCTGTCACACCATCTGTTGGAATAATCCTAACCTTCGCATTGCTTCCCACTTCAATACCCTAACTTGCTCTGTTGTGAACATTTCAGCCCTGGGCTTCTGCAATGTTGCAATGAAGCACAACCAAAGGTCGAGTAGGACCTCATTTTATATTTTGGTACTGTATAGCCTATAGGAGACTATGTTCAATTCCATAACTTCGCAGCCAGATCTCACCATGACCGTACTCCATTTTCCTTACATTCTCCCTTTTGGCCTCCCTATTACCTTGCCTGTGTCTTGTTTATCTTGCTGCAATAGAAAGAACCCATTTCCCCCACGCACCCCTTAATTTTCACCGTTTGTCTTTCACCACAACTAAATGGCCATTCTTCTGTGGCATTGTGCCTCCACATCCTCTATTTCCCATCAAACCCCTCCACTTCTGTTAAGTTCTGAAAAAGCCCATTTTGCGGTCCATGTTTACTTCTGAAAAGTGGTCCCATTGGACTCAAAAAGTTATCCCTGTTTGACATTCTCAACAGATGCTGCCATACCTTATGATTTTCTCCAGAAATTGATGTTTTTGATCAATTCAAAAGATGTGTGTTCAACCATGAAGCACCGTACGCTGGGGAGTGAATGACAATACAAGCTGTGCAAATTCATTTGTTCTGAAACTACATAAGGATGAAATCACCGACACGACAGAGCTCTTAACCATAGACGGGCAGAGAAACAAATGGAAACACATCATTTCAAACAGAGAAGGTAACAAAATTCGAATGAAAGGTTTCAAGTGAATATGTTGCATAATTTTGCGGAACGTGACAACATGGACAGACCCTCAGAGGAATTAGAATATTGAAATGAATGTGTCACCAGATCAGATGTCAGAGTGGATAAATGGGTACAGGGTAATAGTTGTATGGGTCTCGGTGTGCCTTCGGGGCCAGACAGCAGACTTGCACTGTTGATATTTCAGCACAAACTGGTATTCATGTGGTGTTGTGCAGCACAGCGGAACAGAAGCAGAATTGTAATCAAAAACAATCTGTAACTTTTTTGTGGGAATAATCCCTCAGTCTACCATTACCATATGGTTCAGTGAGAGTGTGGGCAAAATGCCAGGGTCAGGACCAAGTGTACCTAAACTTGATGACAAATCGTGAAAGCTACCACATTTAACTGGTGACATTCCAAACTGCAGAAAGTACATCTGAGAGAGAGGGTGAAATGGTAAAAAATGATCAGATTGAATTTTTGCATTCCTGCCACAAACAGTCAGAACTGGAGTTGAACTCTGAAACATCTGACGAGACAAAATGACTGCACAAATATTATTTTTAATCAAACAATTACTCTTGGGATTAGGATAGGTCTCATTTATTGTCCAGTGGGCAGTTAAGAGTCAACCACATTGCTGTGGGTCTGGACTCACATGTGGGCCAGAGTATGTATGGATGGAGGTGTCATTCCCTAAAGGACATTAATACACCTGATGAGTTTTTCCAACAATCGACAATGGATTCATGAGCATTATTAGACTCTTAATTCCAAACATGTATTGCATTTAAATTCCCCCATCTGCTGTGACATGATTCGAAGTCATGTCATCAGAACATTACCAGGACTGCTAGACTAACACCACTAAACCATTACTTTGGCATTCCCCTGAAGAATGGAACAGCCCTGTATATCGCTATAAAGACAAGGATGCAATGTCTGAAGCATTGTCTGCCAGAAGTGTTACGTGATGACACAAACAGAATTACAGATCCCCGTCTTCAAATAATTCGCTTGCTGCAAGTCAAGAAACAGCTGAACACAGTAGATATGACAAAGGCAATGGGCCCTGACACCATTCCTGCAAAAGACCTGAATACCTCTGCTGGACTATAAGCCGTGTCCATGGGGAAGATGTTTAATGCCAGCTCAAACTTTGTAATCTCCCTGGCAATAAGGAAAATTTCTTAAAAATGGTCAGTCCCTTAAGAGGAGAATAATTACAATCTGACTAATTGCCACTACCTCACTTTCATCACGGTAGTTAAACTAGTTGGGGTTCTTCTTCACAGAGCTTTCAAGCACTAAAGAAATAACGTGCTCAGTGTGGTTTACGATAGGTGCTGTCTTGGAAATGTCACTGAATTTCTAATCCAGACCAGACTAATGTTGTGGCAGGTGGTGGATGTTAGAAACAATTCCAAATCTGATGCCAGTAGTATTGACCATGACGCCAATGTCGATGGTAAACATCAATGTAATTCCTCAATGTACTTTCATGAAGGACATCTCCCCTGCTTTCCTGGTTCTGGCCTGAAAACAACCTCAGACACACAGACGTGTGATAAAAAACTTCAATGGTCTGTGAAACGGCCAAGTCAGATATTCAACTGTATCAAACTGCCACGATATCTTTAAGGATAAGCGCTGACAGAACACCCGACAACAGACTTGGTATTCGAAAAGGGAACGAGAAACACAGTCCTGGACCTACTTCCGAACATGGGAAAGCTTCTGACAACATTTAGAGAGTTTTTCCACAGACTGCACAGAAATATCCGGAAAGGTGGAGGCCATTCAATGCATCGACCCTGCCCCATTCCAGTTCATGGTCAATCAGCTTCTTAATATTTTTCCCAAACACTGTGTACTATACTGTGAAGTTATTAACCCTTGAAAAGATACAAAATCGGAACTGGAGTCGGCCCTTTAGTCCATCAATTTTACTTCCCCCTTCAACATCATGAGGGCTGATCCTCAATCTCTTCACCATAGACCGAGTGCAAACTCATGCATTTCGTGTCTAGAAATCCTTACTTATATTCAAAGCCTTGGCTTCCAAAGCCTTATGTGGGAAATAATTTCCTAGCTTCACCAGTCTCTGCATGCTGACATTTGTTCACATCTCAATGCAGCTTGTCCCGCTGTAATTAATATGGTAGCATCTTGGTTTAGACTTCCCAACCAGGAGAATTATCGGGATTTCATATACTTCACGGAGATCTCCACTCATGTTCCTGAACCCGATGGAATAACGGCCCAGTCCACACAATCAGTGCTCCCATTACGTCCTGTCATCCCAGAGATCAGTCTGGTCATTTTTCGCTGGACTCGATTTGTTTGTACTTGATTTGAGAGCAAAACTGCACACAAGACAGATCAATGTCCAAGATGTGGGCTCACCAAGGCATGTACAGGTCCAGAAAGACACCCTTACTCATCCAATCAAATCCACTTGAAGTGGAGATCAACACATCAATTATCTTCCTAATGGGTTTGTGCTCCTGCAATATTGTTGACAGTGATGGTGTGCATTGAAATCAAGATCCCCTTCAATATTACAGCATTGATAGATCTATGCACACTGGTCAGTGTGCCAATGCCATTCCCAATATAAACTTCCGGCTTCAGAACTGCCATCCATGAGCTTCGGAGTTCGCTGAAGAAGTTCACCAACATTTGCACGTAAGAATTTCATAATCCAGCATGTTTACATTAATATCTTTTGAAATAATAACCAACCATTATGTCTTCCCACCAAAGTACTGAAGGCAACATCCATCCATATTGCTCTTCCTCTCCCACGTTTTTGCCTATTCAGTTCACTTGTTTCAATCACATTGGAACTTCTTTAAATGTTCCTCACCAACCCACAATCTCACTTTTATGGCATCAACAGATTTGGAAAGATTGCAGTTAATACCCTAGAACAAAAGTGTGATCTTCTTTCTGAGTATCTGGGGCCCATATATCAATTTCTGGATAATCCCGCCAGTCCCTGCTTTCCACTCCAAGTTTTGATTCAAATTCTGTATGTTGTCTTAAGCAGGTTTAAGGTGGATATTCCAGAAGTGATACAGGCCAGTCAAACACTTAGTTTTGAACACAACAGTATTTCTTTTCAAGATTATCAAAAGAACCACAAACCAAAGAGGATAGAATTTTGAATAACTTAGCCTATCTGAAAACTGAACCAATTATCGCAAATTAATGAAGTTGCTCAACGTATTTGCAACAATCCACAGAAACACATATGGCAATAAAAGGAAAAAAAATCCAATCACAGGTTCTTGTAGCAGAGATGTCGGAGATTGGGATGATCAATGCGTACTGCTTCATTGGGTTCAGCATCTTCACAACTGGCTCCTTACTTTCAGTTTTGCCAGCCTGATAAACGCCAAACCAAACAAACTAAAGCAGAGGAGCAGGTGGAAGCCATCTGACCCTTCCAGCCAGCTCCGCCACTCAAAAGGATCACAGAATTGTTTTTCATGAATTCCCATCCACTTACCTGCGCTCTTACCCTATCCCGTAATTACTTTAGTGATCAAAAATATCTATCTTTGCTTGAAAGGTTTTACTGAACTAGCGTCAACTACTTCGCTGAGCAAAGAATTCCATCGATTTACAAACCATTGGTTGAAAAAGTTCGTTCTCAATTCAATCCTAAATCTGCTATCACTAACCTTGTGGCTATGCTCTTCTGTCCCAGCTTCACTTCCCATTTGAACCATCCTCTCTACTTCTATCTTGTGCCTTCCAGACATAACTTTATATGTTTCTGCAACATCCCCCCCGTTGTTCTAAATTCCAATGAATATATTTCCAGACTTCTCAGTGTCTCTTCATACATCAACCCCTCAACTCCAGAATTTAACTAGTGAAAGTATTCTGCTTTCCCTGAAGTATCAGTATATAATTTCTCAAGTAAGAAGTACAAAACTGCACACAGTACTCCAAGTGTGGCCTTACCAGCACCCTATTCAGCTGCAACACCACCTTATTGCTTTTAATCTCAATCTTTGTAACATGGTGGATAAAAATTGTTTGCCTTCCTAAGTACCTGTTGCACCTGCAGGCCGACCTTCTGTGATTCATGCACAATGATACCTCGGGTCCCTCTCCATAGCCTCATTCTACAAGATTTTTTCATTCAGGTAATAGTCGTTTTTATGGTTACTCTTATGAAAATGATTGACTTCACATTTATTACCTTTGTATTTCATCTGCCCGTCGTTTGCCCACTCAATTTGGGGAGCGATATTACTCTGCATAGTTTCACAGTCCTCTGCACACTTTACTTTGGCACTCATCTTCGGGTCAACTGCAAATTTTGACACTCTACACGTGGTCCCCAACTCCTCATCACCTTTATAAAATGTGAATAATTGCCGTTCCAACACCGATTCCTGAGGCACTCTTCGAGTCACTAATTGCCTGTCAGAATAACACTCATTTAGCCCCACTCTCTACTTCCTGTTAGTCATCCAATTCTATGTCCATGCTAATATTTTACTCCGAACGTCATGCATTCTTATCCTATGCTGCGGCCTCGTTTGCAGCACTTTGTCAAACGTGTTTTAGAAATCTCGATTCACTCCAGCTACCGGGTAACTGGCGCTCTCTTTTCTAGTAATGCCTTTGTCGGTTTACAGAAGATTTGTTCAGCATGTCGTGCCTTTCATTTAATCTGCTGTGTCTGCTCAACGGGAAAATGTCTCTCGAGATGCCTTGCACTTATTCCGTGGTAATCTCATCCAGAATCTTCCCCACATCAGAAGTTATACTAATTACTGATCTTTTCTCCAACTCCCAATTTGAATCGTGATGTCACATTCACAGTTTTACAATCCGCTGTAACTTCCCTAGAGTGCAGCTAATTTTGGGAAATTAGCGCAAGTCCACCTGCTATTTCTCTCTCCATCACTTTTCGTGTTCTGAGATGCATTCCATCAGGTCCAGGAGACATGCCTATCGTCAGCTCCATGAGGTTGCCCAACACCGCATTTCCATAATAGTGATTGTTTACAGTTCCTCACCTACCTTCATCTCTTTATCAAATACTGACATGTTATTACTCACACACTATAAAGACCGTCACAAAATACCTGTTCAATGCCTCTGCCGTTTAATCAGATCCCATTACTAAATGACCCTTCTCATCCCGGAAAGGACCAACGTTCACTTTAGCCATTCTAAATCGTTTTATATTTCATAGAAACTTCCGTTGTCTATTTTTATTTTCTGCGCTTTTTCTCATGTTCTATCTTACGTTCCTTTATAATACTTTTTGTGGCTTTCTATTGACGTTTAAAATGTTCCCAATCTTTCATTTTCGGACACACTTTGGTCACTCTGTATGCCTACTCTTTCAATATGATAGACTTCCTTAATATCCTTAGACGCGCGTGGCAGACTACCCCTTTTCTCACAATCCTTCCTTTTCACTTGTGTATATTTTTGCTTTGGACTGAAAAAATTGCTTTGTAAGTCCTTCACTGCTCGTCAACTCTCTAACCATAAAATAATTGCTCCCAGTCTAACTTTAGCCTAGGTCCTCCATTTCTCTCTCTATTGCAGTGTTACTTGTTTAAGCACAGGACCATGGAATTGGATTTTATTTTTCACAGTGCCTATCTCTATTCTAAATTCAACCAAAATGTGATCACTCCTTCCAAGAGTATCTGTAACTATGAAGTCATTAATTATTCCTTTCTTTTTCCACAGTACCACATCTCGGACAGGTAGATCCTCATTGTACAAATTGTATTTTGACGTTCAAATCATTCCCTCATAGTCAGACCCAGATTTTTCGGAAACGCTGCTTTTACGACATCTCTGTTTAAAGAAAGAAACACCAAGGACACCTTAACCTTGTTAAAGGAGCAGCTTTGTCACAACAATCGACTTGTGACATCATCAAAAATGTTTTGTGAAAATCATAATTCACAACATCCAATTCTTCACCCAAAATTGATTCACTAGTCTGTTTGTCAAATATGATTCGCCTTTAATAATTCGATATTGACTTCACCTATATTCATTACGTTTTAATTAATTCAATATTCAAAGTTTCCTGGGAATGCAACCTTTAGAATAGACTCTTGTATTGTTCTGACTGCTTCTTTGGTGCTCAGCACACTGCAATTTCCTGCTGTCTCCCTGCCTCATTTGAAAATATTATGGTTATATTTGCTTCTATCAAGTCTGAAACTTCGGTTCCAGAAAACCATCACTTCCTGTCCTAATCTGTTAAATAGTTGATTTTCCACAATCATACAGTCAGAGAAGCACAGAATCTCTACCGTCAGAAATATAACACCGTCTATGTTAGTCCCACGTTCCAACACAACACCCATTGCCGTGAAGGTTATGATACTCGAGTGCTCGCCCAATCACTTTTTTTTTACCATTTTTTGTGACAACTGCACAGTCATGAAGTGCATTCCAAATCCACAACATCATCTGGGTGAAAACAATCCTGCAACCCTCTCTGAATCTCGAAACCTTCACTTTCAAAAGTGTATTCCCCAGTTCTTGATCCTTTGATTAAAGGATTAGCTGCTGTCTATTAACTCTGTCCATTCTCCTCGGAAAGTTATCCTTCCGAATCCCACCTCCCCCAGCCTTCTCTGCTCCAAAGCAAATGACTCGAGCTTATCCAGCCTCTCTTCATAGCTGATCTGCTCCATCGCAGGGAACGGCGTTTTGAATCTCCTCTGCACCCCATTCAGTGCAATTATATCCTTCCAGTAATGTGGCTCGCAGAACTGTACACATTATTCCATCTTGGCTGAAACATTTTTATATCGCTGTTACAATCTGTACCTGGATTAGGAAACGCTATATTTACTACTCCCAGTGACTTCTTAACAACCTATCACCCTGTTCAGTAACATTTATAGATTTGTGGCGAAACACTCTCTGAGCCTCATAGTATGCTGTTACTCCCTGTCTGGTTCCTTCTTCCAAATTACATCTCCTCATATTTATCAGGGTTCTAGACCACGTGCCATTGATCTGCCCATCGGAGCATTCTTTCTATATCTTCCTGTAACATAAGACCCTCCTTCTCAGTTCCAACCACCCACGAAATCTTTGTGTCAAGTCCAAACTTACTTATCATACTGACTTCACAGTGACTTCAGTGACTTCACACTGTGACTTCACATTCACAACAACGTCATTTATGAATACCACAGGTCATAAGGGGCACATCAGTGATCTATTTGGTACAGTAGTGTATGCTGATTTCTGGTCGCACAAAGATTATTCTGCCGCCAGCTATGTATTTTAGTTGCCCTAAAACTGTTGGAAAACTCACTGCTCTCTACTTTCCTGGCTTATCTCCACCACCCTTCCCATCAAGGGTGTTGTCCAGTCTACTTGCACCACACCTGTTAACAGATTCTATTAAAATGTTTGCATCAGCGCCGTTCCTCCCTTGTCTCCAACAGCAGCTTGAGATACAATTCACACAGGCATAGGGACTTTTCCAATGCTATACCAGCAAAAACCGTCAGTCCCTATTCGCATCTTATGACAATCTGTAAAAGAGTTTTCCAGCCCATCTTCTCGAATTCCATCTCTGAATCCCCAATGCAATCATTCGGTCCATTGCTGCCTCCTCCGAAATTTCGGTATGAAGGAAATCTGGTCCGTCAGACTTAAAAATCCTCAATCCAGCCGTGTTTCTAAATATTACCTCGTTACTAAAATGATTGACTTTTGTCTTAAATAATAAGGTCCCATCGTCACTTGGTCTTTCTGGGAGCTTTTCTGGATCTTCATCCATGCAGACAAATGCAATATAACTGTTTAGTTTGCCTGTCAGTTTTCTTTTCTCTACAATAAATTATCCTATCCACATATTCACTGTTCCATATTTGTTTTCATTTTCCTTTCAAATATCAACAGAAGCTTTTTGCGAATATTTGCAAGGAACAAAAAAAAGAAAATCACATCACAGGAACAGGCCCTTCGGGCATCGAAGTCTGCACTGATGTCGATCCTCTATCGATACCTGTCGCCGATTTTCAAAGGACCTGTTCCCCGTGCTTCCTGTCCATTTATGCATTTGTCTCGATGCGTGTTAAATTCGTGACCACCTCTGCCACTTCCTATGGTAACATATTCCAGGCACTGACCACCTTCCGCGTGAAGAATTTTCTGAGCATAACCTCCAAAACATGATCACCTCTCAGCTTGAACTCGTGACCCGTAGTAATTGAGCCCCCACTGAGGGAAAGAACGCATTTTGCCATCCGTCGTCATTGCACCCCATATAATTTTGTAGACGTCAATCACGTCCTTCGTCAACCTCCGTCTTTCTCATGAAAGCAATCCAAATCTACTCATAGCAAGCGTCACCATACAGACAACAACTGGTGAACATGCTCTGCACCCTCGCCAAACCATCCACATCGTTTTGTTAAAGAGATGAGCAGAACTGTACACAGTATTCCAAATGTGGCCAAAGCAAAGTCTTGTACAAACATGACAGACCCTGCCAACACTTGTACTCAATAAATTCCACCAGATTCCCTCCTGTGGATGACAATTCATCACAGTAATTCTCCGCTTTCTCTAACCTTCCCTTCTTAAATCCTTGGAATACAAGCAGGAAAGTATACCGTATGCCTTCTTGATCATTTTATTGAACGCGTTGCAACTTTCAGTGCAAAATGAATCTGAACTTCCAGATCTCTCTGTGCATCAATTTTCTGAGGTATTTTCCATTTCTCATATCGTTCGCTCTTGAATTGGATTTTCCAAATTGCACCACCTCACATTTGCCCGAATTGAACTCTGCCTGTCATTTGTCTGCCCAACTGTCCAATCCATGTTATATTCTGCAGCATGTCCTGAAAGACTCCATCATTATCTGCTACTCCAACAATCTTACTGTCATCTGCAGACTTATTCATCACACTACCGAGACCGGCCTTCAGATCATTTATGTATATCACTAACAACAGTGTCCCCATCACGGATCCCTGGGGAACACCACTGGTCACAGTTTTACATTTTGAGAAACTCCCTTCCACCACTCCTCTCTGACTCCTGCTGCTCAGCCAGATCACTATCTAGCTGTCTCGTACATCCTGGAACCCATGCGACTTTAATTTCTCCATTAGTCTACCTTAACAGATACCTTGTGAATGTATATGACATCGACCAACTTTTCCGCATGTTCAATTTTCTCACTTTGTGCAAGAATTCTACTAAGTTTGCACAAAATAAAACAGGGACGTAATTCTGCAGAGTCAGTCTGTGCGTTAATCTGGAGTCAGATTATTTTTTATTTTCAAAGCAGGACATTAAAAATGCCATATTGACTGCTTGTCTACAGAAATGTGTGTTTTTGAACAAATGGAACGTATGCACAAACTTGCAAATGCAAGTTCAATAAATAGATTAGTATGTGTGTGCCGTGTCTGTGTGCGCATGTGCGCGTGTGTGTGCGTGTGTAAGAGAGAGAGAGATAAATGGAGAGTGTGAAATGGGGAGACATTGAGAGAGAGTGTGTGCATGTATGTGACAGAGAGCTCGAGGGTAAACTGTATGTGAATGTTTGTTAGCTTGTGTGTGTGTAAGGATTTTACTGAGTGTATGTGTGTGTCTCGGTGAAGACCCAGACAGACATGGCAGATCTCTTTCCCCCCCACACAAATTCACTCCGTGTTTTCAGAGTTTCCCCTCTCTACAGCCTCTGCTCCATTCGTTGTTCATTTTGCAGACACAGATGCTGTAACTACAGTCCCCGTGCTGCGTCCAGAATTGCGACATTAAATCCTCTGGTCTCGCTGAATGTCTGAGGCAATTCAGAGCACAACCTGGAGCAAAGCAAATCCAGCACCTCCACTAAATTTTCAATAAGAGGTGTTAGTCAGCAGCCCCTCAGCTACAAGTTAGATGCCTGGTCCTTTACAATCGTACTCGAGAGGCTTCCTCGTGGTACTGGCCCCACGATCAGCTGAGAAGGACCAACGCAGGCATTCAATGATAGGCAACCACCAAGTTTCAAAGACGTGGTTCTAAGCTGCTGATTCCCCACCATCCTCCATCCAATATGGAGCACCATATGATTCTCGCCAGGAAGTGAACAACAGCCCGAAACAAAACATTTCATTCCTTTTGAACTTGATAATGTCAGCACTCAATACACGAGGGTGCCAGAAACCAAAGCCCGTGAAAGGTACAAAGGGGTAGAAGGATTCACATTCAAGACAGAAAGAGACAATTAAGATAAACACAAAACATGTTGTTTAAATATGGCCAAGCAGACAAGAGAGTGGGTCTAAATCGAGTAATGCGACTTTCGAGTGTCCAATCACATGAATAAAGGCAATGCCAGATCATATGAAATAACTTGTTACTTAAAATTCTGAATCTGCCTCACAGAACCAGCTCAGACAGTATAAACTGGGACAAGCCAGTTGGCTTGTGGACAGCTCTGCCGACTATGCCAGTGTATTGCTCATTAACTGGACTATGTGCCCAGCATTGGGCGTATTCCCAGCATTTGCCAGTGTATTGCTGCGCCGCTTGCACTCGAGAACTGACAAGCACAGGAAAATTTGCAGCCCATACTGCGAATGACAGTAAAAGGGTCTCCCACAAGTTTGTGACTCGGCCTCTCCAAGCATTAGCATAAGGCAAGGGGTTTGATCTGTACATGTGTGTGCGTGTCCGGAACAGTGAGAGATATGAAAATCATGGTCTGAGAGAAAACGGACATGGAGGAAATCAGTTAAAAGATGAACAACTCTTGGAGTTCGATTATTGGACAGAGAGATACGGAGAGACTTTGCATGGATAGGTGTCATGAGGTGCTTGAGAATAGATAAGTGTACCCAATAACAATGTAGATCAGTGTGCACAGGAGTAATGGATCAATGGAGATTTTGTTGTGAGTTCAGATACGAGTTGTGGAGTATCCATTCAGATTTGTTTCTGCAGAGTTGAAGCTGGGAGTCTCAGTGGCAGAATATTGTCATCTTCAAGACAGCATTTCATAGATCAAGAATCAAATAGCAGATGGGATGTGACAGTGAAGTATCGTCAGAAGAAGTCAGATATTAACCACGGGTGGGATTGAGTCAGAGGAACAAAATAGCGTTTGCAACCTGAAGAAACGACAGTTGTCTCCATTCTCCCAATATTTAGCTAGCAAGGGCAGTGATACAATGAATTGTGGCTCACAGCTGAAACTGTGTAAGTCAATATAGAGACCCATGAGAAACACTGCCAGAAGCAAACAGGGAGAGAGTGAAATAGCAAGTTCAATGATGCAGTGAGTAATGGTTTGTAAAGTGATTATCTGGTTTCAGAGTCTTGGCAGGAGAAAGAACAGTGGCAAGGATAGTAGAATCAATTAAAAGAACATTGTTATAGTCAAACATGATTTCTAGGCTTAATAATTGAACTTACCAGAGACACCGACGAAAGCCAGGATCGGATAATAAAAATATTGAATAATGTAAAGTGCAAACAGGGTCCGCCATAAAAATGTTACTTGTTCACGAAATGTGGATAAAGTCCAAACATCAAAAGATAAACTCCTGTTCATTCTTATAATATTTCAATCTACTTTGCTCAAATCCTGAACCAATATTTTAAAATTCCAATCACTTGTACTCAGGTTCGCATCTCTCCTCCCGCTCTCACTGGAGCTGCTGTCAATTCTGTCGGTGATGCTGCCGCACATACATTGGAATAATAAATTGACAGAGCCCATTCCTCTTTAAACGGTGGAAACCATCCACTGGGGTAATTATAATCCATGGAGACTGAGATTAATCACAGTCACCAAACAAACAGTTTCAGTTAATACCTTCGTGACATCACTTTTTAAATCATAACAAAAGGAAACATGCACTCGATCTCCATTGAATATATGGCGTTTGCTGAGGGACGTACCATAAATTTTCAAACTTTTTACTCTACCTGTTTTGTATGTGAGCATATTGCCAGACCACTCCAGCATTATATATGTTCCAACCCGCTTTTAAAAGGTGACAAGTATAAAATAACAGATCAGCTGGATAAAATATCTGGTGGGGAAATTTCTAGAGATCATAAACCATGGTTACAATATTTATTGCCCATTGACATTGCGCAATGCTGCTCCTGGTTTTAAGTGCTCCGTCATCAAATACTTCCATAACATCAGACATTATTTAGAGCATTGAGACTGTTGGGCAGGAAGCGCAGGAATCAATTCTGTCCCCATGTACCTGTTTCAGGTTACTGGAGGAGGCTATTCAACCTCTCAGGCCAGTCACACGGCAACAGGAGGAGACCATTCAGTCTCTCGATTCTGCTACAGTTGGACAGTAGGAGGTCATTTAACCACTTGTGTCTGCTGCAGAGGGAAAGGAGGAGGCCATTCAACTTGGGGAACGTTGCAGAGGAATAGGAGAAGGCAATTCAACCGCTCGAGCCTGTTACAGAGGCACAGTAGGAGACCACTCAGCCTCTCGTGACTGGTACAAAGGGACAGGCGGAGGTCATTCATCCTTGCAAGTTAGATTCTCTGTAAATATTAGTTTTAAAATAGTTAAGGAAAACGACAGACCTGATGACAACATTACTTAGAACATAGAACATAGAACATAATAGCACAGTACAGGTCCTATGGCTCTCGATGTTGCGCCGAAATGTCATACCAATCTGAAGCCCATCTAACCGACACATTGATCTGCTTGTTCAATGACGATTTAAATGTACTTAAAGTTGGCGAATCTACTACCATTGCATGCAAATCATTCCATACCATTACGACTCTTTGAGTAAAGAAACTATCTCTGACATCTGCCCTATATCTATCACCCCTCAATTTAAAGATCTGTCCCATCGTGCTTGCCACCATCAGACTTGGAAAAAGACATTCCCTGTGCAGCCTATCTAACCCGCTGGTTATCTTATATGTCTCTATTAAATCACCTGTCAACCTTCTTTTCTCGAACGAAAACAGCCTCAAGTCCCACAGCCTTTCCTCGAAAGACCTTCCCTCCATACCAGGAAACATCCGAGGAAATCTCGTCTGCATACTTTTCAAAGCTTCCACATCCTTGTCATAGTGCGGTGACTAGAACTGTACTCAATACTCCAAGTGCGGCCACACCAGGGTTTTGTACAGCTCATGGTTCCGGTACTCGATCCCTCAATCAATAAAAGCTAAAACGCTGTATCCATTCTGAACAACACTGTGGACCAGGGTGGCAACTTTCGAGGATCTGTGTACCTGGACATCGAGACGTCTCTGCTCATCTACATTACCAAGAATCTTACCATGAGCCCAGTATATTGTATTCCAGTTACTCCGAACAAAGTGAGTCACCTCATACTTGTCTGCAGTAAGCACCATTTGCCACCTCTCAGCCGAGCTATGCATCTTACCTATGTCTCTCTGTAACCTACAACATCCTGCGCCACTATCCACAACTCCACCGATCTTAGTGTGCTGTGCAAATTTATTAACCCACCCTTCTACGTCCTATTTCTTAAAATGATGAACAGCAGTGGACCCAACACCGACCCTTGCGGTACACCACTAGTAACTGGACTCCAGGATGAATATTCCCATCACCCACCACCCTCTGTCTTCTTTCAGCAAGCCAATTACTGATTCAAAACTGTCATATCTCCCCCAATCCTATTCATCCACATTTTGTACTACAGCCTACTGTGGGGAACCTTATCGAACGTCTTGCTGAAATCCATACACAGCACATCAACCGGTTTATTCTCATCTACTTGTTTGGTAACCTTCTCAAAGAACTCAATACGTTTTGTGAGGTACGACCTTCCCTTCATAAAACCGTACTGACTATCCCTCATCAAATTATTATATTCAGATGTTTATAAATCCTATCTGTTCTAAGCTTTCCAACACTTTACCAAAAACTGAAGTAAGGCTCATTCGTCTGTAATTACCAGGGTTGTCTCTACTCCTCTTCTTGAATAGGGGAGCCACATTTGCTATCCTCCAGTCTTCTGGCACTATTCTTGGAGACAATGACGATTTAAAGATCAATGCCAAAGGCTCGAAATCTCCTCCCTGGCTTCCCAGAGGATCCTAGAATAAATCGTATCTGGCGCAAGGGACTTATCCATTTTCATACACTACAGGATTTCTAATAAATCTTCCTTATGAACCTCAGTCCCAACTCGTCTGGTAGCTTGGAGTAAGGCCAATTTTGAAAGTGTCAGGCAAGCCCGTTGAAAGGCTAATTGGGAGACCGTATTCACAGGTAAAGCGATGATTGGAAAATGGAAGTCATTCAAAAAGATTCTATTCTGCGTTTCCATAGGCAAGGTGTTCCTATCAGTGAGATGGGCAAGGCTGGCAAGTGCAGAGAGTGCTGGATGGCCAGTGATATTGATGCTCTATTCAAGGAAAGGAAAAAAGTATACGTCAGGTAAACAGAACTGGGACCGAGTGAATCCCCAGTAGAGTACAAGCGCAGTACGTGGAAAGTCAACAGGGCTTTTGGGGCAGACATGAGATGGTTTTGTAAGTAGGGTTAACAAGGTATTGAAGAAATACGTAAAAAGATTAACTAGGGAGAGAATAGGTTCAATTAAGGATCAGTAAGACTATCTATGTGTGGAACCACAGGAGATGGGTGAGATACTAAACGAGTATTCCTCCTCAATTATTACTGTGGAGTAGACGACAAGAGCGAGAGAACTTGGACGAATACTTCGTGACACCTTGAAAAGTGGCTATCTTTCAAGAAGTGTTGGACATTTTAAAGCACATAAAAATGAACAAAACACTCGGACTTGATCAGTTGAATCCCAGAACTTCGTGGAAATCTCGGGATTGATCTCTAAGTCTTTTGCTGATATATGCGTCTCGTAGATTGTCAGAGGTATGGTGTCAAAAGACTGGATGGCTGCTAACATAGCCTAGAAAAGAGTGGTACTGATGAAGGTATTTTGCCCGAAACGATTTTCCTGCTCCTCGGATGCTGCCTGACTTGCTGTACTTTTCTACCACCCCTCTAATCTCGACTCTGATCTCCAACAACTGCAGTCCTCACTTTTGCCTGGCTGCTAACATAGTGTCATTATTTAAGAAAGTAAGAAAAAAAATGGAATTATACACTGGTGAGCCTGAAATCAATGATGACGATATTGTAGGAGGGACTATGATGGAAAGCCTATATATGTATCTGGAAGACCCAGCAATGAAGAGGGTTTGTCCGTGAGAAATCGCGTTTCATTGACTTGTTGATTTTTTTTCGAAAAAGTGATTAACGTGATTTTTGAAGGCAATGCTTTCGATATTATCTTCATGGATATCAGTCAGACATCGACATGGTTCTGCATGCTAGACTGCTTAGCAAGTTTAGACTGCTTGAAATCCAGGATGAGCTAGCTAGTTAGATGCAAAATTTCGTGAAGGTTGGAGACAGCACGTGCAGGTTTGTTCATTGATATTGGAGACCTGTGTCCAATGGCGTTCCACAAGGATCAATAGTTTATACACTGCCATTTATTAATCGACTGGGATAATTTTTGTGTTAAGTCTGTGGGATGACCTCTTAGAGTTTTATGCCATCATAAGCGCGATAAACAAGGAAATTTGACAACATCTTTTTCCCAGAGTGGGAAGGTCAAGAATTAGAAGACAAAGTTTTGAAGAGGGGGGGGAAAGATTTAAAAATGGGAAATGAGGCGCAACTTTTTTACACATAGGGTGTTGTACGCGTAGAGTGACCAACCATAAGAGGGTGTGGAAGCCGGTAAAACTACACAATTTAAAAGGCATTTCGATGTGTACATGCATAGAAAGCTTTCAGACATATATGGACAAAGTGCTGACAAACGGGACGAGATTAATTTCTGATATCTAGTCGGCATTGACAACCTGGATTGAAGAGCTCTTTTTTGCTGTGCTGTACATCTCTGAGACACTATTCTCTCTTGAGTGTGTAACAAATGAACAGGAAGAGAACACTCAGCATCAGAAATCTGTCAATCAGCTAGCTTGCTGAATGACTGAGAGTAAACAACAAAAGTACAGCATTTAGATTTTGAGGATGTTACAGAAGCAGGAGAAAGGTTTTCAGTCAACAGAAGCTGTGAGCAATGTGTAGAGACCAATTAGGTCATGAATTCCACTGGAAAGGAGCAGCAAGATAGCACAAAGCTGATGGAGCCCGTCACTTAGGAGAATCAGGAGAGCGAACAGGTATTGGAGCATTTTACTCAAGAACAGGAGGAGGACATCTATTTTCGCAAACCTGGGGCAGAGGCACAGGAGGCAGACATTCATCTGCCCAAGACTCGGAGACAGGAACAGGAGGCAATCATTCAATGGCTCTAGATTGGGACAATGAAACAGAAGGAAGTCATTCAACTTCTCGACGGGACAAAGGACAGCAGGCAATCATGCAACTGCTCGAGACTAGTACAATTGAACAAGAGGCAGCCATTCAACTGTTCGACACTGGTACACAGGGACAGGAGGCTGTCATTCATCTACTTGAGGCTGTTAGACGGAGACAGGAGGAAATCCCTCAACTGTTCGAGACTGGTACACAGGAACAGAAAGCAGTCATTCAACTGCAAAAGACTAGCTTACAGAGAGAGGAGGCAGTCATTCAAATGTTTGAGTGTGGGGTACCCGGAAATCTCGAAGTCAATGAGGCCCCAGGATACCGATCCACAGGGAGGGAAATCCAGGTAGTAGTTTCATGATTCATGCTCGACCCTAAAGGAGCGTAGTGGGGCAGACATACCTTGCATACCAGGTGCATGGTTCTCTGAAAGTGGTGTCACAGATACACAGGGCAGTGAATAAGGCATTTGGCACACTGGCCATTATCAGGACATTGAGTATAGAAGCTGGGACGTTGTGTTGCAGATGCACAGGACGTTGGTAAGGCCTCAGTTGGTCAGGAGAATATTCGACTTATTGAGCTGAATCTAATAATAATTTATCTCAGTGACATTTTCACTGAGTTTGACAGAGGAATTGTCTGCATCAAGCTGAGCTAGTTTCCTGGTGCTACCACATTAAACTCACCTTATTAACTGCCTACCCCACGCCATGGTGTTCCTTAATTCAATGCCACCTGCATCTCCACCCATCATGCTGGAGGTAATCACCATTACCCAGATGGCCCTGGACTTTCTGTGATTCCAGGCACAGGTATCATCTTTAAAAGACCAATGAGCACACAGTTACGATATCTTAGTTCAGAACTTCCCTGCATACTTTACCCTGAGAATGTTAGATAAGGGGAAATTACACCACTGTTTGTCGACAGGGGTGTGGAGGGCCTGAGGATGGCTTGTGCAGAGAGGACAATTCGCCTTCTGGGGGGGGGGGGAGTTGGGGAAAACTACCAGACCTATCAGACCCATGTTCTGAGCTCACAAAGCAGGTCAGTGCAGTATCTGCGGTCCGAATATATGTCCAGCAATACACGACAAGAATCAGTAAACTTCGCCACTCGGTCAGTATAAGTGCCATTATATTCGATCTGCTCTCTCAAACTCACAGCATGTCTGTCATCGCGCTTTACCCCGAACAAGACCCATGCTCACTATTGCAGGCAGAACCACTCTCACTGCTGCAGACAGGATGTTCCCTCTCTCTGTCTTGCTTTTGCAATACCCCCGAAACTGTTAGAGAATGTTGTAAAGAGTGCCGATGAGGGAATGCCCGAAATAATGTTCCCAATAATTTCCAGTTTCAGGAAAATGGCAGTGCCCCAGTGTGAAAACATAAGAGGGAGGATCCGATATGTATGTTTTTAAAATCAATTGCACTCCCAAATCCATCGTGAGTCCATGTAGCCATTCAATTGTGGTTCATTATTTAATTCGATCACGGCTCATCTGCATGTTTTCTCAGCTCCATGTTATGAGAACGTTCATTCGTTCCACCCTCTGTGTTCAGGTCACTGACGAGACGACACTCAGGCACTTTTACCCAGGTTCGGGAGGCATTTCCCAAGAGGAGTGACTCTCCAATATATTCGATCAGGTTTATCCTTTCATGTAATGGAACGCATGTTTTACAGAGACCAATCAAAAATCGAAACGTATTTTATGGTTTTCGAAATCCAATCGCAGTCAGTATTCGTCTCCCACTTAATTGGCTTGACGGCTGGTTTGTGATGGAGAGACAGGTCAAATTCACAGATTGAATTCCCCACACTGACTGAGTTTACCATTAAGAGGCGCCTTCTCAACCACATTCTTCCACCGAAATGTGCTGATCCTTAATTTAAACGACCATTTGTGGTCTCTCTAATGAAAGTCCTTCGGGACTCTCTATCAACGTTAACATTTTAATTTTTAAAATGTTTTTTTTAATTGAGAAAGAGATTTATTAACTTTATAATAAACCAATACTTACACAACTCAAAAACTCAAATTGAGCAGCATTACACCAACGGGCATGTACAGACAAAGCAGCAAGGTAAATACAGCCATCGGATAGAAGAAAAACAAAAATAAATAAAAGTGATAAATATAAAATGGAGCTCAGCATATCGACATGACAGCTCTCGTTCTTCGAGGGCTTTACATCGTGTACATTCATACGTTCGTAATTTTTCCTATCTGTATATTAGATTCGTTCGAAATGACCGTCATGGCCCTATAAAAGCCCTTATTAGAGTGGAAGGTAAGCTTGTATCTACTTGTGAGAAAGTCCATTGTGATATGCTCCATGACCAGCTTACGCCAACCTTACAGATCAGAGGCGTTTTCAGACATCTAACACAACAGAATATATTTTCTACCTCAGAAAGTAATGATGATAGCTTTTTTTCTCCCCATGCGCATCTGCAGAAGGTACCCTGGACAGGCACTGGAAAAGACAAACCGGGTCCTTCTCCAATTCGGTCCCCAAGACCAAAACAGCCCTCCAATGTATACGAAGCCTGTGGCAAGTACTGGCAATCAATAAGAGTATCCGTAGTCATACTTAATCTGAAAATGCATCTACCAGGAATTTAAGGGGGTATGCCGCAGCAAATGAACACTCGAAACACCGTATTATTTCACATATTTCAATTCTTTGAGGATTATGAACTTTCTCTGAGTGTCTTGTACTATCTAACTATTTAAATGGAAGATTCGTCCTATGAAGTATGGCTTCTCCGCTACTCCTGACATTCACAGAAGAGAAATAGACTCTATCAAACCCATCCTGCTGTAAATTCAAATGTTCTTGTCATCATGGTGCGTTTCCCGCAATAGTGCAATATCAACCCTCACCTTTTTTAGAGGAGAGAATAAATTTTTCCTCTTGACTGGCGAATGACACCCCTTAATGTTTCAGGTACACCATTTCAGTACATCATTAGGAAGAACACACTGTAACAACATTTGAAATCCAGAGAGGAAGAACTACAACAACAAATCGCCGACCATCAATGAAAAAAAACATAGAGCTTAAAAAGTACACAGACAAAATCTACTACAATTAACATGGTCTCAACACCTTCCAAAACTACTTACATATAAAACCACGAATAGAAACGCATCGAGCCATTGCGCACTGGGGGCATTCACATACCCCAAAACTTTATCTTCTGCCTTGCTACCAATGTGGTATCCTGGGCAATTCATCACAAAAACGGGCTTAAGCCGACCATAGGGGGCATTTAGTCATCACAGCCACATTGATAACTACCACCAGCTTGCGCCACACCCAGAGAAGATAAAAATGAACAAGCTCCCCATTCCCGTCTATAACATAATACTGGTTGATAACAGAAAAATCCACCAAACATTCTTTCAGAATGAAAAACATGATTATCTGTATTTTTAAATCATCCAACACACTGTGAAGTGTCCACAAAAGCTTCGTTTTCACTGGAGAGTGAAGTAAGTAAGAGGACCTATTGGAAGTTATATAGAGCACCGCTCGATACCTGAAGGAATACTGAATCCCGGAATCCCTTAGTTCTCTTGATAACATCGATAAACTAGCTTTTTGACTCACCGCCACTGAAAATTCCTGAAAGAACATAATCCTGAAGCTCCTGTGAAGTCAACCCGTCCGAAAATTCTACTGGGTGTTGAAAGCTTCCGTAAATTCGTAATCACACAAGAGCAAGGCGAAGGCGCTAAGTCGAGCTTGCCTGCGCGCCGTAGCACGATTAGCTGTCTCAATCTTCATCTGATCTGTTTCAGCATCTAATTGATGGAATGGTGACAGCCAGGTCGCAAACAAAAACTCACTGGCTGACGGGATTCCATCCTGTCTAGCAGACCGATGATGAGATTTTTTTCATGCCCCTGTGGCTAAGGTCAAGTTATTCAGTTAAGTAACGGGCCTGTTTTTCAAGAGTTTTTGATCCGTTCCTCAGAGGGATCAATCTCAGTCTATGCCATTTCAATTTTTCGTTTGCCTTCGTCCGTTCTGTTTTCAAGGCTTTCAGTTTGCTGCTCATGTCTTTGGAGCATGGCTGACAACTGGGTCGAGCCGACTGCTGAACATGTCTTCATTTATGGCTTCAATCATTTCACGCCTCTTCATGAAGTCTGTAATCTAGGCCGGTAAGGGATCGATCCATCGAATGAGCAGAGGCGATTGTCGCTGCAGCTACAGGTACAACCGATGCTTCCGACGGGTGCCCCGGGTGTTGGGAATTCCTGCATCTTTTGTCGTGTTTTGTCATTTCCACTGAACAAGGGTAAATCGGTAGGTGGAGTGGGTGAGAGCACGATTTAGCCTGTGCTTTGATTGCGGCTACCTGGGATCCCAACTCCCCCCCCCAAATAAAATTATATTACCGCTTCGTTTTGCACTATATTCCTGGCTGATGTGGATCCGTGACATTTAGTACCAATGTCAACATATTATCCAACACTGCACATTTATGTCCACTCCCCGATATTTCTTGACTTCTTTGCGATTAAATATTCAATAAGTCTACCTCCAAAACTCTGTGGGGAAGAATGTTCTAAAGGCTCACAACACTCTGAGAAGACTAAAGTAAACCTACTATTCGGTGTGTGAAGTAAAACTTTGTTGTGTGTCCTTAACTGAGAAAATATATAGTTACATTGAAAGCATTTTAGAGATGTTTCACTACACGTATTCCTGAGAAGAATTGTTTATATTATGGAGGCTTGAAAAGTTTACTCTTGTAATGAGAGGTAATCTTATTCTTACATTAAGACCTTGAGCAGAGTGGATCAGGTATTTACCCAAGGGGTATTCGTATAGTCAAAACTTATTGTAATTCTATAAGAAACTCGGCGGTGTGGAAGCAGGACAGTCCGCCCCATTGAGCCCACAGGGACCCAACGAACAGCATTTCACCCAGAGCTGCTCCTCTACCCTATCTTTGTAACCCTACATTTTCCATGAGTAACCCACCTAAGATATACATCCCTGGCCGATTCACACATCATGACCAATTCACTCTCATCTGCATGTCTTTGGACTGCAGAAGGAAACTGAACCATTTGAACGAAAAATCCACAGACGCTCATAGATTGTGCAAACTTTACATAGCGGCTCGCCCGATGTTGGAAATGAACCCAACTCCTTGGTGGTGTGAGGCAGTAATGCTGACCACAGATCCACAATGCTCCTCCTTTAGGTTCTCACATATATTTGTGGTTGACTATAAAAACCTGCCTGATTGTTCCTTTCACTGAACCTGTCCCAGTCTGAGTCCTTTTTCATTTGCCATGTCATCAAACTGGTTACTATTAAAATCAGTTGCGATCAGTGGAGGAGTGGAATTTGAAAATGAAACAGTGACACTCTGAGTCAGAACAGAGAAGAAATTCACAAATTGCGAATTCAGTCTGTTGGTAATGCTCCTTCCCAGAAATTTTGTGTTGGTCGGAAATTTAAATTCTATCGAAGCTGAGTTCATTTGTTTTTTGACAAACAAGTGATTGAGGAACAATGATGTATTGACAGAATAGTGCATCGGGGAGCACAAAGAGATGAGCCATAACCATACTTACTGGTCGAATCGTGTCAAATGATTGAACTTGATGCCCTTCTATCCCATGTTCTGATGTTCCAATTAGCACTAAAAACCTGCGACACAGAATTTAGGTCGACAAGACAATAGACGTCACTGATTAAATATTGGAAAATGTGCTTAGAAAATCCAGGCTGAGGTACGAGTCGGACCATACCTAGAATATCATGAACAGTGTGAGCGCACAAAGGAAAGATAATCTTTCATTGGAGGAGGATCAGAGAATTTTCACTCGGCTAATCATGGGAATGAAGGGATTTTCTGATGACAAGAGTTGGAATTATTAAGGCTGAACTCATTGACACTTGAAAGAATGAGCGACAACCTTTATGAAAGATCCAAGGTTCTGAAGGGCTTTGAGAAGGTGGATGCTGGGAAGGTAGAATATAGAACAGGAAAGCACATCAATAGGCCATTTCGTTCACCATAGCTTTAACGACCATGATGTCATTCCAAATTAATCCCATCTGCCTGCACGTGGTCCATACGACTCTATTCTCTGCCCGTTCATGTTTCTATCTAAGTGCCACTTCAAAATGCTGCTAATATGTCCGCTTCAAACACCTTACGGGTTGCCTCGTCCCACTTTAGACAAAAAGATGTTTATTCGATCATTTCGATTAAAATGTGTCACTCTCATCTTAAACTGATACGTCTTATAATGTTACATTTCCACGTTGGCAAAGAAATTCCGACTATACACATTATCCACGCCTCTTGTGATTCTATAAACCTGTGTAAGGTCGACCTTCTAACTCGACACTCATCCAAAACATTGAAGTATGTCCAAACTCTCCTTATCATTAACACATTCTCTTCGAGGCAACACACTAGTAAACCTCTTTTGCATCCACACCAAAGCCTCCACATCCTTCCTATAGTGGGGCAATGAGAAGAGCACACAACATTGCAAAAGAGGCCGATTTGAAGTTTTTTTAGGTCACAACATGACGTGCAAATGTCTAGACTCGATGTTGTGACCGAGGAAGGGACGCGTGCCATACTGATTCCTTATTATCTATCCTGCTGGCTGATTTTTTTTTCGGAGAGCTGTGGATTTTCATCCATAACCCCACTGTATATGAATGTTCCTTAGAGTCTGGTCATTTGCAGTGCAATTTTCTCTTGCATTTGACTTCTGCCGATGAAATTGAATTTTCTATTTCTCTGTCCAACATTCCATTTGATCAACATATTGCTGAAAACTTCAACATATATACTCACTGCCCACTATTTCCCTCAAATATTACTAATTAGAACATGCCTTTCCAAATGTGGAGGGCAAAATTACAAATCAGGTTCCAGAAATTTTCATATGACTTACTAATGAAAAAAACACGTAGCAATTGCAACATTGATCCTTGTGAATCACGACTGACCACAGACCTCCAATCAAAAATGCACGAATCCACATCGCTTACCCTGAAAAATTAACGTTGCCACTTCCTTTGTTTCCTTGGGGAAAAATATGTAACCGGGGGCATAAAATCCCAGAAAGAGCTTACTCTTTCAAGATGGAGACGAAGGGTAATTTTTTTTTCAGAAGGTAAGGAATCTGTGGTAATTCCTCACTGCAAAGGACTGTCGAGGATGGGCCATTAAGTATATTTAATAAGGGGGGGGCGTTTTTTTCAGGAAGCAATGTGGGAGGAGGTGTAGTCTTGGTAGATGTGGGCCTCGGTGGATTTGTAATGGATTTGTGGTTAGTTGGTGGCCGGAGATGGTGATGGAAGGTCCAGGAAGGGGAGGGTGATGGGCGAGATTGGTCAGGTGAACCCCGATCTCTTATTACAAGCCGACGGACTTCCACAGCTGCCGAGGTTCCACCTCCTCCCATCCGACCTCTCTTGTTCCCAATTCCTCCGCCTCTGCCGCATCTGTTCCCAAGATGACTAATTTTACAGCTCAAATTCCCAGATGACCTCTTTCTTTTGAGATAGTAACTTCCATTTCCACAGGATTAATGATGCGCTCCAATGCATCTTCTCTACGTCAGGCACCACTGCCATTGAACCCCACCCCTGCAAATGCAACAAGGCCAGAATCCCCGGTTCTCATCTTCCACACCATCAACCTCCACATCCATTGCATCACACTCCGTGACTTCCTACACCTCCAAACGGACCCTTCCACCAAAGATATATGTTCCTGGTTGTTCCAATCAGCGTCCCAAAGAGACTTTCCCCTCCGCAACTCTCTTGTCACGTCCACACCCCCCACCAGCGCGTGCACTACTTCTGCCACCTTGCCCTCCCACTGCAGGTATTGGAAAACTTGAGCCCATGCCACTCGTCTCACCTCAATCCAAACGCAGCACAGTGATCCGGTCACCTCTGTCAGAAATTTATCTCTATCTCTACCAATGTCATCTGCAGCAAGCGTTGCATCCGATGTGCTCTCCTGTACATCAGGGAGAAAGGATGCCTTCTTGCAGATCGTTTCAGAGAATTTCTCTGGGGCACTCACACCCACCAACCCCACCACCCCGTGGCTGAACATTTCAACACCCCCTCCCACTCCAACAAGGAACACAGGTCCTGGGCCTCCTCCACTGCCAGACCGACACCAACTGACGCCTGGAGGAGGAAAACCTCATATTCCGCCTTGTGAACCTGCAACCACACGAGCTAAATATGGATTTCAACAGCTTCCTCATTTCCCCACGCCCCCACTTTATCCGAGTCCCAAGCGGCCCATGCGGCACCGCCCTCCTCATCTACCCACCAAGTCCTGCTCTGACCAACCGCCTTCTCCCTCACCTTCATCCCCCTATCCCTTTCTCAGCTACCTTGTCCCCAATACCACCCTCCCAATTTCATCTCTCAGCACCTGGCCCAGAAGCCTCATTCCTGATAAAATTCTACTGCTGGAAACATAGATTCCCCTGCGCCTCGAATGCTGCATGAACTGCCTTGCTTCCCCAGCAACACAATCACGACGCAGACCTGCAGCACCTGCAGTCCTCGCTTTCTCCTGTGTTCTTTGAAATACCTCTTCGCTATCTGTTACTCCCTCAGTTTTAATGTCATATGGGAACTTGCTAGTCAGGCAACGTATATCTTTCTCCAAAAAAATGTATATACATAAAAAAGTGGTACCCGCACCAAACCCTGTAGGACATTATTAGTCACAGTTCTCCATTTTGAGTAACTCGATTCCACTATTCGTTTCTGTTTCATGTTGCCAAGCCACCTCTCTATCCATTGAGCTATGACACGCTTGACCCCATGCGAATTGCCCTTGTCCACCAGGGAATGACATCAAACGCCACACTGAAGTCCACGTACATGACATTTACAAACCTTCCCTCGACATCAACTTTGTCACTTTCTCAAAGAATTCTATTATTTTCGTAAGACTATTGGTAAGCCTATTTTGGTAAGCCTATTTTCCTCCAAATGGTAATAGATCTTATCCTTCAGTATCTCAGCCAGAAGCTTCCCTCCCACTGACGTCAGACTCACCGGTTAATAATTCCCTGATCATTCCTGTCTCCTTCTTTAACAAGGGGCAATATTATCAATTCTCCAGTTCTTCGGACCACAGCCCTGTTAAAGAATGCTGGAAAAGTATATGTAAAAAATCCAGCTATTTCCTTTATTTGGTCTGTCATTGACCTGCGATATATCCCATCCGGACCTCCGCATTTTTCCACCTTCATGCCTTTCAGAATACCAACATTTCCTCCGTCCTTATGCCGACTTGCCCGAGAGTAATTAAAATCTATTCCTAACCTTTACAACTTTCATTCCCCTCTCCCCGGTGAGTACCGATGCAATGTACTCATTAAGAATCACATGCATTTCCACTGACTTCAAATATAACAATTTTGCTTTCCCCTTGTTGAGCCAATCCTTACTCTAGTTGCATCCTTTTTCCTTCATCATGAGTAAAAAGGATTGAGATTTTCCATAACCATGCATGTCCATTTAGCCTTCTTAATTCATCGTTTCAGGTTGGTCATGCATTCCCGATATTTTACAAACCTCCGTCTGTCTCCAGTCGCCTAAACCCTGTGCACGCTTCCTTTTTCCTCTTAGCCAACGCAAAAAAATCACCTATCATTCATTGTTCCCTGATCTTGTCATTTCTATCCCACACTTTCACAGTAACGTATCTCTCCTGAACTCGAATCAACCTCTCTTGAAAAGACCTCTCAGATATCAAATTTGGAATTACCTTCAAACGGCTGCTCCCAATCTATCTTCTCCATTTCATCCCAAGTTTTTGTATTATTCGATATCTCCTAATTTAGCAGCTTCCTTTTGGTCCACACTGGTCTTTGTCCATAAGTATTGTAAATCTTACGGTATTGTGACCAATATTTCCAAAGTAATTCCCTACTGAAACTTCAAACACCTGGCCAGACTCCTTCCTCAAAACCAGGTTCATTGCAGCCCCTTCGCAGGTTGGACTAGTTACATACTACGATAGAAACCAGTACTGGATGCTCCGTACAACTTCATCTCCATCCATACCTCCACCGCTACGTAAATACCAATCAATTTGGAAAACTAAGATCTCCTATCGCCACCACGCTGTTGCTCCGACATCATGTCATTATCCGTTTACATATGCTTCTCCATCCCGTTTACCTCCCTTTTCTTCCCACCCGAAGCATTGATATCTGAGGATATTTAGTTGCCAAAAATACCCTTTTGTCAACCAAGTCTCACGAATCGCAAGAGCATTTAAGAAAGTTAAGAAGGCATTTGGCCTGCTTGCTGTAATTGCTCAGATCTTCGGTCATAGTAATTGGGACATCATGTGTTAAGGTTGGAAAGACAATGGTGAGGCATCTCCTGGAGAACTATGTCATGTTTTGGTTACCGTGTTATATTGAGGATATTTTAGGTTGTGGAGTGTTCAGAAGAGGTTGAGAAGGCTGTTTCCATGAAAATTGGGTTTGAACTAAATCCAATAAAATAGCTCAGTTTCCGTCAGCAGGGTAAGCAGTGTTTCTGCAAAGTTTGTTTTGTGACAAATGGCTTCCACAGACATGTTGTATCAAATCTGGTAAAACGTTCTTCCATAAACTCACAGCATTTTTTTGGGCCGAACAGATTGGAGGTGTCAGCAAAATGAGGTCTATACTCAGAGCTGGGTGACTTTCAGGGGTGGAGGTTAGAGATCGGATAGATCATCCTCAGGTTCAGAAAGGAAAGGGGCAGAAGGCTGCATGGACTGGGATCATCATCGGGTGTTTCATCAGGAAGGGGAAATCGAGGCACCTGCGAGTGCGCTGGAGAGCTGAGCGACAACAGTGAACTGAACCAAACATGGGATTGTGTGTAGATTTACTTCGATTTCTCGTCCAGAAGTTTCAAATGCAAGGGAAAGCTGCAAGTTGATCAAATCCGATACTAGCTCAATGGTGCGAATTTGGATCGGTATGTGACTCCTGTTCTTGGAGGTTATCAGGTTATCTATTGTGTCCCAATTGATCATAGTTAGTGAAGGAAAGAAAATAAAGAATGTCTTGAAAGGCAGAGAGATCAGGCTGAGCCATTCCCGGAAGGAGGCTGAACCGGTATCTCCTCAGAACCTTCTGCTTTTCCTCCAGTGTTTCACACTCTTTTGCATTGCATCGTGTGCGTTCTTTTGGGCCTCCAATGGACCTTGCCTGAAGTAGAGATGACCAGCACGTCAAGGCACAGACCTTTTCACCAAGGCTCCAATTGGTCCCGTTCCTAATTTTTTCGCTTGGCATACATGTGAAAATAAACTTTGAAGTGCAGATGCAGATACAGATACAGATGCAGGTAATTCCTAATTGTTCAACATTATTGTCGCTGCGTCCTCAGTCGTTAGGATTGTTTTGTTTTATCTACTCAAACATCTGCTATTATTAAACTACACTCATAAAAATGTACGCAATGTAATTCTATCAGTGCAAGTTGGGGACTAGTAAAAGTCCCAGGACGCAAGGAACTGGTTCAACAAAAGCACAGCATTCCCGTTACAGCATTTGTCTTTTCTTTTCCGACAAATCAGTCATTCTTCAGCTCTTTACTCATCCGCTTTGTGAACATCTAGGTGCCACGAAGTTTGTAAAGAAGTAGTGACTATTCACTCCTCTCGGAGGTGAGTGAGGAGATCAACTAAAACATGCATCAGCGAATAAGGAACAAAACATTTCCAGCAGTGCCCACCCACATAATGGATTGAGAATCGAGGGATAACCTGATTTGAAACCATAAGTTGTGAAATTCAGCAGGGGCTTCCACTGTGATTACTGTACCTTACATAGATCTGAATTGCCCGTCCTTATCTTGTCTCTAACCGGGTTTTGCTGGACAATCAATGGGGTGAAAAGATTGGAGTTTAATGTTGCCTGCTTGGCCGCAGAGACTACCCGCTCATTTCCTTTCGAGACTGCATCAGTTACTTCAGCGTGTGTCGAAGATTTTAATATCCGCCAGGCTGGTTGGTCAAACCAGGATTACTAAAAGGATGTCATTTGGAGGTAAAATTCACTGAGATTCCACAAGTCTCCGTTATAGTGGGTCACATCAAATATATCACGACAGCCAGTGTATATTCACAGAATTTCTCCTTGCTAGGATGTAAGCATACCGATCACCAGGTTATCTCCAAGTGTATATTCAGGATGCATTTCCCCCACAGTGGTTATATTTCCACAGTTAAAGCAAAGGCACGTCCTTCGTCCCGAGGAGTTATAGCTGATTTGTCCCCAGTCTTAAATATGCAGTACTGAGGCCTGCCTGTCCCCATATGGAGGGTCCCGTTGTGAAAGGGTTGCTCAGCACTGCTCACTGGGTTGTCATCGGAGATTCTTTCCAGGCCCAGTGGATACCTTGTTCCCAATCAAACGTCTACCACACAGTCGACGTCATGCGGGATCGCGGGGGTACTGGATATAATCACTTTTACCTGTAAGTCGCGTCCGTGGTTCAGTCTAGTTCTGGCCATCCCAATAGAGAATCACTGTCCACCCCATTTGGGACTGGAAATTCCTTGACGAGTTCATATTGTTTGTCTGGAACATGTCAGTGACAGCACGAAGAAGAAGTGTCGGGTAAAACAAAAGTGAATCAGCTTCTCGATTATTTTCCAAATGTGGGCTGTATAACACCTCCCTCAGAGAGGGACCACTTATTTCAGTTTAATAACACAAACCATTCAGCTTCTGGCCACTACCAGAACGCTGCTGACTTGACAAATGTATCATCCTTTGGAAATATTGAGCAAATTGGGCCATTTTGATCATGCACTTAGTATCTCGCTCTGTTTGCTCTGATTCCGCGGATGGCGGCTGATTTAGGATAGCTCAGCACGCTTATTCCCATGATATCAGCCTTGAAGACTGGACGCTTTAATTTCAAAAGAAGGAATTGTTTCTAATGAGGGGGCGTGCTGGGACAATTAGGTGATCTTAACGGCTCATTGTGTATTCTGGAATAAAGCCCCCATTCCTCATTTCTATCAGTGTCATCACCATCCTCAAATACCGGCAGTATGCCAGTCATAGGCCTGATATTCCTGAAGAGTATATTGTCTTTGTGTTTAGTCAACAGTACAGCGCTGAAAAGCACAGCAGGTTAAGCAGCATCCGAGGAGTAGTAGAACCGACGTTTTGGGGAAAAAAGCCCTTCATCAGGAAAGAATCGGGGAGGGAGTGGCTGGGGTGAAGGTAGCTGAGGTGGGAGTAGTGATGATAGGTCGAAGCGTGGGGTGGAGTTGAACAGTTGTGAAGTAAGATAGACAGATGAGATAGTTCTGCAGCACTTTGGTTAGACCACATTAAGAAAATGGTGCTCAGTTTTGTTTGCCTCATTACAGGAAATTTGTGGAAGCTTTATCGAAGGTGCAGAACAGACTTACGAGAATACTGCCTGGAGTGGAGGTCATGTATTTTCAAAAAATGTTTGAAGGAGCGAGGGCCTTTCTCATTTGAGCGAAGAAGGATGAGAGTTGACTTGATAGAGGTGGACAAGACATTGAGAGACATGGATAGAGTGGATAGACTTTATTTTTCCCAAGGTAGAAATGCTCATAACGAGGGGACATAATTTTAAGTTGATGGGAGGAAGATTGAGGGGAGATGTCAGAGGTTGGTTCTTTACACACATCATTGTGAGTGGAATGCATGGCGGGCAGTGGTAGTCGAGTCAGATACGTTAGTGGACATTTAATTGACTCTTTGATAGACACATGGAAGATAGTACAAAGAAAGATAAGTAGGCTCGTCTCATGTTCTAGTTGGACAAAAGACCATGGCAACATCAAGAGCTGAAGGGCTGGGACTATGCTGCACTGTTCTATGTTCTATTTAAATTACTCACTGTGCTCCAGGTGTGCAATGACGAGAACCTTATATAGTTAGAGTTAAACGTCTTGACTCTAAAACTTCAAACCTTTTGAAAAGAGAGTCCAGTTCCATGAGCCGTCTTAGCAAACTGTTCAGTCTGAATTGCAAGTTTTTGTGTGTGTTCCATTTCAAAGACATTGGTTTGTAAGTTTCTGCAGTTTATCTCCGTTTAAATTGCAATCCTTTATTCTGTTCTGCCTTCCAAAATGAGCAACTTCTTGTTTTCCCACATTACACTCCATTTGACAGCTTTTTGCTCCAATATGTAACCTATCAATATCTTTCTGAACTGAGTTTATTCCTTTCGCAAATTGCCTTTACCCTTTGTTAATATCTGTCAATTTCGAGGGCATTGGCTTTCTTCCTCCAAGGAGATATATATCCTGAAAAAGAACTACTTGGCCCTACACTCTTCTTGATGTCCAGTAGTCAATTCTCTTTCTATGCCAATATAATGTCATCAAGGCTTTGTTCCCCATAACTGCCTCCACTTGGAAGAGTCCATACTCACTTCCGCCTTTCTATGTGGAGCACCCCCTATTTAATCTTATTCAGACACCCATTGATGGTGTCACTGGCCAGTATTTGTTACCCAGCCCTTACGATCCAGCGGGCAGTTAAACATCAACCACTGCTATGGGTATGGTATCAATGTTGGCCAGTCCAAGAGAGAAAGGTAGTTTCCTTCCTTAAAAGATATCGGTGAACCAGATGGATTTTTTCATGTCGTCAATCCACAATGGTGTAGTTGTCATCATTAGACTTTGAGTTCCAGATTTTAGTTTTTAATTGAGCCCAAATTCCAACATACGCTAACAAATCCACAGAAAACTGTCTGGGTTTCTGGATTTATAGTCCAGCAACGATATTCCTCACTACTTTCATCAAGTGATTTACTTTCTCTCTCTTTACTTTTATATCGCTCCTTCGCGGACTCGACTGGTTTTTAACTTTTAACTTAACCTTTTGTGAGGTAACTTGTTGAATGCATTCTGGAAGTCCAAATACAATATATATATGGCAAAGATTCTATCCAGTCCAGCTGGGACTTCCTGGAATTTATCAATTACTGCCACATTTTTGTTATCCCACATTACCTTGATCACATAGGCCAATGGGCCAACGAATATTAGGTGAAGTTTGGATAAGTGTGAGGTGCTGCATTTTGATACGGCAGAATAGGTCGGGACGTATACAGTTAATAGTAGCGCTCTGGAAGGTGTTCCCGAAATGAGAGACCGGGAGGTGTAGGTTCACATTTCCTTGAATGTTCAGTCGAGTGGAGGTGCTGAAGGGTGCTGAGTCCTGAGTGAGATGCTGGTGGGAGCAGAGCAAGTCAGAAAGCATCTGAGTAGGAGGCGAAACGATGTTTCAGGCAGAAGAACTTCATCACGAATGAGACTTGTGGGCTGGGGGATGAGACATAACTGGGAGGAGTGGGTTGAGGGGGAATGTAGCTGTGAAAGCGCTGGGTCGATGAAGGTCAGAGAGAAGGTGATCGGTTGGAGAGGAGTCTGGAGCAGATAGATGGGAACAGTGATGGACATTTTAGGAGATTGTTTCTGAGTTAAAGACATGGGACCGGGATAATGTGACTGGTGGGCAAATGAGGAAACTGTTGAAATCCACATTCATCCGGTGTGGTTGCAGGGTCCCAAGCCCGAATATGAGGCTCTTCTCTTCCAGCGTCGGGTAGAATTGCTTTAGCAGTGAAGGACCTCCAGGACGTGCATATCTTTGATGGAGTGGGAGGAAGAGTTGAAGGCTTCAGCCATGGTGTGGTTGGGTATGTGGGCCCGGATGTTCCAGAGAGGTTCTCTGAAATGATCTGCAATGTGTCCTGCCTCCCAGAAATTGAGGAAACCACATGAGGTGCAAACGACCCAGTAGATGATATTGGTAGGGAAAGTTGCCAGGAGTGCAGTGTGGATTGTTGGGGATTGTTGACCTGACAATGGAATCAAGCAGACTTTTAAGGAATTCTGGTAGGAGTGGGGATGGAAATATGTCTCTGGTGGTGGGATGCACTTGGAGTTGACATAAGTGGCGGAGTATGCTTTCTCGTATATGGAGATTGTTGGGGGAGGAGACAGTTGCTTGAGAAGACATAATTGTTGGGTCAGTGGTGACATCACGAGCGGAAATGGTGATTGTGGCTGTGTTGACAGAGGCAGAGGAAGCGTCATGAACAGGAAGGCTGCTGACATACCCAGCAGCGCGTGACGTCAACAACAGAGAGTACCAGTAACCACCGCCCTGCTAGTTGTCTCTATCGTTGACGTCACATCACCTGCCAGTTACATCAGCCAAAATCACCCAGCAATTATTGCCTTTCCTAACAAGACGTCACTTCCGCCCTTGTAACCACAGCCAGAAACACAGCTTCCGCCACGTTTGTGAGCGTCACTTCCCTTGGTGACGTCACTACCGACGCTATAACCGCACCCACTCAAGCAACTGTCTCCATCCCCACCTCCAACTACTGCCAGATTCCAGTTCCAAACTCCCATCACATCTCGAAGTCCAGCCCCACTGCGGGTCCAAGCTCCCAACCCAGGCCTGCCCCACAATGAGGACGAATGTTTGGTCTTCAGAAAAGACCTCACATTAATCCCTTTACGATCCCAGCTAAATGGTTTCGACACACGCTGCAATCTTGAACGTTTCTTCCACCACCTCTGCCCCTGTGCCTACTGTTTTAACCAGGACACCCGCTCAACCAACGACAATCACTTCGCCCGCCTCCGACACACCACATCCACCTGTACATCCCGTGCTGGACTGCTACCCAGTTTTGACCTCTTCACTTCAATGTGCTGCTGTGACATTGACCGCCTCAACGTGTCATACGACCTCACCCACTCCAACATCTGCTCTACTCCCTCTGCTCCAACCCCAACGCCACCATCAAACCTGCAAACAAGGTATTGCAATAGCAGTCTGGCACACTGACCTGGACACTGCTGAAGCCTGGCGCGAACTCTCACATCTATTCCTCCTACTGCCCCCTTGATCACGACCTCACCTCTCATCACTAAATCATCAACTCATACCATCTGCAACCTCATCACCTCTGAGGATTTCCTATCAACAGCCTCCAAAATCATTGTTTATGATTCTCGCATCGCCCGATTCTACTTTATACTGAAGATTTACAAATTTGACTGACCGGTCGACCCATTGTCTCAGCCTGCGAAAGTGTCCCACCTAACTCTTCTCTGCAGTGCATCTTGCACAGTTACACCGGTCGCATATTCAACCGTTACTCTGCTACCTTGATGACTTTGTCGGTACTGCCTCTTGCTCCCACAAGGAGGGTGAATAGCTCATCAACCTTGCCAAGACATTCGACCCCGACCTCAAATTTATCTGGACCGTCTTGGACACCTCCCCACCCCAATCCTGGACCTCTCCATCACCGTCTCTGGCAACGAACATCCACACTGCATATACTACAAGCCCACTGACTCCCAAAGCTACCAACACTACATCTCCTCCCTTCTTATCTCCTATAAAAACGCCATTCCTAACTCCTAATCCTCCAGCTCCACTGCATCCATTCCCAGGATGTCGAATTCGACCTCAGAATGTCCAGTCAGCCTCCTTATTCCACGTAATCATCTTCCATTCCTAATGGATTACCATGCCCTCCGTTGCATTGCTTCCACTTCACGCACCACTGCCGTTGAAACCGACCCCTCACAACGCAGCAAAGAAAAAAACTCCCTAGTTCACACCTTCCACTCTACCAAACCTCGCGAACAATGCGTCATCCTCTGCCATTTCTGCAACCTCCAAACGGACCCCACCACCAAAGATATATTTTCCTCCCTACCCCTATCAGTGTTGCGAAAAGACCTTCGGCGAATCACTCGTGAGGTCCACCACCCCCACCAGCCCACAGCCCAAACCTGTCACATTTCTCTGCCACTGAAGGAAGTGCAAAACCTGCGCTCACACCGCTTTTCTCACCTCCCTCCAAGTCCCCACGGGATCCTTCCACATCCATCAGAAATTCACCACTACCTCTACCAATGTCATCCACTGCATTCTTTCACCCGGTGTGGTCTCCTCTCCATCGGGGAGACAGGACCGATTCTTAAGGATCGTTTCAGAGAACATATATGGGAAACCCTCACCCACCCACCCCACTGCTGCGTGACTGAAGGCTTCAAAAGCCCCTCCCACTCCATCTCGGATATGCAGGTCCTGTGCCTCCTCCTTTACATTAAAAGAGTAATTGGACATGAGGAATAAGATCATTAGCAGGCTACGTCAACATTCCACCCATGCAAGGTATTTTTCTTGCATTAAAAGTGTTGTAGGTGTGCACTGTACCTTTCAGAGAAAGTGAAAGCTGGCAACAATTGGACAAGCACATAATGTGCCAACCAATTTAAAACTGTAATAGTTGGCTGTGAAACAAATAGCTGAAGCTTAGTTACTATGTTACATAACAAATTCGCATTTGGTTAATCAGTTTAAACTATGTCACAAGATACCAAAATCGAATCGAATTTGAATGCTAATGTTTTGATTATATCAAATCAATGAGCCGATCAGACGTTTCGACATATAAAACAGGACATGTTGATTAGTCAGTAAGAGCAGCAAAGAGCACCAACAAACACAGATGGTCCACAGAATTGCTCTCTTCAAGCTACATATACATGTGAGATTTGCGCAATCAGTGAGCATAAGATGAGAATGTTCCAAGAATGGATCAGAACAAGAGAACATTGGACAAGAGTGTTCGAACAACTAATCAGAATCTGTGAACTACACACTGGAATGTTCGGACAATAGATTATAATCTGAGAACAATGGACTGTAATGTCCCAATAATGGATCATAATTTGAGAACTTTACGTTGGAATGTTACAACAGTGGATTGGAATCTGAGAATATTCCAATGGGTTGTTTTAGCGTTGGATTAGAATCTGAGAACATTAGGCTGGAGTTGTGCCAACAATGGACAATAGTTTATTCTATGGTTTTTACCTGCTTTCTCAGGATTGGATATGGTTACCGTAGCAGATAGAATATGTCGTGATGATTGTTCTGGCAGTTTGCTATCCAATCCTCGCGATTGCTGGTGTTCATGGTAATTCTATTTCTGCCTAATTATTAATTCTGTAAACCATTGTGAACACCATCATTATTTCTATTGTCTATGTTTATCAAAAATATAAATTATTCTATTCACTTTCAATCACAAGCTCCATACCTATTACATGATTTTCATACCAATCACTTACAAACATCAGAGGAGGAATAAAAGTGTTCAGAACCCAGACAACCGCATTCGGTCCTGAGCTAACTTATACCTCAATGATCCATCCATTAACAAATCTGTCCATTGCCACGGCTACCCATCCCCAGTCTTCACTTCTGTCTCAGGGCTGTTTCTGAATAAACTGTCATCCACACCTTTCCGGTTGCGGTTATTTTCTAGACTGTCTTCCAAATACAAATAATTTGATCAAAAACATAGTCGTGTGTCTCACTTGGCCTATGCCAGGTGTAAATTGTAAATTCAGTTTGATTTCAAAATGGGGTGGTCGCAGTTTTATGTCATCTCTGTCAGCATAAACTGTAACCCAAATGTTGATCCAGCACTGTGCTCCCAGTGACCATGAAGTGACAGTTTTATTGAACTGTGTTGATTCTGGAAGTTTCCAAGCAGAGTTGGTGCCAAGTTCATCAACTCTCATGTGCACTAAGTGATGGAAGCAATCTATGGACAAGCACACACCCCCTCCACCTCCGCTGAGGGGAATATATTATCTATGTCTCTCCAGATGAAGAAACACAAAATCTTCAAGACAGCTTATGCGAAAGAATGATTGATGAAATTGAGAAACTGTGGGAGATTAGAAGTAATACAGAGAAGTTAATACAAATATTGAAGTTAAGGTTGGTAAGTAATAGAATATAGAACTTTATAGCGTAGTACAGGTCCTTCTGTCTTCGATGTTGTGCCGACCTATCATACCAATCTGAAGCCCAACTAACCTACACTATTCCATGTACGTCCGTATGCATGTCCAATGACGACTTAAATGTAATTAAAGTTGGCGAATCTACTACCATTGCAGGCAAAGCATTCCTTACCTTTACCACTCTCTGAGTAAAGAAACTACCTCGGACATTTGTCCCATATCTATCACCGCTCAATTTAAAGCTATGCCCCCTCATGCTCGCTGTGATCATACTTTGAAAAAGGCTTTCCCTGTCCACCATATATAATCCTCTGATTATCTTATATATCTCTATTAAGTCACCTCTCAACCTTCTTCACTCAAACGGAAACCTCATGTCTCTCAGCCTTTCCTCGTAAGACCTTCCCTCCATACCAGGCAACATCCTACTAAATCTCCTTCGCACCCTTTCCAAAGCTTCCACATCCTTCTTGTAATGCGGTGAGCAGAACTGTACACAATGCGCCAAGTGCGGCCATACCAGAGATTTGTACAGATGCACCATAAGCTCTTGGTTCTGGAACTCGATCCCTCTATTAATAAGTGCTAAAATACTATATGCCTTCTTAATAACACTGTCAACCTGGTGCCAACTTTCAAGGATCTGTGTACCTGGATACCGAGATCCCTCTCCTCATCTACACTACCAAGAATCTTACCATTAGCCCAGTATTTTGTATTCCGGTAAATCAGACCAAAGTGAATCACCTCACACTTGTCCGCATTGGTCACCTCTCAGCCCAGCTCTGCAAATTATCTATGTCTTTCTGTAACCTACAACATACTTCGTCACTATCCACAGCTGCACCAACGTTAGTGTCGTCTGCAAATTTACAAACCCACTCCTTTGCGCCCTCATCCAGATCGTTCATAAAAAATGACAAACAGCAGTGGACCCAACACTGACCCTTGTGATACACTCTTCGTACGTGGACTCCAGGATAAACATTTTCCATCAACCACCACAGTCTGTCATCTTGCAGCAAGCCAATTACTGATCTAAACTGCTATATCTCCCACAACCCATTAGTCCACATTTTGAACAATAGCCTACTGTGGGGATCCTTAGCGACTTCCTTGCTGAAATCCATATATACCACATCAACCGGGTTTACTCTCATCTACATGTTTGGTCACCTTCGCAAAGAATTCAATAAGGTTTGTGACGCTCGACCTACCCTTCACAAAACCGTGCTGACTATCCCTAATCAAATTACTCTTTTCTAGATTATTTTAAATCCTATCTCTTATAACTTTTTCCAACGCTTTACCAACAACTGAAGTAAGGCTCACAGTTCTATAATTATCAGAGTTGTCTCGACTCCCCTTCTTGAACAACGAACCCACCTTTGCTATCCTTCAGATTTCCGGCACATTTCCTGTGGACAATGACGATTTTGAGTTCATTTCAAGAGGCTCGGCAATTTCATCATGGCTTCACAGAGGATCGTAGGATAAATCCCATCCGGCCCAGGGAATTTATCTACTTTCACATTCTGCAGGATTTCTAATACCTCTTCCTTGTGAACCTCAATCCCACCTAGGCTCGTAGCTTGTATATCAGTATTGGACATGGATGGATAATAAATCAAGTTTAAATACTGGACAACTTGATGTCTGTGCTGAGGAAAATATTGTAATCTGTTATTTGGAATGCGATAATTTGACACGGGGAAGGGGGGGTGGAATCATGACATGACTTGGCAGAGTCAGCTGAGCTTCAGGAAATCGAATCACCATTACGAAAACTGTGGAATTCGTACTTGTTGAGGCGTTCACAAATGAGACCCAGTAGCAGCAGTGTAAATGAATTTGCAGAATAGCTTTGACGTCTTAAATAGTAGTTGTCCGGAAGTTCATGTGTACAGGAGATATACAAATGCATTGTTAATTTGGTAGCAGACACAATACAGAGAGCAGTGCCCGTTACTGGACTGGAGACCGTTATTCTCGGGTGATCAAAAGTGTCAGTGTTTGGCCCAGGTCAATTTGCAATATAGACACATGATTTGGATGTGATGAACAAATATCAGAGATCTTATTTTGTACTGATTAGTTGTTGCGAGGTTGGGAAATGCCATTGTCCGAAAATGCCTGCATGTCCTTGATCATGAGTCAACAAAAATACATGCAGACGAGATGAGTGATTAAGTCTTAAGTACGCAAACGTGTCAATGCTGACCTGTTACACTGTCGACTTTTTTGCTCAATTCAAAGTACAGCCACAACTGCGTGCTTAAGGTCGGGCTGTTCCAGAGATCACAATTAGCTGCCAAATGGATTACTGAGTTTTGTTGTTTGTTTTAATCATATCCCTGATACCTGAATCCATTGGAAGCAGAATTTTATCATTTACACACCTGGAAACCAATCAAGTATTATGAATTCAATGTGTCATAGGGAGAATATAAATCCGGTATTTTGAAAATAAGAGGGAGAGCAAATGTCATCGATCAGCGGAACAATTGTTGTAAAGCCGGTGGATTATCTGACCATCGAAAGTCTTGGTCTCAAGGAAAGTACAAAACACTCTCTATTAAAAATAACTTTTCATGTAAAACGTACTTGCAGTTAAAAAGAAGAAAGTGGACCCAGGGACAAAAGCAACCGGATGGTTGAAAACAGGGGAGGAGACAGAGACTGCGTGGTGTTGAAATTAGGTGAATGTAAATATTAATAAGTCAGTCATTGGAGCAGCATGTATTTTTATTGATTTGGCGTCAGATCGTAAGTAGTTAGGAAAAATAAGTCTTGATTTTGTGAAACGTTGTTGTTTCGTGTTCACTATTCGAGTACAGAAAATAATATTTTTCTTAAAATCCTGGAATTTGGATGTTCTCTGTTACTCCTGTTTCACCAGATGATGAGGCGTGGTGAGCTTTTCTCGTTGACTGGTTTTAATTTAACAGAGGGGTTCGACATCAGCTTCGTAACATGTATTTTGGATGTGCAAATCAGTATTGGAGCAAATTAGAACAGATTTGTGGTAGGAAAGGTCCCAGCATATTCCAACACTTGGCAATTAGTGTCTTAAATATTTGAGTAAACCTTAGTTGAAAAACACTGTTTAGTTTGAGTTACTTCTGGTTGATTAAATTAAAAGCGAGAGAAATGGCTCTGGACTTTGCTTAAGAGGTCCTGGGGTTTGAAGGTGCTTCCCAAATTTGCCAAGAAAGTTTAGAAAAGCAGAGGACGAGCACACTGTTAGAATTAGTGCAGAGTATAGAATTGGGTCTCAACAGCCGACAAAAGGAAGGCTAAACTTGTAATGGACTTGATCAAGCACTTCAGTGTAACAGAGAATCAGGCATATATCAGAGTTAGAAAAAACTTAAATGCAAATGTGGCAACTCGACTTAGAAGACAAAGAACGCTACAGAAAGAAAGAGAAGAACAGAAAGAGAGAGAGGACAATGAAATAGAAGGAAAAGTTCAACTACAGAAGTTGGGAATTAGTCTGTAATGTCAAATTAACAGGATGGAGATCGAAAGAGAAGGTAAGAATACATAGAAGAAATTAGAACATTTGCATATTTCAACGAGAAAAATGTCGTAGCCTTCTTCATTTCATTTGAAAAAGTGGTTAACACAATGGAGTTGTCAGAGAAGTAGTGAGTAATATTGGTTCAGACTAAGCTGGTGGGCAGGTCAAGTGAAGTATGTGCAGCACTGTCAGTTTAGTAGTCAATACATTATGCAGAGGTCAAACAGACCATCTTCATGAATTGGTAGCAGGAGCAGAGACGGCGGTTCAAAAACATAAAGATGGAACCAGGTGGGGCTCATGTTGAGTTCGAAGGAGTTAAGCATTATAATGTGATAGATGGGCGCATGCGTTAAAAATACACAGACGTGTGAGGGTGAAAGAGAGGTTATTCTGCTGAAAGAATTTGGAAAAAATAACTTCCAGAGATGAGAAAAATTCGTGTGAATAAACATAACGCTCAGAAGAGAAAGAGTAGCAGAGATAGCAGGCAAATATGCTTTACACGCACGCGCACACAGCGGGGGGGGGGGGGGGGGCAGAAAAGGAATCAGATTGTATTTGCCAGCAGTATTATCTGAATTATAGATTCCTACAATTAAACTGCAGACCACGACAGTTTAGCGCAGAGGAGAAATGAGCAGAAGCACACCAGATTGTATTGAGGTGCGATGTTAGGGGCGGGAAGGCAACGGTGTTGGACAGGATTGGAGAACGCGCTGAGGGTCGATGTTGGGCACGGGGGCGTGGTCTTTGACCGGTTTGGCGTGCTGGCAATGGGCGGTGTTGAAAGGGTTTGTTGGACGGGTAGTGGGCGGTGCTCGTGGCGGTCAGGAGGTGGTGTTGGATGGGTTTGGGGACGGGCAGGGGGCGGTGTTGTGAGTAGTCCTGGGGATGATGTTGGGGGCGAGCGAGTGGCGGTGTTGTTGGATATTCAGAGCGGCGGGGTTGGTGTTGGACGGGATTTGGGGGTGGGCTGGAGCAACGTTTTTGGTTTGGTCAGGGGCGGCGTGCGGGTTTTGCGCGCGTTTTGCTGTTGCCTAATCTCCTGAATGGGGAACAGACTTAACAGACAACTCCGAGCAACCGGGGAGATGCATTGAATGAATGAAATCAATAATTAATTATCCGAACATTATAGGCATTCTCATGGTTTTGTGTCTGCATGTATGTGTGTACGTGTATGTGTGTGTGTGTGTGTGTGTATTTAACACACACTACAATTTCAAACTATGTCCCCATCCGAGGAGAGACACTTTAAATGTCCAATCTATCCAAACCTCTGATTAACTTATATGTTTCAGTTGAGTCACATCTTAACCTACTTTACACTAACTAAAGCAGCCTCAAGTCCCTCAGCCTTTCCTCATAACACCATCCCTCCATTCAAGATAGCATCCCAGTAAATTTCCTCTGACCCCTTTCCAAATATTCCGAATTCTTCCTCTAATGCGGTGACAAAAACTACACGCAATACTCCAAATGTGGCGGCACAGAGTTTGTACAGCTGCAGGTTGATCTCATGGTTCCAAAACTCAATCCCACTATCAGTAAAATCTAACACAGCTTCTTAACAACCCTGTCAACCTGCGTGGCAACTTTCAAGAATCTATGCACCTGGACACCGAGATCTCACTCCTCATCTATCCTTCCAATTAGCTTACCATAAGACCAAAACTTTCTATTCCTGTTGCTCCTGCCAAAGTGAGTCACCAAACGTTTTTCAGCATTAAACTCCATTTGCCAACTCTCAGCACAGCTCTGCAGTTTATCTATGTGTCGCGGTAACTCACAGCATTCTTCATCAATATCTACTCCTCTACCCAACTCTGTGTCATCCGCAAATTTAATAAACCATCCTGATGTGCCTTCATCCATATCATTTGTAAAAGTGCTAAACGACAGTGGACCCAAAACAGATCCCTACGGTCACCCAGTAGTAACTGAACTCCAATTTGAATATTGCCATAAAACACCACCCGTTGTTTACTTTCAGAGAGTTAATTTCTGATCCAGACTAATAAATCAGCCTCAATGACATGCTTCCGCATTTTGTGCTATGGACTACTGCGGGGAGCCTTATCAAACGTCTTACTTAAATTCATTTCCACCACATCAAACACTTTATCCTCATCCACCTCTTTGGCCACTTTCTCAAAGAACACAGTAAGGTTTGTGAGGCACGAACTTCCCTTCACAATACGGTGCTGACTGTACCTAATCAACGCATTACTTTTTTAGATGATTCTAAATCCTGTTTCTCACAACGCTGTCCAAACCTTTACCCACAACTGAAGTAAGGCTCACTGGTCTGTAACTTCCACGCTTGACTCTCCTCCCCTTTCAGAACAAAGAATGGGAGTAGAGACAAGGAGGATTTGAGATCGTCCAGTCTTCTGGTACTATTCTTGTAGACAATGACGACATAAAGATCAAAGCCAAAGGCTCAGCAATCTGCTCCTTTGGATAGGTTCTGTCCGAAGGAGGGGGCTTATCTATTTTTACACTTTTCAAAATTGATAACGCCTCCTGCTTATGCACCTCAATCCCGCCTCCCTTAGTATTCTGTATCTCAGTATTCTGCGCGACCGCATTGTCTTTTTCAAGTGTGAATACTGACGAGATACACCACAACAACCGCTATACACTCATGCACATGTTGGCGCACCTTGTCAATGAACTCAGTACGGTTTGTGAGGCATGACCTACCCCGCCAAAACCGTGTTGACTATCCACAATCAACGCATTGCCAGGAACAGACTCTTGCTTCTTTTACCTCCGTGTTCCTCGTCGCAGAAATGTGCTTGAGATAAAAATAAACACATTTAGCTTTAGCACACATGGAGGATTCCTGCGGAGGATTCATTAGAATCTCCCCACTTTCTAAACCAAAGAGAATTCAGTCAGATTTAACTGTTCCGGAAGTAATACCATTGCTTTCAACTTGTATGAACAGATTAACTTCAGAAGCAGCATAACATTTGGGACAATCTCATTTTTTTTTCTTCAGTTCAAGTAATATTTGAGCAGACGTTATTTGAAGATGCCGGTGTTGGTCTGATGTGTACAAATGTAAAAAAAAATATGCAACAGTAAGTCATGTTCCAACAGACTTATTTGGATACACTAGATTTTGGAACGCTGCTCCTTCACCACCTGACGAAGGAGCAGTTCTCCGAAATCTAGTGATGCCAATTTAAACTTTTGGACTGTAACATGATATTTTATACAAAGTTAAAAATCACACAAAACCAGGTTATAGTCCAATGGATTTAATTGAAAGCACACTAGCTTTCCGAGCGCTGCTCCTTCACAATCACCTGATGAAGGAGCGGCGCTCCGAAATCTAGTGTGCTTTCTATTGAAATTGTTGTACTATAGCCTGGTGTTGTGTGATTTTTAACTTTGTACACCCCAGTCCAACACCAGCAGCTCCAAATCCTGACTACCGATGTTGTGTGACTTTTATATTTGGAGAGAGTTATTTCAAGTTAACATGAACGAGAGTTTGTTTTTCAGTTTGTCATTTAAGAATGTGTTTATGCGCACGTGCCTGTGGGTGTGTTTAGAAAGGGAAACATTCATGTACATATTTGCATATGCACATGGTTCGTTATGAGTCGTTCATTATAGTTAACGTAACGTTGTTTGGTCACAAACTTGTTATTTTAGCAGATTAAAACAACTTGCCTGACCAAGTGTGAGACCTACATCATCAGTAATACGAATAATCGGCTTACACCTAAAATATCCTGTGTCCAGAGAAGTAATGGGACCAGAAAAAGAAGCAATACCTTGAAAGTCCAGGAGACTATTGACCGATGAGCATGAAGTCAGTGGTGGCTTAGTTTGGGAAGGGGATTCTGAGTGATAGGATTCATGTTGTCAGCAATAATTGTGCAGGATGACTCAACATGGCTTTATTATCTGGAATTCATGTCTCATTAACTTAATTGAGCATTTTGAAGAGGTGATAAAGAAGATTGAAGAAGGCAACGCTGCAGATATTGCCGACATGGACTTCCCCAAGGCATTCGACAAGTGGACCGATCAGTAACATTCGGTCACATGGAATCCAGGGACGCAAGTCAATTGGATTCAAAATTGCCCTGAAGATCCGAAACAGAGAGTGATGGTGGAGCTTTGGTTCCAGACTGGAGCTCTTTGACCAGCGGTGTGGCACATGAATCATGGAGTCATTGTCAGATAGGTGCACAGCATGAAAGCAGACTCTTGTGTCGAACTCGTCCATGCTGACCAGATGTCATGACCTAATCTCGTCCCATTTTCCAACACTTTGCCCATATCACTCTAAAAGTTTTAATATTCATATTCACATCTCGATGCCATTTGAATGCTGCAATTGTGCCGGTCTCCACCACTTCCTCTGAAGTCTTAGTCACACACGCACATTTTCCCTCAGCTCCTGTTTATATCTGTGTCCTCTCACGCTGAACCGATGCACTCTTGTTCAGAAATTCTCCACCACATGGAAAACGACCATGTCATTTGTTTCTATCCATACCCCTCATAATGTTATACATCTATATAAGGTCATCCCTCAGCCTCCGACACTTCATGGAAAACTGCACCAGCCGATTCCACCTCTCCCAATAGCTAAAATATTCCAACCCTGTCAACACCCTTTTGAATCTTTTCTGAACTATTTCAAGCTTCACAACATCCTTCTGATACGAAGGGGATCACGGTGAGCCGAACATCGCTGGCGGGAAAGTTGTTGGAGAGAATCCTGAGGGAGAGGTTTTGAATGTATTTGAAAATGCAAGGACTGATAAGTGAGAGTCGGCATGGCTGTGTGCGTGGGAAATCATGTCTAACGAACTTGATTGAGCTCTTTTCAAGAAGTAACGAAGAATATTGTTGAGGGCAAGTGGTAGACATGACCAATGTGGACATCAGTAAGGCGTTCGACAGGACTGCTCATAGCACAATGGTTAGCAAAATAAGATCGCATGAAATACATTGACAACCAGCAATTTAAACACAGACAGGCTGGAAGACAGAAGGTAGAGGTTCGTGGTGGCGAGTTGCTTTTCAGAATGCAAGTCTTCGACCAGTTGTGCGCCACAAGGATCGGTGCTAGGTCCACTACCTTCGTCAGATATATAAGTGATTTGGATGTAAACATAGTAGGTATCCTTAGTAAGTTTGCAGATGACGTGAAAATTGGAAGTGGAGTGGACAACGAAGAATGTTACTTCACATTCCAATGAGATCAGTTCTCACTCCAATGAATTTCATCATTCACAAAAGGATTGCATATCACAATCTTAGGCATGTTCAGTAAGTTTGCAGATGTCATCAAAAGATGGATTACTGAAAAATGAAGAGGAATATCTCCAGGTACATCGCGAACTTATCAGATTGGCCAATGGGTAAAGGAGTGTAAGTTGGAGTTAACCAAAGATGTATATGTCGTTTTCTGTTTGCTGAGGTAAAGCGGGACTGGGCTTAGATAAGTTATGGTAACGTCCTGGTGAGTGTTTCCGAAAAAAGAGACATGGTGCAAAGTTGCTTGAAAGTGGAGTCACAGGTAGAAAGGGTGGTCAAGACCACGTTTAGCATCTTTGACATAATTCGTCAGAAAATTGAGTCTCAGAGTTAGGGTGGCGTGTTGCTCCTGTAGAAGACTTTCTTGCGGTAACTTTTTTTTACACTTTAGTAGGATCTGAAAAGAAAGGATGTTGTTAAAATTAACTGGTTTCAGAAATTATTTGAAAAGATGTTCCAGGAGTGGAGGATTTGAGCTACAAGAAGAGGCTGAATCAATTGAGGTCTTTTTTCTGCTTGAGGGTCTGAGACTGCTGAGACATAATAGACTATTATAAAATTATGAGAGGCATAGATAGCATGAATACTCAAAGATTTTTGTTATCCAGGATTGGGAAGTACAAAACAAGAAAGTGTACGATGAGGATGAGTGCGGAGAGGTTTAGAGGGTACCATGGGACTACTTTGTTTAACGCCGTGTGTGGTGTGTGCACGGAATGTGCTATCAGAAGAGGTAATGAAGGTGATTACAGCTATCGTTTATAATGCATTGGCATAATACAAAAATTTGAAGGGTTTATACGGATATGAGCCGAATGCATGTAAATAGGAGAAGATCAGATGAGGATATCTGGTCGGCGAGGGCAAATGGGAGAAAAAGTCTATTACCGTGCTGTTCCACTCTCTCCTTCTCCAAGAGTGATGAGGAGAATTTCGAAAAGATCCTTTTTAATGTGAATTATCTATGACAGATGTTTGTGCTAGCCTCTCTGTTTGGATTTATTCAAAGCTGAGTTAAATATTTGACAGAGAAGTGAGTCACAGATCATGGGATATAGATAGGAAAGTAGGGCTGGGAGCAGAACCAGCTCATCAATGATCTGTGTGCCCCGTGGACAAAGCTCAAAGTGTCCCACTTCTGCTCCTCAGTTCTGTGTTCTAACATTCCATTCGGCTCACTAAACCAGTTGGACAGGAGCAGTTCGAGGCCACTGACTCCTCTAACCAGGTGCACAGAAATAGGGTAGACCATTCAACCCTTCACGACTGTCACATATGGTTCGGGGACATTTCTAAAATGTAATTGGAAAATCTTTGCTGGTAGGAAAGAGGCTCCTCATCTCTTTCGTTATATAGTCTTCCCTCTCTGCAAATGGTGCTTTGTTTGTTGATCATTTTATAGACCCTGATTCACGATGAAAACAGTGCCCATACCTCACCCACAGATGCTTCACAGAATTCTCTGTCCTCCCTGATTCAACATTCAGTGACATTCCCTGGAGGAAAATAACACGCACTAATTTTACAATAACTGATAATGAGAGACTCAGAAACAGGAGCAGGTAATTTTGCACCTCAGGCCAGTTCCACAGAGACATGTCAGAGCTATTCCGCCCATTGAAACTACTGGACAAGAACAGAGGTAGCCTATTCAGTGCATCCACACAGTCTTCTGGACCAGACAAGGACCTGTCAAAAGTATTTTACAGAGATAACCCAGATCCTAACGTTTTTACTTATTTTAAAGGTAAGTGAAGTGTCTGATCAAGATGCGATGTGAATGATCAAACAACGCAAGGTGAAGCAATCCACAATATATTTTAAAAATGCTGAAAAAAATGCAATAACATGATGAGTAATTTGGAATAACTTAACTTCATTGGAAATCGTAACAGAATAATTGATACAGCAATTATTCCTAATTAACTGTTCCAATGTAGTTAAATCCCGTAAACACAGTCCTTGACAAAAAGAATAGTAAAGACACAAATTCGCACAATCAGCCAGGAGAGTTCATGTTACTGGGAAACCGAAAGCCAGAAATCCTAAATTGTTAAATTTGTCACACCCATTCATGTTGCGTTAAAGTACGCCCAGGCCTCATAAGCTGATTCCTCAAGTGGTCTTCACTAGCCAATTTGGCACCTTTTATTCATTCCCTTCCTTGAAGGGGACGAGGCCAATGCAACCTCTAAAACGAGAGAGTTGTCACACTGGTGGGCACATCGAGGCAGGTGTCGCTGAATCAGATTCTTGGTCTGGCCCAGTCGATGAAGAAAGAAGAAGGGGAAAGAATGAAGAAGCCATTCAGTACCGTGAGTAACTCAAATAAAAGGAGAAGGAGGCCTTTCGGCCTGTCAAGTCACTTACACAGTTAGCACTGCTGAGACACTTGCTGTTTTCTAATATACCAGAAGCTGCCCTTCAGTCCAGCGAATTTTGGAAAACTGCCACACGTGCATTTGCTGTTTCCCCCGCCATCTCTTTTGGTACACTGAGATGCATTACATTAGTGGAGAAATTGAGGACTGCAGATGCTGGATTTCAGAGCTGAAAATGTGTTGCTGGAAAAGCGCAGCAGGTCAGGCAGCATCCAAAGAACAGGAGAATCGACGTTTCGGGTATGAGCCCTTTTTCAGAAATCCTCCTTGAAGATTTTAATCTCCTGCGATTCCTGTTGAAAGGATGCGTTCCTTGAAGAAGCTCTCTTCCTCCATTCCTGGAGAAGGGCTCATGCCTGAAGCGTCGATTCTCCTCCTCCTTGGATGCTGCCTGACCTGCTGCGCTTTTCCAGCAACACATTTTGAGCCATGCATTACATTAGTACCACCAGTCGTATCTATCTTTAGCTGCATGAGCTTGCCCATTACTACCTGTTCGTGTTAATGACCGTTCCGAGATCAACATAACGGTACACTCTGTGTCAATTGCAGCCATGTTATTCATGTCGTCCAATGCGAAGACTGAAAAAATGTTTAATGTTTCAAACATTTATTCATATCAATTGTAAATCCCCCCTCTCATCCTCGAAAGCACCAATGTTTATCTTAGCCAGTCTTTTTATTTTTGTATTAAAGAAACATTTGTTAACTGTCTGTCTGTTCTGAGGTAATTTACTCTCATAACTTAGCTTACTTTCCCTTGCAGCTTTTTTGGGCATTTTGTTTACTTTAAAGTTTTTCCAATCTTCTAATTCCCGATGGTATTTGCCACGTTGTATGCCTTCACTTTCTATTTGATAGCCTCCCTTATTTCCAGCGATACACATGGCAATTTACACCCTTTTATCCTGCACCCCTTCCTTTTCATTGGTTTATGCCTTTACTGAGCTCCTTTGAAAATTTATTTGCAAGTCGTCCATTGTTCGTCAGCTGTCCCACTATGATGTCTTTGCTTTCAGTCTAATTTAGCCATCTTCTCCCTCACCCTATTGTCGTCTCCCTCATTTCACTATGCAATCTTATTTTGGATTTTGTTTTCTTACTTTCCATCTGCACTCTAACGTCAATCATACTGTGATGAAACCATCCAAGATGATGCCTAACTATGAGGTCATTGATTTTTCCAGTTTTATTACACAGGACCAGATCTAGGCAAACTTTCTCCCTCGTTGGTTCCGTATCAAACCAATCAAATATAATATTGCGGATACAATCAATCAAATCCTCCTCAATGCCACTCTGATTGACCTGGTTCATCAAATCGGGATGTAGATGAAAATCCCCCATGATAATTGCCACAGTAGTTTTACAGATATGAGTTATTTCTTTGCTCATTACCCACCCTCATGTGATGCTATTATTTGTTGCCCTACAAACTACGCCTACCAGTGATTTCTTTTTTTGTTCTTGGAATTTCACATTTCCACCCAGATGGATTTAAGCTTATTCTCCACATAAACTACATCATCTCGCACCACCGCCCTGATATCACACTTAGTTATGACAGGTTGCCTATCTCCCAATCTTTACGTCTGTCGTTACATACAGTCTGATTCCCTGGATATTTAACTCGTAGTCGTGATCATATTGAAATCATGTCTCTGTAAAATCTAGTAAATCATACTCCTTTGCAATGAATTGTTTCATTCAGTCATTTATCATTGTTGCAAATGTTATGAGCATTCAGACACTGTGCCTTTATGATACTTTTTAGAACATTGTTTTTGAATGCCAACAACTATTAATAATATCTACTCAGTTATTCTTCGTTTTAATTTGTTTCATAGTCTGTCATATTAAACCCTCCTACACACATTCAAACCTGCTGTTTTCCTTTCTATTTTCCATCATACTTCCCATTGATTTCCACTTCCTCCCCCTCCCAATTCACCAGTTTAAAGTCCTAGTGACCATCCTATTTAGCTTTTTCACTGGAACACTGGTTCCAGATGCATTCACCCATCCCATCAGTAAAGAACCTCCCCGTTCTAATGATGACAATGCCCAATGAAGTGGAACCCTGTTACCACACCTCTCCTCAAGCTACATCTTTGATTCCCTAATGTTCTTATTGCTAAGACAATTTGCACGTAGCTCGGGTGTAATCCGGAAATAATAACACTTGAGGACATGTTTCTTCATTTATATCCGAGTGCTTGATAACCACCCAAAAGATCATCCTTCCTGGCATTGCTGATGGTGTTAAGCCCAACGTGGACCACAAAAACTGAATTCTCCCCCTTCCGCTCAAGTATCCTTTCAATCCAGTTAGAGATGTCCCTCACCTTGGCACCGGCAGGAAATACACCATGCAAGACCCACGGTACTGCTTGTAACGGCTAGTTTCAATCCTCCTAATTATGGAATTCTCGGCACCTCCTGCCTGACGTTTTCCTCCGGCGTTTTTTGTCGCTGATTTCTGTCCCCTACTGCTCTGCACGCAAGTGGCACTGATGTAGAGTATTAATGCAGAACATTATCTCCGACAGCTAGTTCCAGACATCGGGATGTTAAATGGACTCTCGGCTTTTCTCTGATTTTATTATTTCCTAACTGTTCTAATAAAATATTCATGGATATCTGTTTATTTGATCAGATATTATTCTTGCCTGTTCCTTGTCATTGCTCTAACTCATTCGTAACTATTCCCTTTTTCCTTCTGTATCCCTTTATACGTTCTGTTGTTTTTAGGTCAATTAACGACAATCAGGCTCGATGTAAAGGACTCATTGGTTTGAGGGCACCACGAATTTTATTTCATTGAACATCCCGTCCCTTTACGCTTCTTATTACTTTTTCGAATGCGACAACTTTCTGATACCGACTTGTCAAAAAAAAATCTTCTCCCACTCCACTCTCTCCAAATCTCATTGCCTTTCTTTAAATTCAAGTTTCCCTAATTAAGAACTTAGATTTAAGGCCGTTTCTCATTATTTATTTTCCCTCACAATCATGATTTTAAGTGAGTTGTGAACTCCTGGATGTGTTTTAAGAATTCTACTTCCTAAAGAAAATTCTGGCCATCATTATTCCAACTTGTATTGGGAAAGTTTAAATCGTCAGTACAGGTTCAAATGATTTTTAAAATTCCTGGTAATTTCCCCACATACATACTCATTTGTGCGTTTTATACCGAAGTGCGAAAGGGTATATATTACATTCCATAATGATGCAATTGCTCGTTCTTGTTTTTATTTTTGTTTTGTTTTGTTCTGAAACTTTTAATCGGATAACTTGATTTGTTGGAATTCCATGGGAGGTATGATTGGAGACTTGTGGAAATAATACTCTGAATTGCCCTCCGATTTTTACTACTTTCCTATCTCTTTGAAGCCGATACATTCAGGAATATGGACATGACAATAAATCGACTTGCACCTACCGACCTTTATGACTCCATGCCCTGTCTGCTCATTTGTGACATCAAGTCCTCTGTCTATTTACTTCAGATCCCTGATTTGAAAATATGCATCTTCCAATCTTGACAATCTAAATTTCGCTTGATTGCAACTTTTCTTATAAAATTTAGACCCTCCTGACCCATTTAATGTCTCTTATAGACCTTATTGAATATTACCCCTAATGACCGATCCCTCTGAATTCCACTCCGCTGACATATTTGTTTGAATGTGCCCTAACGTCACTAGCAAAAGTTGCCTGAGAGATGCTGTTACCATTCTGTTTAAGGTGCAACTGATTTGAAATTCTCCCATACTACCTAAACAACAACGGTTGAAATGTCCCAGAAAGATAAATAATCAAGCTCATTTTCATTTAAGCCAAAAAAGTAAGATCTTATCGGTTCGAAAAAGACACATGATATACACTGCAGATTTGCAAAACAACTCACGATTCAAGAAAACTTTGAAGGACTGATTGGGCGGGGGAATGTGCGTGATTCGATGATGATATGAAATCACCAGCAGTGGCAAACAGAAAACGCAACCAGTCAAGCATAATTTCAGGGACAGGGAACACCGAAACGTCACTCACTGCACTCAAAGAAATCCAAATTCGTTCGAAAATTGTTTAAACTTTCGTATTGTTGCATGTCACATATTGTATTCAATACGCAATATACATCACACAGTTTATATGGCGATATTTTGCAAATTATGCCAGTCAAGGAGGATGTGGGATGTTCGATTTTTTAATAAAACATGAAGAGTTTGGAACACCACGTTAAATTTCAGTGATGTTATGATTAAAATACACAAAGCTGCATTTCAGCTTGGTGAATCCCTATCAACATTGGAAAATGTTTGAGATGTCCCTTTTTAACGTAGAAATGGAGACACGAGGAAACGTGGCTACTGAGCTGGTGAAGGAGGTACGATGTGAGATATGTGGATCATTGACATATCTTCTTGAGAAGGTTGGACCTTTACAAGAAGGATGGTTTGAACTTGAAATAGAGGGCACCAAAATACTGTGTAGAAGGTTTGCTACAGTACTTCAGGGAGGGTTCAATTAAGTTTGTCATGGTTGGGAACCAGAGCTATGAATCTGAGGATGGAGTCGCGATGAACAGCCAGATAAAGCTTGCAAAGAGTCTGCGAGGGAGGATACACAGTTGAAAGACAAATTTGCAATTAGTGTGATGGATTGAAGTGTTTCGATTTTAACACAAGAAGTGTGAAGATGAACTTGTTGTGGATAGCTCGCACATTATGTTCTGTGAGAATCAACAGGAGATGCGGAGAATTCCTAAAGTAGCTTTTGTTTTGCTAACAAATGCTTTGACAATCAGAAAACGGCTTCCAGACTGTCCCAATCATTGGGGCTCACTACTTGTTATACTTTTGTCATTGCCCGGCTTATCTGGAGTCATAAGCATAACCAAGCGTATTAGTTTGCATTATCTTTCTAAACTAAACATCTTCTGACACAATGGTCTTCCCCTTCATACTTAACCTATCACATTATGCCACATTTGGTTAACATATCTCATTGTGCTACCATTATTTTCAGCCTGTGCTCATCTGTTGCTCATCCGTCACATGCTTCTATGTTTTGCTCCATTAATTTAATTACACAACTGTCATATTAATTACCATATATTCCACTCTTTGAGGTCTGACTCAGAAAAACGATGGCAATATGGCTGAAACCACAACGGCCAATTTGGAAGCTGCAGGCCCAAAGGTGGGCAGAAATAATTTTGGGAGCCAGTTCTGAAAGGATTCAACCTCTGTTCCTGGAGTCACTGTGTCAAACAATTGCCCTCAAAGAGCTTCAACGGGAAATAAAGGCCCAAGGACCCTTACAATCTAAGATCATGCGCTACATAAACTAGTTAAGGCACCTTTGTCTTTCCAAGCCCCCTGTACCTCAGCAGTCATCAGGTCATAGTAATCGAGCTTTGGAACCTTTTAGGAAGAGGGAGATTGTCAGGAGCTCACAGGGAAGATGAGGAGCTGTCATGCAGCGAGACACACAGAAAATGATTTCATAAGATGTACAGCACAAGAAACTAAAAGCTCAGGTATAAACAGCACGATGCCCACAACAATCCAAATCGTGGCTAACCAAGATCCAATCTCACAAAAAGCTATCCAGCCAGTCAAAAAGCTGCGGGCCGGATCCCATATTCTTCTTAAGTTTTGTCCTTAGATTCTTCAGCTTAGACATCGCCTTAGTAAATGATCCCTCTGGGCTAGTAATATTGGGTATGAAGTAGCAGCTATTTTCCCCAAACATTACCCAGACCACACCTCTTTCGATTACTAACCAGTCCAGTGTTTATATACTTTGCTGCCTCACATTGGAAACTGCAACCAATTGCTCCCCCAAGTCTGAGAGGCCATCATCAGTGTAATTAATAAATCACTGCTGGTTGCAATTGATGTAATTAATCCACTTGGCATTTTAACTAATTCTGAGAGCATTGAGAAAAGATTCTCACCCTGCGGCAAATTCCTTTAGGACCTTGAACTCATCAGGATGCCCCTTGGCTGACCTATACGATCAAATCGTACTGTTGGATCAGGCATATACTCCTATTTAGGGCGGTGACAGTCTGTTGTGATAGGGTGCCATACTGGACCCGTGGTAACAAAACGATCTCATGGAGGAGCATTACACGAGTGTAGGTAGCATTCTAGCTGGAGGGAACCTTCGGACTCAGACCCCTTTCCAACCCACACAACTGCCATATATTTACCATTGCAAGGTGCTGGAAACTCGTGATGAGGAACACTGTCCGTGAGTTCTGTCATTGTCGACATCGGAGGTCTAGGCACATGTGCCCCCAAAATGGCCAATGGGGTCTGAACCATATCGCCGAAAACATTAAAATGTCAAACCCTTGCAAATAGTGGAAGTGGCCGTAGGTAAGATTTGGTGAGTCTTCTTGGTAGATCATGGAGTGCTTTCATTGCACGGCTGCTGATTGTCATCTTACTGATAGAAGGTGGGAGCCTGGAATAGAAAGTACTCGGACGGACAGAGCGTTTCTACATGTGTGTTCTTCCCTTTTAATTGTGGAATGGAGTGTTGTTGCCGCCAATGAGAGTTGCCGGACGATTATAGGGCATGGGAACGACAAAATATGACGGTTTTGCCTTATTACACAAGAAGCAGTCCTGCCTAGTAAGCATTGCAGCCGTGTGGTTGCCCAATTGGTATCAGTGGTTAACACACGCCTGAAACCATCTGACGGAATTGGGTTCTGCACTCCTTAATCTTCTGGACACGTTTGCTGTAGGGGCTTGGCACGACCACGCCAGAGCAGTCAATTCTCCGGTTTACAGTCTCCAATTCTGGACAGGGGTAGCAAGGTTAGGCACTGGGGATGGGAGCATTATTGACCTTCCAGAACCCTTCCCCGGCCATGCACTCAAGAGAATGACCATCTCCCATGGACCCATCGCTGATAGTCCCGGATGCAACAACATTTCTGAGAACCTCAATCCCGAACTGCTCAAAGTCTCGTGAAGGAGCACTAATTTCCAGCTGTCCTGTTCGTTCTCTGCTGCCCCTTACTCATTCTTACTTAACTCAGCTCCGGAGTCCGTCTGCATCTGCGGGACAGCTGTGGTGCAATGATTAAGATGCTATCATATCGATCGTCCCTCCACTTGAATGGCTGAGGGCAACGCCTTGGTTACCATGAAGGGTCATTCTCTCCTCGGCTCCTTCCACTTTCTCCATAAAGCCCGGATATGCACCCTATCTGCAGGTTTAATTCGTCCCTCCTTTTTGACAGGCACCGGTTCCTTTTTTTCCCCTGTATGTGGATAGACTCATGCATCATAGTTAGTTGTTGCACATACTGCTTAAGTTCTAGCTCCAATCGTTCCAAGCAAGGTATACAATAGGGACCCATCCCCTTGTGCACTGGCATCGGTCTACCGTTCAGCATTATATGCGTCGTCCAAATTGTGATGTGGTAAGCTTGCATTCAGGAACTCAATCGTGCCAGTGGCACCGTATCGACCCAATTAACGTTGATACTTGCGCAAATTTTATTCAACTTGGCCTTTAAAGTTCCATTCATACTTCCCACCATTCCTTGTGACCGAGAAGGCACACACATCGAAATCTCTGTTTGATCCTCAGGTGCAGCATCAACTTCAACCGTCTTGGTATAAAGGCAAGCCCATTGTCTGAGCTGATCTCTGACGGTGTACCAAACCTTTGAAAAACCTTATTTGTTATCAATTTCTCTAACCTTCTTGCTCCTGAGTCTTGAGATGGAGTTGCCCCTACTCATCTACTAATTTATCATCACCAACGGATATCTTTTTGTTCTTACTCTCTATGTCATGTCCACATCGTTGATCACCAAATGCTTAAGTTGTCACTCAGGTATGCGTCCCATAATGGTCGCTAATCTATTTTGAGCGCATACCTTGCATTGTGACAATATTTAATCCACTGAAACCTGCGATTCTGGTGACTAGAATCCGTCCTTTTTAAATCTTCTTCATTATTAACACCCTTTTCAAAGAAATCCAACCCATATGCCTCTGAAATGAGAAAAGTCAACAAAGGGGTCGGTGCTAAATAAAACTTCTATCTGTGTTCCATTGAACTTTTTGGTTTCGTCTGGCTCCAATTTGTTTTCACATTGTTTGGTGTGCTAAAGTAGACTTAATTTGCATGTCAATGATGTATGCTATTGTAGGCTCCGGGTCGAACTGCTTCTGGGTTGTAATGACAGCTGAGGTTCCACTAAAGGCTCGTCTAGCAGCTTTATCTGTTGTCTGATTACCATAATTCCAAATTCACCCAAGCCACGGTGGTTCAGTGGTTAGCACTGCTGCCTCATTGACTAGAAGCCCTCGTTCGATTCCAGCTTTGAGTAACTAGTTGCACGGAGTTTGTACATTCACCGTGTGTGTGCCCTCTCCTATTTCCAAGAAGTGTCAGTCAAATGATTCAGCCATGCTAAATTGCCCATACTGTAATGTGCATTAGTGAGAGGGACGTGATTTTCTCTTCGGATGGTTGTTTTGTTGGAGGGCCTGTTTCCACTTATTATTTTTTCTGTATACCTGACACTTTATAATAGCTAGTGCTTTGGCTTCATTAACGCAGTTGCAAACTCTATAAACTGTTGTCAATATTGTACGGGTCTCCGTTGCTCCTCGTGAAGCTCCCTTGCTTCTAACTGCCCCACATAGATGGCATAAGCTGAAACATTTTTGATATCTGCTTTCTCATCTTCTATCAACTCGCAACTGCTGTTAATGCTTTAATCTCGGCCAGTTGTGCTGAACAGGGCCGTGGAATGGCCTCTAATTCAATTGTCCTAAACTGAGACTGCTGTTGTTGCACAATCGAAAATCCTGCATGACCCGCACCACAGTCCCTAAAGCGTGAGCCATCTACAAATAGAATATTTGTATCTTCATTAGGCAGCGGCTCAGATTGTAAATCGGTCCTTAATTTAGCGAATGTCGTCACCTCATTTGCACAATCATGGGACTCTCCCTCTTGTCCCAATGGAAATAGTTCACGATGTTCCTTGTAGTATATCTCTATATAGTTATATCTCGAGACGCCTGTAGAACCCGAAATGTTATTATCCTGGCACGTAGCAAGACAAATTGTGTTTTTTCGAACAATTCTGCTGCCTTATGGTGTGTATGCAAGACCATAGGATAACCCATTGTCATGTATGATGCCTTCTCATATTAAAATGCGCCGCCGTCCGCCTCTGGTAACAAGACTTCCCTGAGCCACTCCATTCAATCTGGTGCTACCAAACTCAACAGGTTTCTTTGGTGTCCCTACACCCGTCCCCTGTCCAACTACTGTGGCAGCACAACCATCCTCTCTGTTCGACACGTAAAGATGCAAAAGCGAATCATAGTTAGGCGGTACCAACCCCAGAGCCGACTTCAATGCTTGCTTAAGGGCATAAAAGCTGCAACAGCATCCTCATTCCACTGCAGTGAGTCATTCAGGATTGCATGTCCTTCCTCCTTCAGTATTTTCCTCAGGTGAATTGTAATTTTGGCGTACCCCCCAATACAGTCTCAACGAAATCCTGCCATTCCCAAAATAACAACATCATCTGGCTTACTGCCTCAGGCCTGGGGGCACTTGTTTTTGCCTCAATCTGATCAGGCACTATCAACTAAATGCCCTTAGATACTATTCTGCCCAAATACCCAACTTGCTGCTTGCAGAATTGCAGCTTATGACTTTACACCTTGTGACCACCACATGGTAGTCTAACAAAGCATCAACACATTTTATAATCATATTCTCCAACGGCATGTTCCCTAGATCTGACTTCAAAACTTGTGTAAATGTATGTGGTGAATGGATGTAAGGTTGCTCGCTGAGCTGGAAGGGTGACGAAACATCTGGAAATGAACCTCCCAGTTCAGCGACAAACTTCCATCCAGAACCTGAACCTAAGCTATAAATCTGCATATGTAGGTTTGGAACTACTGCTGGCCAATCAGCCACCACCTCATTTACGGCTTTCAAATCATGCACCAGTCACCATTTGGTTTTATCCGCGTTTGGGACAGGCAGCACCGCAATGTTACAGGGGCTGCATGTTTCTCTTAGCAGTTATGTTTCCAACAGTCCATGCATTGTTGCTGCTAATCGTTCCTTTGCCTCGCGTTTCAAGGGATATTGAGTCTTCTCGGTGGGTTTGCTCCCTGTTCTAACGTTATTTCTTCTGGATTTGCTGATTTTATTCTCCCCACATCAGTGTTATGGTGTGACCATAACATAATTGGCAATGCATCCAACTGTTTATCACTTTATGGGCCATCCTCTCCAACTATCTCCGATATGTTCCATTGAGGAGTCACCTCGACTTCATTTCGGTTTCCCAAAATGTCTATACAAACTTAAATTCAAACACTGTTACTATTTCCAGATTTCCAAGCAGCCGGTACCGCCATTAGCTGATCACTTATCGTTTTTGTTTGCTTTAACATGTGTACCAAATACTTGGGCTCATGACCCTCATTTACGAGTAGCGTCACATGGGGCGCGGCTCCTGGCACACTTCATCATTTTTTCCAGAAGTTTTTTTTCTTATTTGTAACACCGCTCCCTGCTTTTCTATTATTATAGCTTCACTCTGTAAATGCTGTGTGGTTACAACTTCACAATGCCACCACTTTTCTAACAATTCGCTCTAACATTCAACAAATATCGGTGTACAATGCAGGTCAAACTTGGCTGGCTTAGCTTTATGTAGCAATGCGAGAATACCAAACGTCCATTTTCCACAAGGTTTCAGAATGTGACTTTCTATGTCTCTTATCCAATACACATTGCTGCTTCTGGCTTCCTGCGCTATCCACTGGATGTTCGTGCTCTCTTCACTTTAACACTGCTGAGTTTATTACAATTTCAATTCTTGCCATAGTAAGGCATCTCTGCCCAACAAGTTAATTGGCGTTCTCTTGGACACTAGTATTGTCAAGAGACTAGTATTGTCTCTGATTCCCATTTTCAAACTGACTAGAGCTGGAAATTGTGCCAACTGTGGTTTTCAAAAGAACCCGACAATTTTAATAAATTTACCAAACATGGGAAGGTGGGAGGTACACTGCGATTGTACGCAGGTATACGTGTCTCCAGCATCAATCATTATCGGCCTCAACTGTCCTTCGAAACTAACCTGTATAACGGGTTCCTGTTCAGCCTTCAGCGTTGTCATGCGTTATTGCACCTTGCCATTCGGGTCCTCTGGGCACCCCTAGCATATCCAGTACCGGTTAACAGGTACATTTGGGCCCAAAAGCATTTGTAGCGGGACAGCAGCATGTTCTTTGTGCATAGGACCATCCAAGGGCCGGGAGGGTCATATCCAATATGGGTGCTGCCTTCTGATGTGGCTGGGTTGATAACACCTCCAACACAATTTTTTCTGGCCCTCTCCAAGACTGGCATCCAGCCATACCCTTTCTCCTACTTGATCAAACTCAGCCGCAACAATCCTCAGATTGTCCGCCACATTCTTCAGGCAGGTACACTCCATCATCTCTTTTAACTTCGAGAGCCCCGTCACCTTTACCAGCAGTGCCTCCAAAGCTCCCGTAGCCAATAATCGCTCTGTGGTTTCGTCTTCGAAGACTCTAATCCACTTTCCAGCTCTGTCATATAAACTGGGCAACACATTTTTCAGCCAACTCTGATCCCGAGTTCCCCAGGGAATGTTTTGTGGCTGCACCCCATTCCCCGACCCACCCCCGTCCCAGGTTATATACAATGGCAGTAGCATCTTCCCCATGGGGGTTTCTGTCCTTGCTGTGACTTCTGCATTGTGATTCCACTTCTGACTCTTTTTCTATTTCCTCCCATGCTTTTCAGGTTTGTTCAGCTCGGGACCAGATCCTTGCCCGTTTCTCTCCCTTCTCTTCTCCCTTCATCATGTCACTCCCAATGTGCCCCCTCTCAACATCCCTATTTTATTTTAGGTATTCCTAACAACATTTTTCTCCTCTTAAAGTGCGTAACGTGTTACGTTCGTGCAGTAGGTCCTGCTTTTCACGTTGTATAGTTTCCATTTCGTCCTTCCTCGCCTTCTATTCTGCCTGTTTTTTTTCTTTGAATGTTTTCTGCTCTTTTATCTCTCTCCAAATTCAAATTCTCCCTACAATCTATACCATCCTCCTTCTTACGGCACACTATTTCACGTGTCCTTCTCTGAATAGGGAGGCGATTTACTGAGTTCCTTTAAGTCCGGATATATTGAAGTTTTCTCTTCCTGACCCTCTGTTTCCAAAGGGTTTTTCTATTGCTCTTTGGGAACCTTCCTGGTGATTAATGGTGCCTGATAGGCTTTCATCAACTCTTCTCCCTCCGTCCTAAAATGTTTTAGCATCTCCAACTCCTGCCCCCACTTCTGGTTCCTCTTTTCAGACTGTTTTTGGTGTGTTGTTTTTAATTAACTCTTCCATTCATCGCATATATTTATATCAAAGGTACCGTCTTTTGACCATTTAATTTAATAATTCCTCATTTCTTTTTTTCCCATTTTTCGAAAATTTTATGTCACTTCTTGCTACTGGAATTGCTTACTCATTATTTCAACTGCAGTCCCTTTGTTTCATGTTAAAATTACGTCAGTCTCATCTTCATACAGTCCTTGTCTTTCTACAACTCAACAATCTGGTGGGGCTCTCAAAACTGTGGCTATTCTCCATTATTTTTACTTTACTCATTTATGACCAATTTGCTAGCCTTCAATTTTAATCAGTTTCGATGGTGCTATTGATTAAAAAAATCTTGATTTACGTGCAATGTGCAGACAGACCCCAAGCATTTCCAGGGCGGTATCAGCAGAAGTTTCTACCATGAGAATGCAGACACCTTATATTCCTACGACAGTATTGGCAGGGTGCTCCTGTCCTATCTGTTCAGACCCTCGTTACTTACGAGGTGTTATAAACAGGAAATGACTTACTCCACGTGGAATTTTATCTCAGCCAATCTCTTTGTTCTACACTTACTCACCCCAGGACCTTCTGGACCTGCTGCACGAACATAACATGTTACGCACTTGAAGAGGAGAAAAATGTTGTCAGGAATACCTAAACCATAATAGGGATGTTAAGAGGGGTCACATTGGGCAGGCACGGTGGCACAGTGGTTCGCCACGTGGAATTTTATCTCAGCCAATCTCTTTGTTCTACACTTACTCATCCCAGGACCTGCTGGACCTGCTACACGAACTTTACACGTTACACACGTTAAGAGGAGAAAACTGTTGTCAGGAATGCCTAAACCATAACAGAGATGTTGAGAAGGGGCACGTTGGGTGGCATGGTGGCACAGTGGCTAGCAATGCTCCTTCACAGCGCCAGAGACCTGGGTTCAATTCCTGCCTCCTGCCTCCGGCAACCGACTGTGTGGAGTTTGCACGTTCTCCCTGTGTCTGCGTGGGTTTCCTCCAGGTGATCCGGTTTCCTCCCACAGTCCCAAGATGTGCAGATAACGTGAATTGTCCATGTTAAATTGCCTGTAGTGTTAGATTAGGGGTATGGGTGGGTTGCACTTCGGTGGGTTGGTGTGGACTTGTTGGGCCGAAGGGCCTGTTTCCACTCTGTAATGTAATCTAATCTAAAAATCCCCACTCCGCAGTTGTAATGCACAATCCTTTATGTCTCTTCTGACTTGAATTTACCTCCTGCTTTTTTATTCTTTGGATGAGAGAGACCCTCCGGCAGAGTCACTGCACTTCTGCATCCCCTGGTCACACCATCTTCACAGAATGTCGTCCGAATTAACAGCAAAATGCTCATAACTTTTTTTTGTGGGCGGCCAACCCGTTTTCTGTCAGTATCGGGAATGCCCCAGTGGACCAGGAAGTGTACTATGGCTGCCGTCTCTTTTTGGGTAGGGCTCTTAACAACCCTACTTGCTGCATCAAATTTGCAGTGGAGGAGTCTTACACAATGCTCTGTTGGAATCATCAACAGCATTGATAATTCTTCAAGTAGTTAACCTTTTATTTGCAAACAAAACCCGAGACAACAGAAAATGCCTTCCAATTGTCCCAGATTCTTAGGGGTCGCTACTTCTTCTACTTTTCTCGTTGCTGCACCTATCTGGTGATATTAGTTAAATAATCATGTTATGTTGTATCCTCTTTCTAAACAAATCATCTTCAGCCTCAATATCTTCAAATTTACACTTACACTATCATGTTATGCCACGATTGTCTTTGACATTTGCTCATTTATCACGTGATTTCACTAACGTGTCATTTTATGCTGCTATTATTTTCAGCCTGTACTCAGTTGTTGCTCTTCTGAGACATGATTCTATGTATTCTTCAAATAATTTAACGACAGAACTGTAATATTAATTTTCATACTGTCAACGGTGTTACACAGCCATCAGTGCTGGGACCACTTTTGTTCATAACTTAAATAAATGATTTAGATGAGAATACAGAAGGCATTGTTAGAAAATAATAGCAGCATAAAATGACACGTTAGTGAAATCACGTGATAAATGAGCAAATGTCAAAGACAATCGTGGCAAAAATCAGTGACATAATAGAGAACGAAGAAAGTTATATAGCATTACAAAGAAATCTTGATTGATTGGCCCAATGTGTCGAGGAGTGATAAATGTGCTGTAATGTGGATAAATGTGAGTTACTCCGCTTTGATAAAGCAACAAAGGGCTGAACTTTGTTCGCAACTTTGATAGTGCTGTGGAACAGAGAGCGACCTATGAGTTCAGCATACACAGTTCATTTAATTTTGAATCACACGTAGACAGGATTGGTAAGAAGATGTTCAGCATACCTGCGTTTAGCCCTCAAACCTCTGAGTACAGCAGTCAGTACGTCATGCTGAGGTTCTACATAACGATGTCGATGTCTCTTCTGGAGTAGCCTGTCCAGTCTATTCGGTGTGTTTTAGGATGAATATTATCAAGCTGAAAATGATTCAGAAAACAGTTTTAAAGGTGTTGCTGGGAAGTTTCAGTTCAAAGGAGAGTCTGGAAAAGCTGGGATCCTGCTCACTGGAGCGTAAGAGTTGAGGGGTGATCTTAGAGAGATTAAAAATTATTAGAAGAACAGTGAAGGTGAATGGCAGATGTTCTTATCCGCAAGCAAGACGAGATAACAAATGTTTAAGGTCAGAGGAGAAAAGTTTGAAGAGGACACGTAGGACAATTCCTTTTAGACCAACAGTGTGTGGAACGAATTTGCAGAGGAAGTGGTGAATAGGAGTACAGGCTACAACATTCAGGACACATTTAGATAATTAGATGAACAATAAAAATTTGGAGCAACATGGGAAACAAGAGCAGTCAAGATGGGCTAAGTTGATTTGGGATTTGATCACGGGTCTTTTCTGTGCTACAATCTCTAAGAGTATTGAATGATATTTAATTTAGATGACGTGAGATATTGCATTTTGTCAGGGCAAAGCAGGACAGGGTTTATGCAAAGGGCGGGGCGTATTTTGAACAAGCTGCGAGAGGAAGGGGAGAACGCTAGTTCTTTGGCAATAATTCAAAGGCATTTGGATGATTACATGAACAGGAAGAGTTGAGACGGAAACGGGCCAAATGCTACGAAATGGAACTCAGTGAGATTGAACTGACTGATCGATGCGAATGAGTTGGACTGAAATGTTTGCTTCTGTGTTGTATGTTTGTATTGTACTATGAGTTTTGTTAAAACTATACAAGATCTAGCCACGCCACAGCTGGAATACTGTGTACTCTTCTGGATATTTCTTGTATGGAAAGAAAGATAAACTGCAATGCGAAGCAGTCCACATGGCGTTCTGGAATCTGATACCGCAGATGGAGGTACTGTCCTGACAGTAGAAATTGAGCAAAGTATGTATTTGCTCATTGGAAAATTGAGTCGCGCCGTTTTAAAACATATATCATTTACATGGAATCTGTTGGGTTAAGTACAGAAATTTTGATTCCCTTTGCAGAGTGATTCTGAGCAAATGGGATTAACTTCGAAGTCGAGGTCATAAATGCAAAGCAGAAGTGAATTTCCTCTCCCAGAATGCAGTACATCTCTGGAATTATTAATGATTAAAAATATCTGTCCTGCTTAGATCATTTCGTATTTTTATGGGTAAAATGGACAGATTACAAAATGGTAATGAAATCAATACTCATGGAAAAGGATATCAGAATTTGCGACAGGAATTTGATCAGCTGGAGAAGTGAGCTGAGAAATGACAAATGACGTTTAATAGAGCTATTTGCGATATGTTGCATTTTGGAAAACAAATCAAGTTAGGTGACTCTTTATAAGTGCAGGTATTACGACAAAGTATGAACCTCTCTGCTAGTTTAAAACATCAACACAGAAAACATTGACCCCGTGCTTTAATCTGTAAAAATTCGAGAGGTAAAGAATTATCCCAAAAGTCACTATTAAAAAGTAACAACTTTTTGAAAGACAACAGAGACAAATTAACTTACAACTATTTTAAATCCTATCTCTAAACATATCATTTATCTTCCCCTCTGTAATACTCATCTGATTTTAAAATAAGTCCACATTACAATTTACAAAAAAAAAATCACGTTTCAAAATCGTTCAGCTGTGCCGAGTCTCTTCTGAAGTTTTTCCTCATCTTCTTTTCTTCTTAGGGATTCTGCTTCACGGTTCTTTGATAGATAAAGGGAGCAGAATTTTCTGTAAACAATTCCCCTAGTTGTTGATGATAGCACCTCTTTGTTGGTCAGGGCAACTGTTCAATTTGTTCGTTATTGATATCCCAAAACATCGGATCGTTTCATGTGTTTTAATATTATCAAAATACTAAATTTAAACTTAATTGGAGTTTGGAAATTGATTGGCTGAATTTGATTGTGTTTCTTTCTTCGACAGGCAGCACAGTTCCTAGATGTTTCGACGAATGTTACAGTGTTACCTTGTCCCGGACTCTTCGTGCATCTCTTAAACACTGCTTGCTTTCCAACTCTCCAAAAGATACAGTACACATTTTCACCTTTATACCGGGCCTTAGGGAGGGTAGGACAGCAGCGGGACATTGGTGTTCAGGTACACGGTTCTTTGAAAGTGTAGTCACAGGTAGAGAGGGCAGCGAAGAAAGCTTTTAGCATATTGGACTTCATGAGTCAGAAAACTGAAGTTGTGAAGTTGTATTGCAGGGTAACAGGACGTTGGTGATGCTGCACTTATTGTGTTGTGTTAAGTTTTGATCACCTTGTGTCAGGAAGGATATTATTAAACTGGAAAGAGTGCAGAAGAAATTTACAAGGATGGTTCCTTGATGCAATGATCAGATTTAGAGGAAGACGTTAGACAAGCGAGGACTTTTTTTTAAGAGTGTATGAAAATGAGAGGGGATTGTATAGAGGTGTATAAAATCATGGGATGCATGTATAGGGTGAATTCACTCAGTCTTTTTCCCAGAGTTGGGAAATCCCGGACTTGAGAGCATTATTATTATAAATGGGGAAAATAAAATAAAAGGAAACCTGAGGGGGAACCTTTTTACACAGTGGGTGATACATGTATGTAATGATCAACCAGCGTAAGTGGTTGAGGCAAGTACATTAACAACAATTAAAAGGCATTTGGACAAATACATGGATAGAAAAGGCTTAGAAGGATATGGACCAAGTATACGGAAATATATCAAGAGTGGATGGCCAGTTTGTTAGGCATGGGTCAGTTGGGGCTAAAAGACCTGTGTCTGTATTGTAGGATTCTATGACTCAAGGACTCGAAATACGTCGTGGAGTAAGAAAAGATTGCCTTGTTGATTGCTAATTCGGTTATTGTCGTAGATTTCATAAATGTTAAACAGAATCGGTCAACCAGGTCAGTATTCCTAATTGCAATCCCTGCTGTTACCATATAAAGCACGTAATGTGGTGGGTGCCTCCGGAATTGACTATACCAGTAAACAAAGCCTGGAACCGCTTGCGTTCAACTTCAGCTTAGTCTCACTTAACCTCCTTCTTTACCTGTCATTTCGGGATCCAGCTCTTCCGCTCTGCCTTGCGGACTCCATTTGAAAAGTAAAAAGAATTCAAAATCTTGGTTATTACCAGAATTGTTTTACTAATAATAACATATGGATTGCAAATATCTGTGTCGGTGGAAATTTAATTTTACTGAGTACGAAACACGTATTAAGCAGTGTGACAATGGTGAGGAGCGGCGTGATAAGATGCACTCTGTGTTTCTAATTTTACAGGTTATTAAATAATATTTCAGATTCCCTGCTCAAATGTGTTCCACATAATGACACACAGTGATGGAGGCAGAGGTTTCTCAAGTATCACAGGGAAGGGAATGCTTTGCAGAGTCAGAGAAGCAAAACGGAACCTGATAGTGGAACTGTTGTAGTCTCAGCTCTGAGTTAACCATAGCTCCGTGTAAGAACAGGAAGTGAGCAATAGCAATCAGCTGCATCCGAAGCTGTGGGAAATTGGGAAGTCTGTCACCCCCTGCCATCTCAGCAACAGAAACACTGATGAACGAACAGAGGGGCCAGGGATATAAAAGAACAAGAATTACATAATCCGGATTGACGCCATTCGACCCAATGAATCCGTGCCTGTTCTTTGTAGCATCCGTGTAATTAATTTCACTGCCATAACTCTTTCCAAAAACCGCAACAGTGGAATTCTTTTTCCTTCCCAACTGGCTTTACCATACCATTCTGAAATTTAGCGTTGCACCTGCTGGCACACACATCGGATATTCTAGATTACAATAATGTTTAATGCGTAAAAGAGAGTCTGCTTCCCCTTTTAGAGTATTTTCATGATATTGTTCCTCAGTTTAATGTACACAAATATACGTTAAAATAATTTGGCAGGATCGATTCCATCAAGCCAACTGTTCGGGCTCAGTGGCTCGAAACACTATTTGTTGATATTAAGTTGACGTGCCCAACATAATATTGTGTTGTCAAAACCTAACATTTAACATGTTTTTTTTATTATTGCTTATTTCCCCAAATCAGCAAATCTTTGGTGATCTCTGAGCTGAACATCTAATCGATATCCACATTCCTTTTCTCCATTCTCAATTTTCTTCCTTTCCTTCTGCGGCCTGTCCTCAGCTCTCCAGTTCCTGTTTGAGAGAGCCTATCAAATTAGTAATATCGATTTGGGTCTCCATGCAGACTTCATCAAGCATGAAATATTGTTAATCTCTGTTGTTATTGTAGCGATGAATTTGCTGTTTTACCACCATGGTCTGGGTTTGAATCATATTCAGGAAATGGGATTTATTCTTCTTGTACAAACTCTTGAAATAAACTTGAATTCCTGACGCTATAAAGAGGAAGTACAAAAACAGAGCACATCTGCCGAAATCAGAAAAGGTTTCACATCAAAGTTGAAACCATTACCCTGGACCAGGGAGGAAGCCAGCGGGAGGGAGTAAACGAAAATGGCTTTAACTGTCTGGCGAGACTCATATTGGAGTCATACATCTTATGTTTTCTGTTCGGTTTCGTTTGTCAAAATGAAACTCTGAGCGGAAGTATAGGTTTCTCTCAATGGGGATTGGAACCGTCTTAACCCAGAGAAAGGAAATGTAGAGAGAGTTCCTACGAGAATGAGAGAGGTCTTAAGAGTGACAGACACAGAGAGAGGACTAATGTGCCCTCACTGACTGCGATTTTGTTCCCTTTGTGGTCACAAAATTCAGGATCCTTGAGAATGTACCAAAAAAGAGAAAAACGAGTTCAGTTTTATGCCCCTGCAAACTCTAGGCGATTCTAAAGTAGCATCGTTAAAATCAGCGACAGAAACAAAAAGAAGTGATAAGATTGGGACATGCTGAGAACAATTTCACTCGGTGCTAATTACATTGTCTTACACATTAATTCTCCACAGTGAATTGGAAACATGTGTAAACGATATTCACTTCGGCTGCACATTAAACATTGTGGAAATAGGTACGTGCCAGCTTCGTCGAATAAAAATGAACACGTTACCTCTATTGAGGGACATTGGTGCTCCTTGTTATTCTGATCAGATGGAAGAAGGCAGAAACCTACATTCAATAAAACTGCACTTGCTCACTGCAAGACACACAGAATCTCATGAATCAGAAACCAATAAAAAAAACCAGCCCTTCAAAGTGACAGAAACAAAAACCCCACGCTCGACCATGGTATCACTGGGCGCCCTCTAATTGACAGTTATTGCCACGTCAATGGTATGGAAGGTGAGAAGTTCATGCCTCTCGAATCTGATTTGCCATCATTAGGTCATGCCGAATTACAAATCGTAATAAATGTTTTCCTCCAATAACATTAGACTTCCATTCATTTACCACCTGAAATATCTCTATCTCAGACTTTCTTATTCAGCAAGGATGCACGCATGGCGAACGTGAGGACTGCAGATGCAGGAGATTAGAGTAAAGATTAGAGTGGCGCTGAAAAAGCACAGCAGATCAGGCAGCATCGGAAGAACAGGAAAATCGACGTTTCGGGCAGGAGCCCTGCAAGAGGATTGGATGTACGCAAATTTTCAGTCTAGGCTGAAAAATTCGAAGGATTCACCACCCTATGACGTAAGAAAAGACCATGCATGCACTTGTTAACATGGCAACTCTTCAGGACTGTTTCATGGACCCGTGATGAAAAGGATACGTGTCTGATTACAAATGAAGTGGTTGTGGGTGAACTCTTCCTCAGTTTAAGTGCAATTTATACGCTCTCTCTCTGTTTGCATAGACAATGCATGTGACTCGGTATTCACTGTTTCAATGAATGTCCATTTCAAGAATTAATTGTTATCAGTGTTTGCAGTATTCTCCTCGACATATCATATGAATTAAGGTCTTACATAAAAAAATGTATAAATAACTTTCACCAGATTCTTACCCACACGTTTTCTTCAATGTTGTCAACCAGTTTCAATAGCATGTCTTCCTGGAATTCATGTTGACCTGCTGTTTCTTTTCATTCAGAAGTCAGATGTCAGGGACAACTAAATCATTCTTTTCATACCATCTACAGTCTTTACAGTAAGTTTCCAGTTTCTCAATATGCCCACAAAAAATATTCACCAAGCAGAACTCTTATTCGTTTAGTAGCCATTAAAGTGTTTATATATTTTCCTCTTAATGGAAATCCGTTGGAAATATTAAGATCATATAGGACCTTCATATGCTCTGATCCAAGAAAAAGTGAATTAGATTCCTCATGGACGTTGAACGTAGCACAATCACTCACTAATGCAAGTCGCTTGGAGCTCATTTGCAGATTCACAACAATCAATTTTGCAACTAAATGAAGGAACCATTTTGAGAAAAGATTAAAGAAGTTGATGTGACCTTCTTTTGCAACTCGTTCACTCGATGAATGGACAAGTAAATTTGGAGGTTTAGTGAGCAGGCTATAATCTCATTATTGTGCTTTTAACCGTAATCATAAGCAGAGCGACACATTGAGTGTGAGTTTGTTTGAATTCAATCGCGTCATATATATCGAAGAATTATATTTAAGCATATGAAGTGTCTAGATTATCAATGCATTTCCAATGGATTTCCATTACATGAAAACATGCGAATTCTTACATGGTTACCCATTGTGTAAGAGTACTCTTTTGAGAATTTTTTTCTGAGCCATCGAGAACCCAGGACTACGCTGGATATACTACAGATGGGGACAAAAGAATGACATACGTCTCTGTAACATTGCGTACAACCACCTTCTGGGAGACTACATGCATCACGGAAACAAAGCACCAAGTTTTTGTCAAGATCGTCTCATGCAAGTTGTCAATGTGTACAATCTTCTACTATAAAATAAGGACTTATGGGAGCTATGTCTCTGCAATGACTACCAGGTTATACTTGTTCATTTCCTTGTGTGCTTCCATGTTCACTGTCTTCTTTACATGTTTCTTGTGGGTTCATACCGACCTTTTAATTTTGACGACTCATTGTTTTTGTAATATTTCGCTTCATCTGCCGATTTGCACTCACGTTTGCAATTTCTGCCAATCAAGTCACTTACAGTTAATTATGTGCAAACATAATGACTTTGCCTTTGCTGCATTGTTGTTTTACATCATTTATGCAACCTTCACTACGTCCTTAAACTTGTTGAGACATGGATTTTTGGCAGAGCTCAGATGTCGAGTCCAGAACGGGGCAGCTTCCAATTTATGCCAGAGTTGGCCACATGGCCCAGGAATTGGAACCAATTCCTGCCACACACAATCTTTGAGGTTTTCATTAATTCTTCCTGTCTGTTGCTCCACCCCCAACTGTCACCTGTTTCTTCATTTGATGCCTGATCTTCATTCTGCCCATCTGCCATTGACTAGGTGGCCCAACACGTTCCAATGATTTGGCCACACAGACTTACAGTCTCCTTTTTTGCTGAAAAGTTCACAGTTATTCCCACTGCATGTACTGATCTTAATATCACTGTCTTTTTAAATGGTCCTTCCACGTGGACGATCTCCCAAAATTGTGACGTAATTGTCAGGTATCAGTGGATGAGAGATGCTTGTTTCCATTTGAACATGACTGATTATGAGGCTGCATGACCATTTACTCATCAGAAATACATTCGAATCCGAGCAATGTGAGAGTAGTCCATTTGAACCATCGAGTCCACAAGGACCCTCTAACAAGCATCCCAAGGAGATCCCCCCCTACCCTATCCCTCTGCATATATCATGGTCAATCCACCTAAACTATACATGGACGAGGACAATGTGCCAATTCCACGCAGATAGTTATCTTAGGGTGGAATCAGAAATTGTCCGTGGTAAAATTAGGCAGCAGTGCTAACTGCTGAGTGACTGATTCACACTAAGCCCTTCCTCACTCGAAGTCACACATCCATGTCAATGAAACAAAACATTAAATGCATCATTCGTTTATGACTGAGTATACCTTGCAGTAAATCTATCTTTGTTATTAGCACACAAATGATTTCTCTTTTATGTCAATATTATAACATTTCGGTCGCTGTTCACATTACTTTGTTTTCTCTTTCTCAGTTCTTAGCACAACAAATGCGATATTTTTGATAAGTGACGCGAATTGTACTGTTGTTAGTGTCTTCATTCGAAGCCATATTCAGTTGTTGTTCCATCTGACAAAAGCTCTGCTGGTAGTCGTGTCGACAATTTACTGGCTCTTCGTGCGTTTGTCGTTGAACTGAAGCAAAGAAGAATACTTTAGTTCCAGCATGCCCCCGAAATTTGCATGGCGAAAACCCAAGATGCCGTCCCTACTTAGCTAACACGAATTTCATATACGTCAGTAATAAAGCAGTTGAATTTTAATGCAAATAAGACGAACACTCTTACAAATAAACCCAATACGTGAACCAATCCAAAACTGAAAAAAAAAACAAATACTCGAATTGATAAAGTCGACGATTTTCGAGATAGGCAATTCAACCATCAGCAGTTTCGCTGATGGGGATAGAAAGCCTGGTTTGTTAAGAGGAGGGACTCACAGAATCATTCCCTCCTCTCAATCATTCATTTTGCCAATGATACAAACTGTGGGCAAGCAAAGGCAAATCGATCTTTTTGTTCACTGAACTGTCAATACTGTGCATGCTATAAGTTAGTTGTCCCTCCAGACACTCTGACTTGGAATAAAAGAGGAACAAATTGAACGTTGCAAGCAGCTAAGATCCGCAGTTTCAGCGGTTTCTGAAAGGACGATGCATGAGCCTGCTGTTGGTCCCTTATCTGACATTTGCTATCCCATTCTCGCTGTTTTTGGCAATGCTGGTCAGTAATAAATCGCAAACAGTTTTTGTTTTCGTCGATACCCTGAATATGTCTCTCTTCCTTTTCAATTAATAACAGACCTGGAGTTGGTAGACAGTTTCAGTAAGCTGGACAATGAAAGCTTCGTCATTCAGCGCAGTATCCCTTCTTGTCCTCTATTGATCGTTCAGGAAAACGATTCTTCCCTTTTTTCCCACTTCATAGAACAATCCAGTGAATGTTCTTCATCTTGACTTACCTATGAAACGTCCAAGAAAGCTTTACAGTTCAAGGGAAGTTAGAGATGGACAAGAAGTGCTAAACTTACCAGTGATGCTGAAGTTCCATGATCGTTTCTTATTTGTTATTTTACTGTTTTCTGGAGAATTGTGATGAATCCCATATTTTTGCATGATAGAGCATTAGTAGATAATATATGTTTTTACGTTCCTAGAAATATGATCAACTAGATTGCTGGTCTATGAAACATTATGTATAATATCACACAAACACTGTTAATTCATATCATTGTACATAATGTTTAATTCTCACACAACAGATTTCCATTTAGTCTCTCTCTCATCCCATTTGGAAAGGTTAAACAAACGCAGTGTTTCTGTCTCGCAGGTGTCTTCGAAAGCTTCGTAGGCTCATAGAATACTTACAGTATAGAAACAGGCCATTCGGCCCAACAATTCAACACCAGAACTAAATGATTCTATTTTTCATGCTGTAACGTCATTAAAAGGGAAGATTGATAGCAGGATGGATTTCTTGGATTACTTGAAAACACTTTTCATGTTGTATCAATTAAAATCGCATGTATTATTTTTTCATGAAGTCTTTGAAAAAAAGTCTAATTGGACCAGTTATTTTGTTTGCTATGTTTGAAGCATACATTGTTTATTCTCTCGAGTTCATGTTCCAAAATTGATTCTGTCATCCTTGCAACGTTATCTGTCTCTTGGTACTGTGCCGATATTATCTTGTTTTGAGATTTTTCTTGTTTGGCTGGCCACTAAAACGTTCCTGCAAGGATGTTTATCAAAACGAATCTCTGCACCCAAGTCTAACTACCTACAGAAATCTGATGAAATTCTCCAATGTCTATTAAATTTAAACACTTTATTTTGCACCAATATAAGTGCAACTTAATATGCAACAACAGTTATTTAAAAAAAACCTTCCTCTCACGTGGGTTAACCATTTTCTTTCTAATTTATATATCATTAGAAATTTCATATTAAATGGCGTTGATCTGAGTTGGCTTATCAAAATCTCACGGTTGACATTCTGCTCCTATTTGATTAGGACTAAGGCATTCTCTGATCTGTTTTGAAGGATATGATTTGAGCTATATGAAATGCTTCCACAGCTAAAATTTCCTTTGATTGCCGGTGAGTTGAGAATAAATGATCTAATAGAAACTTTGTTTCATCCTTAGCCATGAGCAGCAACAACAGAGCTGACATTGTGCAGCACTCCGTGCGTATTGACTGAGTGATCATCGAGTGGATGTTGCGTTTATCAGTGTTTCCAGTGACAGTTGCATTTGGAAATGATCAACTCCACATTCAATGTGAATTAAAATAAAACATTAACGTTGCAGATGGGAAATAAACATATCATGATAGTTTGTGTAACAGCTTGAATCGGGAATTGGTTGTTAAATTGAGACTGATTTGTAAACGTTCTCTCTGATTTGAACCCTCACAGCCAACATGGTGGCGATTATAATCCTATGCTGAGGACAATGTGGACTGTAACCTAGTGGTGATAGCAGTGTGGGATTTCTTTATCATCATCTTTGCAGTTATCCTCAACCGGATCATTCGCCTCTACTTTAAGTATAGTCTGCTTTCTACCACTCCGGGATGTAGATTCAGCACTGTACCGGTTTATGTTATGCAGGATTGTTCAGTGTGGCTGACATTGGCCTTCACCATCGACCGCTTTGTCGCTATCTGCTGTCAGAGTCTAAAGCTCAGATACTGCATTGAGAAATCTGCATCCCTGGTCATAGAAATACTCTGTGCTTTGAGCTGCATTAAGGACATGCCTTACTATTTCATCTAACAACCACTGTATGTTTTGGATGGGGTTCCCTCGTTCTGCGACATCAAATCAACTTTCTATACCTTACCCGTCTGGCAGGCATATGACTGGCTAGACCACGTCTTAACCCGATTTCTTCCATTCGTCCTCATTATGCTGCTCAACGCCCTGACCGTAAGATTCATTCTCATGGCTATCCGAGCCCGTAGGAGAGTCTTGAGCATGAGAATGGCAGTGTCCCAGTGGTGGCAAAACGTAGAAAGTCTATTGTTCTTTTCTTCACCATCTCTCTCAGCTTCCTCTGCCTGTGGGTGATGCATGTTGGACGTTTCCTCTTTGTCAGAGTGACAGGTAAGGGTTACTTCACTGGTCTGAAGGTCAATGAATTGCAGTCTATCTTTCAAGAGACGACCAACATGTTCCAGTTACTCAGTTCTTGCAAAAACGTCTTCATAATACGCAGTGTCCCAGAACAACTTCAGAAAGGAACTGCAGAACGTGCTGACCTCTCCCTTCAACGGCATCATTGGTTCCACTAAACAGTGAAGAAAAATGTCATGTGTTACTATGACTCAATGAGCCGTACTCTCATCCTCTTTCTCCCTGGAGTCAGCGGTCATGCATTCACTCGGCCAAAATTCAGACATTTGGACCCATTAACAAATATCAGTACTTCGTTCTTCCGAATGTTGAGCGATCAACCATGCTGTCTTTCTGGATGGCATGCTGAAACATGAGTGCGTCTTGCAGTTGCTGGGTATAATATTTCACTGTTGTTATTCGAAAAATGGCTGGATATTTCATCCTTGTCGTCTTTGACCAAAATTTGCCCATCTTATAGTTGCACTGAAAACAGTTTACTACTTGATTATAACGATATTGTTCTGGAATCTTGCATTGTTCAGCTTTGCGTACACATTTCCCACGTTAAAATAAGGCTTAAATTAGTTTCGAATAAACCTGAGGTGATGAAAGATGCTGCACGAATTCATTCATTTTCTTTCTTACTTTCTTTTGTTCTTTCTTTCTTCCGATCGTTCTTTCTGTTTTCGTTTGTTGTTGATGCAATGGGAAGACTAAGTGGCATAACATCTGAGAATGACTGGAATACACGAAAGAGAGAGTAACGACGATGATGAAAGCAAAATTGAAATGAAAATTATTTGTTAAAAGTAGTTTTGAAATTCACCACATGCACCAACTCTTCTGAAAGCAAAGGCAAGAAGAGATAAGAAATCCGAAAAATGTCTTAAGAATTGAATAAACCTCTTAAGGAAACCTTACCAAAAAAGAATGCTGGCGAAATATCGTACGTCAGATACCATTATACGAGAGACAAATAGGGTCATTAATAATTGAACTACAGATGGATGTCCTCACACCAAACAAACGTTTAGGATTGTGGGCGGAGTCTATCCCCAGTCAAAGAGATCCTAATTGTTTGGGGTTTCGAGTTTTTCATCAAATTGTAGATGAGATAATATGCTGTCATCAAACTGAATGTTGATATATGGCTGTAAAGTGCTGAAAAATCCTTAAATTCCTGTCTAACTCTTTTTCTGCCAACTCATAAAAATAATCAATTTTGGTTCCCGGTAATCGTGAAAAAATCTCACGTTTGACTTACAACGTTAGTTCTATTTCTGGCTTCACAGATGCTGCGAAACACGATGGGTCTCTCCAGCATTCTGATTGTATTCGAGTTTTTTGGCGAAATTGAATGTTCCCACTTGCTATCAGAGGCTTGCTGAAAGCACAACACGCTGCAAACACAGTTAACTCGAACAACATTTCTGCACGGAAACTGAAAATCTTTGCTCCACATTCAGAACTCACGCAAAATCAGGTTTTAATTCAACAGGTTTATTTGAAATCTAAAGATTTCGCATCGCTGCCTCTTCGACAGTGGTAATCTAGTGATGTTAAATAAACCAGCTGAACTATAATCTGGAATTATGCCACTTCTGACCTTAACAATTCAAGTCCAGGACCGGCACCCCCACGTCATGTGATTCAGAAAATGTGTTTGAAGTATTTGCATGTCAGTACATCTATGTTAATGCCAATGGTTCAACACCATGGCAGAAATCGATTTACAAAATTCAGGGCACTGCAACTTCATCAATTGCAGTACATTCTGCTAGCTTTCGATTACTTATTACCGATGGAACAGTATATCGACATTGCAATCAAAAGCATTTCTTCTGCATTAACCTGAATAAAGATGTGCAGGATGGCTTCTACTGGGACCACTCAATAATTTTACCCTCACTGAATCACCACTATTAATATCCTACCTGTTACCATTGATCAGAAACGATATTCTGCAGATAAGCATAGTGGCGAAAAGATCAGGTGATAGGCGAGGAACACTGCAGCAAGAAACGCACTTCCTTAGTCCCCAGTCATCAACATGGGATCCAAATATCTGTTTCCACAGCCATGCCTAGACATACTTCATTCTCTTTTGTGGTGCACCCGCTGGCTTGCTTTCCAGATAAAGACTGGTTTCTCCAACTACCTGTGATCGTATCAAGCATCTCATTGTTCTTGGAGCTGGATAGTCAGAGCCAGCAGGAGGAAAGGCAGAATAGGAACATTCACACTTTACTTGTCGTCCTCTGCACAGTTTTCATCTTTGAAGAGATATATTTTGTCACCCAGCATTTCAATGTCATAATCTGATTTTTTTTTTCAGCCGATGTCCCTCAAGAGGGTAAGCAACAGGCTGATATTTACTGGAGCCTGCCTGGCGGAGTTGAGCTGCAGCGAAGGAATGGTATATATTGTCGTATCATTCAATTTGTCTGATTCAAGAATCGCGTAAGAAATGACCAATTGCTTCTGGAAGGATTTGTTCCTGGTCTTGACTTGAAAATTCATCATTCAAACCATGAGAATACTTTTCACCGAAGTGGGTCATAGTGACGTAAAGTTCCTACATGTATGAAGCGACACTAAAGTAAGTACTCGAGTTGAAAAGTCTTTACTGTTTATAGGGAAATCTGTTCTTTCACTGTTTTTAAAAATGAGGACAATTGAAGTTCAGGCAGTGATAGTGAATAGTTTTGGTTGTTGTTCTTGTGGATGTTACCATTTCTGGCCATGTCCCTTCTATCACAAAAACTCGGCAGGATCTGTGGTGAATGGCATGCCATCAATGGGATCAGTGGTGTAATGGTTAATGGGTCGGATTATGGACCCGGCGATGTTAGGTTTGCATCTGATCTCGTTCCCATGCGTTTTTCAAACGTTGACTTGCCACTTCACAAACTGACCCAACCACAACCGGGAATAGAATCCAGTGAACTCCAGATTGAAAACCCGTTGATCCCATTGGATCAGCGCTGCTCAAAACCAACCGCCTGGCTGTTCGAATCACATTGTCCTGCATTTAGCTCCTAGATTTGTATGCGTTAAAATTACAAATGTGTATGTACATAATTAAACATGATTAAGATTTCAGGCTCTGCTACTGAAAAAGGTAGTTACTTCCAGATTCCATGTGCATTATTTTCCCTCACTTATTTACTGACGCCTTCATCTCACCGGAAAGATCATTGATCCCTGCACCATGTCAAAAATAATTCCGTCCACCCATATTCTAACCTCAACCAGCGACATAATATGCTAACTTCGAACCTGAGTAAATACACCCTACAGTTCTGTTCCCAAAGGAATAAACGCAGTTTAGTTCTGAAATTCGTCGACTCCTCAGGTTTGTTAAACATCTTCATATTGAAGAATAAGACGTAGTGCCAGAAGCAGGAGATTTGACCCATCCACCGAAATTACCATTGAAGGAGATTATGGCTTATCTGATGATCATGCAGTCCAGGTTTCTGTGTTTTCCCAAAGTTCGTGGTTTCCATACTGATTGAAAGTCTGTCTATTTCGTCATAAACAATGTTGACAGCGGTCTATGCTAAAGAATACCACAGGTATACTATCCTCACTCCTCTCTCCCAAGAGATGAAATTCTTCCTAATTTCTCTCGAAAATGGATATGGCGTTGTTCTGAAATTATTTCCTGTAGTCCCTGACTTTCTGTTCACTGGCTTAACTTTGTCTTTAACAACTGTGTTTCACGTTCTTTTCTTATTTCGAAGTTTCTCATGTCCATTCTCCTAGTTGTTTTATTAGTTGTCCTTTTCTTTTCTCTCTTTATATTATGGGTTGCTCTGTTTCGATGCCTTGCTTTACTTCTCGTCTATTGTAAACCATTATAATCTCTTCGTGGTAGTTTTATTTTGGCCTGCAGTTATCGTAAACAGGCCATTTCCAATGTTGTGTGAAATTTTACAGAGCGGTTTGAACTGTTTGTGAATCTCAAGAATTTCAGAATAAAGTTAGTGGACAGCATCTGTCAAGTCTCGCACAGGGCACCCATTGGCAATGTACAAGTGGCAGCATGAAAAGAGAAATAATTATTGATACTATTGCCAACTCGATTACAATTGCATAATGGAAAATGAAACAGTGATGCAAATTTGAAATTATTGTTTGTGATCCCAAGCAACTTGTTTAATCATCAATTTCCTGGGCAATTCAGTTCAAATTTGAACTTACCAGTGACCAGTGAATACACCAACTCACTGCCCTTTGTTGGTCAGCATTTAAAACACATCTTTTGAGCATTTTAAACCTATGGTGCAATTCAACATTTTAACGCATTTGGCTCATACGGGATTACGTTCTTGATTCAATTTTATGATTTAGTTTTAGTGGGTTTTTTATTTGCTGCTGGGCGACATTTGTATCACATTATACAGTCAAATTGATATGCGCTATTTGATTTGCAAACTTAGAGTTGTTTTCAACATTCATTCTCGTTTGCAACGATGTCAACAATTTGTCATTGATGTAGAATGAAAGTTTGGGACATCATTCTGATTAGCAAGGCAGCATGTTGACGGACAATCAAAATATCTGAAGGGGAAGCAGGAAACTAAAGACTGGTCTGGCCGAGGAGCTCGCGATTCAGTACTAGTGAAAGAATATTATTTTTCACAGCGATTGAGTTTTACATTGTGTAATGATACTGGTCAAAGTGCTACCATTGAAGAGCTTTGAATTAAATGCTGAATATATCGAGGTAATCAGTAAAATGTGGCCTTTTCTGTCTCGATACATGAAGGCGGGCAAAGCTCTGTCAGATACTTAGTAGCGCTTCACTGTTGTTTCAAATAACAATAGTATTACAGTAGATCATAAATGTCCGTGATAAGTGTGAGAATGAAAATAAACGGAACCTGTGGTCGGGAATACTGCAAACACAAAGGTCAATTAATTGTGTGGTAGCTGTCAGTTGTGTTCACAGCAAATGTAGCGGAGAGAAACAAGATTCAATCTCAAGGGCTATGATTACCCCAGCCCAGTGTTCCCGCCACTGGAAGAAAAAATGAAATGGAAGAGGTTTGAAGAGTTTGTGTTTAAGGTGAGGGTGAAAGCCTTAAAAAGGATCCGAGGGAAATCATTTTAACTCAGAGAGTTAACTCCAGAACCAGCTGCCACAGGAAGTGTTGGAAGCGGGACAATTACGATATTTTAAAGTTTTGCAGAAGTACACATAAATAGCAGAGTTTTAAAAGAGAAATGAGTCAAATTTGTGGCAAATGGCACAAGATCAATTTATCGTATCTTGATGGCGTAGGCAATTTGGATTGAAAGGGCTGTTTTTGTGTTGTATAACTCGATCAGTCTGAATCACGATCATCGAATATTCAACACGGAAAGAAGACGTTTGACATTTCCAGGTAAGCGTCTTCAAAGAGCTGTCTTAGTCTTCTTACACCTTCGTCAGCCTTACATCAGGTTGTTCACTGCCAGAAATTATCTCTGACATGTTTCTGATAATAATGCTTGTGGTGTTTGAGAATAAATACGAGACTGTGCTCATTTACGTTTCATTTAATTTACACCAAGACAGCCGGGACAGCGAGTGCAATGCAGCTAATGTAATCTGGTGCAGGTTGTGATAAGATGCGCATATATTATGGCATATTTTATGAACGAATGTTTACATTCAATCTTCCAGATCAACACATGTTTAGGTAATTTCCGTTTAACCTTCCAGTCTTTAGTTCCACTGCCATTATCCGTGGACTATGCACAGAAAGTGGAATCAAGCCCCTTATAAGTTCCATTGCTATCGCGGGAGACAGGAGACCGCCAGCCAAGAGGCAGCCGAGAAGGTCAGGTTGAACATAAAATACTTACAGCGGAGTGAAGGCTAAACATCAGGGAATAGACACGGGGACTGCTGGGGAAGCTCAAGAATATATTCGGACAGTGGCTACACCCGAGTCAATACACATGTGCAGACTCCAAACCCCTCGTCTTCAAGCCAAACATAAAGACACTTCCTCGGCAGTTGGCAAGTTAGAGATGTTTTCTTTATCACTTTGAGGATAAAGTGAGGACTGCAGATGCTGGAGATGAGAGCTGAAAATGTGTACCTGGGAAAGCGCAGCAGGTCAGGCAGCATCCAAGGAACAGGAGAATCGACGTTTCGGGCATAAGACTGAAGAAGGGCTTATGCCCGAAACGTCGATTCTCCAGACCTTGGATGCTGCCTGACCTGCTGCGCTTTTCCAGCAACACATTTTCAATTCTTTATCGCTTTGGCAATTTAAGCTGAAGGAATAGAAACTAGGGCAGTTACATACTATTCTCGTCGGATGTGAGCGGAAATAATCACCACTAGTGTCGCAGTTTGCTTCACCTGAGAAGTGCAGTAAACCTCAGCTCGTCACAGCTCCCTCAAAGGGAACTGCAGCTGCAGCTGAGGATGTGTTAGAGTGGGGTTATATAGAGGTTATACACCTCAGTTACAGGCTAAATGTAGCTGTTTGACAGTCAGGAGAGGGAAACAGAGGCAGGCCATGCATGGATCCCCTGTGACTATTCCCCTGAATAATATGTGTACTGCTTTGGATACTGATTGGTTTGAAGAGCTGCCAGTGCAAAGCCACAGAGGCCTGGTCCCTGGCACTGAGTCTGGTAGTGTGGCTCAGAAGGGAAGTGGGAGAATAGGAAAACGATAATGATTGGAGATTTAAAGCTTCGAGGAACAGACACGAGATTCTGTGGTTGCAAACCAGCTTCCGAGATTGTAAATTGCCTCTCGGATGCCATTGTAGTGATGCTTTGGATTAAGTCTAAAGAATGCTTAAGGTGGAGGGTGATCAGCCAGAGGTCATGATAGACATCAGTATCAATGGCATTGCTAGGAAAAGTGGAGAGGAACTGAAAAGGGAATATAGGGAGTTATTTTGGAAGCTAAAATGCAGACGAATGGAGTAGTGATTTCAGGTTTGCTACCGGTGCCGTGGGCTAATGAGGCTGGCAACAGAGAACGAATGTAGTTGCAAGGCTGGCTGCAAGCTGATGTTGGAGGGATGGATTCAGATATTCGGATCAATCTCATACATTTTGGGGAATATGTGATCTGTACAAGGAGAACGGGTAACACGTGAACTGGAGTGGTACCACTATCCTGAACAGCAGGATAGCTCGAGCTCTTCAGGTGACTTTCAATTCGTTTGGCAGACCAATGGGAAATGGCGCTAAGGAACATAATACGGGATGGTTAGTGAACAGTCGGATATAGCGTGCAGACAGTCTGTGAAGATAGATTGACAATTGATTGGGCAAATTTGAAGTCATTGCGATTTGTTGAGGTGTGTCTATTTTAACGCAAGAACTGTGAGGAATAACGGTGCTAAACGTAAAGCATGAATCGGAACATGGAGGTACAACGTTGTGGCCATTACTGAGACTTGGGCATCACGGGGTGAGTAATGGTTGTAGATTTGTCTGGGGTTTCGATGTTTCAAAAGGAATAGGAAGCAAGGTAAAAGAGGCGGACAGTGGCATTGCAAATCACGGATAGTACAGCTGTTGAAGAAAGGGAGGTCGTCTCAGTGGGTTTGTCTAATCAGTCATTATGGCTAGAAGTCATAAGCAAGAAAGGTGAAATAGCTTTAGTTGGGAGTTTTCCACAGGGCCCTAATAGTAATAGAGACAGGGAGGAGCAGATTGGGAGGCAGATTATGAAAAGCTGCAGAAAGAACATGTTTGTGGTCAATGGTGACTTCAGTTTCCCGAATATTGATTGGAACCTCCTTCATGCAAATAGATTGGTTGGAGCAAACTTTGTCCGGTATTTCGAGAAAGGATTTCTGTCTCAATATGTGCATATGTCGAGTCGAGTTGGGGGAGCCATATTCGACCTGGTGCTTGGCAACGAACCAGGAGAGGTGTCAGGTGTCGGATCTCTCAGTTGCATAGCATTTCGGTAACCTTTGTCATGGAGAGGAATAGGAGCAGACATTATGGAAATGTATACAGTTAAGATGGGGGGATTACCGTGCTATATTGCAGCAACTGTGGAGCATAAAATTGGGAATATATATTCTCAGTGGAAATGCAGAATAGAAGTGTGGAGGTTGTCCAGGGAGGACTTGCTGCGAGTGCTGATTAGGTCTGCTCCATGGCTGACAGAGATATGGAAAATCTAGTGAAGATGAATAAGGTACAGTCAAGTCATAAAGACCTAAAGATCTACAGCACTGAAACAGAATATGCGTGGAACGCGTCCATGCCGACCAGATATCCGAACCTAATCTCGTCCCATTTGCTATGTCATGGCCCATATTCCTCTAAACCACTCCTTTTCATATAAGCATCCACATTTTTAAAAAAAATGTTGGACTTTACCAGTCAGCAGCATTCCCTCTGACAATTTATTCCAAACAAATACTATACTCTGGGTGAAAACGTTGCCCCTAGGATCCGTTTAAATTTATCCCCTCCCCCCCCAAACCGATATGCTCTCGTAATGGCTCCCCACCACAAGGAAAAGACCTTGTCTATTTACACCTTCTATACCACTCATGATTTTATAATCTTCTATAAGTCAGCCTTCAGCCTTGATGCTTCAGGTAAAATATCCCCAGGCTATTCAGCCCCTCCTTGTAGCACAAATTATTCAACACTGTCAACATCCCTGTAAATCCTTTCTGAACCCTTCCAAGTTTATCAAATTCGTTCGAACAGGAGGGAGTCCAGACCTGCACACAATATTCCAACGGTTACCTGAATCATGTCCTATCCAACCTGAACATGATCTCTCAACTCTTATACTGAATGCCTTGTCCAATAAAGGAAAACGTACCAAACATCTTCTTCACAATCCTGCGGCTCTACTTACAAAGAAAAATGAAACTGTACTCCATTGTCTCTTTGTTCAGCAGCATTGTCCAGGATGTTATCCAATAAGCGTATATGTTCTGCACTGATTTGCTTTTCTAAAATGCCGCATCTCTCATTTATCTAAAGTGAACACAAAGTTTACAAATGGTTGCGGAAGCAAGAATCAAACAAGGTTCTGGAGGGTTACAAGGTAGTGTTAGAAATTTGTAGACGTGTACTGTATCTGTAAGAGAGCTGAAACCTCTGCCTGACACAGACTGTATTGAAAAATTTTAACATGTAACATTTGGTTGTGATACTAATAGCTGGATCTACCTGTGCATTGTACACAGTAAATTTGAATTCGGCCAATCAGTTCAAGTTATGTCCCAGATACCAAAATCCAATCGAATTTTAATTTTATTGTTTTGGATGACATCAAACCAATGAGCCGGCCAGATGTTTTGTGTATAAAAATCGGATACATTGAACAGTAAGTGAGAAAAAGAAAGAACGGCCAAGCACTAACAGGTTGCCAGAAGGCTAGCTCTGTGAAAGGCGCCTGTCAAAAAGAACGTTATGCACCAGAACACCAAACACGAGCTGGTGAAATATACAGAGGGAATTCGACATCCAAAGACGACAACTGATTTGGAAAATTATTTTGCAATACACTTAAGAGGGAATTTATCGGACCAGCAAGTAAAATCGGTTTCAGATCAAGGATTTGTAAACAGCCGTTGTTTAATGTTTTGTTTTGGACTTAATGAATTAAATTGTTACTTTTTTCTTTAATTAATGATATTTGGGATAATTTTTTGCCACTCGTAATTTAACAGATTTAGGCATGAGGTGAGCTTTGATTTGGTTTTGTTTATTTTGGCAGAACGGTGTACCCGGTTTCATAACAGTAGCGAGGAAGAAACTGAAAAGTGCACGTAGACCATCTGGAAGCTCTCATGTAAAAGCCTTGTCCGAGAGCATTAAGCAAATCCCCAAGGCGTGCGGCAGTTGCATGAGGAACCAAAAAAATGGCCAGTGTGAGGGTAAGGCCGAGCAGGGATAGTGGAGCCTTCAGTCAGAGGAGGTAGGTGAAGTCCTTATTGAATATTTTACACAGAGAGGGATTATTGCGCAGAATGCACTGCCACCAGTTGTAGTAGATTTAGATATTTTACGAATATTTAAGCAACACTCGGATTGGCACTTGGCAGTTAGTACAATGAAGGATATATAGTTAGTCTAATCTTCGAGTAGGATAATAGGTCTGTGCAACATCGAGAGCTCAAGGGCCTATCATGTATATACAATTATACATGCTATGTTCTATGAATGTTGGCAAAATGCATTGCTACCGACAGAAAATGGAATGGCCTCTAAGCTGGATCATTATCAAAGTCGAACTGTAAAATCTGAAATCTCAGGTTGATTCTTGTCGACCACTGACCCATCTACAAAATCTGGTTATCGCAAGGTTAGCTCTCGGAGAGGGGAAGGCAGGGAAAGCTATTACTATGCGGTAATGTCCAGCATCACGTCAAAGGCAAGAACCCATGCAAACATATCCATCGGTTGATGCATCTGCCTACATTCGTGTTTTTTTTTAATTTATCATCAGGATTGCCGTGATCCTAGCTCATTGCAAAACAAAATCGTTAAAGAAATCGTTCGGCCTCGCTGGTCCATTTGGTGCCACTCCTGCATGGAAATTAGTGACAAAATGTTTTACTCGATGATCAGTCATTTCCAGACTGTTGACCTTTGCGGCTAAGCTGATCCACGTTCCCACACTGTTGTCAGAAACCATTCTGTAGGTTTCATACAGTCAGTTAGAACATTGCACAATTTGTTGCAGGATTTCCATTGCTAATGCAATGGAACAGGTCAATGATGCAGTGTCTCTCACGGTAAAATTTATGGATTCCGAAGAGTTTGATACCGCCTCAAAGACAGGTTCAGTTTTAAAGACTGTTGATGTACAAGAGGGCGTTTAACCAATCATCATATCCGACGATAAAATATGATTTAAGGTATAACAGCTATAACATATAATTGATATAACACCCTTCCCACCCCCTACACCCCATTTATGTATGTTTAAATTACTGTGAAAAATAGTGACCACACTCATAATTTAGGAGGAGGAAAAATGTTCAGGGAGATAATGACTGAAGTGATCATAAATGTTTGTCACATGCTGTCGTTTCCTTTGACGTAACTACCAGAAAACTCACGACGCCGGAACTTCTGGAGAAGGCATCGTTGTTGTATGTCTACCGAACAGTGCGCCAGTTACACTGAGGCCACCAGCCGAATGAACAACGATTTTGTGAACACATCAATGAAGGGAGATATCACAATAATTTACATGACAGCAGGAAGATTATCAAAAGACAAGTTATTTTTATAAATAATTTTACTGTAAATTAAAATTGCGGAAAAAAAATCAGATGGTCTTCAACTATTCTTATTGAATGTTGTGCTTTGATTTGATTTTTTCTTGTAACTTTAGGATCCTCAATCTGGAGTCTGAATTCCCGATTCGTTCTGTGCTGGTTACTAACTGAAATTCTCAAAGTGGGTTTTGCACTGAATCACTTCCTGCTCTGGAATATTTTGTGTCCATAGCACAGATATATAGAGCACTGTGGGAGAGAAGAGACACAAAGTTGTTTGTTACAAGAACCAATTTGTTTTCTCTGCTCAAAGCAGTCGTGAATCTTTCTGGGATTTTTCAAAACCTTACGTCCGTGCAGCATGCCATTATAAGTATCTCTGAGTTTCCATGGGAAACTGGACATAACAGACTGGAGTTGGAGAACCAGCTGCTGACTACTACAGTTTAGCATTCTGGTTTGCTCTGAGAGATACTTAAACAAATAGTTTTTGCCATTGTTCCTGCAACAAAATGTACAGTTGATCAATCAATTGAAATGTATATAATTCAACGTAATGAAACGGGTAATTTAAGCATAAAATTATCTGTCTTCATGATCGACATAATCAGTAAAGAAAATTTGGAAACATTGTAACTGTTTTAGATCTTCACCAAAATAATAAAATGATTTCAATATATTCGTGGTAATATCTTGGGGAAAGTACACAACACAGTAGAGATGTTGCTTTGCGTATTCGAATGGATGAAGGTGGATCAATCTCCTGGACCTCACCAGGTATATGCAAGACCACTGCAGCAGTCCAGAGAAGAAATCGCGGGGGCCCTGTTTGATGTTGTGGCTAATCGCAAGCGATGTGTAAGGTTCCAGAGACGGGAGAAGAGTGAATATGGTTCCATTATTCACTAAGGGCTGGAAAAACGTTGGGAGCTATAGACCAGTAATCTTTACATATGTGGTTGGTACGTTTTTTGAGAAGATTAGAGACATAGGTTCATAGAGATATACAGCTTGGAAACAGACTGTTCGGTCCAACCTGTCTGTGCCGACCTGATATCCCAGCCCAATAGAATCCCACCTACCAGCAACCGGCCCATATCCCTCCAAAACTTTCCTATTCATATACCCATCCAAATGCCTCTTAAATGTTGCAATTGCACCAGCTTCTACACGTAGTCTGGCAGCCCATTCCATACACGTATAAACCTCTGCGTGAAAAGGTTGCCCCTGATGTCTCTTTTATATCCTTCCCCACTCACTCTAAACTTAATGCCCTCTAGTTCTGGACTCCTCCACCCAAGGGAAAAGACTTTGTCTATTTATTCTATCGATGTCATTCATAATTTTGGAAACCTCTGTAAGGTCCCCGCTCAGCCTCCGACGCTCCAGAGAAAACAGCCCGAGCCTGTTCAGCCTCTCCCATAGCTCAAATTCTCCAACACTGGCAATATCCCTGTAAATCTTTTCTGAACCCTTTCAAGTTTCACAACATCTTTCCGATTGGAAGGAGACCAGAATTGCGCGCAGTATTCCAACAGTGGCCTAACCAATATTCTGTACAGCCACAACATGACCTCCAAAATACTGTACTCAATACTCTGATAAATAATGGAAAGCATGCCAAACGCATTCTTCACGATCCTATCTAAAGGCGACTCCACATTCAACGAGCTATGAACCTGCACGCCAAGGTGCCTTTGTTCAGCAACACTCCTGAGGCTTTGGGGTAGGAAAACATGCCTCAAACAATTGCAAGAGTTGTTTAATGAAGGTTGACAAGGGCAGGGCGGTTGACGTGGTTTATATGGATTTCAGAAATGCCTTTGAAAAGGTTCCACATGGTCGAACGCATGGAATCCCGGGCGAGCTGTCAGATTGGATACCAAACTGGGTTGACAGTAGGACGCAGAAGATAGTAATACAGTCCTCATGGACTGTATGACTCTACGTTGGAATTTCCGATCTGAGAAGTATGTGAAATATGAGCAAATCTATATGAATTACTGACATTAATTAATGGGAATGTAATGGTCATTCTGCAAGGAGAAGGGTTGGTTTGCCCCTCAAAGCTGAAAAATGTTAGTTATCAAACATACCTCGTAAATTCCAAGAAATCCTTCTCCATTATAACTACCAGTTTGATTAGTTCAATCAACATGCAGATTGAAGTCACCCACAACACCTTCCATACCCTGAGTGCACACCTATGCAATTTACTGTTTTGTGCCATTATGTTATTGCTAACAGTTTGGTTAGACCAATCAACATTCATAATGAAGTCACCCAGAATATCTGCTGTACCCTTACTGCACCCACAAGTAATTTTCTATTTGATGCCATTCCCAAATTAACAAATGTTTGGTGGGCTGTACACAACGCCAACTAATGTTTTTTTTTCCTTTGGTATTTCATAGCTCTGCTCATAAAGATTCCACATTGTCCAGTATACTGTTGCTACTTACTAATTTGTTAATATCTTTTAATATCAGCAATGCTATCTCACCTTCTCCTATTTCAGTTTAGAATTTCTGATAATTGAACATTCCTGTGTGTTGAGCTCTCAAACATCGTCACCCTGGAGCCCAGTTACATCAGATCTATGAATAACTGCCTGCACAGTTTATTCATCCACCTTATTACAAATCAATGGTCTGCCTGAATTTTTTTTTTCATCCTAACATCACCCTGCTTCCCAGCAGAGAACGGACGCCCCAACTCACTCTCTTCCCCTGAAAGTGCCCGGCCATTCCCAACCTTTCTATTCCTCTTGGCGGCACTGGCAGCTCCGTCCTTCTCGGCTCACCTAAGAACGCGTTGCCGACCCACTTTCTTATGTTCACCTAGTCAGTTCCAACGCGACTCAGTTCGTCGGGCAAAGATGGGCATATCCATTAGTTCACTACGGACCCACCAACAGGCTCGGGTGCAACACGCCAGCTGTTCCTGAAGCAAAGGCTTTTCACAATGGGCTTTGTCCCCAGCCACATTGGTCCCCTTGTAACTTCATTCAGATCCAGACCAGACTGTTGTCCAGCAGCGCCCAAGATCCAACCTTCTACAACATTCCCCGAGCAAGGGCGTCCGGACAGAATCCACTCTGATCATGTAGCAATGTCCTCTGACTTCAACACCACACTGTTCCCAGCAATGCCCTTGAATCCAACTGTCAATCTAGTAATCGCTAGTCTGCCAACATTCACTCTGTTGCCCTACGAACAGCTAGTAGCCCCACACCACATTGTTCCTCAAGTAATTGGTCTAACGACCTGCGCCCCTTCTGTAGATCTAGAAATGTCCGGTGACCCCAAATATATCTGTTTGCCTTTGGAACAGACAATGGACCCATTATCTCCTTGTGCCCAACTTTTGGCCTTTTGACCATTTCATATTCTGTTCGGAGCAGCAGACAGTGGACTCACAGCCATTATATTCTCCTAGTAGCAGTCAGTGAACTTACGCCCAATCTGTTTTCTTCGCAACAGATTCTTAGAACAATTCTCTACGGCAGCAAATGCAACGACTTTCAGCCAGAGCAGCCTGTTGTTGTCTGATCAATGCCCAGTGATCTTACATGCATTTTTCCCCTAGGACCGGCCTTCTCCAGCACCCCCACTCATTTCTGCGAACAAAGGCATTTGCCGCATCGAAACTGCTTCCCAACCAATGGTCTGCTGCTTCTTTCCCACTTCGTGTGTAAGCAGTGACCTGCAGTGCCATCCCCAATCCATTCCACAATTAACATGCAGTGGTCCCACTTTTAATCTGTTCCCTCATCAATGGCCTGCGCACAATTCCCACTCTGTACATCTAGCAACAAACAATGAGCCCACGTCCAATATTTTCCTCTGGAATCGGCCTGTATCTAAATACACAGACGTTTCTCTGAACAGTAACGGTGGTTCTGCATCCAATAACCTGCACTAGCAAATGCGTGTGGTCCAATCTACAATCAGTTTCCCTAGTGAAGATTTGCTGGCCCAATGCCATACTGCTCCCTCGAAACAGACAACATGGCCACATTCACACTGTCCCATGACCCAGAGTCAGTTTTCCAGCATTCAATCTGTTCTCTCAGCAAGGCCTGTGGACCCATCAGCACTCTGCTCATATTCAAAAGGCTCCAGTCCCACACCGTTTGTGAAAACCTAGCAACGGTTATTTGTCCGAAAGCATCTATGTTCGCCTCGCAACGAACTATCCCCCTTTCTGATCCCTTGGCAACAGATAGTTGTACCACTGCGATACTGATACCCAGTGTCCATGTTATTTCCCTAGAAACACCTAGCGTCCCCAGATGTCTCTTCTAGTCTTGTAGGCTTGTAGTCCTATTTTCATACATTTCCTCGAACAATGCCTGTGAACTCACTCCATTCTTTTACAGTGTGGCTACAGACGGTGAACACACATCTCACCTTTTCATGCAGCAATGGTCTGTAGCCCTATTCCATACTCCTCCAAAGCTCAGACCAGCCCTGTAAACACCGTGTTTTCTAACAAACGACAATGATTATACAAGCACTCTGATCCTCGAACAGCATGCTGCATCAATTCTGTGGCCTCCAACATGGCGGCCCGGCAGCACCTCGCAGAGGACTCTCACGACATTGAGTTGTTTAATTTCAGTTTTCTAAGGCAAAGATGGAACAGGAATAGGAAAACCACGGTTTGCAGACATTGTTACAATCTGCAAACTGCTGCAGTCCAGGAACGGGCCGAAAACGAACCTGAATGAAAAGCTGTGAAAGGAGTTCCTGGCTTGTCTTGCTTTGGAGACAAGGACTTCAGCCTCGACCTCGACTGATAGAGTTGCCAGATTTGAGACGTCAGAAGCAGTGTGCGAGGAGGCGGAAGCTTGGTAAGTTGGCAGGAGTTCATATTAACGAAAAGCAAACCCAAGCCGACTACTTCTCCCGTCCATTCTGCAGTCAAATGTCTGCTCACTGGACAGTAATTTGGACTACATCTGACTGCGGCACGCTTCTGAGGTAAGGCTGTGCGTGGGAGTTTGTGTATACATCAAAAATAAATAGAACATAGAACATAGAACAATACAGCACAGAACAGGCCCTTCGGCCCACGATGTTGTGCCGAACTTCTATCCTAGATTAAGCACCCATCCATGTACCTATCCAAATGCCGCTTAAAGGTCGCCAATGAATCTGACTCTACCACTCCCTCGGGCAGCGCATTCCATGCCCCCACCACTCTCTGGGTAAAGGACCCACCCCTGACATCTCCCCTATACCTTCCACCCTTCACCTTAAATTTATGTCCCCTTGTAACACTCTGTTGTACCCGGGGAAAAAGTTTCTGACTGTCTACTCTATCTATTCCTCTGATCATCTTATAAACCTCTATCAAGTCACCCCTCATCCTTCGCCGTTCCAAAGAGAAAAGGCCGAGAACTCTCAACCTATCCTCGTGCGACCTACTCTCCATTCCAGGCAACATCCTGGTAAATCTTCTCTGCACCGTCTCCAAAGCTTCCACATCTTTCCTAAAGTGAGGCGACCAGAACTGCACACAGTACTCCAAATGTGGCCTAACCAAAGTCCTGTACAGCTGCAACATCACCTCACGACTCTTGAATTCAATCCCTCTGCTAATGAACGATAATACTCCATAGGCCTTCTTACAAACTCTATTCACCTGAGTGGCAACCTTCAAAGATCTATGTACATAGACCCCAAGATCCCTCTGTTCCTCCACCTGACCAAGAAAACTACCATTAACCCTGTATTCCGCATTCTTATTTGTTCTTCCAAAATGGACAACCTCACACTTGGCAGGGTTGAACTCCATCTGCCACTCCTCAGCCCAGCTCTGCATCATATCTAAGTCCCTCTGCAGCCGACAACAGCCCTCCTCACTGTCCACAACTCCACCTATCTTTGTATCATCTGCAAATTTACTGACCCACCCTTCGACTCCCTCCTCTAAGTCATTAATAAAAATTACAAACAGCAGAGGACCCATAACTGATCCCTGCGGAACTCCACTTGTAACTGGACTCCATGCTGAATATTTACCATCTACCACCACTCTCTGACTTCGACCGGTTAGCCAGTTTTCTATCCAATTGGCCAAATTTCCCTCTATCCCATGCCTCCTCACTTTCCGCATAAGCCTACCATGGGGAACCTTATCAAATGCCTTACTAAAATCCATGTACACTACATCCACTGCTCTACCCTCATCCACATGCTTGGTCACCTCCTCGAAGAATTCAATAAGACTTGTAAGGCAAGACCTACCCTTCACAAATCCGTGCTGGCTGTCCCTAATCAAGCAGTGTCTTTCCAGATACTCGTAAATCCTATCCCTCAGTACCCTTTCCATTACTTTGCCTACCACAGAAGTAAGACTAACTGGCCTGTAATTCCCGGGGTTATCCCTATTCCCTTTTTTGAACAGGGGCACAACATTCGCTACTCTCCAGTCCCCTGGTACCACCCCAGTTGCCAGTGAAGACGAGAAGATCATTGCCAACGGTACTGCAATTTCCTCTCTTGCTTCCCACATAATCCTAGGATATATCCCGTCAGGCCCGGGGGACTTGTCTATCCTCAAGTTGTTCAAAATGTCCAACACATCTTCCTTCCTAACAGGTATCTCTTCTAGCTTATCAGTCCGTTTCACACTCTCCTCTTCAACAATACGGTCCCTCTCGTTCGTAAATACTGAAGAGAAGTACTTGTTCAAGACTTGTTCAAGACCTCTCCTATCTCTTCCGACTCAATACACAGTCTCCCACCACTGTCCTTGATCGGACCTACCCTCGTTCTCGTCATTCTGTGCTATTCTCCAGTGAGTGTTCATTACTGATGGATTTGTGATTGTTTGACGTAGACTACTTCCTTTGCCACGGCAATTTACCGTTGGCGATATACTAGGGCTGCATATTACTACCAATGTTTATGTTAAGAAGGCACTCTATGAACTGTATGGGGCTATTAGTCGACGCAGTACGCAGACCGTGATGGACAGTTTATTGTTGCTAGAGATTTTAACTACGCAAACCTGAAAATTGTGCTTCCTAAATTCCATCAGTAAGTGATTTTTATGACGAGGAAAACACTAGATCTTGTTTACACAAACATCCACAATGCATATGGGGCAGAATCCATCCCTACTTTGTCTCCTCAGACCACATCTCTTTCAGGCTAATTCCAGTGTACAGATCGCTTTTCAAATGTGTCAAACCAGTTCTGAAGCATTTTGAAATCCAGGCCTGTAAGAGATATTTCTGCTCTTCAAGCCTGCTCAGAGCACTCTGACTAGCACTTAATGTAGGAGGCGGCAACCGATGGTGATTCCATCAACCTGGACGTGTGCACAGCGTCAGCCATTTGCTATAGTACCAAGTGCATTGAATACGTCACTGTGTTTAAGACTATCCCTTCTCACCTCAATTAGAAGTCGTGGATGACATCAAGCGTGTGCGCTGTGGCGGTTCCATGAATCTGCTTTATGATCAGATGATAAAGTGGCCCGACCAGCAGCGAGGGCCAGTTTGTACGGGCTTTAAATGAGGCAGGGCTTGCACACGCACAGAGAATACACAGGCTTTTACATGACAACGGCACTACCTAAGTGTGTGGAACGGTATTCAGTCTATCACCAACCACAGAGCAGTATAGCCTGCTGTGCTCGTGATGCTTCCCACTCAGATCAATTGAACAACTTCTATGCACAGAGTGAGGCAAGAAATGACCTGGCAAGAAATGACCATCTCCCATCCAAATTAACAGGTGTTGTGTCTTACTATGGCTGACGTGTGGACATTTCTCTGCAGAGTCTACCCACGCACGGCTACTGGACCAGATAACATCCCTGGCAGAGTACTCAGATCATGCTCTGACCCGCTGGCGGATGCTCTTATGGATATTTTAAGCATCTCTCTGAGTTGTGTCATAGTTCCAAAGTGCTTCAAAACCGCTACCATCGTCCCTGTGCTGAAGAAGCTTTCAGTGTCCTGCCTGAGCTGCTACAGTCCCTTTTTTAAACACCCAATATCATGAATTGTTTCGAGAGGCTCGCAATGATGCACATTAAACACTTGCTCCCGCCCCATCCACATTGGACACTGTGCAGTTTACATGTCGTCCAAACCTCTCAACAGATTATGTCATTTCTCATCACCCTTCACCTGGTGAACACTCGTCTGGACACGAAGGAAACCTCCATCAGATTATTACGCGGAGACTTCAGTTCTGCTTTAAAAGTGTCATTCCTCATCACCTGGTTGGACATCTGAGTCTGCTGTTTACCCTCTGCAGAAGTATCCAGGATATTTGGACGGGGAGACATCAGTAAGTCCGGATTGGGAACAGCATCTCCAACACCATCACGCTGAACGAGGGTGAGGGCAGCGGCAGAGTTGTATGCTAAGTCCATTGATGTTCACTCTGCTGACACAGGACTGTGCAGTGATTCACAGTTCAAATTACTTTATCAAGTTCTCTGATGGCAAGGTGGTCGTGGGTGTCATCACCAGGAATGACGATTCAGCATACGGAGAGAAGGTGCAGTGGCTTACGTTTTGGGGCAGAGCCAACAATCTATCTCTCAATTTAAACAAAACGAAAGAGATTGGTATTGACTCCAGGAGGGGATGGAGCGATCACTTTCGGCTGGACATCGACGGCTTCCCTGTGGAGATTGTGAAGAGTACCAAATTCCTTAGTGTTCACTTGGTGGAGTGTCTTACCTGGTCACTCATCGCAAGTTCCATAGCCAAGAATGCCCATCAGTGTCTCTACGTTATGCATAGACTGTAGAAAGCCACGTCCCGACCATCTAACCGATCCCCCCCCCCCCCTTTCCTCAACAAATTCCAGAGCGGGATAATTGAGATTAACCTGATTAGCTGCATGACGGCATTGCTCGGGAACTGCTTCATATTGCATCGTACGACCTTGCGATGGATATTGAAGAAAGCTGTGACGATCGTCGAGGTTTCTCTTCCCACCCCACGCCCCCACCCCCAATTGTGGGCATTTGTATTGCACACTGCATCTGCAAGGCGAACTGCATTGGGGACGACTCCACACATCCTTCATTCAAATTCCTATCCATTCTGCCATCTGGCACATGATACTGGAGCATTCAGTCTCTTACCGGCCAGACTGTGAAAGAATGTCTTCCCACAAGCCATCAGGCTCCTGAACACCGTTTGATCACATTCTATTCCATTTGCAATTTTCGGACGACTTGTTCAATTGCTGCTGGAATGATGGTTTAGTGATGAACATTCAGTGTTGCATTGTATTTTGTCCCGTACTGTACCTATCCTTTTGGATGTTCGGAAATAATTGTGCATTCTTGCATGTTTTGCACTTTCCTCTGCACTTTATGCTGCCCTGTGTATTACTAAACTCTCGTAGAGTCAGTGTATTCATATGCCACTTGGTCATGGATAACCGCTGTTTCATTTTTATTATGCAAGCTGAATATGTCAGAAAAGACAAATAAAACGACTGTATACTTCTTTATCCTACTCTGCAACATTGTTCAGTTCATATCCCCCCATAGTATGTTCCCAAGCAAGAGTCTGTGTCTCCAAGTACGACGATGATTCCTTAGCAATGGCGAGTTCGTCACTTGATAAAATTTAGCATCAGAAAAAAGCAATTCGGCCAATCGACTCTGGTCCACCATTCTATCATGGCTGATGTGCTCCTTACCCCCACTTTCTTGCTTTCTCCTCATGACTCTTCAACCCATTTCCAACTAAAGATCTCGCTAACTCCTCCTCAAGATTACTCACTAACCCAGCATCCAGCGTACTTTGAGGTAGAAAATTCTGCCGACTCACAATCTTTCGAGAGAAGTAGTTTTTCCTCAATACATTTAAATTTGCTATCCCTATTCCTTAGACTATAAGGTAGACAGTGAAAGACATTTTTTTTCCTGGGTAGATGACGTCATCTTATACAAAGGGGCATAACTACAAATTGATGGGTGATAGATTTAAGACAGATGTCAGAGGCAGGTTCTTAATGCAGAGACTGGTAATGGCGTGGAATGCCCTACTTGCCAATGTAGTCAACTCAGCCAAATTAGGGAGATTTAAACCATCCTTGATTAAGCACATGCATGATGATGGGATAGTGTAGGGGAACGATCTGAGACTAGTTTACTGGTCGGCACAACATCGAGGGCCGAAGGGCCTGTTCTGCGCTGTCGTGCTCTATGTTCCATGTTCTATGAATGCTCCGTTCACTGCGTGTGTCAGATTGTGTCACAGTCTGTCAGAGAGTGTCACAGTGCGTCTCAAATTGTCAGAGAGGGTCCCAGTGTATGTCCGAGACTCCCAGAGAGTGTCACCGTGTGTTTCAGAGAGAATCAGAGAGTGTCACAGTGTGTCACAGTCTGTCAGAGAGTGTCACAGTGCATCTTAAAATCTCAAAGAGGGTCCCAGTGAGTCTCAGAGAATGTCACAGTTTGTCACAGTCTATCAGAGAGTGTCACATTGTGTCACAGAGAATGACAGACAGTATGACAGCATGTGTCAGAGATTCTGAGAGAATCTGAAAGTGTCACTATCTGTGAGAGAGTGTCACAGTGCGTCACAGTCTGTCAGAGAGTGTCACAGTGCTTTTCACAGAGTTTTAGAGAGTGTCACAGTGTGTCTCAGAGAGTGTCAGGTAGGATCAGAGAGTGTCACAGTGTGTCTGAAATTGTCAGAGAGGGTCCAGTGTGTCTTAGAGAGTGTCCGAGAGTGTCACAGTGTGTTTCAGAGAGAGTCAGAGATTGTCACCGTTTGTCAAAGTCTGACAGAGTGTCACAGTCTGTCAGAGAATGTCACAGTGTGTTTCAGAGAGAGTCAGAGAGAGTCTGGGAGTGTCACAGTGTGTCACTTTCTGTCAAAGAGTGTCACAGTGCATCTCAAAATCTCAGAGTGTCCCAGCGTGTCTCAGAGAGTCTCAGAGAGTGTCGGTTTGTCGGTTTCTCAGAGAGTGTCACAGTGTGTCTCAGTGAGTGTCAGAGAGAGTCCGAGAGTGTCACAGTGTGTCTAAGAGAGTGTCAGAGAGAGTCAGAGCGTGTTTCAGTGTGTCACAGTCTGTCAGAGAGTGTCTAGTGGGCCTCAGGAAGAGTCTAAGAGTGTCACAGTTTGTCATACTGTGTCTCAGAGCGTGGCAGAGAATGTCAGCATTTGGCTCAGAGATGGCTACTGTCTGATAGAGTTTCACATTGTGTCTCAGAGATGTCAGAGTGAGTCAGAGAGTGTCACAGTGTGTCTCAGAGAGTGTCAGATTGGATCAGAGCGTGTCATAGCGCGTCTCAAAGTGTCAGTGAGAGTCAGAGTGTGTCAAAGTGTGTCTCAGAGAGTGTTGGATAGGATCAGAGAGTGTCCCAGTGCGTGTCAAATAGTCGGAAAGGGTCCTGCTGTGTCGCAGATAGTGTCAGAGTGTGTCACAGTCTGTCAGAGAGTTTCACAGTGTGTTTCAAAGAATGTCAGATAGTGTCACAGTGTGTCTTATATGGTGTCGAGTGTGTCACAGTGTGTCACTTTCTGTCAGAGAGTGTCATAGTGCGTGTCAAATTGTGAGAGAGCGTCCCGCTGTGTTACACAGTTGTCAGAGTCTGTCACAGTTTGTCAGAGATTGTCACAGTGTGTTTCAAAGATTGTCAGTGAGTGTCACAGTGTGTGTCAGAGTGTGTCGCAGTGTGCTGCAGTCTGTCAGAGAGTGTCACAGCGCACCTCAAATTGTCAGATAGGGTCCCGGTGTGTCTCAGACAGTGTCACAGTGTATCACAGTCTCTCAGAGAGTGTCGCAGTGTGTTTCAGAGACAGTCAAAGAATGTCACAATGTGTCTCAGAGAGTGTCAGATAGGATCAGAGCGTGTCATAGTGCATCTCAAAAGTGTCAAAGAGTGGCACAGTGTGTCTAAGATTGTGTCAGAGAGAGTCAGAGCGTGTTTCAGTGTGTCACGGTCTGTCAGGGAGTGTCACAGTATGACTCAGAGAGAATAAGAGAGTGTCACAGTGTCATACTGTGTCCCAGAGTGTGTTATAGAGTGTCCCCATTTGGCTCAGTGATGGTCACAGTCTGTGAGAGAGTGTCACAGTGTGTCTCAGAGTGTCAGAGTGAGTCAGAGAGTGTCTCAGTCCGTCATACTGTGCCTCAGAGAGTGTCAGATCGAGTCAGACTCTATCCCAGTGTGTCTCCGAGAGTGTAAGACAGGATCGGAGAGCGACACAGTGTGTCTCAGTGTGTCAAAGCCTGTTAGAGAGTGTCACGTTATGTCTCAGAGAGTGACAGACATTATCACAGTGTGCGTTAGAGATTCAGAGAGAGTCTGAAAGTGTCACTAACTGTCAGAGAATGTCACAGTGTGTCAAACTCTGTCAGAGAGTGTCACAGTGCTTTTCAGAGAGTAACACAGTGTGACTCAAATTGTCAGAGAGGGTCCCAGTGTGTTCCAAGGAAAGTCAGCGAGTGTCACAGTGTGTGTCAGAGTGTGTCAGAGTGTGTCAGAGAGTGTCACAGTGTGTCACAGTGTGTCACAGTGTGTCAGAGAGTGTCACAGTGTGTCACAGTGTGTCAGAGAGTGTCACAGTGTGTCACAGTGTGTCAGAGAGTGTCACAGTGCGTCTCAAATTGTCAGAGAGGGTCCCAGTGTGTCTCAGACAGTCTTAGAGAGTGTAACAGTGTATCACAGCCTCTCAGAGTGTGTCGCAGTGGGTTTCAGAGAGAATCGGTGAGTGTCACAGTGTCTCTTATACAGTGTCAGAGTGTGTCACAGTGTGTCACTTTCTGTCAGAGAGTGTCATAGTGCATCTCAAAATCTCAAAGAAGGTCCTAGTGTGTCACAGAGTCTCCGAGAATGTCTCAGTTTGTCACAGAGAGTGACAGACAGTATGACAGCATGTGTCAGAGATTCTGAGAGAATCTGAAAGTGTCACTATCTGTGAGAAAGTGTCACAGTGTGTCACAGTCTGTCAGAGAGTATGACAGTGCTTTTCAGAGAGTTTTAGAGAGTGTCACAGTGTGTCCCAGAGAGTGTCGGATAGGATCAGAGAGTGTTACAATGAGTCTGAAATTGTCAGATAGGGTCCCAGTGTGTCTTAGAGATTGTCAGTGTGTCACAGTCTGTCAGAGAGTGTCACAGTGCGTCTCAAATTGTCAGAGAGGGTCCCGGTGTATCTCCGAGACTCTCAGACAGTGTCACAGTGTGTTTCAGAAAGAGTCAGAGAGTGTCACAGTGTGTCATAGTCTGTCAGAGAGTGTCACAGTGCATCTCAAAATCTCAAAGACGGTCTCAGTGTGTCTCAGAGAATGTCACAGTTTGTCACAGACTATCAGAGAGTGTCACATTGTGTCACAGAGAATGACAGACAGAGTTTCAGAGAGAGTCTGAAAGTGTCACTAACTGTCAGATAGTGTCACAGTGTGTCTCAAATTGTCAGAGAGGGTCCACGTGTGTTGCAGGTAGTGTCAGAGTGTGTCACAGTTTGTCAGAGAGTGTCACAGTGCGTTTCACAAAATGTCAGCGAGTGTCACAGTGTGTGTCAGAGTGTGTCACAGTGTGTCGCAGTCTGTCAGAGAGTGTCTAGTGTCTCTCAGGGAGAGTCTGAGAGTGTCACAGTTTGTCATACTGTGTCTCAGAGCATGGCAAAGAATGTCAGCATTTGGCTCAGAGATGGCTACTCTCTGAGAGAGTGTCACAGTGTGTCTCAGAGAGTGTCAGATAGGATCAGAGAGTGTCATAGTGCATCTCAAAGTGTCAGCGAGTGTCACAGTGTATCTAAGAGTGTCGGAGAGTGTCCCAGTGCTTTTCAGAGTGTGTCAGAAATAGTAAAAGTGTGTCTCAGAGTGTGTTGGATAGGATCAGAGAGTGTCCCAGTGCGTGTCATATAGTCGGAGAGGGTCCCGCTGTGTCGCAGATTGTGTCAGAGTGTGTCACAGTCTGTCAGAGATTGTCACAGTGAATTTGAAAGATTGTCAGCGAGTGTCACAGTGTGTGTCAGAGTGTGTCACAGTGTGCCACAGTCTGTAAGGGAGTTTTACAGAGCACCTCAAATTGTCAGATAGGTTCCCAGTGTGTCTCAGACAGTGTCACAGTGTATCACAGTCTCTCAGGGAGTATCGCAGTGTGTATCAGAGAGAGACAAAGAGTGTCACAATGTGTCTCAGAGAGTGTCAGATAGGATCAGAGAGCGTCATAGTCCGTCTCAAAGAGTCAGCGAGAGTCAGAGAGTTGCACAGTGTGTCTAAGAGTGTGTCAGAGAGAGTCAGAGTGTGTTTCAGTGTGACATAGTCTGTCAGGGAGTGTCACTGTTGACTCAGAGAGACTCAGAGAGTGTCACAGTGTGTCATACTATGTCTAAGAGAGTGTTATAGAGTATCCCCATTTGGCTCAGAGATGGTCACAGTCTGTGAGAGAGTGTCACAGTGTGTCTCAGAGAGTGTCAAATAGGATCAGAAAGTGTCATAGTGCGTCTCAAAGTGTCACAGTTTGTCAGAGAGTGTCACAGTGTGTGTCAGAGTGTGTCAGAGTGTGTCAGAGTGTGTCAGAGTGTGTCAGAGTGTGTCAGAGTGTTACAGTGCCTCTCAAAGTGTCAGCGAGACTCAGAGAGTGTCACAGTGTGTCTCAGTGTCTGAGAGAGTCAGAGCGTGCTCCAGTGTGTCACAGTCTGTCAGAGAGTGTCTAGTGTGCCTCAGGGAGAGTCAGAGAATGTCACAGTTGGTCAAGTTTCTCAGACAGTGCCACAATGTATTTCAGATAGAGTCAGACTGTATCCCAGTGTTCTCACAGGAGAGTGTCAGATAGGATCAGAGAACGTCACAGTGTGTCTCAAATTGTCAGATGTGTCAGGGAATCTCGCAGTGTGTCACAGTCTGTCAGAGAGTATAACAGTGTGTCTCAGAGAGTGTCACAGTGCGTCTCAGAGAGTGTCTCAGTGTATCAGTCTGTCAGACTGTGTCACATTGAGTCTCAGAGTGACAGACAGTATCACATTGTGTGTCAGAGATTCTGAGAGAATCTGAAAGTGTCACTATCTGTCAGAGAGTGTCACAGTGCTTTTCAGAGAGTTTTAGAGAGTGTCACAGAGTGTCTCAGAGAGTGTCGGATAGGATCAGACAGTGTTACAGTGCGTCTCAAATTGTCAGAGAGTGTCTTAGAGAGTTTCAGAGTGTGTCACAGTCTGTCAGAGATTGTCACAGTGTGTTTCAAAGAATGCCAGAGGCTGTCATAGTGAGTTTTATAGAGTGTCACAGTGTGTCACCGTGTGTCTCAGAGTGTCAGATCGGATCAGAGCGTGTCATAGTGCGTCTCAAAGTGTCAGCGAGAGACAGAGAGTCAAAGTGTGTCTCAGAGTGTGTTGGATAGGATGAGAGAGTGTGACAGAGCGTGTCAAATAGTCAGAGAGAGTCCCGCTGTGTCGCAGGGTTGTCAGAGTGTGTCACAGTCTGTCAGAGATTGACACTGTGTTTCAAAGAATGTCAGAGAGTGTCACAGTGTGTCTTATAGAGAGTCAGAGTGTGTTACAGTGTGTCACTTTCTGTCAGAGAGTGTCATAGTGCATCTCAAAATCTCAAAGAAGGCCCTAGTGTGTCACAGAGAGTCTCCGAGAATGTCTCAGTTTGTCACAGAGAGTGACAGACAGTATGACAGCATGTGTCAGAGATTCTGAGAGAATCTGAAACTGTCACTATCTGTGAGAGAGTGTCACAGTGTGTCACAGTCTGTCAGAGAGTGTCACAGTGCTTTTCAGAGAGTTTTAGAGAGCGTCGCAGTTTGTCTCAAGAGAGTGTCAGATAGGATCAGGGAGTGTCTCAGTGTGTCTGAAGTTGTCAGAGAGGGTCCAGTGTCTCTTAGAGAGTGTCACAATGTTTCACAGTTTATCAGAGAGAGTCACAGTGTGTATCAAAGAATGTCAGCGAATGTCAGTGTGTGTCAGATTGTGTCACAGTCTGTCAGAGAGTGTCACAGTGCGTATCAAATTGTCAGAGAGGGTCCCAGTGTATCTCCGAGACTCTCAAAGAATGTAACAGTGTGTTTCAGAGAGTGTCAGAAAGTGTCACAGTGTGTCAAAATCTTTCAGAGAGTGTCACAGTGTATTTCAGAGAGAGTCAGAGAGAGTCTGGGAGTGTCACTGTGCGTCACAGTGTGTCACTTTCTGTCAGAGAGTGTCACAGTGCATTTCAAAATCTCAGAGTGTCCCAGCGTGTCTCAGAGAGTCTCACAGAGAGTCAGTTTGTCAGTTTCTCAGAGAGTGTCACAGTGTGTTTCAGAGTGTCAAAGCGTGTCACAGTGTGTCTCAGAGAGAGTCATAGAGAGTCAGAGTGTCACAGTTTGTCTCAGAGAGTGTCAGATAGGATTAGAGAGTGTCTCAGTGTGTCTGAAGTTGTCAGAGAGGGTCCAGTGTGTCTTAGAGAGTGTCACAATGGTTCACAGTTTATCAGAGAGTGTCACAGTTTGTATCAAAGAATGTCAGCGAATGTCACAGTGTGTGTCAGAGTGTGTCACAGTCTGTCAGAGAGTGTCACAGTTCGTCACAAATTGTGAGAGAGGGTCCCAGTGTTTCTCATAGAGTGTCACGGTGTGTTTCAGAGAGAGTCAAAGAGTGTCACAGTGTGTCAAAGTCTGTCAGAGAGTGTCACAGTCATTCAGAGAATGTCACAGTGTTTCAGAGAGAGTCAGACAGAGTCTGGGAGTGTCACAGTGTGTCACAGTGTTTCACTTTCTGTCAGCGAGTATCACAGTGCATCTCAAAATCTCAGAGTGTCCCAGCGTGTCTCAGAGAGTCTCACAGAGTGTCAGTTTGTCAGTTTCTCAGAGAGTGTCACAGTGTGTTTCAGAGAGTGTCAAAGCGTGTCACAGTTTGTCTCAGAGAGTGTCAGATAGGATTAGATTGCGTCATAGTGCATCCCAAAGTGTCAGAGAGAGTCAGAGAGTTTCACAGCTTGTCTAAGAGAGTGTCAGAGAGAGTCAGAGCGTGTTTCAGTGTGTCACAGTCTGTCAGAGAGTGTCTAGTGTGCCTAAGGGAGACTCTAAGAGTGTCACAGTTGGGCATACTGTGTCTCAGAGCGTGGCAGAGAATGTCAGCATTTGGCTCAGAGATGGCTACTGTCTGAGAGAGTGTCACAGTGTGTCTCAGAGATGTCAGAGTGAGTCAGAGAGTGTCACAGTGTGTCTCAGAGAGTGTCAGATTAGATCAGAGCGTGTCATAGCGCGTCTCAAAGTGTCAGCGAGAGTCAGAGAGTGTCAACGTGTGATTCAGAGTGTGTTGAATAGGATCTGAGTGTCCCAGTGCGTGTCAAATAGTCGCAGAGGGCCTCACTGTGTCGCAGAGTGTGTCACAGTGTGTCACAGTCAGTCAGAGAGTTTCACAGTGTGTTTCAAAGAATGTCTGAGAGTGTTACAGTGTGTCACTGAGAGTGTCAGATAGGATCAGAGAGTGTCACAGTGCATCTCGAAATGTTAGAGAGTCAGAGAGTGTTACAGTGTGTCTGAGAGAGTGTCAGAAACGATCAGAGAGTGTTACACTGCGTCTCAAAGTGTCAGAGAGTGTCACCGTGTGTCACCGTGTGTCAGAGAATGTCACAGTGCTTTTCAGAGAGTTTTCAGAGAGTGTCACAGTGTGTCTCAGGAGTGTCGGTTAGGATCAGACAGTGTTACAGTGCGTGAAAATTGTCAGAGCGTCCCAGTGTGTCGCAGATAGTGTCAGAGTGTGTCACAGTGTGTCAGAGATTGTCACAGTGTGTTTCAAAGAATGTCAGAGAGTGTCACAGTGTGTCTTATAGAGTGTCGAGTGTGTCACAGTGTGTCACTTTCTGTCAGAAAGTGTCATAGTGCATCTCAAAATCTCAAACAGGGTCCCAGTATGTCTCAGAGAGTGTCACAGTGTGTATCAGCGTGTATTGGATAGGATCAGAGAGTGTCACAGTGCGTGTCAAATTGTGAGAGAGCGTCCCGCTGTGTTACACAGTGTGTCAGAGTGTGTCACAGTTTGTCAGAGGTTGTCACTGTGTTTCAAAGATTGTCAGCTAGTGTCACAGTGTGTGTCAGAGTGTGTCGCAGTGTGCCGCAGTCTGTCAAAGAGTGTCACAGAGCACCTCAAATTGTCAGATAGGGTCCCAGTGTGTCTCAGACAGTGTCACAGTGTATCACAGTCTCTCAGGGGGTGTCCCAGTGTGTTTCAGAGAGAGTGAAAGAGTGTCACAATGTGTCTCAAAGAGTGTCAGATGGGATCAGAGAGTGTCATAGTGCATCTCAAAGTGTCAGAGAGAGTCACAGTGTGTCTACAAGTGTGTCAGAGAGTCAGAGCATGTTTCAGTGTGTCACAGTCTGTCAGAGAGTGTCAGTGTGTCATACTGTATCTCAGTGTGTTATAGAGTGTCCCCATTTGGCTCAGTGATGGTCACAGTCTGTGAGAGAGTGTCACATCGTGTCTCAGAGATGTCAGAGTGAGTCAGAGAATGTCACAGTATGTCACAGCCTGTCAGAGAGTGCCACAGCGTGTCTCAGTAAGTCTCAGATAAGATCAGAGAGTGTCACAGTCCGTCTCAGAGTGTGTCTCAGTGTGTCAAAGTCTGTCAGATAGTGTCACATTATGTCTCAGAGAGTGACATACAGTATCACAGTGTGCGTTAGAGATTCAGAGAGAGTCAGAGCGTGTTTCAGAGCGTGTGTCACTAACTGTCAGAGAATGTCACAATGTGTCACAGTCTGTCAGAGCGTGTCACAGTGCTTTGCACAGTGTGTCTCAAATTGTCAGAGAGGGTCCCAGTATGTTGCAGGTAGTGTCTGAGTGTGTCACAGTTTGTCAGAGAGTGTCACAGTGTGTTTCAAAGAATGTCAGCGAGTGTCGCAGTGTGTGTCAGAGTGTGTCACAGTGTGTCGGAGTTTGTCAGAGAGGGTCCCAGTGTGTCTCAGACAGTCTTAGAGAGTGTAACAGTGTATCATAGCCTCTCAGAGAGTCTCGCAGTTGGTTTCAGAGAGAGTCAGAGTGTGTCAGTGTGTCTTATAGAGTGTCAGATTGTGTCACAGTGTGTCACTTTCTGTCAGAGAGTGTCACAGTGCGTCTCAAATTATCAGAGAGGGTCCCGGTGTGTCTCCGAGACTCTCAGAGAGTGTCACAGTCTGTTTCAGAGAGAGTCAGAGAGTGTCACAGTGTGTCAAAGTCAGTCAGAGAGTGTCACGGTCTATCAGAGAGTGTCACAGTGTGTTTCAGAGATAGTAAGAGAGAGTCTGGGAGTGTCACAGTGTGTCACTTTCTGTCAGAGAGTGTCACAGTGCATCTCAAAATCTCAGAGTGTTCCAGCGTTTCTCAGAGAGTCTCAGAGAGTGTCAGTGTGCGTCAGAGATTCAGAAAGAGTCGGAAAGTGTCACTAACTGTCAGAGTGTCACAGTGTGTCACAGTCTGTCAGAGAGTGTTACAGCGCTTTTCAGAGAGTGTCACAGTGTGTCTCAAATTGTCAGAGGGGTTCCCAATGTGTTGCAGGTAGTGTCTGAGTGTGTCACAGTTTGTCAGAGAGTGTCACAGTGTGTTTCAAAGAATGTCTGCGAGTGTCACAGTGTGTTTCAAAGAATGTCTGCGAGTGTCACAGTGTGTTTCAAAGAATGTCTGCGAGTGTCACAGTGTGTGTCACAGTGTGTGTCACAGTGTGTGTCACAGTGTGTGTCACAGTGTGTGTCACAGTGTGTGTCACAGTGTCAGAGAGGGTCCCAGTGTGTCTCCGAGACTCTCAACGAGTGTCACAGTGTGTTTTAGAGAGTGTCAGAGAGTGTCACAGTGTGTCAAAGTCTGTCACAGAGTGTCACAGTCTGTCAGAGAGTGTCACAGTGTGTTTCAGAGAGAGTCAGAGAGAGTCTGGGATGTCACTGTGCGACACAGTGTGTCACTCTCTGTCAGCGAGTATCACAGTGCATCTCAAAATCTCAGAGTGTCCCAGCGTGTCTCAGAGAGTCTCACAGAGTGTCAGTTTGTCATTTTCTCAGAGAGTGTCACAGTGTGTTTCAGAGAGTGTCAAGGAGTGTCACTGTGTCTCAGAGAGTGTAAGAGAGAGTCAGAGAGTGTCACAGTTTGTCTCAGAGAGGGTCAGATAGGATTAGATTGCGTCATAGTGCATCCCAAAGTGTAAGCGAGAGTCAAAGTTTTTCACAGTGTGTCTAAGAGAGTGTCAAAGAGAGTCAGAGCATGTTTCGGTGTGTCACAGTCTGTCAGAGAGTGTCTAGTGTGTCTCAGGGAGAGTCTGAGAGTGTCACAGTTTGAAATACTGTGTCTCAGAGCGTGGCAAAGAATGTCAGCATTTGGCTCAGAGATGGCTACTCTCAGAGAGTGTCTCAGTGTGTCTCAGAGAGTGTCAGATAGGATCAGAGTGTGTCATAGTGCATCTCAAAGTGTCAGCGAGTGTCGGCGAGTGTCACAGTGTGTCTAAGAGTGTCGGAGAGTGTCCCTGTGCTTTTCAGAGTGTGTCAGAAATAGTCAAAGTGTGTCTCAGAGTGTGTTGGATAGGATCAGAGAGTGTCCCAGTGCGTGTCAAATAGTCGGAGAGGGTCCCGCTGTGTCGCAGATTGTGTCAGAGTGTGTCACAGTCTGTCAGAGATTGTCACAGTGTGTTTCAAAGACTGTCAGCGAGTATCACTGTGTGTGTCAGAGTGTGTCGCAGTGTGCCACAGTCTGTCAGAGAGTGTCACAGAGCGCCTCAAATTGTCAGATAGAGTTCCAGTGTGTCTCAGACAGTGTCACAGTGTATCACAGTCTCTCAGGGAGTGTCGCAGTGTGTTTCAGAGAGTGTCAGATAGAATCAGAGAGCGTCATAGTCCATCTCAAAGTGTCAGCGAGAGTCAGAGAGTGGTACAGTGTGTCTAAGAGTGTGTCAGAGAGAGTCAGAGTGTGTTTCACTGTGACATAGTCTGTTAGGGAGTGTCACTGTGTGACTCAGAGACTCAGAGAGTGTCACAGTGTGTCATATTATGTCTAAGAGAGTGTTTTCGAGTGTCCCCATTTGGCTCAGAGATGGTCACAGTCTGTGAGAGAGTGTCACAGTGTGTCTCAGAGAGTGTCAGATAGGATCAGAGAGTGTCATCGTGCGTCTCAAAGTGTCAGAGAGTGTCAGAGAGTGTCACAGTGTGTCTAAGAGAGTGTCTGAGAGAGTCAGAGCGTGCTCCAGTGTGTCACAGTCTGTCAGAGAGTGTCTAGTTTGCCTGAGGGAGAGTCAGAGAATGTCACAGTTTGTCATACTGTGTCTCAGAGTGTGTAAGCATTTGGGTCAAAGATGTTCACAGTCTGTGAGAGAGTGTCACAGTGTGTCTCAGAGATGTCAGAGTGAGTCAGTGAGTTCACAGTACGTCATACTGTGCCTCAGAGAGTGACAGATAGAGTCAGACTGTATGCCAGTGAGTTTTCGAGAGTGTCAGACAGGATCAGAGAATGTCGCAGTGTGTCACAGTCTGTCAGAGAGTGTCCCAGTGTGTCTCAGAGAGTGTCACAGTGCGTCTCAGAGAGTGTCTCAGTGTGTCAGTCTGTCAGAGTGTGTCACATTGTGTCTCAGAGAGTGTCAGACAGTATCACATAGTATGTTGGAGATTCAGAAAGAGTTTGAATGTGTCACTAGTGGTCAGAGAGTGTCAGAGTGTGTCAGTTTATCAGAGAGTGTCACAGTGTGTTTCAGAGATTTTCAGCGAGTGTCACAGTGTGTGTCAGAGTGTGTCAGAATGCGTCTCAAAGTGTCAGCGAGTTTCAGCGAGTGTCACAGTATGTCTAAGAGTGTCGGCGAGCGGCACAGTGCTTTTCAGAGAGTGTCAGAGATTGTCAATGTGTGTCTCAGACTGTGTGGGATAGGATCAGAGAGTGTCCCAGTGCGTGTCAAATAGACGGAGAGAGCCCAGCTGTGGCAGAGTGTGTCACAGTCTGTCAGAGATTGTCACAGTGTGTTTCAAAGAATGTCAGAGAGTGTCACAGTGTGTCTTATAGAGAGTCAGAGTGTGTCACAGTGTGTCACTTTCTGTCAGAGAGTGTCATAGTGCAGCTCAAAATCTCAAAGAGGGTCCCAGTGTGTCTCAGAGAGTCTCAGAGAGTGTCACAGTGCGTAACAGCGTGTGTTGGATAGGATCGGAGAGTGTCACAGTGCGTGTCAAATTGTGAGAGAGCATCCCGATGTGTTACACAGTGTGTCAGAGTGTGTCACAGTTTGTCGAGATTGTCACTGTGTGTTTCAAAGATTGTCAACGAGTGTAACAGTGTGTGTCAGAATGTGTCAGAGTGTGTAACAGTCTGTCACAGAGTGTTACAGTGCATTTCAAAGTGTCAGCGAGACTCAGAGAGTGTCACAGTGCGTTTCAGAGAATGTCTCAGAGTGTCACAGTCTGTCAGAGTGTCACCTTGTGTCTCAGAGAGTGACAGACAGTATCACATTGTGTGTCAGAGCTTCTGAGAGAATCTGAAAGTGTCACTATCTGTCAGAGAGTGTCACCGTGCTTTTCAGAGAGTTTTAGAGAGCGTCACAGTGTGTCTCAGAGAGTGTTGGATAGGTTCAGAGAGTGTTACAGTCCGTCTCAAATTGTCAGAGAGTTTCTTAGAGTGTGTCAGAGTGTGTCACAGTTTGTCAGAGAGTGTCACGGTGTGTATCAAAGAATGTCAGCGAATGTCACAGTGTGTGTCTGAGTGCGTCACAGTATATCGGAGAGTGCGTCTCAAATTGTCAGAGAGGATCCCAGTCTGTCTCAGAGAGTCTCAGTGCGTTTCAGAGAGAGCCAGAGAGTGTCACAGTGTATCTAAGAGAGTGTCGGAGAGTGTCACAGTGCTTTTCAGAGAGTTTCAGAGTGTGTCTCTGAGTGTATTGTTTCGGATCAGAGAGTGTCACAGTGCGTGTCAAATTGTCAGAGAGCGTCCCGCTGTGTCGCAGAGTGTGTCAAAGTTTGTCACAGTCTGTCAGAAATTGTCACAGTATGTTACAAAGAATGTCAGAGGGTGTCACCGTGTGTCTCAGAGAGTGTCAGATAGGATCAGAGAGTGTCATAGTCCGTCTAGAAGTGCCAGCGAGAGTTAGAGTGTCACAGTGTGTCTAACAGAGTGTCAGAGAGACCGAGCGTGTTTCAGTGTGTTACAGTCTGTCAGAGAGTGTCACAGTGTGTCATACTGTGTCTCAGAGAGTTTTAGAGAGAGTCAGCATTTGGCTCAGAGATGGTCACAGTCTGTTAGAGAGTGTCACAGTGTGTCTCAGAGATGTCAGAGTGAGTCATAGAGTTCACAGTACGTCATACTGTGCCTCAGAGTGTGTCAGATAGAGTCAGACTGTATGCCAGTGAGTCTTCGAGAGTGTCAGACAGGATCAGAGAGTGTCACAGTGTGTCTCAAAGTGTCAGAGAGAGTCAGAGAATGTCGCAGTGTGTCACAGTCTGTCAGAGATTGTCCCAGTGTGTCTCTGAGAGTCTCAGAGAGTGTCACAGTTTGTCAAGTTTCTCAGAGTGCCACGGTGTATTTCAGATAGAGTCAGACTGCATCCAATTGTGTCTCCGAGAGTGTCAGATAGGATCGGAAAGCGTCACAGTGTGTCTCCAATTGTCAGAGGATGTCAGAGAATCTCGCAGTGTGTCACAGTCTGTCAGAGAGTATAACAGTGTGTCTCAGAGAGTGTCAGATAAGATCAGCGAGTGTCACAGTGCGTCTCAGAGAGTGTCTCAGTGTGTCAGTCTGTCAGAGTGTGTCACATTGTGTCTCAGAGAGTGTCAGACAGCATCACAGTGTATGTCAGAGATTCAGAGAGAGTCTGAATGTGTCACTATCGGTAAGAGAGTGTCAGAGTGTGTCACAGTTTGTCAGAGAGTGTCACAGTGTGTATCAAAGAATGTCAGCGAATGTCACAGTGTGTGTCAGAGTGTGTCCCAGTCTGTCAGAGAGTGTCACCGTGCATCTCAAATTGTCAGAGAGGGTCCCAGTGTGTCTCCGAGACTCTCAGGGAGTGTCACAGTGTGCTTCAGAAAATTTCAGAGAGTGTCACAGTCTGTCAGAGAGTGTCACAGTATGTTTCAGAGACAGTCAGAGAGAGTCTGGGAGTTTCACAGTGCGTCACAGTGTGTCACCCTCTGTCAGAGAGTGTCACAGTGCATCTCAAAATCTCAGAGTGTCCCAGCGTGTCTGAGAGAGTCTCACAGAGTGTCAGTTTGTCAGTTTCTCAGAGAGTGTCACAGTGTGTCTCAGAGAGTGTCAGATAGGATTAGAGAGCGTCATAGTGCATCCCAAAGTGTCAGCGTGTGTCAGAGAGTTTCACAGTGTGTCTAAGAGAGTGTCAGAGAGAGTCAGTCAGAGCGTGTTTCAGTGTGTCACAGTCTGTCAGAGATTGTCTAGTGTGCCTCAGGGTGAGTCTGAGAGTGTGACAGTTTGTCATACTGTGTGTCAGAGAGTGGCAGAGAATGTCAGCATTTGGCTCAGAGATGGCTACTGTCTGAGAGAGTGTCACAGTGTGTCTCAGAGAGTGTCACAGAGTGTCTCAAATAGTGTCAGATAGAATCAGAGCGTGTCATAGTGCGTCTAAAAGTGTCAGCGAGTGTCACAGTGTGTCTAAGAGTGTCGGAGAGTGTCACAGTGCTTTTCAGAGAGAGTGTCAGAGATTGTCAAAGTGTGTCTCAGAGTGTGTTGGATAGGATCAGAGAGTGTCACAGCACGTGTCAAATTGTCAGAGTGCGTCCCGCTGTGTCGCCGAGTGTGTCAGAGTGTGTCACAGTGTATCTTCTGGAGAGTCAGAGTGTGTCACAGTGTGTCACTTTCTGTCAGAGAGTGTCACAGTGCATCTCAAAATCTCAAAGAGTGTCCCAGTGTGTCTCAGAGAGTCTCAGAGAGTGTCACAGTTTGTCAAGTTTCTCAGAGATTGTCACAGTGTGTTTCTAATAGATATCAGCGTGTGTTGGAAACGATCAGAGAGTGTCACAGTGCGTGTCAAATTGTGAGAGAGCGTCCCGCTGTCTGACAGTATCACAGTGTATGTCAGAGATTCAGAGAGAGTCTGAATGTGTCACTGTCGGTCAGAGAGTGTGAGAGTGTGTCACAGTTTGTCAGAGAGTGTCAAAGTGTGTTTCAAAGAATTTCAGCGTGTGTCAGAGTGTGTCACAGAGTGTCACAGAGTGTTACAGTGCGTCTCAAAGTGTCAGCGAGACGCAGAGAGTGTCACAGTGTGTCACAGTCTGTCAGAGAGTGTCACAGTGCTTTTCAGAGAGTATTAGACAGCGTCACAGCGTGTTTCAGAGTGTGTCAGATAGGATCAGAGAGTGTCACAGTGCCTCTCAAATTGTCAGTGAGTGTCCCGGTGTGTCGCAGGAAGTGGCAGAGTGTGTCACAGTCTGTCAGACATTGTGGGCGGCACGGTGGCACAGTGGTTAGCACTGCTGCCTCACAGCGCCAGAGACCAGGGTTCAATACCCACCTCAGGCGACTGACTGTGTGGAGTTTGCACGTTCTCCCCGTGTCTGCGTGGGTTTCCTCCGGGTGCTCCAGTTTCCTCCCACAGTCACAAAGATGTGCAGGTCAGGTGAATTGGCCATGCTAAATTGCCCATAGTCTTAGTTAAGGGGTAAATATAGGGGTATGGGTGGGTTGCGCTTCGGCGGGGCGGTTTGGACTTGTTGGGCCGAAGGGCCTGTTTCCACACTAAAATCTAATCTAATTTTTAAAAAATTGTCACGATGTATTTCAAAGAATGTCAGAGAGTGTCACAGTGTGTCTTATAGAGTGTCAGAGTGTGTCACAATTCATCTCAAAATCTCAGAGAAGTTGCCAGTGTGTCTCAGAGAGTGTCACCGTTTGTCACAGTTTCTCAGAAAGTGTCACAGTGTATTTCAGATAGAGTCAGACTGTATCCCAGTGTGTCACCGAGAGTGTCAGATAGGATCAGAGAGCGTCACAGTGTGTCTCAAATTGTCAGAGTGTCAGGGAATCTCGCAGTGTGTCACAGTCTGTCACAGAGTGTCACATTGCTTCTCAGAGAGTGTCAAACAGTATCACAGTGTATGTCAGAGATTCAGAGAGAGTCTGAATGTGTCACCTTCGGTCAGAGAGTGTCAGAGTGTGTCACGGTTTGTCAGAGAGTGTCACAGTGTGTTTCAAAGAATTTCAGCGAGTGTCACAGTGTGTGTCAGAGTGTGTAACAGTCAGTCACAGAGTGTTACAGTGCGTCTCAAAGTGTCAGAGAGACTCAGAGATTGTCACAGTGCGTCTCACAGAGTGTCGGAGAGTGACACAGTGATTTTCAGAGAGTGTCAGAGATTGTCAAAGTGTGTCTCAGAGTGTGTTGGATCGTATCTGACAGTGTCACAGTACGTGTCAAATTGTCAGAGAGTGTCCCGCTGTGTCGCAGAGTGTGCCAGAGTCTGTCACAGTCTGTCAGAGATTGTCACAGACTGTGTTTCAAAGAATGTTAGAGAGTGTCACAGTGTGTCTTGTAGAGTATCAGAGTGTGTCACAGTGTGTCACTTTCTGTCGGGGTGTGTCATAGTGCATCTCAAAATCTCAAAGAGTGTCCCGGTTTGTCTCATGAGAGTCTCAGAGAGTGTCACAGTTTGTCAAGTTTCTCAGAGAGTGTCACAGTGTGTTTCAAATAGAGTCAGACTGTATCCCAGTGTGTCTCCGAAAGTGTCAGATCGGATCAGAGAGCGCCACCGTACATCTCAAAGTGTCAAGAGAGTGTCAGAGAATGTCACAGTGTGTCACAGTCTGTCAGAGAGTGTCCCAGTGTGTCTCGGAGAGTGTCAGATAAGATCAGAGAGTGTCACAGTGCATCTCAGAGAGTGTCTCAGTGTGTCACATTCTGTCAGAGAGTGCCACATTGTTTCTCAGAGAGTGACAGACAGTATCACAGTGTATGTCAGAGATTCTGAGAGAATCTGAAAGTGTCACTATCTGTGAGAGAGTGTCACAGTCTGTCAGAAAGTGTCACAGTGCTGTTCAGAGAGTTTTAGAGGGTGTCAAAGTGTGTCTCAGAGAGTGTCGAATAGGATCAGAGAGTGTTACAGTGCGTCTCAAATTGTCAGAGTGTGTCTTAGAGAGTGTCAGAGTGCGTCACAGTCTGTCAGAAAGTGCGTCTCAAATTGTCAGAGAGGGTCCCAGTCTGTCTCAGAGTCTCAGTGCGTTTCAGAGAGAGTCATAGAGTGTCACAGTGCTTTTCAGAGAGTGTCAGAGTGTGTCTCTGAGTGTATTGTTTCGGATCAGAGAGTGTCACAGTGCGTGTCAAATTGTCAGAGAGAGTCCCGCTGTGTCGCAGAGTGTTTCAAAGTTTGTCATAGTCTGTCAGAAATTGTCATAGTATGTTACAAAGAATGTCAGAGGGTGTCACCGTGTGTCTCAGAGAGTGTCAGATAGGATCAGAGAGTGTCATAGTGCGTCTGAAAGTGCCAGCGAGAGTCAGAGTGTCACAGTGTGTCTAACAGAGTGTCAGAGAGACCGAGCGTGTTTCAGTGTGTCACAGTCTGTCAGAGAGTGTCACAGTGTGTCATACTGTGTCTCAGAGTTTTAGATAGGGTCAGCATTTGGCTCAGAGATGGTCACAGTCTGTTAGAGAGTGTCAGTGTGTCTCAGAGATGTCAGAGTGAGTCAGAGAGTGTCGCAGTACGTCATACTGTGCCTCAGAGAGTGTCAGATAGAGTCAGAGTGTATCTCAGTGTGTCTCCCAGAGTGTCAGATAGGATCAAAGAGTGTCACAGTGTGTCTCAAAGTGTCAGAGAGAGTCAGTGAATGTCACAGTGTGTCACGGTCTGTCAGAGAGTGTCACAGTGCTTTTCAAAGATTTTCGGAGCGTGTCACACTGTGTCTCAGAGAGTGTCAGATAAGATAAGAGAGTGTCATGGTGTGTCTCAGAGAGTGTCTCAGTGCGTCACAGTCTGTCTGAGAGTGTCATATTGTGTCTTAGAGAGTGACAGATGTATCACAGTGTCAGAGATTCAGAGAAAGTCTGAAAGTGTCACTATCTGTCAGAGAGTGTCAGAGTGTGTCACAGTCTGTCAGAGAGTGTCACAGTGCTTTTCAGAGAGTGTCAGAGAGTGTCACAATGCATCTCAAATTGCCAGAGTGGGTCCCAGCGTGTCGCAGATAGTGTCAGTGTGTGTCACAGTTTGTCAGAGAGTGCCTCAGTGTGTCTCAGAGAGAGTCAGTGGGTGTCACAGTGTGTCTCAGAGAGTGGCACAGTGTGTCACAATCTCTTAGAGTGCAACAGTTTGTTTCAGAGACAGTCAGAGAGTGTGACAGTGTGTCTCGGAGTGCCAGAGAGAGTCAGATAGTGCTTCAGTGTGTCACAGTCTGTCAGGGAGTATCACAGTGTCCCCCGGAGAGTCAGAGTGTCACAGTCTGTCTCAGAGAGTGTCAGTGTGTTTCAGAGAATGTCACAGTCTGTAACTGTCTCTCAGTGAGTGTTTCAGTATGTCGCAGTCTGTCACAGTGCTTCTCAAAGTGTCAGAGAGAGTCAGAGAGTGTCACAGTGTGTCTCAGAGAGAGAGAGAGAGAGAGAAAGTGTCACAATCTGTCTTTGAGAGTGTCTCAGTGTGGCACAGTCTGTCAGAGAGTGTCACAGTGTGTCTCAGAGAGTCAAAGAGAGTCAGAAAGTGTCACAGTGTGTCTCAGAGTGTCACATTCTGACAGTCTGTCAGAGAATGTTACATTGTATTTCAGAGTTTTGTCAGAGAGAGTCAGAAAGTGTCACAGTGTGTCATGCTGTGTCTCAGAGAGTGTCAGCATTTGGCTCAGAGAGGGTCACAGTCAGTGATAGAGTGTCACAGCGTGTCTCAGAGAGTATCAGAATGAGTCAGAGAGTGTCACAGTATGTCATACTGTGCCTCAGAGGGTGCCATAGAGAGTCAGACTGTATCACAGTGTGTCACAGAGAGTGTCAGAGAGTGTCGCACTGTGAAACAGAGAGTGTCAGAGTGAGTCAGTGAGTGTCACAGTGTGTCTCAGAGAGAGTCAGAGATTATCACAGTCTATCTCAGAGAGTGTCACAGTGTGTCTCAGAGAGTCAGAGAGAGACGGAAAGTGTCACAGTGTGTCTCAGAATGTCGCAGTGTCGCGGAAATTGTCACCGTGTGTCAGAGAGTTTCACAGTAGGTTAGAGAGTGTCATCGTGTGTCTCAGTAATTGTCACAGTCTGTCAATGTCTGTCAGAGAGTGTCACAGTGTTTCTCAGAAAGTGTCAGAGAGCATCACAGTGTATCTCAGTGTCAGAGAGAGTCACATTATGTCTCTGAGTGAGTCAGAGTGTGACACAGAGTGTGAAAGAGAGTCAAAAAATGTTACAGTGTCTCTCAGAAAGTGACCGAGTGTCTAAGAGTCAGAGAGAGACAGCAAGTCTCACAGTGTGTCTCAGAGTGTGACAGTGTCTCAGAAAATGTCACCATCTGTCAGAGAGTGTCACAGTGTGTCAGAGTGTGTCAGTGTGTAACCTGAGAGTGTCGCAGTCTGTCAGAGTGTGTCACAGCGCGTCTCAGAGAGGGATAGAGAGTGTCATAGTGTGTTCCAATGTGGCAGATAGAGTCACAGAGTGTCACTATGTATCACAGTCTGTCTCAGAGAGAGTCATAGAGTGTCACAGTGAGTCTAAGAAAGGATGACAGTGTGTCTCAGAGAGTCAGAGATAGTCAGAAAGTGTCACAGTTTGTCTCAGAGAGTGTCACATTGTGACAATCTGTCAGAGAATGTTACATTATATTTCAGAGTGTGTCAGAGAGTTTCAGAACGTGTCACAGTGTGTCATACTGTGCCTCAGAGTGTCAGAGAGTGTCAGCATTTGGTTCAGAGAGGGAAACAGTCTGTCAGAGAATGTTACATTGTATTTCAGAGTGTGTCAGAGAGAGACAGTAAGTGTCACAGTGTGTCATACTGTCTCTAAGAGTGTGTCATAGAAAGTCAGACTGTTTCACAGTGTTTTTCAGAGAGTGTCAGAGTGAGTCAGATAGTGTCAGAGACAGTGAGTGTCACAATGTGTCTCATAGAGAGTCAGGGAGTGTCACAGTGTGTCTCACAGAGTGTCACAGTCTCTCAGGGAGTGTTACAGTGTATCACAGTCTGTCAGAGAGTGTCACAATGCGCCTTAGAGGGTCAGAGAGTGTCACAGTGTGTTTCAGTGTATCATAGTCTGTCAGAGAGTGTCACAGTGATCCTCAGAGATAATCAGAGAGTGTCACCGTATGTCTCAGTGAGTGTCACAGTGTGTCTCAGAGAGTCGGGAAAGAATCAGAAAGTGTCACAATCGGACTTGAGAGTGTCTCAGTGTGACACAGTCTGTCAGAGAGTGTCACAGTGTGCCACAGAGAGTGTCACAGTGCCTCTAAAAGAGGATGACAGTGTGTTTCAGAGAGTCAGAAAGTGTCACAGTTTGTCTCAGAGAGTGTCAGATCGGAGCAGAGCGTGTCGCAGTGTGTTTGAGAAAGTGCCAGAGTTCACAGTGTTTCTCAGCATATGTCAGAGTGTGTCAATGGGAGTTTCGGAGAGATTCAGAGAGTGTCACAGTGTGTCACAGCATGTGTCAGAGAGTGCCACAGAGAGTTTCAGAGAGAGTCAGAGAGTGTCACAGTGTGTCTCAGAGAGTGTCAGATAGGATCAGAGAGTGTCAAAGTGCGTCTCAAAGTGTCAGAGAAAGTCCGAGAGTGTCACGGTATGTCTGGGAGTGTCAGAGAGAGTCAGAGAGTGTCACAGTGTGACTGAGAATTTCGGAGAATGTCAGAGAGTGTCATTTTGTGTCTCAGTGAGTGTCACAGTGTGTCTCAGAGAGTCAGAGAGGGAGATAGAAAGGGTCACAATCTGTCTTGAGTGTGTCTCAGTGTGACACAGTCTGACAGAGTGTCACAGTGTGCCTCAGAGAGTGTCACAGTGCGTCGAAGAGAGAATGACAGTGTGTTTCAGAGAGTCAGAGAGAGTCAGAAAGTGACACAGTTTGTCTCAGAGCGTCAGATAGGATCAGAGTGTCACAGTGTGTCTCAGCGTATGCCAGAGTGTGTCACAGAGAGTTTCAGAGAGGTTCACAGAGTGACACAGTGTGTCTCAGAGAGTGTCACAGTGCGTCTAAGAGAGCATGACAGTGCGTTTCAGAGAGCGTCAGAAAGGGTCACAGTTTGTCTCAGAGAGTGTCACATTGTGACAGTCTGTCAGAGAATGTTACATTGTATTTCAGAGTGTGGCAGAACGTGTCACAGTGTGTCATACTGTGTCTCAGAGATTGTCAGCATTTGGCTCATACAGAGTCACAGTCTGTGAGAGAGTGTCACAGTGTGTCTCAGAGAGTGCCAGAGAGAGTCAGAATGTATCACAGTGTGTCTCAGAGAGTGTCAGAGATTGTCACAGTGTGTAACAGAGAGAGTTCGAGAATGTCAGTGAGTCTCACAGTCTGTCTCAGAGAGTGTGAGAACGGGTCAGAGAGTGTCACAGTGTGTTTCAGAGAGAATCAGAAGTGTCCCAGTGTGTCTCAGAGAGTGCCAGATAGGAACAGAGAATGTCACAGTGCATCACAAAGTATCAGACAGAGTCAGAGATTGTTACAATGTGTCTGAGAGAGGATGACAGTGTGTCTCGGAGAGTCAGTGAGAGAGTAAGAACGTGAGACAGCTTGTCTCATAGAGTGTCAGAGAGTGTCACAATGTGTCTCAGAGAGAGACAGAAAGTGTCACAGTGTCTCTCAGAGAGTGTCACAGTGTGTCTCAGAGAGTCAGAAAGTGACACAGTCTGGCTTTCAGGGTGTCACAGACTGTGACAGACTGTCAGAGAGTGTCACGGTGTGTTTCAGAGAGAGGCAGAGAGTGTCACAGTGCGTCTCAAATAGTCACAGAGAGTCAGAGAGTGTCCCAGTGTCTCAGCGACTGTCAGAGTGTCACAGTGTGTCACAGTCCCTCAGAGAGTGTCACAATGTGTCTCAAAGAGTGACGCAGTGTGTTTGAGAGAGTGTCAGAGAGTGTCAAAGTGTGTATCAGAGAGGGCCAGATAGGATCAGAAAATGTCACAGTGCATGTCAAAGTATCAGACAGAGTCAGAGAGTGTTACAGTGTGTCTGAGAGAGGATGACAGTGTGTCTCAGAGAGTCAGAGAGAGTCAGAACTTGTCACAGCTTGTCTCAGAGAGTGTCAGAGAGGGTCACAGTGTGTCTGAGAGAGTGTCACAGTGTGTATGAGAGAGTGCCAGTGAGTGTCAAAGGGGGTCTTAGCGTGTGTCAGAGTGTGTCACAGTGTGTCTCAGAGAATGTCAGACAGGGTCACAGTGTGTCTCAGAGAGTGTCAGAGTGAGACAGAGAGTGTCACAGTATGTCATACTGTACCTCAGAGAGTGCCAGAGAGAGTCGCACTGTCTCACAGTGTGTCTCAGAGAATGTCAGAGAGAGTCAGAAAGTGTCACAGCTTGTCTCAGAGAGTTTCAGATAGGATCAGAGTGTCACAGTGTGTTTGAGAAAGTGCCAGAGTGTCACAGTGTGAGTCAGCGTGTGTCAGAGAGTGTCACATTGTGTTTCAGAGAGAGTCAGAGAGTGTCAAATTGCGTCTCAAAGTGTCAGAGAAAGTCAGAGAGTGTCACGGTGTGTCTGAGAGTTTTGGAGAGAGTCAGAGAGTGTCAGATTGTGTCTCAGTGAGTGTCACAGTGTGTCTCAGAGAGTCAGAGAGAGAGAGAGACAGACAGGGTCACAATCTGTCTTGAGAGTGTCTCAATGTGACAGTCTGTCAGAGAGTGTCACAGTGCATCTAAGAGAGGATGACAGTGTGTTTCAGAGAGTCAGAGAGAGTCTGAAAGTGTCACCGTTTGTCTCAGAGTGTCGCATTGTGACAGTCTGTCAGAGAATGTTACATTGTATTTCAGAGTTTGTCAGAACGTGTCACAGTTTGTCATACTGTGTCTCAGAGAGTGTCAGAGAGTGTCAGCATTTGGCTCAGAGAGGGTCACAGTCTGTGAGAGATGGTCACAGTGTGTCTCAGAGATTGTCGGAGCGAGTTAGAGAGTGTCACAGTATGACCTACTATACCTCAGAAGAGTGCCAGAGAGAATCAGACTGTATCACAGTCTGTCTCAGAGAGTTTCAGAGATTGTCACAGTGTGTAACAGAAAGAGTTAGAGAATGTCAGTGAGTCTCACAGTCTGTCTCAGAGAGTGTCCGAACGGGTCCGAGAGTGTCACAGTGTGTCTCAGAGAGAGTCAGAGAGAGACCGAATGTGTCACAGTGTCTCTAATAGAGTGTCACAGTTTGTCACAGTTTGTCAGAGAGTGTCACAGCGTGCCACAGAGAGTGTCACAGTGCGTCTAAAAGAGGATGACAGTGTGTTTCAGAGAGTCAGAAGGTGTCACAGTTTGTCTCAGAGAGTGTCAGACAGGATCAGAGAGTGTCAAAGTGCGTCTCAAAGTGTCAGAGAAAGTCAGAGAGTGTCACGGTATGTCTGAGAGTGTCAGAGAGAGTCAGAGAGTGTCACAGTGTGACTGAGAGTTTCGGAGAATGTCAGAGAGTGTCATATTGTGTCTCAGTGAGTGTCAGTGTGTCTCAGAGAGTCAGAGAGGGAGATAGAAAAGGTCACAATCTGTCTTGAGTGTGTCTCAGTGTGACACAGTCTGACAGAGTGTCACAGTAAACCTCAGAGTGTCACAGTGCGTCGAAGAGAGAATGACAGTGTGTTTCAGAGAGTCAGAGAGAGTCAGAAAGTGACACAGTTTGTCTCAGAGTGTCAGATAGGATCAGAGTGTCACAGCGAATTTGAGAAAGTGCTAGAGTGTCACAGTGTGTCTCAGCGTATGTCAGAGTGTGTCACAGAGAGTTTCAGAGAGGTTCAGAGAGTGACATAGTGTGTCTCAGAGAGTGTCACCGTGTGTCAAAGAGAGGATGACAGTGTGTTTCAGAGAGTCAGAGAACGTCAGAAAGTGTCACAGTTTGTCTCAGAGCGTGTCACATTGTGACAGTCTGTCAGAGAATGTTACATTGAAATTCAGAGTGTGCAGAACGTGTCACAGTGTGTCATACTGTGTCTCCGAGAGTGTCAGCATTTGGCTCAGACAGGGTCACAGTCTGTGAGAGAGTGTCACAGTGTGTCTCAGAGTGCCAGAGAGAGTCAGTCTGTATCACAGTGTCTCAGAGATTGTCAGAGATTGTCACAGTGTGCAACAGAGAGAGTTCGAGAATGTCAGTGAGTCTCACAGTCTGTCTCAGAGAGTTATAGAACGGGTCAGAGAGTGTCACAGTGTGCCTCAGAGAGAGTCATAGAGAGACAGAAAGTGTCACAATGACTCTCAGAGAGTGTCACAGTTTGTCACAGTCTGCATAGAGTGTCACAGAGTGTCTCAGAGAGTCAGAAAGGGAAACAGTTTGTCTTTGAGGGCGTCAAAGTCTGTCGCAGTCTGTCAGGGAGTGTCACAGTGTGTTTCAGAGTGAGTCAGAGAGTGTCGCAGTGCGTCTCAAATAGTCACAGAGAGTCAGAAAGTGTCCCAGTGTGTCTCAGCGACTGTCAGAGAGTGTCACAGTGTGTCACAGTCGCTCGGAGAGTGTCACAATGTGTCTCAGAGAGTGTCACAGTGTTTTTGAGAGAGTGTCAGAGAGTGTCACTTTGTCTCTCAGAGAGTGTCATAGTGTGTCTCAGAGAGTGTCACAGTGCTTGTCAGAGGGTCAGAGAGTGTCACATTTTGTCTCGGTGAGTGTCACAGTGTTTCTCAGAGAGTCAGAGATAGACAGAAAGTGTCACAATCTGTCTCATTGAGAGTGTCTCATTGTGACACAGTCTGTCAGAGTGTCACAATGTGTCTCAGCGAGTCAGAGAGAGTTAGAAAGTGTCACAGTTTGTCTCAGAGAGTGTGACATTGTGACAGTCTGTCAGAGAATGTTACATTGTATTTCAGAGTTTGTCAGAACGTGTCACAGTGTGTCATACTGTGTCTGAGTGTCAGAGAGTGTCAGCATTTGGCTCAGAGAGGGACACAGTCTGTCAGAGAATATTACATTGTATTTCAGAGTGTGTCAGAGAGAGAGACAGTAAGTGTCACAGTGTGTCATACTGTGTCTCAGAGAGTGTCAGAGAGTCTCAGCATTTGGCTCAGAGAGGAACACAGTCTGTCAGAGAATATTACATTGTATTTCAGAGTGTGTCAGAGAGAGAGACAGTAAGTGTCACAGTGTGTCATACTGTGTCTGACAGAGTGTCAAAGAAAGTAACACTGTTTCACTGTGTGTCTCAGAGAGTGTCAGAGTCAGTAAGTGTCTCAGTGTGTCAGAGTGGGTCACAGAGAGAGTCAGAGAGAGACAGAAAGTGTCACAGTGTCTCTCAGAGAGTGTCACAGTCTGTCGGAGAGTGTCACAGTGTGTCTCTGTGAGTATCACAGTATGTCTCAGAGTCAGAAAGTGACACAGTCTGTCTTTGAGGGTGTCACAGTCTGTCAGAGAGTGTCACAGTGTGTTTCAGAGAAAGTTAGAGAGTGTCACAGTGCATCTCAAATAGTCACAGAGAGTCAGAGAGTATCCCAATGTGTCTCAGCGACTGTCAGAGTGTGTCACAATGTGTCACAGTCCCTCAGAGAGTGTCACAATATGTCTCAGAGAGTGTCGCAGTGTGTTTGAGAGAGTGTCAGAGAGTGTCATGGTGTATCTCAGAGAGTCGGAGAGTGTCACATTGTGTCTCAGAGAGAGTCAGAGGGTGTCATAGTGTGTCTCAGAGAGTGTCACGGTTTGTTTGAGGGAGTGTCAGAGAGTGTCACAGTGTGTCTCAGCGGGTGTCAGAGAGGGTCACAGTGTGTCTCCGAAATTCAGAGAGAGTCATAATGTGTCACAATCTGTCAGCGAGTGCCACAGTGTGTTTCAGAGAGAGTCAGAGACTGTCCCAGTGTGTCTCAGAGAGTGCCAGATAGGATCAGAGAATGTCACAGTGCATCTCAAAGTATCAGACAGAGTCAGAGACTGTTACAGTGTGTCTGAGAGAGGATGACAGTGTGTCTCGGTGAGTCAGTGAGAGAGTAAGAACGTGAGACAACTTGTCTCATAGAGTGTCAGAGAGTGTCATAATGTGTCTCAGAGAGAGTCAGAGAGAGACAGAAAGTGTCACAGTGTCTCTCAGAGTGTCACAGTGTGCCACAGAGAGTGTCACAGTGCGTCTAAAAGAGGATGACAGTGTGTGTCAGAGAGTCAGAAAGTGTCACAGTTTGTCTCAGAGAGTGTCAGATCGGAGCAGAGAGTGTCACAGTGTGTTTAAGAAAGTGCCAGAGTTCACAGTGTTTCTCAGCATATCTCAGAGTGTGTCACAGAGAGTTTCAGAGAGAATCAGAGAGTGTCACCGTGCGTCTCAAATAGTCACAGAGAGTCAGAGAGTGTCCCAGTGTCTCAGTGACTGTCAGAGAGTGTCACAGTCGCTCAGAGAGTGTCACAATGTGTCACAGAGAGTGTCACAGTGTTTTTGAGAGAGTGTCAGAGAGTGTCACATTGTGTCTCAGAGAGTGTCATAATGTGTGTGAGAGTGTCAGAGAGTGTCACATTGTGTCTCAGTGAGTGTCAGTGTTTCTCAGAGATTCAGAGATAGACAGAATGTGTCACAATCTGTCTTTGAGTGTGTCGCAGTGTGACACAGTCTCTCAGAGAGTGTCACAATGTGTCTCAGAGAGTCAGAGAGAGTCAGAAAGTGTCACAGTTTGTCTTTGAGGGCGTCAAAGTCTGTCACAGTCTGTCAGATAGTGTCACAGAGTGTTCAGAGAGAGTCCGAGAGTGTCACAGTGCGTCGCAAATAGTCACAGCGAGTCAGAGAGTGTCCCAGTGTTTCTCAGCCACTGTCCGAGAGTGTCACAGTGTGTCACAGTCGCTCAGAGAGTGTCACAATGTGTCTCAGAGAGTGAAGCAGTGTGTTTGAGAGAGTGTCAGAGAGTGTCACTTTGTTTCTCAGGGAGTCATAGTGTGTCTCAGAGAGTGTCACAGTGCTTGTGAGAGGGTCAGAGAGTGTCACATTTTGTCTCGGTGAGTGTCAGTGTGTCTCAGAGAGTCAGAGATAGACAGAAAGTGTCACAATCTGTCTTTGAGTGTGTCGCAGTGTGACACAGTCTGTCAGAGAGTGTCACAATGTGTCTCAGAGAGTCAGAGAGAGTTAGAAAGTGTCACAGTTTGTCTCAGAGTGTGACATTGTGACAGTCTGTTAGAGAATGTTACATTGTATTTCAGATTGTGTCAGGGAGAGTCAGAATGTGTCTCAATGCGTCATACTGTGTCACAGTGCGTTTCAGAGAGAGTCAGAGAGAGTCAGAGAGAGTCAGAGAGAGTCAGAGAGTGTCAGAGAGTGTCAGAGAGTGTCAGAGAGTGTCAGAGAGTGTCAGAGAGTGTCAGAGAGTGTCTCAGAGAGTGTCTCAGAGAGTGTCTCAGAGAGAGTCAGAAAGTGACACAGTCTGGCTTTGAGGATGTCACAGTCTGTCAGAGAGTGTCACAGTGTGTTTCAGAGAGAGGCAGAGAGTGTCACAGTGCGTCTCAAATAGTCACAGAGAGTCAGAGAGTGTCCCAGTGTCTCAGCGACTGTCAGAGTGTCACAGTGTGTCACAGTCCCTCAGAGAGTGTCACAATGTGTCTCAAAGAGTGACGCAGTGTGTTTGAGAGAGTGTCAGAGAGTGTCAAAGTGTGTATCAGAGAGGGCCAGATAGGATCAGAAAATGTCACAGTGCATGTCAAAGTATCAGACAGAGTCAGAGAGTGTTACAGTGTGTCTGAGAGAGTGCCAGTGAGTGTCAAAGTGTGTCTCAGCGTGTGTCAGAGAGTGTCACAGTGTGTCTCAGAGAATGTCAGACAGGGTCACAGTGTGTCTCAGAGTGTCAGAGTGAGACAGAGAGTGTCACAGTATGTCATACTGTACCTCAGAGAGTGCCAGAGAGAGTCAGACTGTCTCAGTGTGTCTCAGAGAATTTCAGAGATTGTCACAGTGTGTAACAGAGAGAGTGAAAGAATGTCAGTGAGTCTCACAGTCTGTCTCAGAGAGCGTCAGAGCGGGTCAGAGGGTGTCACAGTGTGTCTCAGAGAGAGTCAGAGAGAGACAGAAAGTGTCACAGTGTCTCTCAGAGAGTGTCACAGTCAGAGAGTGTCAGATTGTGCCTCAGTGAGTGTCATATTGTGTCTCAGAGAGTGTGAGAGAGAGAGAGAGAGAGAGAGAGAGAGAGAGAGAAAGGGTCACAATCTGTCTTGAGTGTGTCTCAGCGTGACACAGTCTGTCAGAGACAGTCACAGTGTGCCTCAGAGAGTGTCACAGTGCATCTAAGAGAGGATGACAGTGTGTTTCAGAGATTCAGGGAGAGTAAGAAAGTGTCACAGTCTGTCAGCGAGTGTCACATTGTGTCTCAGAGAGAGCCAGAGAGAGCCAGAGAGCGCCAGAGAGCGCCAGAGAGAGCCAGAGAGAGCCAGAGAGAGCCAGAGAGAGCCAGAGAGAGCCAGAGAGAGCCACAGTGTGCCTCAGAGAGTGTCACAGTGTGCCTCAGAGAGTCAGAAAGTGTCACAGCTTGTCTCAGAGAGTGCCAGATAGGATCAGAGTGTCACAGTGTGTTTGAGAAAGTGCCAGAGTGTCACAGTGTGAGTCAGCGTGTGTCAGAGAGTGCCACAGAGAGTTTTGGAGAGAGTCAGAGAGTATCAGATTGTGTCTCAGTGAGTGTCACAGTGTGTCTCAGAAAGTCAGAGAGAGAGAGAGACAGACAGGGTCACAATCTGGCTTGAGAGTGTCGCATTGTGACAGTCTGTCAGAGAATGTTACATTGTATTTCAGAGTTTGTCAGAACGTGTCACAGTGTGTCATGCTGTTTCTCAGATAGTGTCAGAGAGTGTCAGCATTTGACTCAGAGAGGGTCACAGTCTGTGAGAGATTGTCACAGTGTGTCTCAGAGATTGGCGGAGCGAGTTAGAGAGTGTGACAGTATGTCCTACTATACCTCAGAGTGCCAGAGAGAATCAGACTGTATCACAGTCTGTCTCAGAGAGTTTCAGAGATTGCCACAGTTTGTAACAGAAAGAGTTAGAGAATGTCAGTGAGTCTCACAGTCTGTCTCAGAGAGTGTCCGAACGGGTCCGAGAGTGTCACAGTGTCTCTCAGAGAGTGTCACAGTTTGTCACAGTGTGTCAGAGAGTGTCACAGTGTGCAGCAGAGAGTGTCACAGTGCGTCTAAAAGAGGATGACAGTGTGTTTCAGAGAGTCAGAAAGTGTCGCAGTTTGTCTCAGAGAGTGTCAGATCGGAGCAGAGAGTGTCACAGTGTGTTTGAGAAAGTGCCAGAGTTCACAGTGTTTCTCAGCATATGTCAGAGTGTGTCACAGAGAGTGTCAGATAGGATCAGAGAGTGTCAAAGTGCGTCTCAAAGTGTCAGAGAAAGTCCGAGAGTGTCACGGTATGTCTGAGAGTGTCAGAGAGCGTCAGAGAGTGTCACAGTGTGACTGAGAGTTTCGGAGAATGTCAGAGGGTGTCATATTGTGTCTCAGTGAGTGTCACAGTGTGTCTCAGAGAGTCAGAGAGGGAGATAGAAAGGGTCACAATCTGTCTTGAGTGTGTCTCAGTGTGACACAGTCTGACAGAGTGTCACAGTGTGTCTCAGCGTATGTCAGAATGGGTCACAGAGAGTTTCAGAGAGGTTCAGAGAGTGACACGGTGTGTCTCAGAGAGTGTCACAGTACGTCTAAGAGAGGATGACAGTGTGTTTCAGAGAGTCAGAGAGCGTCAGAGAGTGTCACAGTGTGTTTGAGAGAGTGTCACATTGTGACAGTCTGTCAGAGAATGTTACATTGTATTTCAGTGTGGCAGAACGTGTCACAGTGTGTCATACTGTGCCTCAGAGAGTGTCAGAGAGTGTCAGCATTTGGCTCAGACTGGGTCACAGTCTGTGAGAGAGTGTCACAGTGTGTCTCAGAGAGTGCCAGAGAGAGTCAGACTGTATCACAGTGTGTCTCAGAGAGTGTCAGAGATTGTCACAGTGTGTAACAGAGAGAGTTCGAGAATGTCAGTGAGTCTCACAGTCTGTCTCAGAGAGTGTTAGAACGGGTCAGAGAGTGTCACAGTGTGTTTCAGAGAGAATCAGAAGTGTCCCAGTGTGTCTCAGAGTGCCAGATAGGATCAGAGAATGTCACAGTGCATCTCAAAGTATCAGACAGAGTCAGAGAGTGTTACAGTGTGTCTGTGAGAGGATGGCAGTGTCGGAGAGTCAGAGAGAGTCAGAACGTGTCACAGCTTGTCTCAGAGAGTGTCAGCAAGTGTCACAATGTGTCTCAGAGTGTCACAGTGTGTATGAGAGAGTGCCAGAGAGTGTCAGACAGGGTCACAGTGTGTCTCAGAGAGTGTCAGAGTGAGTCAGAGAGTGTCACAGTATGTCATACTATACCTCAGAGAGTGCCAGAGAGAGTCAGACTGTATCACAGTGTGTCTCAGAGAGTGTCAGAGATTGTCACAGTGTGTAACAGAGAGAGTTAGAGAATGTCCGTGAGTCTCAGTCTGTCTCAGAGAGTGTCAGAACGGGTCAGAGAGTGTCACAGTGTGTCTCAGAGAGAGTCATAGAGAGACAGAAAGTGTTACAATGTCTCTCAGAGAGTGTCACAGTTGGTCACAGTCTGCATAGAGTGTCACAGAGTGTCTCAGAGAGTCAGAAAGTGACACAGTCTGTCTTGGAGGGCGTCAAAGTCTGTCAGTCTGTCCGAGAGTGTCACAGTGTGTTTCAGAGTGAGTCAGAGAGTGTCACAGTGCGTCTCAAATAGTCACAGAGTCAGAGAGTGTCCCAGTGTGTCTCAGCGACTGTCAGAGAGTGTCACAGTGTGTCACAGTCGCTCAGAGAGTGTCACAATGTGTCTCAGAGAGTGAAGCAGTGTGTTTGAGAGAGTGTCTGAGTGTGTCACTTTGTCTCTCAGAAAGTGTCATAGTGTGTCTCAGAGAGTGTCACATTGTGACAATCTGTCAGAGAATGTTACATTGTATTTCAGAGTGTGTCAGAGAGTTTCAGAACGTGTCACAGTTTGTCATACTGTGCCTCAGAGTGTCAGAGAGTGTCAGCATTTGGATCAGAGAGGATCACGGTCTGTGAGAGAGTGTCACAGTGTATCTCAGAGAGTGTCACAGTGTGTGAGAGAGGTTCAGAGTGAGTCAGAGAGTGTCACATTGTGTCTCAGTAAGTGTCACAGTGTGTCTCAGACAGTCAGAGATAGACAAAAAGTATCACAATCTGTCTTTGAGAGTGTCTCAGTGTGACACAATCTGTCAGAGATTGTCTCAATGTGTCTCAGATAGTCAGAGAGAGTCAGAGAGTGTCACAGATTGTCTCAGAGAGTGTCACATTGTGACAGTCTGTTAGGGAATGTTACATTGTATTTCAGAGTGTGTCAGAGAGAGTCAGAATGTGTCTCAGTGTGTAATAAAGTGTCTCAGAGAGAGTCAGAGAGTGTCAGCATTTGTCTCAGAGAGGGACACAGTCTGTCAGAGAATGTTACATTGTATTTCAGCGTGTGTCAGAGAGAGAGAGACAGTAAGTGTCACAGTGTGTCATACTGTGTCTGAGAGAGTGTCATAGAAAGTCAGACTGTTTCACAGTGTGTCTCAGAGAGTGTCAGAGTCAGAGAGTGTCAGAGTCAGTGAGTGTCTCAGTGTGTCTCAGAGATTGTCAGGGAGTGTCACAGTGTGTTTCCCAGAGAGTCACAGTCTCTCAGAGAGTGTTTCAGTGTATCATAGTCTGTTACAGAGTGTCACAGTGCGCCTTAGAGAGTCAGAGAGTGTCACCGAAAGTGTCAGAAAGTGTCACAAACCGTCTTGCGAGTGTCTCAGTGTGACACAGTCTGTCAGAGTGTCACAGTGCGTCAAAGAGAGGATGACAGTGTGTTTCGGAGAGTCAGAAAGTGTCACAGCTTGTCTCAGAGAGTGTCAGATACGATCAGAGTGTCACAGTGTGTTTGAGAAAGTGCCAGAGTGTCACAGTGTGAGTCCGCGTGTGTCAGAGAGTGCCACAGAGAGTGTCAGAGAGTGTCACAGTGCGTCTCAGAGATTCAGGGTGATCAGAAAGTGTCATAGTCTGTCAGCGAGTGTCACAGTGTGTTTCAGAGAGAGTCAGACTGTTTCAGAGAGAGTCAGAGAGCGTCAAATTGCGTGTCAGAGCGTCAAATCGCGTGTCAGAGCGTCAAATTGCGTGTCAGAGCGTCAAATTGCGTGTCAGAGCGTCAAATTGCGTGTCAGAGCGTCAAATTGCGTGTCAGAGCGTCAGAGAGAGTCAGAGAGAGTCAGAGAGAGTCAGATTGTGTCTCCGTGAGTGTCACAGTGTGTCTCAGAGAGTCAGAGAGAGAGAGAGACAGACAGGGTCACAATCTGTGTTGAGAGTGTCTCAGTGTGACAGTCTGTCAGAGAGTGTCACAGTGCATCTAAGAGAGGATGACAGTGTGTTTCAGAGAGTCAGAGAGAGTCTGAAAGTGTCACCGTTTGTCCCAGAGAGTGTCGCATTGTGACAGTCTGTCAGAGAATGTTACATTGTATTTCAGAGTTTGTCAGAACGTGTCACAGTGTGTCTCAGAGAGAGTCAGAGAGAGACAGAAAGTGTCACAGTGTCTCTCAGAGAGTGTCACAGTTTGTCACTGTCTGTCAGAGAGTGTCACAGTGTGTCTTTGTGAGTGTCACAGTGTGTCTCAGAGAGTGTCACAGTTTGTCACTGTCTGTCAGAAAGTGACACTGTCTGGCTTTGAGGGTGTCACAGTCTGTGACAGTCTGTCAGAGAGTGTCACAGTGTGTTTCAGAGAGAGTCAGAGAGTGTCACAGTGCGACTCAAATAGTCACAGAGAGTCAGAAAGTGTCCCAGTGTCTCAGCGACTGTCAGAGTGTCACAGTGTGTCACAGTCCCTCAGAGAGTGTCACAATGCGTCTCAAAGAGTGGCGCAGTGTGTTTGAGAGAGTGTCAGAGATTGTCAAAGTGTGTATCAGAGAGTGCCAGATAGGATCAGAAAATGTCACAGTGCATGTCAAAGTATCAGACAGAGTCAGAGAGTGTTACAGTGCGTCTGAGAGAGGATGACAGTGTGTCTCAGAGAGTCAGAGAGAGTCAGAACTTGTCACAGAGTGTCAGAGAGTGTCACAATGTGTGTCAGAGAGTGTCACAATGTGTGTCAGAGAGTGTCAGAGAGTGTCAGAGAGTGTCAGAGAGTGTCAGAGAGTGTCAGAGAGTGTCACAATGTGTGTCAGAGAGTGTCACAATGTGTGTCAGAGAGTGTCACAATGTGTGTCAGAGAGTGTCAGAGAGTGTCACAGAGTGTGTTTGAGAGAGTGTCAGAGAGTGTCAGAGAGTGTTTGAGAGAGTGCCAGAGAGTGTCAAAGGGGGTCTTAGCGTGTGTCAGAGTGTGTCACAGTGTGTCTCAGAGAATGTCAGACAGGGTCACAGTGTGTCTCAGAGAGTGTCAGAGTGAGACAGAGAGTGTCACAGTATGTCATACTGTACCTCAGAGAGTGCCAGAGAGAGTCAGACTGTCTCACAGTGTGTCTCAGAGAAAGTCAGAGAGAGTCAGAAAGTTTCACAGCTTGTCTCAGATAGTGTCAGATAGGATCAGAGTGTCAGTGTTTTTGAGAAAGTGCCAGAGTGTCACAGTGTGAGTCAGCGCGTGTCAGAGAGTGCCTCGGAGAGTGTCGGAGAGTGTCGGAGAGTGTCGGAGAGTGTCGGAGAGTGTCGGAGAGTGTCGGAGAGTGTCGGAGTGCGTCTCAGAGATTCAGGGAGAGCAGAAAGTGTCATAGTCTGTCAGCGAGTGTCACAGTGTGTTTCAGAGAGAGTCAGAGAGTGTCAGTGTGTCTGAGAGTTTTGGAGAGAGTCAGAGTGTCAGATTGTGTCTCAGTGAGTGTCACAGTGTGTCTCAGAGAGTCAGAGAGAGAGAGCGAGACAGACAGGGTCACAATCTGTCTTGAGAGTGTCGCATTGTGACAGTCTGTCAGAGAATGTTACATTGTATTTCAGAGTTTGTCAGAACGTGTCACAGTGTGTCATACTGTGTCTCAGAGAGTGTCAGAGAGTGTCAGCATTTGACTCAGAGAGGGTCACAGTCTGTGAGAGATTGTCACAGTGTGTCTCAGAGATTGTCAGAGCGAGTTAGAGAGTGTCACAGTATGTCCTACTATACCTCAGAGTGCCAGAGAGAATCAGTCTGTATCACAGTCTGTCTCAGAGAGTTTCAGAGATTGTCACAGTGTGTAACAGAAAGAGTTAGAGAATGTCAGTGAGTCTCACAGTCTGTCTCAGAGAGTGTCCGAACGGGTCCGAGAGTGTCACAGTGTGTCTCAGAGAGAGTCAGAGAGAGACAGAATGTGTCACAGTGTCTCTAATAGAGTGTCACAGTTTGTCACAGTCTGTCAGAGAGTGTCACAGTGTGTCTCTGTGAGTATCACAGTATGTCTCAGAGAGTCAGAAAGTGACGCAGTCTGTCTTTGAGGGTGTCATAGTCTGTCACAGTCTGTCAGAGAGTGTCACAGTGTGTTTCTGAGAGAGTCAGAGAGTGTCACAGTGCGTCTCAAATAGTTACAGAGTGTCAGAAAGTGTCCTGGTGTGTCTCTGCGACTGTCAGAGTGTGTCACAGTGTGTCACAGTCCCTCAGAGAGTGTCACAATGTGTCACAGAGAGTGTCTCAGTGTGTTTGAGAGAGTGTCAGAGAGTGTCATAGTGTATCTCAGAAAGTCGGTGAGTGTCACAGTGCGTTTGAGTGAGTGTCTTAGAGTGTCACAATGTGTCTCAGAGAGTGAAGCAGTGTGTTTGAGAGAGTGTCAGAGAGTGTCACTTTGTTTCTCAGGGAGTCATAGTGTGTCTCAGAGAGTGTCACAGTGCTTGTGAGAGGGTCAGAGAGTGTCACATTTTGTCTCGGTGAGTGTCAGTGTGTCTCAGAGAGTCAGAGATAGACAGAAAGTGTCACAATCTGTCTTTGAGTGTGTCGCAGTGTGACACAGTCTGTCAGAGAGTGTCACAATGTGTCTCAGAGAGTCAGAGAGAGTTAGAAAGTGTCACAGTTTGTCTCAGAGTGTGACATTGTGACAGTCTGTTAGAGAATGTTACATTGTATTTCAGATTGTGTCAGGGAGAGTCAGAATGTGTCTCAATGCGTCATACTGTATCTCAGAGAGTGTCGGAGAGTGTCACAGTGCGTTTCAGAGAGAGTCAGAGAGAGTCAGAGAGAGTCAGAGAGAGTCAGAGAGAGTCAGAGAGAGTCAGAGAGAGTCTCAGAGAGTGTCTCAGAGAGAGTCAGAAAGTGACACAGTCTGGCTTTGAGGGTGTCACAGTCTGTCAGAGAGTGTCACAGTGTGTTTCAGAGAGAGGCAGAGAGTGTCACAGTGCGTCTCAAATAGTCAGAGAGAGTCAGAGAGTGTCCCAGTGTCTCAGCGACTGTCAGAGTGTCAGTGTGTCACAGTCCCTCAGAGAGTGTCACAATGTGTCTCAAAGAGTGACGCAGTGTGTTTGAGAGAGTGTCAGAGAGTGTCAAAGTGTGTATCAGAGAGGGCCAGATAGGATCAGAAAATGTCACAGTGCATGTCAAAGTATCAGACAGAGTCAGAGAGTGTTACAGTGTGTCTGAGAGAGTGCCAGTGAGTGTCAAAGTGTGTCTCAGCGTGTGTCAGAGAGTGTCACAGTGTGTCTCAGAGAATGTCAGACAGGGTCACAGTGTGTCTCAGAGTGTCAGAGTGAGACAGAGAGTGTCACAGTATGTCATACTGTACCTCAGAGAGTGCCAGAGAGAGTCAGACTGTCTCAGTGTGTCTCAGAGAATTTCAGAGATTGTCACAGTGTGTAACAGAGAGAGTGAAAGAATGTCAGTGAGTCTCACAGTCTGTCTCAGAGAGCGTCAGAGCGGGTCAGAGGGTGTCACAGTGTGTCTCAGAGAGAGTCAGAGAGAGACAGAAAGTGTCACAGTGTCTCTCAGAGAGTGTCACAGTCAGAGAGTGTCAGATTGTGCCTCAGTGAGTGTCATATTGTGTCTCAGAGAGTGAGAGAGAGAGAGAGAGAGAGAGAGAGAGAGAAAGGGTCACAATCTGTCTTGAGTGTGTCTCAGCGTGACACAGTCTGTCAGAGACAGTCACAGTGTGCCTCAGAGAGTGTCACAGTGCATCTAAGAGAGGATGACAGTGTGTTTCAGAGATTCAGGGAGAGTAAGAAAGTGTCACAGTCTGTCAGCGAGTGTCACATTGTGTCTCAGAGAGAGCCAGAGAGAGCCAGAGAGAGCCAGAGAGAGTCAGAGAGAGTCAGAGAGAGCCAGAGAGAGCCAGAGAGAGTCAGAGAGAGTCAGAGAGAGTCAGAGAGAGTCAGAGAGAGTCACAGTGTGCCTCAGAGAGTCAGAAAGTGTCACAGCTTGTCTCAGAGAGTGCCAGATAGGATCAGAGTGTCACAGTGTGTTTGAGAAAGTGCCAGAGTGTCACAGTGTGTGTCAGCGTGTATCAGAGAGTGCCACAGAGAGTTTTGGAGAGAGTCAGAGAGTATCAGATTGTGTCTCAGTGAGTGTCACAGTGTGTCTCAGAAAGTCAGAGAGAGAGAGAGAGACAGACAGGGTCACAATCTGGCTTGAGAGTGTCGCATTGTGACAGTCTGTCAGAGAATGTTTCATTGTATTTCAGAGTTTGTCAGAACGTGTCACAGTGTGTCATGCTGTTTCTCAGATAGTGTCAGAGAGTGTCAGCATTTGACTCAGAGAGGGTCACAGTCTGTGAGAGATTGTCACAGTGTGTCTCAGAGATTGGCGGAGCGAGTTAGAGAGTGTGACAGTATGTCCTACTATACCTCAGAGTGCCAGAGAGAATCAGACTGTATCACAGTCTGTCTCAGAGAGTTTCAGAGATTGCCACAGTTTGTAACAGAAAGAGTTAGAGAAGGTCAGTGAGTCTCACAGTCTGTCTCAGAGAGTGTCCGAACGGGTCCGAGAGTGTCACAGTGTGTCTCAGAGAGAGTCAGAGAGAGACAGAATGTGTCACAGTGTCTCTAATAGAGTGTCACAGTTTGTCACAGTCTGTCAGAGAGTGTCACAGTGTGTCTCTGTGAGTATCACAGTATGTCTCAGAAAGTCAGAAAGTGACGCAGTCTGTCTTTGAGGGTGTCATAGTCTGTCACAGTCTGTCAGAGAGTGTCACAGTGTGTTTCTGAGAGAGTCAGAGAGTGTCACAGTGCGTCTCAAATAGTTACAGAGTGTCAGAATGTGTCCTGGTGTGTCTCTGCGACTGTCAGAGTGTGTCACAGTGTGTCACATCCCTCAGAGAGTGTCACAATGTGTCACAGAGAGTGTCTCAGTGTGTTTGAGAGAGTGTCAGAGAGTGTCATAGTGTATCTCAGAAAGTCGGTGAGTGTCACAGTGCGTTTGAGTGAGTGTCTTAGAGTGTCACATTGTGTCTCAGAGAGACTCAGAGCGTGTCATAGTGTGTCTCCGAAATTCAGAGAGAGTCATAATGTGTCACAATCTGTCAGCGAGTGCCACAGTATGTTTCAGAGAGAGTCAGTGAGTGTCCCAGTGTGTCTCAGAGAGTGACAGACAGGATCAGAGAATGTCACAGTGCATCTCAAAGTATCAGACAGATTCAGAGAGTGTTACAGTGTTTCTGAGAGAGTGTAATAGGGAGTCAGGGAGTGTCACATTGTGTCTCAGAGAGTCAGAGAGAGAGTCAGAAAGTGTCACATTCTGTCTTTGAGTTAGTCTCAGTGAGACACAGTCTGTCAGAGAGTGTCACAGTGTGTCGCAGTGTATCTAAGAGAGGATGACAGTGTGTCTCAGAGAGTCAGAAAGAGTCACAGTTTGTCTTAGAGAGTGTCACATTGTGACAGTCTGTTAGAGAATGTTATATTGTATTTCAGAGTGTCAGAGAGAGTCAGACAGTGTCACAGTCTGTCATACTGTGTCTCAGAAAGTGTCGGAGAGTGTCAGCATTTCGCTCAGAGAGTGTCACAGTCTGTGAGAAAGTGTCACAGTGTGTCTCAGAGAGTGTCAGTGTAAGTCAGAGAGTGTCACATATGTCATACCGTGCCTAAGAGAGAGTCAGTGAATGTTACAGTGTGTCTCAGGGAATCAGAGAGATGGAAAGTGTCACAGTGTTTCTCAGAGAGTGTCACAGTGTCGCAGAAAATGTCACCGGGTGTCAGAGAGCATCACAGTGAATCCCATTGTGTCAGAGTCACATTGTGTTTCAGAGTGAGTCAGAGAGTGAAACAGTGTGTCTCAGAGAGTGTGAGAGAGTCAAAAAATGTAACAGCGTGTCTCAAAGAGTCTGAGAGACAGCAAGTGTCACAGTTTGTCTCAGAGAGTGTCAGTGTCTCAGAAAATGTCACCATCTGTCAGAGAGTGTCGCAGTGTGTCAGAGAGTGTCTCAGTGTGTCCCAGAGAGTGTCGCAGTCTGTCGGAGTGTATCACAGTGTGTCTCAGAGAGGGGCAGAGTATCGCAGTATATCTCAGTGTCAGGAAGAGTCACATTGTGTCTCAGAGAGAGTCAGAGAGTGAAACAGTGTGTCTCAGAGAGTGTGAGAGAGAATCAAAATATGTCACAGTGTGTCTCAGAGAGGGACAGAGAGTGACATAGTTTGTTCCAGTGTGGCAGATAAAGTCACAGAGTGTCACAGTGCGTCTCAGAGAGAGTCAGAGAGTGTCACAGTGTGTCTCAGACATTGTCAGAGAGTGCCACAAAGAGTTTCAGAGAGTCAGAGAGTGTCACAGTGTGTCTAAGTGAGTCAGAGAGAGACAGAAAGGGTCACCGTGTGTCAGAGAGTGTCTCAGTAGGTCAGAGAGTGTCAACGTGTGTCTCAGAAATTGTCACAGTCTGTCAGAGTCTGTCAGAGAGTGTCACAGTGTTTTTCAGAGAGTGTCAGAGCACGTCACAGTGTATCTCAGTGTGTCAGAGAAAGTCACATTGTGTCTCAGAGAGAGTCAGAGAGTGACACAGTGTCTAAGAGAGTGTGAGAGAGAGTCAAAAATTGTCACAGTGTGTCCCAGAGAGTGACCGAGTGTCTCAGAGAGTCAGAGAGAGACAGCAAGTCTCACAGTGTGTCTCAGAGAGTTTCACAGTGTCTCTGAAAATGTCAACGTCTGTCAGAGAGTGTCACAATGTATCAGAGAGTGTCTCAATGTGTCCCAGAGAGTGTTAAAGACTGTCAGAGTATGTCAGTGTGTCTCAGAGAGGAACAGAGAGTGATATAGTGTGTTCCAGTGTCGCAGATAGAGTCACAGAGTGTCTCAGACAGTGTCAGAGAGTGCCACAGAGAGTTTCAGAGAGAGTCAGAGAGTGTCACAATCTGTCAGCGAGTGTCACAGTGTGTCTCAGAGATTGTCAGATGGGATCAGAGATTGTCACAGTACATCTCAAAGTGTGAGAGAGAATCAGAGAGTGTTACAATGTCTGAGAGTGTCAGAGAGAGTCAGAATGTTTCACAGTGTGTCTAAGAGAGTTTCAGAGAGAGTCAGAGAGTGTCACAGTGTGTGTGAGAGTTTCAGAGAGAGTCAGAGAGTGTCACAGTGTGTCTCAGAGAGTCAGAGAGAGAGACAGAAAGTGTCACAATCTGTCTTTGAGAGCGTCACAGTGCGTCACAGTGCGTCACAGTGCGTGTCACCGCCCCCAAGCCTGACACTCTCCACCGTCCGCACACCACCCCCAGCCTGACCCTCTCCGCCATCCAATAATGCCCCAGCCTGACACTCACTGCCATCCAATAACGCCCCAGCCTGAGCCTCACCGCTGCCCACACACTGGCCCTAGCCTAATCCTCCCAGCCGTTCACACTCCACCCCCAACCTGACCCTCACCACCGTCCACATACCACCTCCAGCCTGTCCCTCACTGCCATCCACACATCAACCCAGGCTGACCCTCACCGCCGTCCAACACCATAACAAGCCTGTCCATCACCGCCAGCCACACGCCAACCCCAGTCTAACCCTCAGTGCCGTCCACACGACGCCACCAGTGGGTCCCTCACTGCCATCCACACACCTCCCCCACGCTGACCCTCACTGCCATCCACAAACCGTCCCCAACCTGACTCCCACCAACATCCCGCATCGCCCCAGCATGACCCTCACCGCCATCCAACAACCATCCCCAGCCTGACCTCACCGCTGTACACCAACCGCCCCCAGCCTGTTCCCCACCGCCGTCCAACACTGCCACAGCCTGACTCTCACTGCCACCCTCACACCCCAACTAGCCTGACCCTCACCACCGTCCACACACCACCACCAGCCTGACCCTCACTGCTGTCCCACACTGCCCCAGCCTGACCCACACCACCGTCCACCAAGCACACCCAGCCAGACCCATTGCTGTACATCAACTGCCCCCAGCCTGACCCCCACTGCAATCCAACACTGCCACAGCCTGACCCTCACTGCCGCCCACACACCGCCCCGAACCTGACCCTCACCACCGTCCACACACCGCCACCAACCTGACCCTCACTGCTGTCCACGCACCACCCCAAGGCTGACCCTCACCACTGCCCACACACCGCCCACCGCCTGACCCTCACCACCACCTACACACTGCTCCCAGCCTGACACTCACTGCCACCCACACACCGTCTCCAGCCTGACACTCATTGCCACCTGTACACTGCTTCCAGCCTGAACTCCACCGCTGTCCACACACCGCACCAGCCTGACACTCTCCACCATCCACACACCAACCCGAGCCTGACACTCACCACCGTCCACATACTGCCACCATGCTGACCCTCACCACTGTCCACACACCACCCCGAACCTGACCCTCACCACCGTCCCCACACCGTCTCCAGCCTTACCCTCACTGCATTCCAACAATGACCCCAACCTGAACCCCATCACTGTCCAACACTGCCACAAGCCTGACCCTCACTGCCATCCACACACTGACCCAAGCCTTATCCTAACAGCCGTTCACACACCACCCCCAGCCTGAACCTCATCGCCGTCCACATACAGCCCCAACCTGTCCCTCATTGCCATCCACACACACAATGCCCAGCCTGACTCTCACTGCCGTGCAGCTATGCCCCAGCGTGACCCTCACCACCGTCCACACTCCGCCACCAACTTGGCCCTTTCCGCCGTCCAATATTGTCCCTCACCGCTGGCCACATACCGCCCCCACCTGACCGTCACCACCGTCCACACGCCGCCCTCAGCCTGTCCCTCACTGCAATCCACTAACCCTCCACAGCCTGACTCTCACCGCCGTCCCGCACCGTCGCAGCCTGATCCTCCCCTCTGAATACACACCAACCCCTGCCTGACACCCACCACCACCCAACACCGCCCTCAGCCTGAACCTCACAGCCACCCACACACCACCCCAAGCCTGACGCTCACCACCGTCTACATACCGCGCCCAGCATGACCCTCACTGTTGCCCACACACCGCCCCCAGCCTCAACCACACCGCCATCCACACAACGCCTCCAGCCTGATCCTCACCACCGTCCACATACCGCCCCCAGCATGACCCTCACTGTCGCCCACACACTGCCCCCAGAATGATCCTCACCACTGTCCAGACACGGCCCCCAGCCTGACTCTCAACGCTGTCCACACACCGCACCCAGCCTGAACTTCACCACCATCCACACATTGCTGCCAGCCTGACCCTCACGGCCATCCAAACACCGCCCCCAGCCTGACGCTCACTGCCATCCACACGCTGCCCACAGCCTGAACCTCACCACCGCCCACACACTGCACCCAGTCTGTACCTCACCGCCATCCACTCACCGCTGCCAGCCTGACGCTCACTGCCATCCACACACCGACCCCAGCCTGACACTCATCACCGTGCACACACACCACCTGCAGCTTGACCCTTATCGCCGCCCAATACAGCCCCAGCCTGACCCTCACCACCATCCACCAACCGCGCCCTGCCTAACACGCACTGCCGTCCAACACTGCCACAAAACTAACCCTCGCCGCCGTCCAATATGGCCCCCTGCCTGACCCTCACCACTGTCCATAGACTCCCCCGCAACCTGACCCTCATCACCATCCACACACCGCCCACAGCCTGACAATCATCACCATCCACACACCGTACGCAGGCTGACCCTCACTGCCGTCCGCACACCACACCCAGACTGACCCTCACTGCCATCCGCACACTGCACCCAGACTGACCCTCACTGCCATATGCACACTGCATGCAGACTGACCCTCACTGCCATCCACAGACCGCCCCCAGCCTGACCCTCACTGCCGTCCACACACCACACCCAGACTGAGCCTCACTGCAATCCGCACACCGCACCCAGACTGACCCTCACTGCAATCCGCACACCGCACCCAGACTGACCCTCACTGCCATCCACACACCGCCCACAGCCTGACAATCATCACCATCCACACACCGTACGCAGGCTGACCCTCACTGCCGTCCACACACCGCACCCAGACTGACCCTCACTGCCGTCCACACACTGCACCGAGACTGACCCTCACTGCCGTCCACACACTGCACCCAGACTCACCCTCACTGCCGTCCACACACTGCACCCAGACTCACCCTCACTGCCATCCACACACTGCACCCAGACTGACCCTCACTCGTCCATGGCATCCCTCACCTCATACATGTTGCAGGAGGAACATTGCACTGCCTTCGCTGCCATCCCTCTAAAGCTAACCTTTATTTTAAAAAAACACTGGGTCTAAAGAATACAACAAGCAAAATTCGGCATTTACCTCCTACCACAACGGATCTTATTATTAGGTTAGAGGAGGAGGGACCTCCGTAGTGCCTCGGGTTCTTCAGCTGCGCGCTTTTAAAGGGGAAGCAAACCTACCCAGGTAAGCTTACGCTCTACCTGCTTCCGGGTCTCGGCTGCCTCTCTGGTCGTCGTCACTTCCCCCTACTGCTCCCGCTCTTTCTGTGAAGAGAGAGTGAAAAAAAACACCGCTGCCCGCTACCGGTAAGTACTTTTAAAACAAAACAGTCTTACCTTAGCTGCTGCTCGCACTCAAAATGACCGTTAGCGTCGAAGGGTGAGTATTTATACTCACTGCTTTCCTTCCCGGCTGCCTCTCTGGTCGTCGTCACTTCCCCCTACTGCTCCCGCTCATTCTGTGAAGAGAGAGTGAAAAAAAAACACCGCTGCCCGCTACCGGTAAGTACTTTTAAAACAAACTGTCTTACCTTAGCTGCTGCTCGCACTCAAAATGGACGTCCCTGCTGATTACACTTGCAGGAAGTGCACCCATCTCCAGCTCCTCCAAGACCGTGTTAGGGAACTGGAGCTGGAGTTGGATGAACTTCGGATCATTCGGGAGGCAGAGGGGGTCATAGATCGGAGCTATAGGGAAGTAGTAACTCCAAAGATGGCAGATAGATGGGTGACAGTGAGGGGGACTGGGAGGAAGCAGCCAGTGCAGGGACCCCCTGTGGTCGTTCCCCTCAAGAACAAGTACACCGTTTTGGATACTTGTGGGGGGGACGACTTACCAGGGGTAAGTAACGGGGCTCAGGCCTCTGGCACGGAGCCTGTCCCCGCTACTCAGAAGGGAAGGGTGGAGAAGAGCAGAGCAATAATAATTGGGGACTCGATAGTTCGGGGCACAGATAGGCGGTTTTGTGGGAACGAGAGAGACTCACGTTTGGTATGTTGCCTCCCAGGTGCAAGGGTACGTGATGTCTCTGATCGTGTTTTCCGGGTCCTTAAGGGGGAGGGGGAGCAGCCTGAAGTCGTGGTCCATATTGGCACCATTCACATAGGTAGGAGGAGTGCTGAGGATGTTAGACAGGCTTTTAGGGTGCTAGGTTGGAAGCTAAGAGTTAGAACGAACAGAGTTGTTGTCTCTGGTTTGTTACCCGTGCCAAGTGATAGAGAGTCGAGGAATAGGGAGAGAGAACAGTTAAATGCGTGGCTACAGGGATGGTGCAGGAGGGAGGGATTTCGGTACTTGGATAACTGGGGTTCTTTCTGGGGAAGGTGGGACCTCTATAAACAGGATGGTCTGCACCTGAACCTGAGGGGCACCAGTATCCTTGTGGGGAGGTTTGCTAGTGCTCTTGGGGGGAGTTTAAACTAACTCTGCAGGGGCATGGGAACCCAGACTGTAGCTTTAGGGTGCAGGACCTGGAGTGTAGGGAGGTTAGGAATATGGCATCAATCTTAAAGGAGGGTGCCTGTAAACAGAAGAGTGGCTTGAAGTGTGTATAATTTAATGCCAGAAGTATACGAAATAAGGTAGGTGAACTCGCAGCGTGTGTTGGTACCTGGGACTTCGATGTTGTGGCTATTACGGAGACGTGGCTAGATCAGGGACACGATTGGCTGTTGCAGGTTCCAGGGTTTAAATGTTTTAGTAGGGTCAGAGGTGGGGGTAAAAGAGGGGCGTGTGTGGCTTTACTTGTCAAAGATAGTATTACAGCGGTGGAAAGGAAGATGGACGAAGATTTGCCATCTGAGGTAGTTTGGGTTGAGGTTAGGAATAGGAGAGGTGAGGTCACCCTGTTAGGAGTCTTTTACAGGCCTCCTAATAGTCCTAGAATCGTTGAAGAAAGGATTGCGAAGATGATTCAGGAGAAGAGTGACAGTAATAGGGTGATTGTTATGGGAGACTTTAACTTTCCTGATATTGATTGGGAAAGCTATAGCTCAAGTTCGTTAGATGGGTCAGTGTTTGTGCAAAGTGTGCAGGAGAGTTTCCTGACACAATATGTAGATAAGCCAACAAGAGGTGAGGCCATACTGGATTTGGTTCTGGGTAACGAACCAGGCCAGGTATTAGAACTAGAGGTCGGTGAGCACTTTGGGGACAGTGACCACAATTCGGTGTTTTTTACTCTAGTGATGGAGAGGGATAAGTGTGTACTACAGGGCAAGAGTTATAGCTGGGGGCAGGGAAATTATGATGCGTTGAGGCATGATTTAGGATGTGTGGATTGGAAAAGTAGATTCCAAGGCAAGAGCGTAATTGATATGTGGAACTTGTTAAAGGAGCAACTATTGAGTGTCCTTGATAAGTACGTACCTATCAGGCAGGGAGGAAAGGGTCGTGTGAGGGAGCCGTGGTTTAATAAGGAGTTGGAATCCCTTGTTAAATGGAAGAGGGCGGCCTTTGTAAAGATGAGGCGTGAAGGTTCAATAGGGGCGATTGAGAGTTATAAGGTAGCCTGGAAGGACCTGAAGAGAGAGCTAACAGCAGCAAGGAGGGGACATGAAAGGTCCTTAGTGGGTAGTATTAGGGAAAACCCTAAGGCTTTCTATAGGTATGTTAGGAATAAAAGAATGACTAGGGAAGGAATAGGTCCAATCAAGGATAGTAATGGGAAGTTGCGTGTGGAGGCTGAAGAGATTGGGGAGGCGCTGTATGAATACTTTTCGTCAGTATTCACTCAGGAACAGGACATTGTTGTCGATATGAATACTGAGGCACGAATAAGTAGAATGGATGGCTTTGAGATATGTAGAGAAGAGGTGTTGGAAATTCTGGCAAGGGTGAAAATAGATAAGTCCCCTGGGCCTGATGGCATTTATCCTAGGATTCTCTGGGAAGCAAGGGAGGAGATTGCAGATCCATCGGCCTTGATTTTTGTGTCCTCTTTGTCGACAGGAGTAGTGCCAGAGGACTGGAGGCTAGCAAACGTGGTTCCCTTGTTCAAGAAGGGGAGTAGAGATAATCCTAGTAACTATAGGCCAGTGAGTCTCACTTCTGTTGTGGGCAAAGTCTTAGAGAGAATTTTAAGGGATAGGATTTATGAACATTTGGATAGGAATAATGTGATCAAGGATAGTCAGCATGGTTTTGTGAAGGGCAGGTCGTGCCTCACAAACATTATTGAATTCTTTGAGAAGGTGACTAAGGAGGTAGATGAGGGGAAAGCGGTAGATGTGGTATATATGGATTTTAGTAAGGCGTTTGATAAGGTCCCCCATGGTAGGCTACTGCAGAAAATACAGAGATATGGCATTGAGGGTGAGTTGGAGGTTTGGATTAGGAATTGGCTCTCTGGAAGAAGACAGAGGGTAGTAGTTGATGGCAAAGGTTCATCTTGGAGTGCCGTCACTAGCGGTGTTCCGCAAGGATCTGTTTTGGGACCATTGCTGTTTGTCATTTTTATAAATGACCTGGAGGAAGGGTTAGAAGGTTGGGTGAGCAAGTTTGCGGATGATACGAAAGGCGGAGGAGTTGTAGACAGTGAGGAAGGATATGGCAGGTTACAGCGGGATATGGAGAAGCTGCAGAGCTGGGCAGAAAGGTGGCAAATGGAGTTTAATGTAGCTAAGTGTGAAGTGATTCACTTTGGTAGAGGAATTGAGTTCCGGAGTCCTGAGGTCATGCTGCAGTTGTATAAGACTCTGGTGCGGCCGCATCTGGAATATTGTGTGCAGTTTTGGTCGCCATACTATAGGAAGGATGTGGAGGCACTGGAACGGGTGCAGAGGAAGTTTACCAGGATGTTGCCTGGTATGGTAGGAAGATCCTATGAGGAAAGGCTGAGGCACTTGGGGTTGTTTTCATTGGAGAAAAGAAGGTTTAGGGGTGATTTGATAGAGGTGAACAAGATGATTAGGAGGTTAGATAGGGTTGACAGTGAGAACCTTTTTCCACGTATGGAGTCAGCTATAACAAGGGGGCATAGCTTTAAATTAAGGGGGGGTAGATATAGGACTGATGTTAGGGGTAGGTTCTTCACTCAGCGAGTCGTAAGTTCATGGAATGCCCTGCCAGTAGCAGTAGTGGACTCTCCCTCTTTATGGGTATTTAAGCGGGCATTGGATAGGTATATGGAGGATAGTGGCTTAGTGTAGGTTAGGTGGGCTTTGATCGGCGCAACATCAAGGGCCCAAGGGCCTGTACTGCGCTGTATTCTTCTATGTTCTATGTTCTATGTTCTATGCCGTCCACACACCGCACCGAGACTGACCCACACTGCCGTCCACACACCGCACCGAGACTGATCATCACTGCCTTCCACACACCGCCCCCAGCCTGACCCTCACTGACATCCACACACCGCACCCAAACTGACCCTCACTGCCGTCCACACACCGCACCCAGACTGACCCACACTGCCGTCCACACACCGTACCCAGACTGACCCACACTGCCGTCCACACACCGTACGCAGACTGACCCTCACTGCCGTCCACACACTGCACCCAGAATGACCCTCACCGCCGTCCACATTCCACCCCAGACTGACCCACACTGCTTTCCACACACTGCACCCAGACTGACCCTCACTGCCGTCCACACACCGCACCCAGCCTGACCCTCACTGACATCCACACACCGTACCCAAACTGACCCTCACTGCCGTCCACACACCGCACCGAGACTGACCCACACTGCCGTCCACACACCGCACCCAGACTCACCATCACTGCCTTCCACACACAGCACCCAGACTGACCCTCACTGCCGTCCACACACTGCACCCAGACTGACCCTCACTGCCGTCCTCACACCGCACCCAGCCTGACCCTCACTGCCGTCCACACACCGTACACAGACAGACCCTCACTGCCGTCCACACACCGCACCCAGACTGACCCTCACTGCCGTCCACATTCCGCACCCAGACTGACCTTCACTGCCGTCCACATTCTGCCCCCAGACTGACCCTCACTGCTTTCCACACACTGCACCCAGACTGACCCTCACTGCCGTCCACACACTGCCCCCAGCCTGACCCTCACTGCCATCCACACACCGCACCCAGACTGACCCTCACTGCCGTCCGCACACCATACCCAGACAGATCTTCACTCCTGTCCACACACTGCCCCAGCCTAAACCTCACCACCATCAGCAAATCACCCCAAGCCTGACCCTCACCTCCATCCACACACCACCCCTAGCCTGACACTCACCACCATCTACACACCACCCCCAGCCTGACCCTCACCACCGCCCACACAAGCCCCCCAGCCGAACTCTCACCACCGCCCACACACCACCCCAACAATGTCCCTCACCACCGTCCACACACCGCATCCAGCCCGTCCCTCACCACCATCCACACACCACCTCTACCTGAACCGTCATCGATGTCAAACACACCACCCACAGCCTGACCCTCACTGCCGTCCACCAACCGCCCTGGCCTGAACACCACTGCCGTCCAACACTGCCACAAGCCTGGCCCTCACCGTCATCCAATACCGCCATGTCCTGACCCTCATCACTGCACACACACTGCCCCTAGACAGACCCTCACCATCGTCCACACACTCTCCTCAGCCTGACCCTCACCGCCACCCACACACCGCCCACGGCTTGACGTTATCTGCCGTCCAACACTGACCCAAGCCTGACCCTCATCGCCATTCACACGCCCTCCCCAGACGGACTCTCACCGCCATCCAGCATCGCACGCGGCCTGACCCTCACCGCCGTCCACCCACTGCCACCAGCCTGACACTCACCGCGGTCCAGCATCGCACCTGGCCTGACCCTCACCGCCATCTACACACCACCCCCAGCCTGACCCTCACCATCACCCACACACCACCCCAGACTGACCCTCATTAATGTCGAACACACCGTCCCAGCCTGACCTTCACCGCCATCCACCAATGACCCCAGCCATACCGTAATCGACGTCAAACACACCGTCACCAGCCTGACACTCACCACCATCCACACACCGCCCCAGCCTGACCCACATCACTGCCCTCGCACCACCCCCAGCCTGACCCTCACCATCACCCAAACACCGCCCTCAGCCTGATTCGCATCACTGCCCACACACTGCCCCCAGCCTGACCCTCAACATCACCGACACACCGTCCCCAGACTGAACCTCATTGATGTAAAACTCACTGCCACGAGTCTGACCCTCACCGCCATCCACCAATGACGCCACCCTGACCATCTCCACCGTCCACACACATCACCTCAGCCTGACCGTCATCGACATCAAACACACTGCCCCCAGCCTGACCCCCCACCACTGTCCACCAACCGCGCCCTGCCTGACCCTCACTGCCGTCCACAGACCGCCCCCAGCCTGACCCCCACTGTCATTCACACACCGACCACAGCCTGACCGTCCCCTCCGAACACACAGCGCCCTCAGCCTTACCCTCACCACAGTCCAACAGCGCCCCCAGCCTGAAGCTCACCGCTGTCCACACACCGGCCCCAGTCTGACCCTCACCACCGACCACAGACTGCCTAAAGCCTGATCCTCATCACTGCCCACACGCAGCCCCCCACCTGACCCTCACTGCTGTCCAACACAGCCCCAGCCCTAACCCTCACTGCCGTCCACATACCGCTCTCAGCCTGACTCTCTCACCAATGCCCACTCACCGCCTCCATGCTGACACTCACCACTGCCCAACACCGCCCCCAGCCATCCACACAGCACCCCCAGCTTGACCCTCACTGCCGTCCACACACAACCCCCAGCCTGAACCTCACTGCAGTCCACATACCACCCCAGCCTGACCCTCATCGCCGTCCACACACTTCCCCAGCCTGACCCTCACCGCCGTCCAACATGAGTCCCGCCTCCCGCACTCAGCACCACACCCCACACCAAACCTCATGCCCGCTGCTCCCATCCAACACTGCTAGCCTGCCACGAATCCACTCCCCAACCCCGTCCAGCACCGCCACCTCCCCTACCCCTTCCAACACTGCCCCCTCCCCAACGCTGTCCAACACCGCCCCCTCCCACAACCCTGTCCCCCTTCCCCCAACCCCATCAAACATTTCCCCCTCCCCAAACCCGTCCAATACTGTCCCCTTCCCCAACCCAACACTGCCCCCTTCCCCCAACCCCGTCGAACACCACACCCTCCCCAACCCAATCCAACACCACGTCCTCCCCAAACCCGGCCAACACCGCCCCCTCCCCAACCCCATCCAACATCACCCCCTCTCTCACACTCGCTCTCCCCTCTCTCTACCCCCTCTCTCCCCCTCTCGCTCTTCTCACTCTCTTCCCCTCTCTCTCCCCCTCACTCTCTCGCCCCCCTCTCTCTCACACACCTCTCTCACCCCCACTCGCTCGTGCCCTCTCTCTCTCTCAACCCCCTCTCTCCCTCTCTCTCAACTCCCTCTCTCTCTCTCGCTCTCACTCACTCTCTCACTCGCCCCCCCACTTTCGCCCCCCATGTTGCCCCAATTTTTCGTCCCACTCTTTTGCCCCTCCTTTCGCCCCCTCTCTTTCGCCACACCCTCTTTTGCCCCTCCTTTCGCACACTCTCTCTTTCACTCCCCCTCTTTTTCGCCCCCCCTCTTTCGAGCCCCATCTTTTCCCATCCCCTCTTTTGCCCCCTCTCTTTCTTCCCCGTCTCTTTCGTCATTCCTTGCCCCCGCTCTCTCTCGCCCCCTCTCTCTCGCCCACTCTCTCTATCATCCGCCTCTCTCTTGCCCCACTCTCTCTTGCTCCCCTCTCTCTCCCCCTCACTCTATCTCTCCCTGCGCATTCACTCTCCCTGCACATTCTCTCTCTCTCGCCCACTCTCACTCTGTCGCTCTCTACCCACCATCTCGTCCCTCTGTCTGTCTTTCTCTATCTCATTCTCTCTCTGTCTCTCTCTATTTCTCTCTCACTTTCTCTCTCTCTCTTGACCCATCTCCCCCCTTGCTCACTCTCTCTCTCAAGTAACTATCGCCTCCTCTCTCTCTCTCCCCTTCTCTCTCTCGTTATCGCCCCCTGTCTCGCTTTCACTTGCCACCATCCCCTACCTCTCCTGTCCCCCCCCCCGTATTGCTCAGCTCCTCTCTTTCTCTCGCTCAGCTTCTCTCTCTCAATCTCTCTCTCTCTCTCATTCTCTGTCTCACCCTCTCTCTCTCTCTACTGCTTGCCCTCTGTCTGTCCTTCTCACTCTCTCTCCTCGCATGTCTCTCTCTCACTATCTCCCTCTCTCAGCTCCTCTCTCTTGCCCCACTCTTTCGCTGCCTCGCTCTCACACTCTCTCTTCCGCTGCCCCCCTCGTCCCTTCTCTCTCACTCTCGAAAACCGTCTCGCAGACTTCTCTCCTTCTCACCCATCCTCTCTCTTTCCTCTCTCTCACCATCGCTCCATCGTTCTCTCACTCGCCATGTCTTTTTATCTCTCCCCGAACTCTCTCTCTCTCTTTACCTTGCTCTCGCTGACTCTCTTCGGTCCCCTTATTCTCTCTCTCCCGTTTCTTTTCTCTCTCTCTCTCACTATGTCTCTCTCTCTCTCTTTCTGTCTCGCCCTGTCTTGCCTCTGCGCTCTCGCTGTCACCCGTTCTCTCTCCCACCCCCCCCTCTGTCAAACCCCCTCTCACGGAGCGCTCTCTCCTTCTTGACCTTCCTCTCTCTCTCTCTCTCGTCTCTCTCGCCCTCGCTCTCTCCCAACAAAACACTCTCTCTCTTGTCCTCCCTCTCTCTCTCGCCCTCACTCTCTTTCTTGCCCTCGTGCTCTCTCTCTCGACCCCTTTTTCTCTCCCTCGCACCCTCTGTCATACCCCCTCTATCTCTCTTTTGCCTCCATCTCTCTCAAACCCCGATTTTTCTCTCTCTTGCTCCTTCTGTCTCTCTTGCTCCCTCTCTCTCTCTTGCCCCTCAATCTCTCTTACCCATCTCTCTTTCTTGATCTCTTAATGCCTCCCTCTCTCGCTTCTTCTTTCTCTCACCCCCTCTCTCCTTCCCCCTCCTTCTCGCTGTCTTGCCCTCCCCTCTCTCACTCCCTCTCTCTCACCTCTATGTCTCTCCCATCCCGTTTTTCTCTCTCTCACTCAACTCATCGTTCTCTCACCCACTCTAACTCTCTCTTGCCCAGTCTCTCTCGCCCTCTTACTCACTCTCCCGCCTGCTTCTTTGCCCCCCTCTCTCGATCCCCTCCTCTCTGTCGACACCCTCTTTCTAGACCCTTTCTCTTGCCGCCTCCATCTCTCTCAACCTCCCGCTTTTTTGCCCCTCCCTCTATCTCTCTGTCATTCTCTCAGCCCTCATTCTCTCTCTCTCCCCTCTCTCCTCTTCTCTCTCTCTCTCGCCCCCCATCTCTCTCATCCACTTTCTCTCTCCTTTTCCCTCTCTCTCTAAGACTTGCCCCCTTTCTCTCTCGTTCCCTCCCTCGCACCTCTCTGTCTCTCTCTCTCTCTCTCTCTTGCCTCTGCCTCTCATTATCTTCTCCACTGTCTCTCTCTCTCCCTACTTCACCCTATCTCTCTCTTGCCCCCTGCTCTCTCTCTCTCTGCTCCTTCACACTCTCTCCCCATTATCTCACTCTCGATCCCCCTCCCTCGGTGTCTCTCTCTCCCCACCTCCCTCCGTTTCTCTCTGACTGAATCTCTTTTCCTTCTGTCCCTCCCTCTCTCTCTGACAGACTCTGTCTCCCTGGTCCTTCGCTCTCCCTCTAACCCAGAGACTGGGGGTTGCGCGTGGGGGGTGGGGTGAGATGATAGAGAGATGTGGGAAATGGGAGGAGGGGAAAATAGGGTAGAGACAGAATTTTGGGAGGGAGACAGAGACCGTCGGACAGAGAGAGTAAGGGTGAGGGGGAGAGGGAAGAGTGGAGGCAGGTGGAGAATCTCGTGTTGGGGTTGTGAGAGGGAGGGGGGGAGGGGGAGGGAGAAACAATAGTGAAGGCAGGTGGAGAAATCGGGGTTGAGGGGTGTCTGAGAGGGGACGAGAGAATGAAAGGGAGAGGAGGTGAGAAAGAGACTGTGCAGAAAGAGAGAGAGCGGGAGAGAAGTGATGAGAAAGAGTAGGGGAGAGGAAATGGGGAGGCCATGTTAGAGTGAGAGGGGTGCCGAGGGAGTTAAACCCAGCTCCTGAGCTCAGGGCGCGGTACCCTCCCCTTCCCTGAGGACCAGTACTTGGGGCTGAGTCTGTCTCTCTCCAGCTCAGCTTCTCCAACACAAAGACACACAACAACATCGGTCACTCTGCTGCTCGGCATGCTTTAATCAACATTTTTATTGTTTACAAATGGAAGTGATGGATACAGTCAGTGGGATGGTGCCTTTTCTCACTGGCCCCTGAGTTGTGAGAAACATTGAAATGTTTCCCTGTAACCCCCCTGTGGGATAAGGATGGACAAACCAGCGTTACCCACAGTCTGTTACCACAGCGACAGGCTGCTCCATCGCTGAAACACTGAACTGAAATGAGAAAATCCCGATTTGATTAATGAGAGAATTTGATGGATGGATGGATTTGGGTGAAGGGATATTTCAGCACATTCTTCAGCTGCTGCCTGAACTTAGTCTGGGTCACGGCATAAATCACGGTGTTTGTGCAGCAACTGAGGAGCTGCAGCATGAAGCCTAATTCCCGCACAAAGGGATGGAGATACACAGACTGATACCCAATAAACAACATCCGGTACCATATCGAATACAGCATGAACGTTGACCATAACAGGATGAAATTGGCCGAGATCACAAACAGTAAAATGATGGATTTTTTTCGGTTTCTCATTTCAGTGTCAGAATGAGCGTCCCCATTGGTGTGAGCGCGGAGTCTCCTGCGGGCTCTGCTGGTCACTAAAATGTGTCTGACAGTGAGAACATTGAGCAGCAGAATCACGAGAAATGGGACACACGGGGTTAGAATGTAGTGGAAGAACTCGATTGTGACCCAGACACTGGATAATCGAACATCGACTCTAACAGAACAAAACCGGGGGAGGTTCATCAGCAAATACCGCACCTCGAGAATAAAATACCAGAAAATGTTCTTTAAACAGCTCAGCACAGTCACTGCTCCCAGAAGCACAGCCGCCGTTTTCTCACTGCAATATTTACTTTTCAGCTTCTGGCAACAAATGGCCACAAACCGATCAAAGGTGAAAGTGACGGTCAACCAGACAGAGCAGTCAGTGGCTGCATAAACCAGGACGGCGTGGATATTACACACGGGAACGGAGTACCACAGGAAATAAAACTGTTCCCGATAAACAATGGGAATGTGTCTCAGGATCAGGTCGAGGATAATGACAAGGAGATCCGCCGCTGCCATGGCCCCCAGGTAACGTCTGACACATGGAGACAATCCACAATCTTTATAAAGCAGGACGTAGATGGTCACTACGTTAACTGTGAGGAAGGAAAACAAACCCATTATCCATCAGCCTGGAGGCAAAGGGACCCGTTTGATCGGGGACACAGTCAGATTTTCAAATGTGTCCCTGTATTCAGGAATTTATTAAAATAATTGGAGCTGGAATAACAAATGGGAAGGTCGGAATTACTGACAAAAATGTGACATAAACCACAAGAAACCCTCTCTCCCCAAACACACAGAGACACATCCATAAGGACAGATGGTTTCTAGAACATTCCCACACACTCGACCACTCGAGAGCAGACACAGGTCACACCTTCCCAGTTCCTAATTCGGAGGGTGGAAACGTTGCTGTCCTGAAGGATTCTCTCCCATGTTTTCTGAAGACAAACGGAGTTTGGGAATTTCTGTATTTTGGTCTAAATTGTGGTCGATCCTGTGTCGTGGTGAAATGTAAATGCAGGGAAAATGTATTCACCCCTTTAACTGCCTGAGGGGCATTCGGAACAGTGTCTCCTTCTCCCTTGAACGGGATCTCTTCCCTCGGGATCTTATCGTTTGTTCAATTCACTGACGCCCGGCCGTTCACAAACAATGTCAGGGACAGAACGTTCCGGGGAATGTCAGTTATAGAATGTCAGGGACAGAACGTTCCAGGGAATATCAGTTACAGAATGTTGGGGACAGAAGGTTCCGGGGAATGTCAGTTATAGCATGTCGGGGACAGAACATTCTGGAGAATGTCAGGAATAGAATGTCAGGGACAGAACGTTCCGGGGAATGTCAGTTATAGAATGTCAGGGACAGAACGTTCCGGGAAGGCCGTTATAGAATGTCGGGAATAGAACGTTCTATTGAATGGCAGTGATAGAATGTCGGGGATGGAATGTTCCGGGGAACTCCTTGACCTGTCCATGACCTTCCCCCCCATCCACCCCACCCTCCTCTCTGACCTCTCACCTCTCCCCCTGTAAACCGGGAGCCATTCACCCCGCATCCCCCGCAGCATGGAGGACTGAGTACACCGACACAGTGCGTTGATCTGTAACCCAGGAGCAGTTACCCACCCAGCATGTAGGACTGTATACACCACCCCAGTGCATTGATCTGTAACCCAGGAGCAGTTACCCTCCCAACATGTAGGACTGTGTACACCACCCCAGTGCATTGATCTGTAAACCAGGAGCAGTTACCCTCCCAGCATGTAGGACTGTGTACCCCACCCCAGTCCATGGATCTGAAAATCAGGAACAGTTACCCTCCCAGCATGTAGGATTGTGTACACCACCCCAGTACATTGATCTGCAACCCAGGAGCAGTTAGCCTCCCAGAATGTAGGATTGTGTACCCCACCCCAGTACATTGATCTGTAACCCAGGAGCAGTTACCCTCCCAGCATGTAGGACTTTGTACACCACCCCAGTACATTGATCCGTAACCCAGGTGCAGATACCCTCCCAGCATGTAGGATTGTGTACCCCACCCCAGTACATTGATCTGTAAACCAGGAGCAGTTACCCTCCCGCATGTAGGACTGTGTACACCACCCCAGTGCATTGATCTGTAAACCAGCAGCAGTTCCCGTCCCAGCATGGAGGACTGTGTACACCACCCCAGTGCATTGATCTGAAAACCAGGGACATTTACCCTCCCAGCATGTAGGACTGTGTACACCACCCCAGTACATTGATCTGTAACCCAGGAGCAGTTACCCTCCCAGCACGTAGGACTTTGTACACCACCGCAGTGCATGAATCTGAAAACCAGGAGCAGTTACCCTCCCAGCATGTAGGACTGTGTACCCCACCCCAATCCATTGCTCGGCAACACTGTGTTAGATCCTTGCCCAGTGTGGGAAAACTTGCAGACCGGGCTGGAACTGACTGGATGTACAGCTCCCACCCATTTACAGCTCCATATCTCCATTGTTGCCCTGGCAAGGGAGCGCTGTGTGTGTGAACATCACTGCCATATAGACCAGGCGGGTGAATCAGTTTAAATATCACCACATGGGAGGGGTTTGGGGTATAGACAGAGAGGGGAGACTGAGAGACAGTGTCATGGAAGGATGTGTTCCCAGGTTTCAGAATGCAGAAATGTAGACACTTCGATAGCATCCTGTAACAAGAGCCTGTCTTCCCAGGAAAGATGGGAAAATGGGATATTTGACCATTTGTACTACAGCTTTGTAAATGGGAGTTGGTTCAACAGAATCTATGATTCACTGGGCTGAATCAATCAAAAGACTCTCTCAGTAACATTTTCCCTTAGTCTGACAGAACGATTATCTGCACGAGGCTGAGCTAGTTTCCTGGTACTATCGGATCAAATTCACCTCATTAACAACCCAGCCCACCCCATGGTGTCCCTCTCATTCAATACCAGCCCGATTCTCCCACCCATCATGGCTGGACCGGATATTGACCCTGAATATTCATTGTTTCCTGACACTGGTGCCATCTTTAAAAGTCCAATGAGCACACGGTTGAGCTTTCTCAGTTAGGAGCTGCCCTGCGCAGTTTACCCTGAGAATGGGGGTAAGGGGCAATTACACTGCGGTTTGTCGACAGGGCACGGAGTTCCTGGTGGATGGGCTAGTACAGAGGGGGACCATTCTCTTCCCAGAGGGTCCACACCACCTGACCCACTGATCATGGTCTGAGCTCCCCACCCAGCTCAGTGCAGTATCTGCGGTCTGAAGAAATGCCCAGCAATACAGGACAAGCATCAATAACCTTCCCCACTCTGTCAGGATAAGGGTCACTGTATTCTCTCTGCTCCCTCACCCTCATCGTATAACAGGTAAAGCACCTTCTCAACCCGCCGTGATCTCTCTCTACCACTCTCTATCCCTCTCTCTCTCTCTCTCCCTCTCTCTTTCCCCTGTCTTCCTCCTCCCTCCACTTTACCCCCGACGTTAATAACACTGCATGGATACAACACTGTGGACTGATTCCCTCCGGACCCCTCACCATGTCCCCGTCCCCTTCACCTAAACCAGCACTAACAGCAGGGCCACCCACTCCCACTCTCACTCCCTCCCTCCCTTTCTCCCATTCCAGGAGAAACAGCCTGGAATAGTTCAGAAAGGGCCAATCTGGGTGGTGGAGTGCCCGATATCCGTTCCCTCACCCCCTCCCCCCGCTTTTGGGAAGGACCCTGGTACGAATCGGAGAGGACCGGGACGCCTCGTGTGGAGATTCTGAAACATACACGTCCTACTGACCGAGTAAGGAGCAATGTTCAGCGAAGGGCAATTCTCACTTTAAACCCACTGGCAGCTCTGTTTCCCCCTGGCACAACGTAGGAGCTGTGGCCCTGATGCCATCTCCCTTTTGTGTCGAGCTGGTACAAATGGAATCCCCACGGTCTCGGTGGGCAGGAGGGTGGGCTCACAACACATCGTCACCACCACCTCCCAGGAAGGGAGCACAGAGACTCCCTCCTACACCTCCCCCTGTAAACAGCTCAGATACTAAAACTAATCTGTGATAGTTACTGCTCTCCCCACTTGTCCTGACATCTTCAATAATCTGTGATCATATACACCCAGCGCCCTCTGCTCATGCAACCCCTTTATTACGGTACGGCCTGTATTAAACTGCCTTTCAATGTTATTCCTACCACAGTACATCACCTCACACTGCTCTGCATTGATCCCCATCTGCCCTTTAACTAAACACTACACCAACGTGTCACTGTCCTGTTAGAGTTCCACACTCTCCTCCATAGACTTTACAATTCTTCCCGGTTCGGTGCCATCTACAAACATTGAGATTGAAATAGTGTCACAGTCCCCATGAAACAACTGAAATCCTGCCCCACACACACGAGTCTGAGCAAGTGAAATACTGATATATTCCCACGGACAGAGTCGAATAATGTCAATGGAGCAACAGAAGTCCTGACACATACGAGACAGAGTAGATGAATTATTGACAAACCACAGAGCAAGAGAAATCCGGTTCGGTCCCACTTATCCACTTCATCAGGGTATAATGTGATGAAGTTGAAAGTGTGTACTGTATTTTTAAGAGAGAGTGAAAGCTGTTCTGAACTGAGAGCTTACAAGCTCCTGTGATATGAGAGGATGGCAGACCCAGAAACAGTATATTGCTATAGAGCTGGAGTCGGGTAATAAGCAGTTCATAGAAAGGGGGTCTCAGAGTTGTGAATAGTTGATGTAAAATGTTCACTTTCAGAGTGAAAAAAATAAATTGATGTTTTTATTTAAACAGTGGAAGTTGGTGGATCTGTCCCTCATATTTTAACAGTTTACGAGGCGAATTAAGCATTTCTTTATGTTTCATCTAAGTTCCCAGATGAGCTTCCCGCCGTATCCTCATCATCCCCGTGTGTGTATCTGTGCACCTCCACACACATCATCTATTGTATCCGCTACACCCGATGGGGTCTCCTCTATATTGGGGAGACAGGCCGGCTACTTGTGGAACGTTTCAGAGAACACCTCTGGGACACCCGGACCAACCAACCCAACCACACTGTAGCCCAACACTTCAACTCCCCCTCCCACTCCACCAAGGACATGCAGGTCCTTGGACTCCTCCATCGCCAGACCATGGCAACACGACGGTTGGAGGAAGAGCGCCTCATCTTCTGCCTGGGAACCCTCCAACCACAAGGGATGAACTCAGATTTCTCCAGTTTCCTCATTTCCCCTCCCCCCACCTTGTCTCAGTCAAATCCCTCGAACTCAGCACCGCCTTCCTATCTTGCAATCTTCTTCCTGACCTCTCCGCCCCCACCCCATTCCGGCCTATCACCCTCACCTTGACCTCCCTCCACCTATGGCATTCCCAACGCCCCTCCCCCAAGTCCCTCCTCCCTATCTTTTATCTTAGCCTGCTGGACACACTTTCTCATTCCTGAAGAAGGGCTTATGCCTGAAACGTCGATTCTCCTGTTCCTTGGATGCTGCCTGACCTGCTGCGCTTTTCCAGCAACACATTTTCAGCTCTGATCTCCAGCATCTGCAGTCCTCACTATCTCATCGGGTAATAAGCAGTTAAGTGAAAGAGGTTTCCAGAGTTGTGAATTTTTGATGTAAAGTTCAATTTCAGAGTGGAAAAATAAATTGATGTTTTTATTTAAACAGTGGAATTTGGGAATTCTCTGTCGCTCATATTTTAACAGTTTACGAGGCAAATTGAGCATTTCTTTATGTTTCATTTAACTTACCAGATGAGCTTCACGCCATGTCCTAACAATTCCTGTCAGTGTATGTGTGTCTCTGTGTGGGGCAGGTCTGGCAGTCTCTGTGGTGCTTAAAGTGATGCAATGCCACCCTCTGCTGGCCTCCCCACGCCACTGCAGGCATTGGCAGAGGGTGAATACCAACAGGGATTCATTCAGAGAGGGGGAGGGAGAGAGCAGCTGCTCACAGCACCATCCAAACTGATGTCTGATCCATGGACTGATCTAAATGTCCTTTAAACGTTGTAACTGTCCCTGCTTTCACCACTGGCTCTGCAAGTTCATTCCACACACAAGCCAGATTCTGTCTAAAATAATTAACTCTTATGGCTTTTGTAAATCTTTTTCCTCGCCCCTTAAAATATCCCTCAGGTTTGAATCCCCAACTCTAGGGAAAAGACATCAGCCCTTCAGCTTATCTGTACCCCTCATTATTTTGTAAACTTCTGTGAAGTTACCCCTTAACCTCATCCTCTCCAGTGAAAAAAGTCCCAGCATACCCAGCCTCTCCTTATCACTCACTCCCTGCATTCCCAACAACATCCAGGTTCATCTGTTCTCAATCCTCTCCAGATTAATAATATCAAGGGCAATAATTATCAAAGTGAATAGTCAAGGTATTTTCTAAGGGTAGGGGAGACCAAAACTAGAGGGCATAGGTTTAAGGTGAGAGGGGAAACATTAAAGCGACCTAAAGGGCAGCATTTTCATCCAAAGGGTGGTGTGCCTAAGGAATGAGCGGGCAGGATGACCAGATTGGACACAGTATTCCTGAAGAGGCCTCACCAATATCCTGTACAACCTGAACATGGCATCCCCATTCCGATACTCAAAGGGTCTGACCAATGAAGACAAGTGTGTTAAACACCTTCTTAACTGCACTATCTATATGAGATGCAAATTTTAAAGAATTATACCTGACGGCCTAGGTGTTTATTCTACAAGACTGCCAAAGTCTCTACTTTTAATTGTATAGGTCCTGTTCTTTTTTGATTTACCAAATCCAGTACCTCCCATTAATCCAAACTAAACTCCATCAGCCACCCCTCAGCCCAGTGAGTGTGATATTACTGCCACCTCCCCCACCCCCTTCAATTTTAAAACGCCCATCCCTCTCCAGACGGCCTGCACACTCCGGCCTTGATTTTCACAAAGACCCTGAGCTTGGTTTGCTTTCTGCGGTTAGGGGGAGGAGAGACAGATTGCAGACACTGTCAGTGGGGAGGAGAGGCTGGACAGTCATCACCGGCCAGGAAGAGGGAAGTCGCACGTTAGAGTTGGGTAAGAGTGATCGGTGTTTTGTAACCAGAAATTAAACTCTTCCTTCGTCTCTGCTGTTCAGTAATAAATATCCATTTGAGACCCTTCATTGGGCAGAGTGTGTCTGCAGGATTTCTTTCCGAAATATTGCAGACTTCAGATAATAGCGATTAATCAATGGCATAGCACGTCACTCAATATACTACAGTTGAGACAAATATCTTGCATTTGTTTAACAATACAAAGTGTTTTGTGTCGTTAAGTAATGGTAACCTGATTATAATAAATCCACACCGAGCTGAAAGTGGGCACTAAAATATGACCCAAAATCTGGGTATGTTAGTGTGGTGGGTAGTGTCCCTGTCTCTGAGCCAGACCTCTGGATTTGATTCCAATTCCTGAACTTGTGTGGTAGTGTTTCTCGCTCTCGACTATAAGGCCTGGATTTAAGTCCTGCCTGTTGCAGAGGTATGTCCCAGCATGTCAGAACAGGCTGATGAACTAACACTCACGAGAATACTGTTACAGCTTTATGGGTATTGCTGAGTGATGCTAGTGTCCCTACCTCTGGGCACAAAGGTCTCGGTGTAAATCCCACAGAAGTGTCTCATGATACATCTGAACAAACTGATTAAAATGGATTTAGAATTGTGACTTGATGGATAAGGGAGCGGTGTCAGTATTGAATTTCAGAATTTAGGCCCAGGATGACTGAAAATACAGCTATTCGTGTTGATTGGAGTCACATTTCGCAGCAGTAGCGGTTTATAAAATCAGAATGGTCATGGATAGGGTGACTAGTCAGGGTTTGTCCCCAGGTTAGGGGCGTCCAAAACTAGAGGGCATTGGTGGAAAGTGAGAGGGGAAAAGTTTTGTTAAGGCCGAAAGGGCCCCTTTTCACACAGAGGGTGGTGCACGTATGGAATGAGTTGCCAGAGGAAGTGGTGGAGGCTCGTAAAAGGCATCTGGATGCTGACAGACCTGCCGAGATTTTCCAGAAATTTCTGCATTTGTTAATAAATGCAGTCATTTTAACACAGGTATTCTGAATAAATTAAATATTTTATTTTTTAATGATGCAGGGCCATGTAAACATATTTGAAATCAGTCGAGACCATTTTCTGCTCAGGATATGGCTCTGTGTATGACAGCAGCAATGATGCACCTACATGGAACAGGGAATGTGATGGAGACATAGTTTGGACAATGTACAAGGAGACCTCACATGGTCCAGTTTGAGAGAGAATGACATTATTGTGTGATTCAACTCAGAGAGGGAGAAAATGTAATCTGCCTGAGAAGGAATGGCCGATTACACTCTCTCTCCTTCATTGTTCCTCATCACAACAATGTTTCCAAGCTAAAAAAAAAAATTCTACAGTCGTCGTTACTTTTAAAGAATCCCTGCAGTGTGGAAACAGGCCCTTCGACCCAACAAGTCCATACCAACCTTCCCAACCCATTTCCCTATATTTGCCCCTGACTAATGCACCTAACCTAGAATTCCCTGAACACTACAGACAATTTAGCATGACCAATCCACCTAACCTACACAGTTTGAGCAGTGGTAGGAAACTGGATCACCCATTAAAAGCTCACACAGACAAGGGGAAAATGTGCAACTTCCACACAGACAGTCACCCAAGGCTGGAATCGACCCCAAGTCCCTGGTGCTGCGAGGCAGCAGTGCTAACCACTGTGCTGCCCTTTGGGTGATCCTGACCAGAATTCACTGGAATCTCTTCGGTGCCTAAAGCAAAGGGAATTAAGCCAAATCCAACTCTCCCAGGATGAAATCCCATTGCTAGCAGCTCTGTGTGTACAATATCTTCAGAAGCAGAATAACGTTTTAGACAATCTCAATTTTTACTTTTGTAATGAGTTCCAATAATATTTGGACAAAATTCTTTCAAATTAAATTGCAGAAATTTTGTTAATCTGTGTTGTGTTTGTGTGTGCGTGTGTTTGCATCCGTATTTTTGTGTGTGTGTATATGTGTGTGCGTTAGTTTGTGTGTATGTGTGTTTAGAATGGGAAATATTAGACCATAAGACATAGGAGTGGAAGTAAGGCCATTCGGCCCATCGAGTCCACTCAGCCATTTAATCGTGGCAAATGGGCATTTCAACTCCACTTACCCGCATTCTCCCCGTAGCCCTTAATTCCTTGTGACATCAAGAATTTATCAATCTCTTCCTTGAAGACATTTAGCGTCCCAGCCTCCACTGCACTCTGTGGCAATGAATTCCACAGGCCCACCACTCTCTGGCTGAAGAAATGTTTCCGCATTGACCCTGCATTGAAACCCAGTCTGTGACCGATATCATCGGCCATGTCACTAACCTGGTGACATTTAACATTTGTTGTGAGCAGTGAAGGAGTGGGACTAGAAAAGGAAACAGTGACCCCAAAAGCCGGGGAACTATAGAGCGGTGAGCCTGATGTCAGTGGTGGGTAAGTTGTTGGAGGGGATTCTGAGGGACAGGATTTACATACATTTGGGAAGGCAAGGGCTGATCGGAGTAGACAACGTGTCTTTCTGCATGGGAAATCATGTCTCATTCCTTTGGTTGAGTTTTTTGAAGAGGGGACAAAGAAGATTGATGAAGCCAGTTTGGTAGACATTGTCTATATGGACTTCAGCAAGGTGTTCATTTAAAGAACAAAGAGCACAGAAAATTTTCAGCCCAGGAACTGGCCCTTCGCCCTCCTAGCCTGAGCCAATCCAAACGTACTGTCTAAATCAGTCGCCCAATTCCTAAGCATATGTATCCCTGTACTCCCCACCTACTCATGCATCTGTCCAGATGCATCTTAAATGAATCTACCGTGCCTGCCTCTACCACCTCTGCTGGCAACACATTCCAAATGCTCACCACTCTCTGTGTGAAGTACTTACCACGTGTATCCCCCTTAAACATTCCAACTTTCTGTTTGAAAGCATGACCTTTCGTTATGGAATCCTTCACCCTGGGAAAAAGCTCGTCTCTATCCACCCTGTCTGTACCCTTCATGATTTTGTAAACCTCAATCAGGTCCCCCCTCAAGCTCCTTTTTTCTACTGAAAATAAACCGAACTTACTCAGCCTTTCTTCATAGCTAGTATTTCATTCTGATTGTTAGACAGTTAAGTAAGGTTTGGTCACAAGGGATGCAGAAGAAGCTAGTCACAATTGGCTTGAATGAAGAGGGATATTTTTCAGACTGGAGGCTTGTTGAGCAGCAGTGTGCTGTAAGAATCAGTACTGAGCTCACTGCATTTCATCATTTATGTAAAGGATTTAGATGTGAATATTGGGGCCATAGTTAGTAAGTTTACAGATGACATCAGAAAGGTGGTGTAGTAGATTATCTCAGAGTACAACAAGACCACAATTAGATGGGACAAAGGGGCAAGGAGTTACAGATGACGTTTAATTTAGATAAATGCGAGGTTTTGTATTTTGTGAACGCAAACCAGGGCAGGAATTATACACTTGATGGTAAGGTCCTGTGGCGTGTTGTAGAACAAAGGGACATAGGAATGCAGGTATATTGTTCCTTGAATGTGGAGTCGCAGGTAGACAGAGTGGTGCAGAACATATTTGGCACAATTGTCTTAATCAGTCAGAGCATTGAGTACAGGAGTTGTGGTGGTATGTTGTATCTGTACAGGATGTTGGTGAGGCCACTTTAAGAATACTGCGTACAATTCGGTTTTCTGCAGAAATAACTTACACGGATGTTCCAGGACTGGAGGTTTGAGCTTTAGGGAGAGGTTGATTAGGTTGAGGTGCTTTCTCCTGGAGTGTCAGAGGTTGAGGGGTGACATTATAGAGGTTTATAAAACCATCAGGGACATGGATATTCTGAACAGCCACGTTCTGCTCTCCAGGATAGCAAGTTCCAGAACAAGAGGGCATAGGTTGAAGGTGAGAGGGCGAATGATTTAGAAGGGACCTGAAGGTAAATGATTCACACAGAGAGTGGTGTGTACAGAAGGTGCTGTCAGAGAAAGTGCTGAAGGCGGTTACAATCGCACATTTAAAAGGTATTTGAAAGAGGAGAGATATTTACCAAATGCTGGCAAATGGGACTGGATCAGATTTGATATTTGATCGGAATGAACAGATTGGACTAACGGGTCTGTTTCCACTCTGCATGACTCTCTGAGTCTATAAGAAGGATGATGAATAATACTGAAAGGACCTTTCAAGTGGGAATTCTCTTCACTGGAAGTTTATCGTGCCTCTATGTTCACATGGATTGAAAGCTGCATTAGATAAATATTTGACAGGGAAGTGAGTCATGCATAGTGGGATATAGGAAAGTGGGGCTGAGACCCCCACGCTGATCAGCTACAATCTTAGTGCCTGGTGGAGAAGGCTCAAAGTGTCTAATGACCCACTCCTGCTCCTCAGTCCCATGTTCCTGTGTTCCATTCAGCCCCTCAAAACTGCTGGACAGGAACAGTTGGAGGCCAATTACTCCTATAACCTGTTGCACAGAAACAGAGTTGACAATTCAGCCTCTCAAGACTGTCACACACGCTTTGAAGTGATTTGGGAAATGTAATTGGAAACTCCAGGCACAGGTATGAAAGAGTCCCCTCATCTCTCTTCACAGAGCTTCCCCTCTCTGCAACTTGTGCTTCATTTGTTGGTCATGTTGTAGACCCAGATTCACTGTGAATACAGCCCCCATAGTCAACCAGAGTTGGCTCACAAAATCATCTGTCCTTCCTGGCTGAAATATTCAGTAATTGCACATTCATGAAAATCACACCCACTAACTCTCCAATAACAGAATGGGAGAAGATCAGAAACAGGGACAGGTTGTTCACTCCCCAAACCTGCCTTGCCCTTCACTAAGATCATGACTGATCTGCTCTTGACCTCAAATCCTCTTTCATACCCAATTCTTCACAGCCCTCACCTCTCTGACAGGTCATCGACCTCCTCTTCAAATACATTCAGTCATCTCGCTCCCCGAACACTCTTGAGAAGAGAAATCCTGACATTCAATACCACCTGTTTGAAGAAAACACTTGCTGCTCCTGTATCATGGTTTATTGATGTGAACAAAAGAGGTTGAGACAAGGGTTCAGGTAAAAATGACTGGCCCCGATATCAAGGCAGTGGTTAACTTCTGTTGACATCAAGGACCTTAACAAAACTGGACTTAATGGGAATCAGAGTAAACTCTCCAGTGTTTGGGGTCAAACATGGCACAAAGGAAGATGTTCATCATCTCAGTCCTGGGTCACCTCTCTGGGAGGTCCTCAGGGTAGCTTCCCTTCACAAACATCTTCAGCTGCTTCATCAATGTCTCCTCACCCTCACCCTCCCCACCATAAGATCAGAAGTGGGGATGGTCACTGAAAATGCCACCATGTTCAGAACATTTTGTTCCCCCCTCAGCTCCTGAACTGGTCTGTGTCCATGTGCAGCAAGACCCAGACTTCATTGAGACTTGTGCTGTTAAGGTGTCCTTAACATTCATGTAACAGCACTGCCTGACACTGCACATTGCCACAGTGAAATAGAGTTCATTCAGCACCTAACGCTAGTTTCACAGGAATATGAGGAAGCCATTCAGCCCATTGACATGATTGGAGAAGAACAGGGACCGCCCATTCAGTGCCTCCAGCGTATTTCTCAGGAAGAGAAGGAGTGTAGTGTGATGGACCACCAGAGCCCCTCGAAAATATTGGAAGGCAGTAGCCTAGACTCTAATGTTTTATAATTTTAAAGGGAATGTAAATTGTCTGTTCCAGTTGCAATGTGACTGGTCAAACCACTCGGTGTGAAGCTAAACACTATTTAAACACGAAAGATAAAATGAAACCAAACAAAGAGGAAATTAGAATAACTTAATTCTATTGGACAAGTTAACAGAATAATAGATCGTGGAGCTATTACTAATGAACTGTTCCAATATACGAAAATCCCATAAACACAGCCCTTGGCAAAACTCAATATTCAGTCACAGATTGCCACAAACTCAAAGATCCTAATCTGTGAGAGCTGGCCACATCCATTGAGGCTGCATTAAAATAAACACAAGGCCTCCCTCGCTGTTTACTCAGTGTCCTTAACTAGCCAGCTTGGTAACGATCATTCAATCTCTCTCTTAAAAGAAACCAGGACAAAATAACCTCTTAAAGCTGCAGCATCATCACACTTGTCACTACATCGACCTGTCAAACAGGAACCAGGGGTAACCCAGTCAGGCCCTTGGCCCTGTCCAATTGGACAAGGAAGAAGTCATTCAGTCCCCTGAGTCAATTACACAGAAACAGAACGAGGCCATTCAGGCCCTTGAGTTACTTACACATGAACAAGAGGAGGCCATTCAGCCAGTTGAGCCACTTATACAGGAACAGTAGGACGCCATTTCCACCTCAATGCATTTACACAGGGGCAGAATAGGGTAGTTGATGCTGATCCGGATGAATGGCTTATGCCCAAAACGTCGACTCTCCTGCTGTGCTTTTTCAGCAAACCACTGTCTACTCTGATCTCCAGAATGGGCAGTCCTCACTGTCTCGTAATTGATGCTCTAACATGATGAACAATTGGAGCAGAGGCTGCACAGACAGACTGCTCCACGTTGTACCTCGTGGCGCCATCGCTCATGATACACACGTGGGACTTTAACGTGGTTTACTCGCCTTGAGGAGGGAAGCCATATGTCTTGTGTGAAGTCTCAAGAAGGCATCTTCCATCTCCGAGAAGACAGCCTGGTGTTCTCTATGTCGGGCGGAAGCTGGTAGGAATGGCTACCTGTTTGATATGGAAGGTATTGTGGCTGCTGTTGGGGATTGTGAGCAACATGGCGTTCAGTACAGGGTTCACACGCCGACTGCACAATAACATGGGGAGAGTTAGTAAGGGCATAGAAACTATTAGGAAAGTCACGTTAGACAGATGAATGGACTCTCTAAGTTCAAATAATGCTGATCTTGTTCATGTTGATCTTGTTGCATGTTTGTCCTGTTCAGTGTATCCTGTATGTCTTACTCTGTCCAAGTCTATTTCCACCCTTTGATCTGTCTGACCATGCTTGCTATGATCTGTCTCCACTGCTCATAAATAAAGTGTTTCCCTGTACTGAGATACACTTGACAATAAATCACACCAATCAATCCTGGGTAAAGTATGGAATTTCTCACCCTATCAATGTGTCTTTTGGAAATAAGTGATCGCTGCCACTCCTCGTGTTTCAGCGTCACCATTTCTTCATCTCTCACAGCTCTACAGGTTAAACACTTTGCTTCTTTACTCTATCGGCATGTTACCATCACCAGTGTCTGTGGTAAAGAGATCATTCCTTACAAAGGAGATCAACTCTGGACAGAGTGCCTCAAAAGCTCTCTCAGCAAGGCTCTACAACAGCAGGAAGATGGCTTTACTTATGTACTCGGATCATCATAAAATGAAGGATAGCATACCATTGTCTGAACCCATTACTTACACAGGGTTTGATTTGGAGCAGTCAGCATTGACTTGTGAGTGGGAGATCATGCTTCCCAAATTTGTTTGCGTTCTTTGATGAAGTGATCAGGAAGTTTGATGAGGACAGAGCGGTCGACATAGTCTCTATGGATTTCAGTAAGGCCTTTGATAAGGTCCCACACGGCAGGCTGGTCTGGAAGGTTCCATCACGTGGAATGCTGGGGCAAGTGGCAAATTGGATACACAGTTGGTTTGATGGTAGGAAGCAGAGGGTTTAGTGGAAGGATGATGGTCAGACTGAAGGCTGGGTTCATTGCTGTTTGTTATCTATGATTTGGTTGACACTGTACAAGTTATCATTAGTAAGTTTGCAGATTACACTAAATTAAGTGGGAGCATGGTCAGTGAGGAAGTTTATCAGAAATTGCAGCAGAGCCTTAATCAGGTGGGGAAGTGGGCCGAGAAATGGCAAATGGAATTTAATATAGATGCGTGATGTCTTACATTTTGGGAACTCAAATCAAGGTAGGAGTTTCATGGTGCTTGGAAAGATCTTCAAGGGTGTAGTGGGCAGAGAGACCTTGGAGTTCAGGTGCACGGTTCTCTGAGAGTGGAGTCACAGGTAGACAGGGCAGTGAAGAAGGCTTTTTGGCACATTGGCCTTCATCAGGTAGGACATTGAGTATAGAAGTTGGGAATTTACGTTCCAGTTACACAGGACTTTGGTAAGGCCGCACTTGGAGTATTGTCTTCAGTTTTGTCACATTGTTATAGGGAGGATGCTATTAAATTAGAAAGAGTGCAGAAGAAATTTTCAAGGACGTTGCCAGGGCACAATGATCTGAGTTAAAGGGAGAGTTTGGACAAGCTAGGACCTTTTCTTTAGTATGCAGGAGACTGAGGGAGTCCTCATAGAGCTGAATAAGATCATGATGGTAGGGTTAATGCTCTCAGTCTTTTTCCAAGGTTTAGAGAATCGAGGACGAGAGAGGATCAGTTTAAGGTTAAAGGGGAAGGAATAAAAAGGAATCTGAGGGTCCACTTCTTTACATAGAGGGCTGGTACGTGGATGAGCTGCCAGCAGATGTGGTTGAGGGGGGTTACATTAACATCATTTCAAAAGCATTTGGATAAATATGTGGATCGGAAAGGACTGGAAGGATATGGGCCAACTGCAGGGAAATGGGGTTAGCGTGGATGGACATTTAAAAGGTGGAGTCGAACCCCTTTGTTAATTAAACCCAAACACCCTGAAAAGCTCGCCTCACCTTGTAATCTGTTAAAATATGAGCAACACAGATCACCTACATTACACAATTTAAACAAAAATTAACAAGTTAGTTTCTTAACTTTAATAGTGAACACTAGAGGGGCTTCACAAATACAAGCCCGTCTTTTCTTAACTACTTACTATCTGACTCCGACTCTGTCAAAATCTGCTGTTCCAACAACCCACATATTAAATGTTACAATCTCAAGACCATACCGTCTCTATCTTCCCCGCTGCGTTCACTCCTCCAGCTGCTGATCTCCCTGGGTCACTTTTTTTTACTGCAAGTAGGTTTGACATGAACATGTATCTTTGATAGAGAGTGTTTGAGATGGCCAGTTAGCACTCCTGCTCTACAGTAGTTACTCTGCTGTTGGATGGCAGTGGCTCTCCCTCTAGTGTTCAAATGTTGGACTTATATACTTCCAATGATACAATAATTCTCACATTTGATTGCTTTCCAGGTACCCAAACAATAATATTCAAATTCCGTTGGCTTCTGGTATCCTGAACGTTATTTCAACTCTTTGGTTGTATTTGAATTGTTGTCAAAACAGCAACCAAAACTCAGGCATCATTTTGCAGCTAATTGTGACACATGTAACAATGTGACATTTAGCTGGCATCTGTGCTGTACTTTCTATTCAACAAAACCCGTTCTGTTCTAAAGTGACCTGACATGCTTTCGGCTTCATAACACCTCCCCCCTTCAGAAAAAAAAGAACCATCAGAATGAAAAGATGGCTTCGTTTCTTTTCCTCGAATTCTTAATCACATTATTACGAAATACAAAAGTATTAATCTCAGTTATATCATTCATATTAATTTTGCACACATATAAAACACTGGCATAAGTCAAATCTTATCAACACCTGTTCCTTTAAATCCGCGATAACACATCTACTATCACATTTTAGGACCCACAGCATGTACATTGTGTAAGTTTAAAGTCGGTGTGATAAGACTCCAATGAAATACTCTCATATTCTGTTTTTTAAATATTCCAAAAAACGCGAGAGGTTTGTTATTGTCCACAACCATCTCCGACAATTTGTTTGTCACATAAACATTAAAATATTGTCAGGCCAGTGCGCAACTTAATCATTCTTTTTCAGTAATGGAGATGTTCTATTATTTTCTGGTCGATGTTGAGTTTTTTTAGAAAAGTAGCCAATTGGCCATTCATTCCCATCATCATCTTTCTGTATCAATACATCTCCGACCTCTATATCCCGAGTGTTTCAAAATATTTGATATAGCTAAAACTGGTGCGGTGATTAATCCTGCTTTAAAATTCTCAAATACCTCCTGGCATTGTTCTGTCCACCACAGTTCTGTGTTCGTCTTTATTAAGTCCATCAGTGGTGCCAATACGCTGCTGAAGTTTGGAACAAACTTCCGATAGAATCCACTCCGTTCCAAAAATTGAATCACTTTTCTTCGAGGATGGTCGTGGAAATTCCTCAAAGCCCTTTGTCTTTATGTTCCATGGGGTCGACCTTCCATGGCCAATGTAATGTCCCAAGAACGTTACCTCTGCCTTCGTGAATTCTGTTTTCTTTAAGTTTATTACCAAGTTTGCTTCTTGTAATCATTCAATATGCTCTGCCAACTGTAACATGTGAGCTTTCAATCACTTGCTAAAGGTCACTACATCATACAGATAAACTACACAATTTGTTCATCTGACCATAACTCTGTTCCTGAGTCACTAAACCTGACTTTGAAGGGAATTTCTATCACTAGTGACAATACTAATACGTCATCCCCACAGGAAATCGTCAAAATATCAGAGTTTTTATCTTCCACGTGCTTCTTTCTATGCTGTGCCCTTCAGGTGCTGTTTAGCTAACTCACCTACTCCATCTAATCTCTCCCTCACCTCACATACATAATCCGAGTGTGAGATCTCTGACTTCGGTCCTGTCAATTTATATTCAATTAATTCCAAAGGACCGCTCACTTCAAATATTAACTCAAAGGAAGTAAACTGAGTAGATTTATTTGGGGCAAATAATTTTTGTCTAATGGCAAACAATTTAATGAGACACCTTCATTCCAATCATTCCGGTAATCCTGAAAGTACGCTGTTAATATGGTCTTCAGCGTCTGATGCTAACTTTCCAAGGGTCCCTGGGATTCAGGATGGGACGCCCTTGAATTAAACTGCTGTATGCCTAAGCTATCCATGACTTCCTTAAACAGCTGAGCGTTAAAATGAGACCCTTGGTCTGACTGAATCTCTCTGCGGAGCCCACAGTGAGTAAAGAAAGCTACCAACTCTTCCACCTCCCTTTTTACCTTAACACTCCATAATATAATTGCCTCTGAAAATCTGGTAGACACATCCATTATGGCTAGCAAATATTGGTTTCCACTTTTATTTTAGATCGGGGAGCTACACAACTAATCATAACCTACGTAAAATGTTCTTCGAATGGAGGAATTGGTAACAAAGGTGCTGGTTTTATTACTGCCTGTGACTTACCTACCATTTAGAATGGTTCACATGCACATCAAATAATAACCACGTCCGTGTGCTTTCCAGGCCACTAGAAATGCCTCTGTACCTTAGCCTGAGACTTCTGTACACATAGGTGACCCCCTGCAGTTAGTTTATATGCTACCCGTAACACTGTACGCTCCCTCTAAAACAATCTGGTGCACTTCAGCCCATTTCCCTTCTACACTAACCAATCGGGGTCTCCATTTTAATTTTAGCATTCTATCTTTAAGTTAATAACGTTCAACAATATATTCTGATTCCCTTTCTGTGTGTGTGCATGTGTATGTGTGTGTGAATGTGTGTGTATATATCAATTGTAAGTCCATTAGCCTTTCAGGACTAAAAACCCCTGCCTGATCTTCTGCCTGTTCAGGTTTTTCCAGCACCGTGACATCAAACAGGGGGTCAGTTCACTGCACATCAACTCCTTTGTCTTTTTATTTTGGTTTTCCTTCCTGCTCTAACTTATGAAAGTGGAATCTTGTTACTACACAGTCTGGAAAAAAATCCTGGGTATTTTTATTTTAACTCCCCAATTCCCTTATTTTCCTTTTGCCTTCTCCAACACAAGGGGTGCCAATTCCACCTTGGATCCTGCTAAATCGTTCCCAAGAATAAACTGTATTCCTGGAAATGACACTCTGTTTCTGTTACTTCCCCAACATTGAGTTGGCATTCCAACTTGATGTTACACAAGGGAATACTTAATTTCTAACCCCATTCCACAAATTGTCACGATCTTGATTAATATGTCAGAAAGAGTGAAAACATTTTCATCTCGCACTATTAGAGGCCAAGAGAAAGTGAGGGCTGCAGATGCTGGATATGAGTGTGGGCCTGGGAAAGCATAGCCAACCAGGCAGCATCCGAGGGGAAGAAGAGTTGACGTTTCAGGCATAAATCCTTCATCAGGAAAGTGGGGGTTTGGGTAAGGGAGGGGGAAGGGGGCTGAGAAATAAATAGAAGAGTGGGAGTGGAGCTGGGTGGAAGATAGCTTGGAAGGCGATAGGTAGACGCAGGTGGGGTGTAATGGTGATAGGTCGGAGAGGAGGGTGTTGTGTATAGGTGGTAGGACAACGAGAACCCTCACACTGGACCCATCATCAACGTTGACTTCACCAACTTCCAAATCTCCTCTCCCCCAACCTCTCCCAGATCCAACCGTTCAACCTAGCACTGCCCTCTTGAACTGCCCTAACTGGCCAGCTTCCTACCCACCTACCGACCCCACCCTCCCAACCGACATATCACTATTACTCCCACCTACATCTTCTTATTGCCTTCCCGGTGACCCTCCCACCAGCCCAGCTACTACCCTCGTATTTATCTTTCAGCCCCCCTTGTCCCCCCACCACATTCCTGACGATGGGTTTCCACCTGATATTCGATTATCCTACTGTTTGGATGCTGCCAGATCTGTTGTGCTTTTCCAGCGCCTCACTTCTCAACTATTAGAGACTGAGCAGATCCCATATCTCACAAAATTATAACTTCTTGTCCTTCTCCCTCCGTTCTTTCTGAGTAAACTTTATGTACAGAGGCGAATTCTTTCAGAGATCAGGTACTCACTCCATACCCAGCCCTTGTCTAGGCTGTGCAATTTCCTGCAGCTCCTCAGCTCCACTTGGAGTCTCCTTTCCCAGTTTGACTAATACCACTGGGTTTAGCCTCTTCTGCCACATCTTTCCCCAAAGTGTCTTCCTTCAACGCCCATCACGGTGTGTCCCAGCTTACTGCAGTGAAACCACCTTTTCCCAGTGCCCTCCTTAAACCATCAGCACTTTTATTTTTATGTGTTCCACGCCCTTATATTGAGAACACCTGAGGCCTTTAACGACCTTTCAACCCCCTTGCGCTTATTTTTTCACTTGTGGTAAACAATTGTGCGCTACTCTTCGCTTTGTAATATGTGATCGGCCCTTCTCCCAATTTCTATCCCTCACAGGATGAAAATTCTCCCGGAAGCTAAATTTCATCTCATGCAACAATGCAGATTTACCTGCCCTTTCTGCCGCGCTTCTCGCTTCTTGAACTTTCTGTTCATTCACATGAATTCTTACCATCTCTGGAAGTGAATCTTTAAACACGTCCAGCAGAATAATCTCCCTTCGAGCCTCACAGGTCTTATCCATTTTTAAGGCCAGCACCCAACTATCAAAATGACTGTAGTTAATGTTTTTAAACTTAACATAAGTCTGACCTGGTTCCGTCTCTGTTTTTATGAATCTCTGTCCATATGCTTCTGGTACCAATTCATAGCCAATCAAAATAGCTAATTTGACATCTGCATAATCTCTTGACCCCTCATCTAATAGCGCTGCACATGCCTCACCAGCTGTACCCACCATCTTAGTCTGAACGAGCATTACCCACAAGTTCACTGGACACGTCATCTGCCGAGCCATTTTTTCAAATGAAATAAAAAAGTTTTTGACATTTTTCTCACCGAAATATGGCAAGGTACTAACCTAGTTGTATAGATCCCGATGTTCTCCCTTCATCTCCATCCTGTTAATTTAACCTTCTTGTCTAATTCCCAACTTCTGAATTTCAAATTCTCTCTTTCTTTTTCCTCTCCTCTTTTTTCTCTCTCTGTTTCCATCTCATTCTTTATCTTCTAACTTCAGTTGCCATATTTGCAATTTAAGTTTTTTCTAACTCGATTGTTTCTTTGATGCATCAAAGTGCTTGACCAACTCCATTATAATTTCTGGTTTCCTTTTGTCACTGGATAAACCCAATTCCAACCTATTTGCGAATTCTATAAAATGTCCTGCTTCTGTCTTTCTAAACTTTCTTGGCAAAATTGGGAACCTCTTTAGTACTGTTAAAAGCCATTTCCCTCACTTTTAATTTAAACAACCACCAGTAAACAAAATTAAACAGATTTTCCTACTGGTTTTGTTTGAAGATCTAGGTAACTAATTGCAACGTGTTGGAATTTGCTGGGACATTTTGTACCCGAAATCTGTTCAAATCTGTCCAAGTCCCATATGGCAGGGCCTCAAACTGTGACGACATCTATGTCGAGGACTTCTGTTAATTAAAACCACAAACCCAAAAAAGCTCACCCAAAGAACTCCCAAATTCCACTAACAAAAGAAAAATAACAGTTTGTATGTATGCAAGTTAGCTCGCTGTGCTTGAAGGTTTGTTTTCTGACGATTCGACACCATGACTAGGTAACATCATCAGTGAGAGTCACTGCTGAGGTGCTGGTGGGATGTCGCGCCTCTCTATTTATAGGTCTTGGGTTCTTAAGATGGGTGATGTCATTTCCGGTTCGTTTGCTTTACAAGAGAAGGTAGATAGGATCTAAATTGTTGTGTTTATTGATGGACTTCTGGTCAGAATGCCATTCCTCTAAGAACATCCTTGTGTGTCTTAGTATGTGTGTGTGCATTGTCCCAATCAAAGTGGTGCCCTTCTTTGTCTGTATGTATGGAACGTAGTGATGATGGATCATGTCTTTTGGTGGCCAGCTGTTGTTCGTGTATCCTGGTAACACAACAACAGGACCATTTCAATGGCGGAAAAATGATTTTATATACACTGTTTAAATAATGTGTGTGTGTGCTGACATGTAACATTTTTCATATGTGCACAACACATTCTAAATGAACAACGGAGACACATGAAAAGTCATGCATATGATGTATAAAATTTATAAAACATTAAAACATCATTTGATCCTCATCTAAAGTGATATGTTTCCCCTTCTCTCAACGTTCCCTCCTTTTCTGGAATTCTGCACTCCAATCTCTCCTTCTTATCAGGATGTGTGTTATAAATTCTTGCTTCCGGTGTTCCAACTTATTTCAGTTAATCCCCTTTCTACCAGAATTCAATATATTGGCCTGTTGGGTTCTTTTCGAAACTAGTGTCTGTCATATTATTGGAGATAAAACTTCTGTCATCAGAGTCAGCAATTGAACACGTTACTCTCCTGTCCATGCACTGTACAAAGGACCACAACACACCAGAATTGCCAGAACGTTGAGGGATGTACATCTAATTCTCTCAATGATCAAGTTTTCTCATTTTTCACATTTCCTCATCTATGTTGTCTCGCTCTTTCTCTCTTTGTATCTAGTTAAGACATTTACCAATTATTCTTTGCGTCCCTTCTCTCAAATCTCCTTCTTTCGGTTTATATCTATTGCTCTCTTCGAGATGTAATGTGATTATAATTGAGCAATGTAACGGCAAAGACATGCGGGCGTTGCTAGCTAAAGTTAATTGGAAGGGGAGCTGAGCAGGGCAGACCGTGGAGCAGCAAAAGCAGGAATTTCCGGGGATATTTCGGAGGATATCAGAAATTCTCCCAAAGGAGATGAAACATACTCATGGGAGGACAAGGCAGCCATGAGTGATAAGGAATCAAACCAAAAGAGGAAACATACAATGTGGTGAAGATGATTGGGAATCCAGAGAATTCATTGGCTCTGAAACTACATAAGGCTGGCATCACTGACACGACAGAGCTCTTAATCATGGTCAGGGAGAGAAACAGAGGAAAAACATTTACTTTAAACACAGAAGATGATATTACTCAAGGACACAAATTCAGGTGAATTAAACAATTGAATTAAAAACAGTTAATTGGTTTTGCAGAATGTGTCAGATTGAAAGCATGATCCAGGGAGAGACCCTCAGCAGAATGAAAGAATAAAAATGGAAGTGTTACCACATCATAAACCAGAGTAGGTCACTGAGTACACGACTGATGGGTGAATGTGTCTCGATGTGAACTAAGGGACAGACAGCAGAATTACATTGCAGATATTGCAGCTCAAAACTGCGTATTTAAGTAGTGCTGTAGACTACAGCAGCAGGAGAAGCAGAACACCATTCAACCACAACCTGTAAATTTTAGCCTCGAATAATCTCCTCAGTCTGCCATTACCATCAATACGATCTATGTTTCAGTAATGTCTGTGAGTGAACATGACTGGGTCAGAACCACGTGAACCTAAACCTGATGCAAACCCATTAAAGCTACCACACTTGACAAACAAATCTGATCGAAGCTCCGCAAACCTGTCACATTCTGTCATAACTAGTGATGGATGATTAAACAAATGACTGGAGCAAAGGACTCCACAAATATCCCCATCCTAAATAATTGAACAGTCCTGTACATCAGTGTAAAAGACTAGGATGTGGTATCTGCACCACCCTCAGCCAGAAGTGTGGAGTTGATGATCCACCTCACCCTCGCCATGATATCCAGAGAATCACAGATGCTCGTCTTCAACCAATTCCATTTGATGTTCGTGACATGAAGAAACAGCTGAACACAGTACGTACGAAAAAGGCAATGGTCCCTGACCCCATTCCTGCAATAGGACTGAAGACTTGTGCTGCACAACAAGCCGTGTCCCTGGGGAAGCTCTTTCATTCCAGCTCCAACTCTGACATCTCCCTGGTAATGTGGAAAATTACTCAACTATGTCCAGTTCCTAAGAGGATTATCATTACAATCTGGCCAGTTTCCTCCGCCTCAATCACACCTCGACTGTCAAATTGGTGGGAGTTCTTTTTGACAGAGTTATCAAGCAGCACAGAAATAACCTGCTCAGTATGATTTCAGATAGGTCCCCATGTAGAGATGGTGCTGCTGTGGAAAGGTGATTGGATTACTAATCCAGACCAGGCTAATGCTCTGGCAGCTGGTGTTAGTTAAACACAATTGACAAAATATTAAGATGCAAAATCTGGTGTCCGTAAATAGTGACCTTGAAGCCAATGTCGATTGTACACACCAATTTGCTTCACAAACGTCCTTTCAGGAAGTGAATCTCCCATGCTTTCCTGGTCTGGCCTCAACGTGACTGCAGACGCACAGGCATGTGATAAACTCTTCAATGGTCTCTGAATCCGCCAAACAAGACATTCTATTGTATCAAACTGTTCCGAGGTCTAAAGGATAAAACCGGACAAGACACCCGGCCCCAGCCTCAGTATCAGAAAAAGGGAATGAGAAACACAGTCCTGTTGACCCTGCAGAAACCTCCTTCCTAACATCTGAGAGCTTGTGACTAACCTTGGGAAGGTAGAAAATAGGAAGTGCAGTCGTTCATTTGGTCTGTCGAGTTTACTACCCAATTCAATATAATGTTACGTGGCCCTTCATTTCCATATCATTCTCCTTCTCTCCCACCATTCCTTTACTGTCTCTAAATGCTTATTTATATTCAGTGTCTTGGCTTCCAGGTTCGAGTGCATTCCCCAGGTTCACCAGTCGCTGAGTGCAGACATTTATTATCATCTCATTGCAGAATGGTCTGTCTGTACCTAATACTGTGGACCCTTGTTTTAGACAACACAGCCAGGGGAATTATTATCCCTGCGTCCAATCCGTCTCAGCCTGTCAGAGCTTTATATATCTCACTGAGATCTCCACCCATTTTCCTAAACCCCATGGAATACAGACCCAGTCGCCCCAAACTCTGCTCCCACAACAAGCCTGTCATCACAAAGATCAGTCTGGTCATCCTTCACTGCTCTCCCTCAATGTCAGGTTTGTCCTTTATTATGTACTGAGACCAAATCTGCAGAATACTGCACAGTGTTTGAGATAGGGTCTCACCAAAGCCCTATACAGCTGCAGTAAGACACGCTTACCCCTGGACTCAAATCCCCCTGAAATGAAGGTCAGTTGATCTTCCTAACTGCTTTCTGCTCCTGCAATATTGCTTACAGTGACTGGTCTACAGGGAGATCCAGATCCTTTGTAATGTTACAGCTCCCCAGTTGGTAGGTCTTTGTACACTGGGCAGCGTGTGAATGCCATTCCCTTGTGGGTTCAGACCTCACTGTGCTGCAGGGACACGCAGAAGGAAACAACAAAAAGGCCCATACGTCGCTTTTCAGATCAACATGTTTCAAACAATCCCTTTTTCAAACGAAAAGCTGCCAATCTCTTGTTCCCAACAAAGGGCACACTATCACCTCAACCCACCTTGCTCTCCATCTGCCACCTATTTGCCCATTCACTCCACTTGTCTTAGTCACCTTGTAGCTTTTTTACAACCTCCTCACACACTCACAATCCAACATCCTTTAATTCTATCAGCAGGTTGGGATATATTGTATTTGATTCCGACAACCAAATGTTTAGTGGGTAGTGTGAACAACTGGGACCTGAGCACCGATCTCTGTGATATCCCAGAAACCTTCCTTTGTTATTTTTTTAAAATGATACTTATTTCCTGAATCTGGGTGTGACTGGCTGGGCCAGCATTTATTTCCTGTCCCTGGTTGCCCCTTGAGAAGGTGGTGGTGAGCTGCCTTGTTGAACCGCTGCGGTCCACTGTGGATTCAGTGACAGTAACACCATTGAATGACAAGGGGCAGGTTAGATTGTATTTTATTGGTGATGGTCACGGTCCGGCATTTGTGTGACGTGACTATTACTTGCCATTTGTTAGCCTGGATACTGTCCAGATCTTGTTGTATTTGAACATGGACTGCCTCAGTATCTGAGGAGCCACAAATGTTGCTGAACATGGTGCAATCATTGGCAAACATCTCCACTTCTGACCTTATAATGGAGGCAAGGTCATTGATGAAGCAGCCCTGAAGATGTTTGGGCCTAGGCCACTGCCCGAGGGACTCCTACAGATTTATTCTGGAGCTGAGTTGACTGACCTTTATCAACCATGACCATCGTCCTACGTGTCAGGTATGATTCTAACCAGCGGGGAGTTTGCCCCTGATACCCATTGATTCCAGTTTTGCTAAGACCCCTTGATACCACACTTGGGCGAAGGCAGCCTTGATTTAAAGGGCTATCGTTCTCACCCCACCTCTGGAATTCAGCTCTTTTGTCTATGTTTGAACCATGGTAATGAGGTCAGGAGCTGAGTGGCCCTGGTGGAGCCCAAACTGGGCGTCATTGACCAGGGTATGGCTGAGCAGGTGCTGCTTAAAAGCACTGAGACCTTCCACCACTTTACTGATGATCGAGAGTAGACTGATGCGGTGGTATTGGCTGGATTGGATTTGGTCTGCTTTTTATATACAGGAGATACCTGGGGTAATTTTCCATGTAATCGGGGAAATGTTGTTGTAACGGTATTGGAACAGCTTGGTGAGGGCAGTGACAAGGTCTGGAGAACAACGTTTCAGTACTATTGCCAGAATGTTGTCAGGGTATGTACCCTCTGGGGTATCCAGTGTCTCCAACTGAATCTGGATATCGTGTGGAGTGAATCAAATTGGCTGATGACTGGTAACTGAATTGTTGAGGGCCACTGGAGGAGGCCGAGATGGATCATCCACTCAGCACTTCTGACTGAAGATTGTTGCGAATGCGTGAACGTTATCTTTTGCACTGAAGTGCTAGGCTCTTCCATCATTAAGGATGGGGATACTTGTGGAATGTCCTCCTCCGATGACTTGTTTAATTGTCCATAACTATTCCCTACTAGAAGTAGAAGGACTGCAGAGCTTAGATCTGAACCGTTGCTTGTGGCATCACTTAGCTCTGTCTATGACTAACTGCTTATGCTGTTTGGCACGCAGGTAGTCATGGTTGGTGACTTCATCAGGCAGACACCTCATTTTCAGGTATTCCCAGTGCTGCCACTGCCCTCCTGCACACTCCATTGAATCAAGGTTGATCCTCTGGCTTGATGGTAATTGTTGTGAGGAGGATATGCCAGGCCATGAGGTTATGCTGGAGTACAATTCTGCTGCTATTGATGACCCACAACATATTATCGAAACACAGACTTGAGCTGCTATATCTGTGCAAAGTCTGTCCTATTTAGCATGTTGACAGTGCCACCTAAAATGGTGGAGGTTATTCTCAACATGCAAGTGTGACTTTATCTCCACAATGACTATGCAGTGGCCACTCTGACCCGATACTGTCATGGACAGATATTTCTGCAGCTGGCAGATTAGTAAGGCTGTGGTCAAATATGGCTTTTCCCTCTTGTGGGTTCCTTCACCACCTGCCGCAGACCGATTCGAGAAGTTATATCCTTTCGGTCCCAACCAGCTCAATCAGTAATGCTGCTGCTGAACCACTCTTTTTGTGGACATTGACGTCCCTAACCCAGAGTACATTTTGTGCCTTTGCCACCCTCAGTGCTTCCTCCAAGTGTTGTTCAGCTTGGAGGAGTACTGACTCATCAGTTGGAAGAGTCTGGTACTTGGTAATCAGCAGGAGGTTTCCTTTCCCATGTGTAACCTAACGCCATGAGAGTTCATGGCATACAGAGTCACTGTTGAGGACTCCCAGAACAATTCCCTTCAAACTGTATCCCACAGTGCCACCACTTCTGCTTTGTCTGTCCTGCTGGTGAGAGTGGAGATATCCGGGGAAGGTGATGGGGTGTCAGGGATATAGTCATACTCACAGAATCAGACCTTTAATACAATGTCAGGCTGTTGCTTCACAAGTCTGTTTATTTCTATTCACTGTCTCCTGCCAGCTGTCCCATTCTAGAAGCATGGCCATATATTCACCCCAATCCACGAAGATTTGATTTTGCAAACTAGGCTTGGAGCTTTACCAAAATCTTTCTGAAAATCCACATGTTTTACATCCATTGCTTCTCTTTCATTTGTCTCCCAGTCTGTTTCTCAAACATAATTCCCATTTCATAAACCTGTGTTAGTGTTGTCTATGATCATTATTTTCAGTCCCAATAATTTCTCCCAAACGATTTACTTACTATGTTCTATGTTCCATGTACTATTTCGTTTTCCACGCCAGACTCAGTTTTCCTGGTATTGTCAGAAAGTTCTGTGAAGACAGAACTGAAGTAGTGGATTCATAGTTTTGCCATTTCCCTGTTTCCCATTCTCCATTCTCTGGTTTCAAACTGGAAAGAACCTGCACTTTTTATTTCCATACTTCTCACATTGACATAATTTGACCAGCTATAACAGTTCACTCTTATAACCTTTGTGAACATTATCTTCAGAAACCCATCAATTTTTGTGTTCAGCTGCTCAATAATTGACCTTCCACATCATACACTCACAGGACCATAGTCTCTGTGCCAACAGAAATACAGCACGATCTATATTAGTCCCACTTTCCGACAAAAGGTTCATTGCCTGGAATGTTATGGCACTTCCAAGTGCTTGTCCAAGTACTTTTCACAGTTGAGAGGTTAACCTTGATAACTCCCCTCTCAGAAAGTACTTTCCAGACCCCAACACCCTCTGGGTGAAGAAAAAGTCATCTTTAACTCCTCTCTGAACCTCAAACCCCTCACTTTAAGGTGTGCTCCCTTGTTCTTGACCCTCTGTCTAAAAGGAACAGTTGCTGTCTGTCCACCCTGTCCATGCCCCTTGTTAACTTATCCTTCTGAATCACATCCCCCGCAGCCTCCTCTGCTCCAAAGTAAACAACCCGAGCTTATCCAGCCTCTCTCCATAGCTGATATGCTCCATCCCCGGGAACATCCTGGTGGATCTCCTCTGCAACCCCCTCCAGTACAATCACATCCTTCCTGTAATGAGGCTCCCAGAACGACATACAGTACTCCATCATGGACTAAACCAAGCCCTGTATAACACTTATAATCTACTCCCTGAGTAATAACCGCGACACCCAAGGTTCAATTCCTAACTGGTCCATTACCCTGTACAGTCACATTCAGGGATGTGTGGAGAAACACCCTCTGAGCTCCCTAGTGTGCTGCCAATCATTGTGTACACCCCATGTCTGGTTCCTCCTTCCAAAGTACATTACCTCATATTTATCAGGATCACATTCCATCTGCCATTGATCTGCCCATCTGATCATTCCACTTGTATTTTCCTTTAAAATCAGAACTTCCTCCTCACTACCAACCACCCGGCCAATCTTTGTGTCAAACACAAACTTGCTTATCACAACTCCCAACCCTCCACCCACTCCCCCTCCAGATTCACACCTATACCATTTATGAATGCTACAAACAATAAGGGACACAGCACTGATCCCTGTGGTACACCAGGGGACACTGGTCTACAGTCACACAAACAGCCTTCTCCCACCACCCTCTGTCTCCTGACACTAAGACAATTTTCTCTGTAACTTAACTTTTCAAGTTAGCCTTGATACTGTGAGATTTTACTTTATTTTTTTCAGTTTCCCATGCGGAACTTTGTCAAAGGCATTGCATCAAAACTAAATAAGCGACCTCCTCAAACTAATTGAATCAACTCCATCAGTGTGACTTCCCTCTGATAAAGTCATGATGATTATCCCGGATCAAGCCTTGCCATTCTGATTGGAGTTCAATTTTCTCCTTCTCTATTTTCTCCAGTAGTTTCCCAAACAGTGATTTAATACTCGCTCGTCTATAGTTTCCTGGACTATCTCACCTCCCTTACTGTGAAGTGCAATCATAATAGCTGTTCTCCAGTCCTCTGGCACCTCCCCTATTGTCAGATTCTAATTAAAATTTCCAGTCAGCGCCTTTCCTCCCTTGACTCCAACATTATCCATACCTGCAGATTGGTCCAATTTTATACCAGACAAAGCCTCAAACCGCCGCTCGTATTTTACATCAAACTTTTTTCAAGAGCTTTCCAGTCCATCTTCTCGAATTCTGTACCTGCATCCTCCTTCTCCCAAGCAAAACAGCTGTGATGTTTACATGTAACAATCTATCAATGTTCTCCGGGTTGACACACAGATTGCCCCTTTAGTTTCTAATGGACACTAACTGTTGCTGATTATTCTGTTCTACTTGTCCGTGTAGAATAAATCATGGGATTCTCCCTCATCTCTCCTGCTTGCACTTCTCCATGTTCCTCGGTTATTCTGTCCCCTCTATGTTTCTAAGTTTCACTAAAATCACCTCTCATCTTTTGAAACTCGAGATAACAGGCTGAGTTTCACCATCAGACAATCTTGCCATTTTAGGGATTAATCTGGAGAATACCTTTTGCAGTTCGTCTGTAGTATATTCTATCTTAGACTGGGACTCCAAACGGTACATAATACTCTCAGTTTAGTCTCAGCAACACTCTGTGCAGCTGACGCATGACATCTTCTATATTTCAATTACATTCACATGAATGTAAACCTAATTTTTCGTTTCCTATTTGCTTGTGTTTAGATTACATTGCGTTACAGTGTGGAAACAGGCCCTGCGGCCCAACAAGTCCACACCGACCTGCCGAAGCACAACCCACCCATACCCCTACATTTACCCCTTACCTAACACTACGGGCAATCTAGCATGGCCAATTCACCTGACCTGCACATTTTGGACTGTGGGAGGAAACCGGAACACCCGGAGGAAACCCACACAGACACGGGGAGAATGTGCAAACTCCACACAATCAGTCACCTGAGGCGGAAGTTGAATCCGTGTCTCTGGCGCTGTGAGGTAGCAGTGCTAACCACTATGCCACTGTGCCGCCCAATTCTTCCCAATTCCTTTTACTTTAACTTTTCTTATGATGTTAGTGGGAGAGTTCTTAAAAAAGATCCTCTTGACTATCCAACGATACGTTATCCATTAGCTCCTCATTGACTACGTCCACAAGAATCATCTTCAAACCATTCCAAAAAATGTTTGCCACTTATGGTTTTCGTTTCATCGATGCATTATCATCCTCCCTAGTGTTCCCATTACCTTCTATATTTCCAGTAACACGTTCTTTAAAATCGAGCCCAACAGACACCCGACCGCGGATGACAAGTTACTGATCTGTAGTTCACCACTCTCCATCTTCATCCTTTCTTAAACTGTTGGATAATATTTGTAACCTTTGCCTTATCCAGATTGGCTAAATATCTTTCGGGAATGTATTGGAAAACAACGTGATAATCTGCGATGCAATTAATATGCCTATTGCTGCTTCCTCTGAAATTCTTGTATGAAGTACATCTGATCTGTCAGATTTATAAATACTCAATCCAGCTTTCTTATTAACATTACCTCAGCACTTATAAAAATGATCTTAGACTTTACTTACACAAGTCCCATGGTCACTTGGTATTTCTGGGAGAATTTCTGGATATTCTGCCTTGAAGATAGACACAAAGAAACTGTTTCTTTTCCCTGTGATTTCTCTGTTGTCTTCAATACATTATTCTGTCCGCACACCCACTGTTCCATATTTGACCTTGTTTTTATTTTTGTTTCATACACTGATGTACTTTTATTTAGCAGTCTTTGTTTTTCTTTTGTTTGTATGCTTTTTCGCTTTTTGATTTTCTTTTCTTGGGTCGTCCGTTGCTTGGTCCTATATTTCTCCGAATCCACTGGCTTACTACGGTACTTGGCATTTTTCTAAGCTAATTCCTGTGATCTAATAGATAGTTGAAGGTGAGGCTGAAAGGGTTAGGTCAGAGAGGCGGGTGGACCAAATTGATCGGAAGGAAGATGAACACATAGGAACGTTCAAAAGGGGGGAGGATGCTGAGTTGGAAGATTAGACTGGGATAAGGTGGAGTTAGGGTAAATGGGGAAATGGGTGAAACCTACATTAATCCCCTGTGGTTGGAGGGTCCCAAGGTAGAAGAGGAACCTTTCTTCATCCATGCTTTGGGTGGTTAGGGTTGGTGATGGAGGAGGCCCAGGACTCTCACGTCCTTTGCAGAGTGGAAAGGGGAGTTAAAGTGTTCAGCCATAAGGCGGTGGAGTTGGTCAATGTGGCTGTTCCAGATATGTTCTCTGAAATGATCCACCTGCCTTACCAATGTAGAGAAGACCACACTGGCTTTAATGTATGTAGTAGATGAGGCGTTCTGTCTCCCTCCATCACCTTTCACTTTCAACCCCACCTTCATCTTCCTATCGCATTCCTAGCTACCTCCCTCCTGCCACACCGCCTTCTCATTTATCTCTCAGCCCCCTTCATCATAAGCCTCATTCCTGATGAAGGGCTTATGCCCAAAACGTCAATTCTCCTGCTCATAGTACGCTCCCTGACTGTGCTTTTCCAGCACGACACTCTTCGACTCTGATCTCCAGCATCTGCAGTCCCCAATTTCTCCTCACACCTTCAGGGCTTGCATGATTCAGATTTATGACAGTTACTTCAAATAAAACAAAGACTACCGTGTACTCAAACAGCATAAAAGAAAACCAATGCATTGTGGTCACTGTTCCCAAAAGGTCCTTTACAGCAAAGTTTTCAATTCGTTCTTTTGATCATTCAACATCAATTTCTAAATAACCTGATCTCTAGCTCCGTGCTCGACAAAATGTTAATCCCACCATCTCACACATGCTCATGAAATCCATTTTTCCCAGCATTAGCATTCAGTTGGGTTAACACAGTTTAGATATAATGTAAACAGTACGTTATTACTGCAGTAGCCACAAATGTGTATATCTCATTTCCCAATTTATAACATGTCCAGCATTTGTATTGCAGCTTTCACTTTGATATATAACTCCCATCAATGTTTCCTTCTCCTTGCTGTTTTTGCACTCCACCTTACTAGATTCTGGAGATTCTGAGCGATGTGGGATTTGGGGAGATTAATGGTAGAGATCATCTCGCCACATCATTTATGATCTTTTTAAGCATCATTGTGACATTTCCTCCAGATCTCCCGTTATGCTAGTGGAGTAGAGAAGGACTATGATCGTTCATAAATGCTCTGTATTCCCCCAGAGAGCTGAGACTGCTCTAACCTGGGAGGGAACCTTACAGCAGGCTGGTACAGTGTTGCAGCTGCTCTATAGGGTCTTAGTGAGATCACATCTGGAGTAGTGTGTACAGATTTAGTCTCTTCAATGAAGAAAGGATGATGTTATATTTGAAGGAGCTCAGAGATGGATCCCTCAGCTGATTCCTGCAATGAAGGTGCTAGCTTATAACGAAAGGATGATCAGGTTGATCCAATAGCCATTGGAGTTTACAAAAATAAAGGATGATCTTATTTCAACATAGATGACAGGAAGGAGTCAACAACTGAAGAGAATTACACAGATAGTGGGGGAATCCATTCCGTTGTCCAGCCTGTAACACAGGAACAACAGGAGGATATTCAGGCCTTTGAGCCTGTTACAACAGAATAGGACGACACTGTTCAGCCCCTCGAGCCTGATATATATTCGAGGCCAATCAGCCCCTCGAATCTATAACACGGGACCCAGAGTAGGCCATACTGCACCAGTATCCTGTTACGCAGCAACAGGATCAGTCCATTCAGCCTCCTCAAGTCCGTAACATAGGAAGCTGGAAGTGGTCACACAGTGACTGGAGATTGTTACACTGGGATAACAGGAGGCCATTCAGACCCACCGAGTCTGTTGCAAGGGAAATGTGTTGGGATAAAAACTATCTGAGACTTTTTTCGTGAGAAAAGAGGAGGTAATTCAGACACGTGTCTGTTGTATGGGAACAAGAGAAGACCAATCGCTCCCTTCGTCCCATCTCTGGGATACATGAGGAGACCGTTCAGTATCTCCACCGATTATGGAGGAATATGAGAAGACCCATCAGGCCCTCAAAATGTTACACAGTAACGGGAAGATTCCATCATCCCCCTCCCCTCTAACGCATCAACAGGAGGTGGTCATTCTGGCCTTGGAGATGACAACATGGGAACGCCAGAAAGACTTCATCCCATTGAATTTGTACACCAGCAGGATGATGAGTCCAGTCAGCCACACATACCGCTTATGAAGCAATTGGAGCACATCTCTTAAAACCCTTTTGCCCATCAAACAGGAATTCAAAGAAAACGTAAAGGTTTTAGAAAGGGAAGAACTTATAATAACTGAATACATTAGGGAGTAAAATGTAACAATAAAGTATTGTAATTTAAGGCAAATTATTCGAATCCATTGTTGTGGACATTTGCAAACGTAAACCACAATTCATCGGAGTCAACATGCTTTTGCAAAGGATAAATCATGATTGAAGTGTTTTCTTGAGTTATTCAAAGATGTGACAAACAAGGTGGATAGTAGGAATCCTGGAAATGGAATATATCTGGTCTTCGTGATTCAGATACGTCGCTTCTCCAAAGAGTGAGTGGTAAGATCAGACAGCACGGGTTTAGGAGTAATTTATTGGCTTGGATGGAGGATTGGTTAACTAAAAAAATGCAGTCAGATGAATTAACTGTGTAATTTTCTGTTGGAAAATGCAACTTGTTGGGTGCCATAGATTTCAGTTCTCATTGTTCAACCATTTGTGATCGACATTATTAATCGGTTGACGGGATAGAAAATACAATAGCTACATTTTCAGATGACACTAACATTGGTGGGAAATTACTTCGGAATGATGATGCAAGAGATTTAAAAACTATGTGTATAGATTGGGTGAATCGGTAAACATTTGGCAATGAAAATTAAAGTGGATAAACATGGGGTTATTCAAGTTGGCCAGCCTAATAAAAAGGCAAATTATAATCAAAATGGAGAGAAACTTCAAAGTGCTTAAGTGCAGAGGGATCTGGGTTCCTGCTTGCATATCACAGAAAACTTGCTTGCGGGTACTTCAAATACTGAGAAATGCAAGTATAACTTCATCGTTTATTTGTAAAAGGATAGAGTAGAAAGGTTGCTGTAGCTATGCAAGGCATTAGTGAGGCTGCAACTGGAGTACAGTTTGGGTGTCCTGCAGAATGAGGTATTTCCATTGGAGGCAATTCAGAAGAGCTTCATCAGATTGATTCCATATTTGAAGTGTTTGTCTTATGAAGAGAAATTGAGCAGTTTAGGCCTATACACACCAGTTTATAAGAATGAAAGGAGATCTCATTGAGGTCTGTAAAATGGTAAAGGTAATTGAAAGTGTAGTTGTGGAGTGGATATTTTTTCATGTGGCACAATCTACAACAAGAGAGTACAGTTTGAGGATCGAGAGATAGCAGGGATGTGGAACAGAGGCCGCGATGACATCTGTCATGATTGTATTCCTTGGCGGAGCAGGTTAGAAGAGTTGGATTCCTGACTGATGCTCCTTGTTCATAATCAGTCTTAATCAGTTTGACAGAACGTCACCAGTGGAGTCACACAGTGACCAGTGCTGGGTCCTCAACTATTTACAATCTATATCAATGATCAGGAGGATGGAACAGATATAGAGATACTGAGTTAGGTCATGTTGCTGTGATAACCAAGAGATTAAATTATCAAGAGAGGGTGGAGGGTCTACAGATAGATACAGAGAGCTAAAGTCAATGCAGAATAATTTGGCAGCTGCAATATAACATGATATAATCTGTCATTTCATTTACAGGAATAATGGAAGGCAGTAGATCAATGCAGAGAGTGCTCCTTCAGTTCCTCTACCTCTCCCCATTGACACGGCTACTCCGTAGATGCCATGTACACCATCAGGAATCCCATTATACTGGATACACCCGGCAGTTCCCTGCTGAGGGTGAAACAATGTATTTACCTCATCCACCATATATATCCTCCGTCACTGAATGGTTACATTGATGGCAACATACTGGGAGATGATGGATACGTCACCCAGTCCCGTTTGAAAAGTTCTGGATCATAGAAGCTGAATGACACTGTGACCCGAACAGCCACTGGCAGCACCGTCCTTCCCCCTGAGGTGAAGCTTCAGGACGGGTTAAAGAAGGTGACACCGCTCTGTGACCAGCTCCTTGTTCAGTCAGGGTCCCCTCACACTCTGCTCCTGGGTTCAGTGGAGCTTGGGAAGCTGTTCCTGGAAAATCCGGGATGGACACAGCAGATCCCTTTCCCCACACACAATCACTGGTGGTTTCAAAGCTTCCCCTCTCTGCAACCTCTGCTCCATTTGTTGTTCATGTTGCTGACCCAGATGTTGTAACTACAGTCCCCAGGCTCCATCCAAAGTTGGGTCACCAAATCCTAAGGTCTACCTGAATGTCTGAGGCAGCTCACAGCACATCCTCCAGCAAACCATCCCCAGCTGCTGCACGAACTTTTCAATAACAGGAGTCAGTTAGAAACCCCTCGTCTATAAGTGTTGTGGACCAGACCAGATTCCTGCAAAATATTTTAAGAAGGCCACTTAGACCCAAACCTTTCCTTATTTTGAATATTGATGTGAAGTGTGCTTTCCAGATATGTTGTGATTGGTCAAACCACTCGACATTAAGCAAAATATAATCTGTTAAAATGCTTTAGTTAAAATACAATCAAAGAAAAGAACATTTCTGGATAGCTTATATGTTGGAGCACTTACACAAACAATAGATACTGTACCTTATTGGTATACACCACTTGGCACAAAGATATATTCAAATACAGATCCTTATATGCAGTTTTCTGATCCAGGAGAAATCAACATCAACAGAAATCTCAGAGAGAAAGGCAGCGAGGGATCATGTATTGACACTTCCAACCATTCTGGGACCCCGAACAGCTTCTGAATGCTGCAGCTAAAAACAAAACGAGGACACCTGGTCTGGGAGAGCTGGCCACTGCCCTTCCATTGTTACCACCATTTTGATAAAACCGAAAGGCTTTCTCAGTTATTTACTTAAACTGTTTTCAGACACAGTTCTGCACCTCTACCTTTAAAACCTCTCGTCAAAAAAAACCCAAGAGAAAATAACCTTTTTACAGTGATAGTGCCCTCACAACTCCACCTTTAATAAAATGATCCATCAATATACAAAGATGGATTAATTTTAGACCTCCTAATCTTCCTCTATTAGTAGACAGGAATGAATATATAGTACATTGGGTCTGAGCATACAAATGTTCACAGCTCGTTTCGAATTCAGTCATTTTACTCCTGCCTCAGAATAACTTTTGTCTTTCTTCGTCCAAGTCTCCACAATGTGTCAAAACTTACTTTTTCTCGCCCTGTCAACATTATAATTTCAAATTGAATGGCAGCAATAATAAGCTCAATAAAAACAGTCTGGTATTTTTCTCCCTAAACTTCTCCACAAACTTTAAGGGGTCACGATCAGTGATAAAGATTTGTTTCAGGTGTGTTATTGGCAATGTAAATGCTGAAATGTTGTAACACCAACATCAAGCTCAAGGCGTCCTTCCCCATTGTGGAATAAATCTGTTGATGTTTCCACTGGACACTCTGACCTCACGTTGCATAATGGAGCACTTCTCATCTCTCCAATAGTCCCTCTGAATGACATAGCTCTTCATGTCTCAGCATAAAAGAATTACATACTTCTGTATCTCTTAATGATGTAACCCCTTTACCTGCTACTCCTGGCCTATGCCAGTAAACCTTACTCTCACAGGGATATGTTTTAAGAAGATCTCCCACATTCTTCTGAATCCCTCACAGAAACCAAACTTTGATTTCTGAACCCAATCATCATCAGCAGCCATTTTAGTTTCTAATCTTGCCATTGTAACTCTCTGCTCTTCCACACGGGTTCTCCCGACTGCAGGAAGTGAATTGTTGAACTTCTCCAAAATTAGTGTCTCTCTGAGAGTGTCATAGGTTTGCTCTGTTTTTAATACCCTTACCCACCTTTCAAAATTACTTTGTTTGATCCTTTCAAACACAACGTGCGTTTTACCAGGGATGCTATTTTAGATTCCTGAAACACTGTCGGCTTCTGGCACAAGCTCATATGCACTTCAGATGGTTTTCTTCACCCCCTCCGATGGGGATGCAAATATCAATCAGCTTTGTTTGGATAAACTAAATTCGCATGTTCTCTGGCCACTGCACTTGCTTAGCCACTTTCTGAAATGAAATTAAAAAGGCTCCCCATCATTCTCATCAAATTTAGATAATGCCTGGATATATTTAAACAGATCCTGATCAGGCCTTTGGCTACCATAGGGTTGCTCTACCTCAGTATCCTCTAACGAAAATCCATACAAAATGAAGAGGAATTTAGAATAACTTAACTGTTGGATAACTTAACTGAATAATGGATACAGTACGTTCTACAAATGAACTGTTCAATCTATTAACATCACCTAAACACACCCCTTGGCAAAAAGGAACATTCAGACATGCATTCTTGCATACAGTTCTCCAATCCAGGAGGAAACACCATCAAGTGAGGCTTTAGAGAGAGTAGCAGCTAGGGATAATTTACTAAAACTTCCAACCCCTTTGGGACCCCAAGCACCCGGTGATTGTTACAGCTACAAGAAAAACCAAACTAGAAAGCCTGGTCTGTGTGAGCTGGCCATTGTTACTACGATTTATTAAAAAGCCTAAAAACCCCGTAAGTTATTTACTTGAGCTGTTTTCAGTCGGCAGTTTGGCCTTTAAGACCTCTTACTAAAAAAAAATTAGAAACCAACGCTTTATTTAAAAAGTGTCAGCATTGTCACACAATTTAGGTGCCTGGTCCTTTACTCAGTGGGCTTCCTCGTGTTACTTATCGCAAGGTCACCTGAGAGGGACAACAACAGGGATGTATCTCATAACTTCTGAAACACCCCTGTCCATGGACCATCACATGGGACATACCAGGAAGTGAACAACAGCTTGACACACCATTTCAGTATTTCTGAGCTACACAATACCAGCACTCGATACACTAGGGAGACAAAACCCATGGCCAGGGAAAGATACAGAGGGACAGAGAGATTCACGTTAAAGACAGAAACAGACAGTTAATTAACTGAAAAGATGTTGTGGAAATATGGGGAAAAAGACAGGGCAGTGGGACTAACTGGAGAAGTAAGATCTTCGAGAGAAAAATGACAAGAATGTGAACATTGAACAAAGGCATTGTCAGATCAGCTGAAATGGTTTGTGACATCAAATTCTCAATCTGCTTAACAGAACACCACAACGAACATAAACTGGGACAAGATGACATCCCAGCATGGAGAGATGTGCAGACCATGCTAGTGTGTTGCTCAGTAAACTGCACTATCTGCCCAGCAAGAGTATTGCAAACTTTACTATCATATGCTAACTATCCTCGCATCAGATTACTGCCTACAATGGGAAGGTTTGCTGTGTGTGGTGTGTGTGTGTGCGTGTGTGCGTGTGTGTGTGTGTGCGTGTGTGTGTGTGTGTGTGTGTGTGTTTGTGTGTGTGTGTGTGTGTGTGTGGTTGAATGTTAAACTCATTGTTTGAGAAGAAACGCACATGGAGGAAACTATTTTAAATACAAACAACTGGCAGGCTTTTTATTAATCAACAGAGAGAACGAGGGAAGTTTCATGGACAGATGATATAAAGTGTTTGAGAATGTTAAAATAAAGTCATTGCCAGACACAACAGCAATATACATCTGTGTGCACATGAATGAGAGATGGATGGGAGTTTGGTGTGAGTTCGAATCAGATTTGTTTCGGCAGGTCTGAAGCCGGGAGAGTCAGCAGCAGATTATTAACTTCATTAAGCCTGTACTTCGTAGCTCAAGGTTCAAGCAGCAGATGGAATAAGCCAGTTAGATATATTCTGGAGTGGTGAGTATTTCAAGTTAGAAATGTTCAGGGCATGGTGTCAAGATCAGCTCATAGTCAAAGAGATGTCCCACAGTTGTGACTTGTCTGCTTCAGCTGCATATATTGGCCAGGGATGGGATGGAAACAGTGGAAGGAAGTGGAGTTTGTAACCAGAGCAGTAGACAGTGACCTCCACGCTCTTAACAGCAAAGGCAATGATGCAATGCATTGTGGTTCTCCCCTGAAACTGAATAGATCAACATAGAGATCCGTGAGTAACACTGCCAGAACAGAGAGCGAGACAGTAATTGAACACCTTCATTGATGTAGTTAGTAGTGGTCTGTAGAGTAAATATCTGGATTGAGAGATTCAACAGGAACAATAATGGTGACAAGAAGTGTCGACTATATGAAATAACAGTAATACAGTCACAACTGGCTTATAGAAAACAAAATCTGGACAGTGACACTCACCAGGAACACGAACAATAACCAGGAAGGGATAATAAAAGTATTGAATAATGAGAAGAGCATAATAGATCTGCGATGATAATGACCACCAATAAAATGCAGAAAGACGCCAAACATAATGGGATAAGCTCCTGTCTATTGTTGGAATATTCCAGGCTAATGTTCTCAGATTCTGATCCATTGTTGGCACATTCTAGTCTAATGTTCTCAGATTCTGATCTCTCCTCCCCCTCTCTCTGGATCTGCTGTTCCCTGTCAGTGCTGTCGGTGATGCTCCCGCTCATGTTATGGAATAACACATTGGACGGAGCCCATTTATCATTAAAAGATGGAAACACTCCACTGGGATAATAAGAATCCATGGAGATTGGCTTTAATCGCAATTACTGAACAAATAGGCACAGTTAACCTGTTCAAAACATCACTTTTCATTTCCTGGTTTTGGTTGGAATGGATGAGGATTGCTGAGGGATGGATCATAAATCTTTAAATCTTTTAAACCTTTTTATTAACTTGTGTATGAGAGTATTAACAGGACACTGTAGGCGTCTATATATGTTTCACTCTGTTTATGAAAGGATGAAATAAAATAACAGATAGGCGACATAAAAAATGTCGGGTGGGCAAGTTTCTCGATACCTGAACACAAAGTACGGTACTTACTGACCAGTGTGTGGCCACTCCTGGTTTTAATGCCCTGTTGTCAAATCCTTTCATAACCTTGAGACAGAGCATTGAGACTGCTGTTCAGGAACAGGCCAAAGCAATTCTGTCCCTATGGGCCTCTTACATAGGGATACGAGAAGGTTATTCAGCCCATATTAGCCTGTTGCTACTTGAAAAGGTGGAAAGCTGGAATATTGGCACATTTTGCCGAAAGAATCATTCAAAACAAAGAGATGTGTCGCTGCAGCTGTATGAAGTGTTACTGAGAGGGCACCTGGAGTAAATAATGTTGTTGGTGTTTCTGTAACTGAGTAGGAATAGACCTCTATTAGATACAGTTTACCAGCTGCTCATAATCCACGGATTGCTGTCTCATTTAATGTCTCCGATCTGTTACACAGGGACAGGAGGATGCCATGAAGCCTCTTGAGTCTATTACAGAGGAACAGGAGGAGGTCATTCAGCCTCTCCAGTCTATTTCAGAGGGACAAGAGGAGGTCATTCAGCCTCTACAGTCTATTACAGAGGGGCAGGAGGAGCCTATTCAGCCTCTCGAGCCTGTTACAGGGGGACAGGAAATGTTTATTTAACATTCAAGTCTGTTACACATAAATATTAGTTTTAAACTAGTTGTGGAATAGGAAAGACCTGATGTAAACATTAAAATCCTAACTTTGAACAAGGCCAATTTTGAAAGTGTTAGGCGAGCCCTGTGAAAGGCTGGTTGTAATACCTATTCACAGGTAAAGGGATGGTTGGAAAATGTAAGGCCATCAAAACCTGGCTTCAGAGAGTCCAGAGCCAACGTGTTCCTATTAGTAAGAGGGGCAAGGCTGGTGGGTGTAGGGAGTGCTGGATGGCTCGATATATTGACGTTATGGTCAAGGTAAGGAAGGAGGCATATGTCAGGTAAACAGAGCAGAGATTAAGTGAATCCCGAGAGGAGTATAAGGGCAATAAATGTATAGTCAACGGGGAAATTGGGCCAGAAAAATGTGGACATGAGATGGTTTTAGAAATAGGGTTAACGAGGCATTGAAGTAACTCTACACATCCTTTAATTGCAAAATATTAACTGGGGAGAGAATAGGGCTCCTTAAAGATCAGTAAGGCTACATATGTGTGGAACCATAGGAGGTGGAAGGGATACTAAACAAGTATTTTTTACTAGTATTGAATGTAGAAGAGCTAACAAGAGCGAGCGAATGAAGAAATACATAGTGATATCTTGAAAAGTATCGATGTGACAAGGAGATGTTGGACACTTTAAAACATACAAAGGTGAACAAATCCCTGGGACCTGATAAGTTGTATCCCAGAATATTATGGGAAGCTAGGAAAGAAATTGCTCAGCCTTTTGCTGATATATCTGTAACATTGATTTCCACAGGTGAGGTGGCAAAAGACTGGAGGGTTGCTAACATAGTGTCAATATTTCAGAAATTAAGGAAAATCCAGGTAACTATAGACCGGGGAGCCTGAAGTCAATGGTGACTAAATTGTTGGAGGGGATTTTGAGGGAAACGATGCATATGCATTTGGAAAGACAAGGACAGAAGAGGGCTTTGTACATTGGAGATCACGTCTCACTGACTCGGTGGAACGTTTTGAGGAAGTGAAGATGGTGATTGATGAAGGCAGGACAGTGGATGTTGTCTTCATGGAATTCAGTAAGAAAACCAAAATGTTCTACATGGTAGACTGGTTAGCAAGGTTAGGCTGCCTGAGATCCAGGGAGAACTCGCCATTTAGGTCCAAACCTTTCTTGAATATTTGAGACAGGGTGTGACCGTTGGCATTTGTTCATTAAACTTGGAGACGTGTGACCAGTGGCGCTGCTCGCAAAGGTCAATAGTGGGTCCACTGCCTTTTGTTACTTATACAAATCATTTGTACTTGAGTACATGAAGTATTGTCAGTAAGTTTGTCGATAATTCCAAATTTGGTGGTGTAGTCGACAGTGAAGAATGATCTCTCAGAATATAATGGGAACTTAATTAGGTGAGCTCATTAGGTGAGCAGATGGAGATTATTTTAGATAAATGTGAGGTGTTGCATTTTGGCAAGAAAAATCAGGGCCAGACATATAGGTAGGATCCTGTCGAAAGTTGCCAATCAAGGAGAACTCCATAGAAATTATAAATTCCCTACAGTTAGGAAACAGGATTTTAGGCCCATCGAGGCCACACCGACCCTCTAAACAGTATCCCACTGGACAAACCCCTACCCTATCCCTCTCAGCCTGCATTTCCCATGGCTAATGCACCTCGCCCTCACATCCAAGGGTACTAAGCACAATTTAGGATGGCCAATCTACCCTTATCTGTATATCGTTATACTGTCAGCGGGAAACATAGCATCCGGAGGAAACTCACACAGACACGGGGAGAATGTGCATGCTCCACACAGGCAGTCATTCAAGGATGGAATTAAACCCAGATCGCTGCGCTCTGAAGCAATCATGCTCGTCACTGAGCTACTGTGTCACCTTGTGGTGCGGGTTCTCCGTTCCTTGAAAGTGCTACCACAGGTAGACACTGCAGTGAAGAAGGCACTTTGTGATCTTCCCTTTATTGGTCCGTGCTTTGAGTCTATGCGTTTGCATGACATGTTGCATCTGTACAGGACATTGATTTGACCACTTTTGTAATATTGCCTTTAATTCTGGTCAACCTGCTGTCGGAAAGATATTGTCAAACTTGAAAGGGTACAGAAGAGATTTAAAAGAATGTTGCAGTTGTTGGAGGTTGGAGTCACAGGGAGAGTTTGAATAGGTTGGGAGTATTTTCAAGTTTTGAGGCTGAGGGTGGACCTTAAAGAAGTTTATAAAATCAGGAGGGGCAAAGAAAAAGTAAACAGTCAATGTATTTTCCCAGGATAGACAATTCCAAATATAGAATATAAAGGCTAAATGTGAGAGGAGAAAGATTCAAAAAGGGATGTGGGGGACAACATTTTCACACAGAGACTGCTGTGTGTATGGATTGAACAGTCAAAAGAGGTGGTGGAGGCAGGCACAGTTACACCTTCTAAAAGGCATTTGGATGGATACATGCATGGGAACTGTTTAGAGAGAGATGGGCCAAGTGCTGGCAAGGGAGACGAGATTAATTTAGGATATTTGGTTGGTATAGATGACCAGACCGAAGGATCTTTTTCCATGTTATACATCTCTGAGTGTCTATTGACTCTTGAGTGTTTAACACAGGAACAGGAGGAGTCTATTCAGCTTCTGAATTCTGTCAATCAGCTGGTTTGCTCAATTACTGAGAGTGAAACACAAAAATAAATCATTCAGATTTTGATGGTCTTTTACAGAAACAGGAGAAAGGCTTTTAATCAAGGAAAGCTGTAAAGAATGTGAATAAGCCATTCAGTCCCTCACCTCCATTCCACAAGAGCAGCGGGAGAACACAGAGCTATTGGAGCCTGTTACTCTGTAGCAGGAGGAGGACATCTATTTTCACAAAACTTCCATTAGGAGGGAGTCACTCAACTGCTCGTGACTGGGACACAGGAACAGGAGGGAGTCACTCAACTGCTCGTGACTGGGACACAGGAACAGGAGGGAGTCACTCAACTGCTCGTGACTGGGACACAGGAACAGGAGGGAGTCACTCAACTGCTCGTGACTGGGATACAGGAACAGGAGGGAGTCACTCAACTGCTCGTGACTGGGACACAGGAACAGGAGGGAGTCACTCAGCTGCTGAAGACTGGGACACAAGAACAGGAGTCAGTTATTCTACTGCTCGAGACTGGGACACAAGATCAGGAGGGAGTCATTCAACTGCTCGAGACTGGGACACAGGAACAGGAGGGAGTCACTCAACCGCTCGAGACTGGGACACAGGAACAGGAGGCGGTCATTCAACTGCTCGAAACTGGGACACTGGGAAATCTAGAGGCGAGTGAGGCCCGAGGATCCTGTTACGCAGGAACAGGAGGAGGTGACTCACTCCCCACCAGTATGGGACACTGGGAGAGAAGGGGAGTTTGCTTTGAACAAACACAAATATATGAATAAGTAGCATTCGTGGTCAATTCAATCCTACCCCAGCATTCACTAAGACCACGGCTGATCTGATTGTGATTCCCTCATTCCATTTTACGGAGACTGCCCTCTCTGCAGCCTCTGCTCCATTTGTTGGTCATGTTGCAGACCCAGATGCTGTAACAACAGTCACCATAACTCATCCAGAGGGATGGGTCTTACCGGATGAGTCTGGATTTGAAGGGTCCAATCACGAGAATGAAAACATAAAATAAAGGTATAGCCAGATGTTTAGTTCTCTCACATTCGCAATCCAACTCACATAACCAGCCCGTCCATTATACTTTCAGGATGGAGCACTGTGTAGATATGGTTAGCGTACTGCAGAATACAACCCAGCAATGTCCAGAATGGAACTCTGTGTAGCCCACACCAACGCCTGATCTATAATCCTGGGCTAAATGTCCAGCGTGGGGAGCTGTGCAGTCCGCACTGGTTCATTCATACATAAACCCAGGCTGTTGCATTGTTCGGTAACACTGTGTTAGATCACTGCCCAGTGTGGGGAAACTTGCAGGCAATGTTGGAAGTGACAAGATGTGCTGCTCCCATCCATTTACAGCTCCATATCTCCACTGTGCCTTGACAAGGCGTGCCATGGATGTGAAAATCACTGTGATGTAGAGATGTAAATGGAAACAGTTTAAATACCAATAGTTCTGATTAAGGCTAGTATCACACTAGTATTTAAAGCTGAAATACCTGAGATAATGTCCAATGAGGTTTCGTGAATGGTGCAAAGTAGTTAGAGGGGGATGGTAATGTTATAGTGGTTGCACTATAATTAACAATGTGAATTCGAGGAACAAATATGCAGGAGGACTGGGGAGACAGAGCATCGTACTCGGGAAGGGACAAACTCGACCTACTGTTGGGAAATAGGGCAGGATAGGTGACGGAGATAAAGTGGGGGAGAATTTTGGGAAAAGTGATTAGAGTTGTATTAATTTTGAAATAGTTATGGGAGGGACAAAATTGGTCCACAGATTCAAGTTCTAAATTGGGGCAAGGCGTATGTTGTTGAAGTTAGACAGGGGATTGCAGGGGATGATTGGAGTTGTTTGGTTCCAGGTAAAAAAATCCCGGGCAAGGGGGAGGTCTTTAAAAGTGAGATAACTCGAGTTCAAGGTTTCCATTTTCCTGTGAGGGTGAAGGTTATGTGAGACTGGAAGAGAGAACCCTGGATGGCAAGAAATATTGAGGCTTTGACCAGAAAAAGGAGGCGTGGCTCATGTTCAGGCAGCTCATATCAAGGGAATCCCTGGAGGTATATACAGGGGATAGAGGAGTTTACTGAAGAAGGATATCAGCAAGGCCATAAGGGGGTATGAGGTAGTCTTGGCTGAGAAGATTAGAGAGAGTCCAAATTCAGTATAGTTAAGATAAAGAGCAACTAGAGAGAGAATAGGATGCTTTAAAATCCAAAGCCGGCATGCATGCGTAAAACCTCAAGAGATGGGTGAACTCCTCAATTTTCCCTCTGTGTTTATCATGAAGAAAGACATGAAGACCTGTGACCTTTAGGAGGTTAGTTGTCATATCTTGGTACTGTCCATATCACAGTTGAGTTGCTATTGCACATATTCGAATGCACAAAGTCAGACAAATCTCTTGGTCCTGACCAGATATATCTAAGAGGCGAGAGAAAAGGCTTAGGGACCAAGATACTGGAAGACTGGGCGGTAGCAAATGTTGTGCCCTTATTCAATAAGGGCTGCAAAGAAAAGACTAGGAAATATAGACCAGTCAGCTTCACACCTGTTTTCGGTAAACCACTTGAGAAGGTTCTGAGAGATAAGATGTGCATGCATTTGGAAAGACAGAGTTTGACATGGAGCAGTCAGCATGGCTTTGTGCGTGGCGGATCATGCCTTACAAATTTTGTTAGAGATTTTTGAGGAAGTGACCAGGAAGGTTGATGAGAGCAGGGTTGTACACATATTCTATATGGATTTCAGTAAGGCCTTTGATAAGGTTCCACATAGTAGGCCGCTCGAGAAGGTTAGATCGCATGGAATCCAAGGTGAACTGGCAAATTAGACTGAGCTGCCAGTGGAAGTGGTTGAAGTGGGCACACTAACAACATTGAAAAGGCATTTGGACAAATACACAGATATGAAAGGATTAGATGGATACAGAGCAAAGGCAGGGAAATGACAGATTGGTAGATAAGGGACAATTGCACCATGGTTTGTTGACGGAGGACGGTGGGCGTATTGGATGGGTGAGTACGGAGGGGGAACATTCCCATGCCAGAGGGTGCCACACCACCAGATCCACCGAGCATGGTCTGGGCTCACTACCGAGTTCAGTGCAGTATTTAAGGTCTGAAGAAATGTCCAGCAATACAGGACAAGCATCAATAACCTTCCCCACTCTGTCAGGATAAGGGTCACCATATTCTGTCTGCTCCCTCACACTCACTGTATATCTGTGATTGCAACTACTCCCGAACAAGGTTCATGGTCGCCCACTCTCACTACTGCATGCAACACCTTCTCTCTCTCTCTCTCTGTCTCTCTCCTTTTGCAATACCTCCCACACAGTCATAGAAAATCCTGGAGAATGCCGATTATAGAATGTTCCAGATAATGTTCCAAATATTTCCCAGTTTCAGGAAAATGGTAGTGTCCCAGTGTGTAACACATAAGAGTCACTTGACTCACCCTAATGATATTAAACCAAAAACAACTTCTAAACACGTCTTGTTACAAATAAAATTTCGAGCAGAGAACAGTTTTTCCCTCAGGCGTTATCTTGACTGTTATCTGAACTGTACCACTTTCCTTCTTATGAATGTTTCTCTTGCCCTTTATCCGTGACTGTTTCTGTCAGTAACAGTTACACAGTCTCCCACTCAGTTGGCAGGACGGCCGATTTGTGATGTCGACGCAGGGCAACAGCGCAGGTTCAGTTCCTCACATTGACAGAGGTTGCCATGAAGGGAACACTCTCTCAGCCTCACCCCACCACCCGAGATGTGGTGATCCTCAGGATAAACCACCATAAGTGGTCTCTCTAATGAGAGTTGTTTTGGACTGTATTTTATCAATGTTAGCATTTTAATTGAAAAAATATTTAAAAAGAGATTTTTAATATTATAATAAACCAATAACAACACAACTCAAATATCTGAAAAAAGATTACATCCCATTGCATGTACATACAAAACAAGTTAAAAGACCACACAGACAGAAGAAAAAACAAAACTAAATAATAAATAATGAATAAATAATACAGCCCAGCATAACAAAAGGACAGCTCTCGTTCATCAAGAGCATTAACTGATACACATTTTTATGTTCATAGTTCTTCCTCTCTGGGGGTGGGGGTGTTCAGACATCCAACACAGCAGAATATTTTTCCTAGCACAGAAAGTCCGGATTGTAAGGATATATTTTTTTCCCATATTCATCTGTGGAAAGTACCTTGGGCAGGCCCAGGAAAACAGAAACCAAGTCCATCTCCAATTCAGTCCCCTGGACCCACTCTATCACATCTGACACAGTGCTCCATTATAGATGAAGTCTGCAGCAGAACCACAAGCAATGAATAAGAGTGCCTGTAGTCATTCTGCATTTAGGACATGCTGAAGATAATCCCACTTTGAATTTTGTGAGACAATCTGGTGTCCTATTACAGATCAAAATCCTTCGAGCATTTTCACGAATATCCTCCCATGTCTCCGAAGTGTTCTGAACCCTAACTCTCTCTTGCAGACATCACAAAGCTGCACAGTCTCGTCTGAGGGGACACTCTCCAATTAGTGATAAAGGGTACTGACAGAGAGTGTATTCGAAGCAATAAGCACCCTCTTCCCTTTATCGGATCGGTAAGAGTGTGGAAAACGTGTGTTGTTTTTAAATCAAATCTCTGATCTGGAAAAAAAAAACAGAAGAGGTCTCTACTCGGTAGTCCATATGTACGAGTTATTTGATCAAATGACATCATTGTTTCTCCATCAAATAACACGTGGTGGCTCAGTGGTGAGCATTGCCGCCTCACAGCACCAGGGTCTCGGTTTGGTTCCGGCCTTGGGTGACTGGCTGTGTGGAGTTAACATATTCTCGCCGTGTCTGTGTGGGTTTCCTCCCACAGTACAAAGATGTGAAGGTTAGATGAATTGGTCATTGATAAATCACCCATAGTGTTCAGGGATGTGTCGGTTTGGGCATTAGTCCCAGTAAATATAGGATGGTAGAGGATTGGGTCTGGGTGGGTTACTCTTCAGAGGGTCGAAGTGGACTTGCTGGGCCTAAGGGCTTGTATCCACATTGTAGGGATTCTACTAATTCTAAGTCACTCAAGCAAGATACCCCCCTTGCTGCCCACAGTTTAAACCTGGAATCCATTATCCCCGATGACAACCCGGTATACCAATTACAGGGGTAAGAAACATGATTTTGGCTGAATTGCCGTCGATCTGACGCATTGTCATTCATGCTTTAACAATATTGATAATTATTGGGTTATGACAATACTTCATAAGTGTTGTCAGTTTAGCTAAGAAAAACAGACTAATAAAGGTTCACTTTATCTGATAGGGTTCAATATCTCACAGAATTGACGCCGAGTCCTCAGCAGCCCAGGCACTAACATCGGATAATAAAGAGCTTAATTGATAGCTTTTATCTGGGTGACCTACTCCCCACAATCTGGGGGTAGTTGCAATTTGGTTAGCTTGATAAAGAGTTGCTTATGCTGCCAAATGATAGAGCTAAAAGAACCATTATATCTCCTATATACCTATGTAGGAAACATCAAAGGAAGCATTCACACGAGGTGTAGTAAATGAGGAAGGACATTCTTTAATAAGAGCTATCCGACCTAGCCAGGATGTTGGAAGTGCCTCCCATCTTTGAAGGTCTTGTTTAATTTTGTCAAACAAATTGACATAGTTCACGTTAAATAAATGATCAATGAATGTAATGTACCGAAATTGGGATACCCTCCGCCACCACACCCCCGTGACCATTTAAAAAGAAACCAGGAATTGCCCTCATCAGATATTTCCCCAAGACCTCCCTTAGGCATAGCCTCCAACGTTGTAAAATTAATCATAGAGCCCGAAAAGGAGACAAGCGAATTATTGCATTGCATCACGTGAGCTGCCAAAATTGCGGGATTTGACAAAAGCATAAGACCATCTGCATACAACATAATTTTATGTGACTTTTATCCAACTTCTGGGGCAGGTATGTTGGGGTAATATTCCCAATTGTGCAGGATGCCACCGAATCTAAGATTGTTGCAGGGATGGGGAAGAGATCAACCCTCGTGTGCCATTTCTGTGGGTTAAAGGAGAAAATAAAATCCCCACTTGTGAGGTTGATCTGCCTCTAGATATCCACCAGCTCTCGTTCTGCACACAAATCCATTAATTGCTTACATTATAACGAGGGTATTGGGGGACCTTTGGACATTCTGTCCATCGTGGGGCCATAAGACAGTCGAATCTCTTTTTACAATGATGTACCATGATGCAAGATAACTGAATTTGGAAAATGCATCTACTAGGATTTTAAGAGGGTGCACCGGGTGGCAATAAATTTTTAAAATACTGGATTAATTCCCGTAGTTCAAGACTTTGTGATTATGATCCTTCCATGGGTGTTAATACAATCTAGTAATTTAAATGGAAGATTCTTCCTATCCATTATGACTTTCCCCACACTCTTAGTATTAAAAGACGAGAAATAAACCCGATCAAACCCGCCCTGCTGTAACATCAAATATTCCTTGTCATCAAGGTGCATCTCCTGCAATAGGACAACTCTCTCATTTTTAAGATGAGAAAGTATATTTTTCCTCTTGACCGATGATGGCACCCCTTAATGCTCCAGGTGCACCATTTAAGCACATCATTATCCATAACACACTGCAGCAACATTTGAACTCTAGAGAGAATTTCATGTCGAATTACACATCGCTGAGCATTAATGAGAAAAGACTCATCGAGCCTAAAATCTGTACAAACTAAAACTACTGCAACTAACAAGCTCTCAAAACTTTCCAAAGCTAAAAACATAAAAAAGAACGAAACAAAATCCAAAGTGCCAATGACAATTGATAGTGTTTTTACGCACATCCCCCCCCCCACCCACCCAGTGGGGACGCTGACGGCCTAGGTCTCTGTTCTGCAACACTGACAAAGGCCCTGCTTTTAATTGTATAGGTCCTGCCCTTGTTTGACTTAGCAAATCCAATTCCTCGTATTAATCCAAACTAAACTCCAACTGCCTTCCCTCATCCCAGTGTGTGATATTACTGCCACCTCCCCCTCCCTCTTCAATTTTAAAATGCACATCCCCCTCTCCAGGAGGCCTGCACACTCCGGCCTTGATTTTCACAAAGACCCTGAGCTTGGTTTGCCTTGTGTGGTTAGGGGCAGGAGGGACAGATTGCAGACACAGTCAGTGGGGAGGAGAGGCTGGACAGTAATCAGCTGCTTGGTATCATTTCATGGTTTTAGGAAGAAGGCAGTCACACGTGAGAGTTGGGTAATACTGATCGGTTTTTTTGGGACCAGAAATTATGGTCTTTTTCCGTCTCTGGTGTTCAGTAATGAAAGTCTATTCGAGACCCTTCATTGTGCAGAGTGTGTCTGCAGGATTTCTTTCCCTAATATTGCAGACTACAGATAACAGCAATTAAAGCTGTTCATAGTTAACTTCAATGGCGCAGCACGTGCACTCAACAAAGTAAAAACAATGACCATAGATGCTAGAAACCAGATTCTGGATTCGTGGTGCTGGAAGAGCACAGCAGTTCAGGCAGCATTCGAGAAACAGTAAAATCATCAGGAAGGGCTTTTGCCTGAAACATCGATTTTACTGCTCCTCGGATGCTGCCTGATCTGCTGTGCTCTTCCAGCACCACTAATCCCATATACTCAACATCCTACAGTTGAGACAAATATTTTGCATTTGTTTAACAATACAAAGTGTTTTGTGTAATTCAGTAATGGTAACCTGATTATAATAAATCCACACCGAACTGAAAGCTGACACTTAAAATATGACCCAAAATCTGGATATGGTAGTGTCGTGGGTAATGTCCCTGCCTCTGAGACAGAGGTCTGGATTTGATTCCTGAACGTGCGTGGTGATGTTCCAAGCTCTGGACTCGAAGTTCTGGATTCAAGTCCTGCCTGTTGCAGAGTTATGTCACAGCATGCCAGAACAGGCAGATGAGCAAACACACAGGAGAATAATGTTACAGCTTTACGGGTATTGCTGAGTGGTGATAAAGTCCCTACCTCCGGGCACAAAGGTCAGGGTGCAAATCCCACAGAAATGTTTCATAACAAACCTGAACAAACTGATTAAAACGGATTTAGAATTGTGGCGTGATGGAGAAGGAAGAGGTGTCAGTATTGCATTTCAGAATTTCGGCCCAGGATAATTTAAAGCACAGCTATTCGTGTTGATTGGATCACATTTTGCAGCAGTAAAGGTTTATAAAATCCAAATTTATGCATAGGGTGAGTAGTCAGGTTTTTCCCCAGATTGGGGCGTCCAAAACTCGAGGGCATTGGTTGAAATTGAGAGGGGAAAGGTTTTGACGAGCCCACAGCACCATTTTACGCAGAGGGTGGTGTGCATGTGGAATGAGCTGTCAGAGGAAGTGGTGGAGGCTGGTACAAATACAGCATGTAAAAGGGATCTGGATGCTGACAGACTTGCCGAGCTTTTCCAGCAATTTCTGTATTTGTTGCAAAATGCATTCATTTTAACACAATATTCTGAATACATTAAATATTTTATTTTTTAATGATGCAGCGACATATAAACATATCTTCAAATCGACCGAGACCATTTTCTGCTCAAGATATGGCTCTGTGTATGACCGCAACAATGATGTACCTGCATGGAACAGGGAATGTGATGGAGACATAGTTTGGACAATGTACAAGGAGACCTCACATGGTCCAGTTTGGGAAAGGACGGTATTATTGTGTGATTCAACTCAGAGAGGGAGAAAATGTAATCTGCCTGAGAAGGAACGGCTGATTACACTCTCTCTCCTTCATTGTTCCTCATGACAGCAATGTGTGAGAGCTAAAACAATAAATCGACAGTCATCGTTACCATTCTTATTTTTATAGAATCCCTACAGTTTGCAAACAGGCCCTTCGGCACAAAACGTCCATACCAACCTTCCCAGGCTCGCTCCCTTACATTCACCCCAACCGATGCACTGAACCTAGAAACCGCTGAACACTTCAGACAAATTATCATGACCAATCCACCTATCCACACAGCTTTGGACTATGGAAGGAAACTGGAGCAACCATTAGAAGGGGAGAATGTGCAACCTCGACACAAATAGTCACCCGAGTCTGGAATTGAATGCAAGGCCCTGGTGCTGTGAGGCAGCGGTGCTAACCACTGAACCACTGTGATACCCTTGGGTGATCCCAGGCCAGAATTCATTGGAATCTCTTCACTGCCTAATGCAAAGGGAATTCAGCCAAATCCAACTGTTCCAGGATGAAGTCCCATTGCAAGCAGCTTGTGTGATTAGAATGTCTTCAGAAGCAGAAGGACATTTTGAACAATCTCTCAATTTCTCCTTTTGTCATGAGTTACAATAATATATGGACAAAGCGCGTTCAACTTGAAATTGCAGAGATTTTGTTTATCTGCGTGTGTGTGTGTGTGTGTGTGTGTGTGTGTGTGTGTGTGTGTGTGTGTGTGTGTGTGTGTGTGTGTGTATGTGTATGTCAGTATTTTTAGAAAGGGAAATATCGATTCTTTATTTGCAATATCCAAAGAGTGTGCCATGCATTTTTCCACCATAGTTTGAGTAACATTGCTCTGGATCATAAATGTGTTGTTTTAGCAGATTAAAAAAAACTAGCCTGACTTGTTGCTAAAACTGACTCGGACCCAGTCTGAGACCGATATCATCGGCCATATCACCAACCTGGTCACATTTGAAATGCATTGTGAGCAGTGGAACATTGGGAATGGAAAAGGAAGCAGTGACCCCAAAAGTTGGGGAACTATAGACCGGTGAGCCTGATGTCAGTGGTGGGTAAGTTGTTGGAGGAGAAACTGAGGGACACGATTTACATACATGTTTATGCCGAAACGTCGATTCTCCTGCTCCTTGGATGCTCCCTGACCTGCTGTGTTTTTCCAGCAACACATTTTTCAGCACATACATTTGGGTAGGCAAGGGCTGATCGGGGTTGTCAACGTGGCTTTCTGCATGGGAAATCATGTCTCATTAATTTGCTAGAGTTTTATGAAGAGGTGACAAAGAAGATTGATGAAGGCAGTTTGGTAGACATTGTCTACATGGACCTCAGTAAGGTGTTCACAACATTCCGATTGGTAGGCAGATGAGTGAGGTTCGGTCACACGAGATACAGAGGAACCTAGTCACAATTGGTTTGAAGGAAGAGGGATATTTTTCAGACTGGAGGCTTGTGAGCAGCAGTGTGCTGTAAGAATCGGTACTGTCTTCACTGTATTTCATCATTTATGTAAAGGAATTAGATGTGAATATTGGGGCCATAGTTAGTAAGGTTACAGATTACATCAGAAAGGTGGTATAGTAGATTATCTCAGAGTACAACGAGTCCACAATTAGATGGGACACAGGGGCAATGAGTGACAGATATAGTTAAATTTAGATAAATACGAAGTTTTGCATTTTGGGAGGCAAATCAGGGCAGAATTTATACACTTAACTGTAAGGTCCTGGGGCGTGCTGTGGATCAAAGGGACATAGGACTACAGGTACATAGTTCCTTGAGAGTGGAGTTGCAGGTAGACAGAGTGGTGCAGAACAGATTTGGCACATTTGCCTTAAACAGTCAGAGCATTGAGTACAGGAGTTGTGGTGGCATGTTGTATCTGTACAGGACGTTGGTGAGGCCACTTTAAGAAAACTGCGTACAACTCACTTGCAGAACTGGAGGTTTGAGCTTCAGGGAAAGGTGGATTAGGTTGAGGTGTTTCCCCCTGGAATGTCAGAGACTGAAGGGTGACATTATAGAAGTTTATAGAATCATCAGAGGCATGGATATTCTGAACAGCCATATTCTGCTCCCCAAGATAGGGGAGTCCAGAACAAGAGGGCATAGTTTGAAAATAAGAGGGCGAATGATTTAGAATGGACCTGAAGGTAAATGTTTCACACAGAGAGTGGTGTGTACAGAAAGTGCTGTCAGAGGAAGTGGTGAAGGCGGTTACAATCGCACATTTAAAATGTATCTGAAAGAGGAGGGATATTGGATAAATGCTGGCAAATGGGACTAGGTCAGATTTGATATCTGATGGGAGTGAACAGATTGGACTAATGGGTCTGTTTCCGTTCTGCATGACTGTCAGATTCGATAAGAGGGATGGTGAAATATTCTGAAAGGACCTTTCAAGTGTGAATTCTCTTCACTGGAAGTTTATCGTGCCTCTATGTTCACATGGATTGAAAGCTGTTTAGTTAAATATTTGACAGGGAAGTGAGTCACGGGTAATAGTATACAGCCAGGAAAGTGGGGCTGAGTCCATAATCTTAGTGCCAGGTGGAGAAGGCTCAAATTATCTAATGTCCCACTCCTGCTCCTCAGTCCCATGTTTCTGTGTTCTATCCAGCACCCCATATCTGCTAGATAGGAGAGGTTGGAGGCCATGTACTCCTATAACCTGTTGCACTGAAACAGAGGAGACCATTCAGCCTCTCAAGACTGTCACACACGCTTTGAAGTGATTTGGGAAATGCAATTGGAAAATCCAGGCACGGGTATGAAAGAGGCCCCTCATCTCTCTTTACAGAGCTTCCCTTCTCTGCAACTTGTGCTTCATTTGTTGGTCATGTTTAGACCCAGATTCACTGAGAATACAGCCCATATACCTCACCCAGAGATGGCTCACAAAATCCTCTGGTCGCCCTGCCTGCAACATTCCATAACAGACATTCATGAAAATAACACCCACTAACTTCCCAAGAATAGAATGTGAGAACATCAGACACAGGAACAGGTCATTCACTCCCCAAACCTGCTTGGCCCTTCACTAAGATCATGACTGATCTGCTCTCTGTCTCAAATCCTCTTTCATACCCAATTCTTCATAGCCCTCAACTCTCTGACAGATAAATATCCATCGACCTCCTCTTCAAATACTTCCAGTCATTTTGCTCCCCAACACTCTTGAGAAGGGAAATCCTGACATTCAATACCACCTGTTTGAAGAAAACACTTGCTGCTCCTATATCATGGTTTACTGATATGAACAAAAGAGGTTGAGACAAGGGTTCAGGTACAAATGACTGGCCCTGATATCAAGGCAGTGGTTGACTTCTGTTGACATCAAGGAGCTTAACAAAACTGGACTTAATGCGAATCAGAGTAAACTCTCCAGTGTTTGGAGTCAAACATGGCACAAAGGAAGATGTTCATCATCTCAGTCCTGGGTAACCTCTGTGCGAAATCCTCAGGGTAGCTTCCTCGTCACAAACAGCTTCAGCTGCTACATCAATGTCTCCCCTCCCCACCCTTCCCACCATAAGATCAGAAGTGGGGATGGTCACTGAAGATTCCACAATGTTCAGAACATTTTGTACCCCCATCAGCTCCTGAACTAGTCTGTGTCCATGTGCAGCAAGACCCAGACTCCATTGAGACTTGTGTCGTTAAATGGTCTGTAACATTCATCTACCAGCAATGCCTGACACTGCACATTGCCACAGTAAAATAAGAGTTCATTCAGCATCTCACGCTAGTTTCAAAGGAATATGAGGAAGCCATTCAGCCCATTGACACTATTGGAGAAGAACAGGGACAGCCCATTCAGTGCCTCCAGCCTATTACTCAGGAAGAGAAGGAGTCTAGTGTGACGGACCACACGAGGGCCCCTCGATAATATTTGAATGCGGTAACCTAGACTCTAATTTTCTTTTATTTTAAAGGGAATATAAAGTGACTGTTCCAGATGCAATGTGACAGGTCAAACTACTCGGTGTGAAGCTAAACACTATTTATTGAAACAGGAAAGTTAAAATGAAAGCAAAGAAAGAGGAAGTTAGAAAAACATAATTCTATTGGCCATGTTAACAGAATAACAAATCTAGGAACTATTACTAATGAACTGCACCAATATAGGAAAATCCCATAAACACAGCCCCTGGCAGAAAGGAAAATTCAGGAACGGATTATCACAAACATTTCTCTAATCCAGGAATTAAAAACAGCACCAAGAGAAAATTCAGAGAGGGTAGCAGCCAGGAGTTAGTCACTGAAGATTCCATCTCTGTGGAGACCCCAAGTGTTTCTGATGCTACTTCGAAACCAAAACCCAGAGAGCATAATTTGTGAGAGCTGGCCACACCCATTCAGGCTGCATTAAAATTAACCCAAGGCCTCCCTTGCTGTTTACTGAGTGGCCTTAACTAACCAGTTTGGTAACGATCATTCAATTTCTCTCTGAAAAGGAACCAGGAAAAAATAACCTCTCAAAGCCTGCAGCATCATCACACTTGTCAGTACGTCGAACTGTCAAACAGGAACCAGGGGTAACCCAGTCAGGCCCTTGGTCCTGTCCAATCGGAAGAGGAAGAAGCCATTCAGACCCTTGAGTCTCTTACACAGGGACATTACGAGGCCATTCCCCCCCTCAACGCACTTGCAAAGGGACAGAATGAGGTAATTGATGCTGATTCTTGATGAAAGGCTTATGCCCAAAACGTGGATTCTCCTGCTCCTCGGAGCTGCCTGACCATCTGTGCTTTTCCAGCAATCTACTGTCTACTACAATCTCCAGCATCGGCAGTCCTCACTGTCTCCAGATTGATGCTCCAACATGATGAACAAGTGGAGTAGATGCACAGTAGTGCACAGACAGTCTGCTCCACGTTGTTCGTCGTGGCTCCGTTGCTCATGATAAACACATGGGACTTTAACGTGGTTTTCTAGTATTGAGGAGGGAATGCATATTTCTTGTGTGAAGTCTCAAGAAGGCACCTTCCATCTCCGAGAAGCCAGCCTGGTATTCTCTATGTAGGGCGGAAGCTGGTGGGAATGGCTACCTGTTTCAGATCGAAGGTATTGTGGCTGCTGTTGGGGATTGTGAACAACATGGCGTTCAGTACGGGTTCACACGCCAACAGCACAATAACATGGGGAGAGTTAATTTAGGCATATAAACTATGAGGAAAGTCACGTTAGACTGATGAATGGACTCTCTATGTTCAAATAATGCTGATCTTGCTCATGTTGATCTTGTCGAGTGCACGTCCTTTTCAGTGTATCCTGTATGCCTTACTCTGTCGAAGCCTATTTCCACCATATGTTCTGCCTGGCCATGCTTACTATGATCTTCCTCCACTGCTCATAAATAAAGTTTTTCCCTGTACTGAGGTACACGTGACAATAAATTAAACCAATCAATCCTGGGTAAAATATGAAATTTCTCACCCTATCAATGTGTCTTTTGGAAATATAACTGCTTCACCTCGTGTTTCAGCATCACCATTTCTTCGTATTTCCCAGCTCTGCAGATTAAACTCTCAGGTTCTTCACTCTACCCTCATGATACTGCCATCTGTGTCTGTGGGAAGGATAACATTCCTTACAAAGGAGATCAAATCTGTAGAGAGTGTCCCAAAAGCTCTCTCAGCAAGGCTCTACAACAGCAGGAAGATGCCTTTACTTATGTACTCGAATCATCTTACAATGAAGGACGGCATACCATTGACTGCACCCATTCCTTACACAGGATTTGATTCGGAGCAGTCAGCATAGACTTGTGAGTGGGAGATCACGCTTCCCAAATTTGTTAAAGTTCTTTGATGAAGTGACAAAGAAGGTTTACGAGGACAAAGCTGTAAATTTAGTCTCTATGGATTTCAGTCAGGCCTTTGATAAGGTTCCACATACAGGCTGCTCTGGAAGGTTCCATCACGTGGAATGCTGGGGGAACTGTCCAATCGGATACACAGTTGGGTTGATGGTCGGAAGCAGAGGGTTTAGTGGAAGGATGATGGTCAGACTGAAGGCTGTGTCCATTGCTGTTTGTTATCTATGATTTGGTTGAGAATGTACAAGGCATGATTAGTAAGTTTGCAGATGACACTAAAGTAATTGGGAGCATGATCAGTGAGGAAGTTTATCAGAAATTGCAGCAGGGCCTTAATCAGGTGGGAAATGAGCCGAGAAATGGCAAATGGAATTTAATATAGAAGCGTGAGGTCTTGCATTTTGGAAACTCAAATCAAACTAGGAATTTCATGGTGAATGGGAGGGTCTTAAGGGGTGCAGTGGGCAGAGGGACCTTGGTGTTCAGGTGCACGGTTCTCTAAGAGTGGAGTCACAGGTAGACAGGGCAGTGAAGAAGGCCTTTGGCACATTAGCCTTCATCATGCAGGATATTGAGTATAGAAGTTCGGAATTTATATTGCAGTTACACAGGACTTTGCTAAGGCCGCACGTGGAGTATTGTGTTCAGTTTTGTCACCTTGTTATGGGGAGGATGTTATTAAATTAGAAAGAGTGCAGAAGAAATTTACAAAGACGGTGCCAGGACCCAATGGTCTAAGTTATAGGGAGAGGTTGGACAAGCTAGGACCTTTTCTTTCGAGTGTAGGAGACTGAGGGAGTCCTTATAGAGCTGTATAAAATCACGAGGCGTATGGATAGGGTTAATGCTCTCAGTCTTTTTCCAAGGTGCACCCAATCGAGGATTAGAAGGGATCAGTTTAAGGTTAGAGGGGAAGGAATAAAAGGGAACCTGAGTCGCCACTTCTTTACACAGAGGGCTGGTACATGGATGAGCTGCCAGCAGTTATGGTTAGTGGTGGTGGGGGTGGTGTGTACATTAACAATATTTCAATGCATTTGAATAAATATGTCGATAGGAAAGGGCTGGAAGGATATGGGCCAGCTGCAGGGAAATAGGGCTAACGTGGATGGACATTTACAAGGTGAAGATGAACCCCTCTGTTAATTAAAACCAAACACCCAGAAAAGCTCACCTCACCTCGTAATCTGTTAAAATATGAGTGACACCGATCTCCTATATTCCACTATTTAAACAAAAATTAACAAGTTTGTTTCTTAACTTTAATAGTGAACACTAAACAACAACTATTGACAAATACAAGCCCCTCTTTTCTTAGCTACTTACTATCTGACTCCAACTCTGTCAAAATATGCTGTTCCAACAACGCACATATTAAACATTGCAATCTCAAGAGCACACCGTCTCTATCTTCCCCGCTGTGTTCACTCTTCCAGCTGCTGATCTCCCCGGGTCATTTTTTTTTATTGCAAGTAGGTTTACATGAACATGTGTCTTTGATAGAGTGTGTTTGAGATGGCCAGTTGGCACTCCTGCTCTACAGCAGTTGCTCTGCTGTTGGATGGCAGTAGCTCTCCCACCAGTGTTCAAAATGCTGGGTATGCATACTCCCCATGATATAGTAATTCTCATAATTTGGTTGCTTACCAGGCGTCCAAACAATAATATTCAAATTCCATTGGCTTCTAGTTTCCTGAGTGTTATTTAAACACTTTGGTTGCATTTCAATGGCTGACAAAACAGCAACCAAAACTCAGGTATCCATTTCTCAGCTAATGGTGACATGTGGAACAGTTTGACCTTTAGCTGGCATCTGTGGCTTTAATTTCTATTCGGCAAAACTCGTTCTGTTTTAAGGTACCATACATGATTTTGGCTTCATAACATCTCACCGCTTCAGAAAATAAAGTGAACCAGCAGAATGAAAAGATGATTACATTTCTTCTCCTCTAATTCTTTATCCCAATTTTATGAAATACAAAAGTATTAATCTCAGTTATATCATTTATATTAATTCTGCACACCATTATAACACTGGAATAAGGTAAATCTTAGTTACACTTTTTCCTTTAAATCCGCGATAACACATCTGCTATCACATTGTAGGAGCCGCAGCATGTACATTTTGTAAGTTTAAAGTCGGTAAGGTAAGACTCCAATTAAATAGTCTCATATTCTGGTCTTTAACTATTCCAAAAAAATGCGAGTGATTTGTCATTGTCCACAACTGTCTCCGAAAATTTGTTTGTCATATATACATTAAAATATTGTCAGGCCAGTTCGAAACTTAATCATTCTTGTTCAATAATGGAGATTTTGTTTTTTTTTTCTGGTAGACATTGAGTTTTTTCCACAAGTAGCCAATTAGCCATTCAGTTCCATCATCATCTTTCTGTATCAATACATCTCCGACCCCTATATCCGGAGCATCAAACACAATGCCTCCTGGCATTGTTCTGTCCACCACAATTCTGTGTTCTCCTTTAATAAATCGATCAGTGGTGCCCATACGCTACTGAAGTTTGGAACAAACTTCTGATAGAATCCACTCAGTTCCAAAAATTGAAGCATTTCTTTCTTCGAGGATGGTTGGGGAAATTCCTCAAAGCCCTTCGTCTTTGTTTTCCATGGGGTCAACCTTCCATGTCCAATGTAATGTCCCAACAATGTCACCTCTGCCTTCGCGAATTCTGTTTTCTTTAAGTTTATTACCAAGTTTGCTTCTTGTTCAACATGCTCTGCCAACTGTTACATGTGAGCTTTTAATCACTTGCTAAAGATCACCACATCATTAAGATAAACGACACAGTTTGTTCATCTGGCCACAGCTCTGTTCCTGAGTCATAAATGTGTCTGGAGCATTATTCACCCATATAAAATACACGATAAAATTTTTTTGTCATCTCCAGTATCTTTACTAGATAGCTGAACTGACTCCACATTTTTCTTAATTTGAAAGGGGCCACTAAACCTGGCTTTGAAGAGATTACCTACCACTGGTGGCAATACTAATACGTCATCCCCAAGGGATATCCTCAAAGTTTCAGAGTTTTTATCTGCCCCCTGCTTCACTCTATGTTGTGCTCTTCAGATACTATTCAGATATAGTATTTAGCAAACTCACCTACTCCATCTACTCTCTCCTTCACCTCACACACAGAATCCAAGTGTGAGATTTCCGACTTCGGTCCTGTCAATTTATATTTAATTAATTTCAAAGGACCTCTCACTTCATGTATGAATATTAACTCAAAGGAAGTAAAGTCAGTAGATTTATTCGGGGCATCTCTAATGGCAAACAATATAATGGGACACCTTCATTCCAATCATTCGGGTAAACATAACAGTACGCTGTTAACATGGTCTTCAGCGTCTGATGCTAACTTTCCAAGACTCCCTGGGATTCAGGATGGGACGAACTTGATTTAAACTGCTGCATGCCGAAGCTATCCATGACTTTCTTAAACAGCTGAGCGGTAAAATGACATCTTTGGTCTGACTGAATCTTACTGCCTAGCCCACAGCGAGTAAAGAAAGCTACCAACCCCTCCACCTCCCTTTTTATCTTAACATTCCGTAATGGAATTGCCTCTGGAAATCTGGTAGACATATTCATTAAGGTCAGCAAATATAATTTTCCACTTCGATGTTAGGAAGCGGAGCTACACAATTAATCATAAGCCACGTGAAATGTTCCTCAAATGCCGTAGTTGGCACGAAAGGTGCTGGTTTTATTACTGCCTGTTACTTACCTACCATTTGGTCTGTAAATCATGTAAAAAAAAACACGTCCTTGTGCATTCCAGGCCACTAGAAATTCTTCTGTACCTTAGCCTGAGTCTTCTGTATACCCAGGTGACCGCCTGCAGTTAGTTTATGTGCTAGCCATAACATTGTACGCTACACATAACACAATCCGGTGCACTTCGGCCCATTTCCCTTCTGCAGTCACCTATCGGGGTCTCCATTTTAATTTTAGGATTCTATCTTTAGGTTTTAACGTTCAACAATATTTTCTGATTCCTTTTCTGTGTGTGTGCATGTGTATGTGTGTGTGAATGTGTGTGTATATATCTGTTGTAAGTCCATTAGCCTTTCTGGACTGAACACCTCTGCCTGATCCTCTGCCTGTTCAGGTTTTTCCTGCACCGTTACATCAAACAGGGGGTCAGTTCACTGAGCATCAATTCATTTGTCTTTTTCTTTCTTCCTGCTGTAACTTATGACAGTGGGATCTTGTTACTACACACTCTGGAAAGATTCCTCGGTATTTTTCTTTTAACACCCCAATTCCCTAGACTTCTGTTCGCTTCTCCACCACAAGGGGTGCGTCTCCCACCTCGCCTCCTGCTAAATCGTTCACAAGAACAAACTGTATTCCTGGAACTGACACTCTGTTACTCACTGTCACTGTTACTTCCCTAATCTTGATTTGGCATTACATCCTGATGTTACACAAGGGAATGCTTAATTTCTGTCCCCATTCCACAAATTATCACACTCCTGATTAACATGCCAGAAAGAGTGAAAATACTTTCATCTCTTAGTATTAGCGGCCGAGAGAAATTGAGGGCTGCCGATGCTGGAGATGAGAGTTGTAAAGTGTGGGGCTGGAAAAGCACGACACGTCGGCAGCATCCGAGGGGCTGGAGAGTTAACGTTTCAGGTATAAATCCTTCGTCAGGAAAGTGGGGGGTAAGGGAGGGGGAAGGAGGTTGAGAAATAAATAGGAGGGTGTGGTGGAGCTGGGTGAAAGGGAGCTTGGAAGGCAATAGGTAGATGCAGGTGGGGTGTGATGGTGACAGGTCGGACAGGTGGGTGATAGGACTCCTATCGGTGGTAGGACAGCTGGAACCCTCAAACTGTATAGCATCAAAGTTGACTTCACCAAATTCCAAATCTCCCCTCCACCAACCTCTCCCAGATCCAACCGTTCAATCTAGCACTGCCCTCTTGGACTGCCCTAACTAACCATCTTCCTTTCCACCTGTCGACTCCACCCTACCCTCCGACATATCACTATTACTCCCACCTACATCTTCTTATTGCCTTCCCAATGACCCTCCCACCAGCCCAGCTACTCCCTTCGTATTTATCTTTCAGCCCCATTGTCCCCCCACCATGTTCCTGACGATGGGTTTCTGCCTGGTATTCGATTGTCCTGCTGTTTGGATGCTGCGTGATCTGTTGTGCTCTTCCGGCGCCTCACTTCTCAACTATTAGAGACTGAGCAGATCCCATATCTCACAAAATTATAACTTCTTGTCCTTCTCCCCCTGTTCTTTCTGAGTAAACTTTATCTACAGAGGCGAATTCTTTCAGAGATCAGGTACTAAGTCCATACCTAGCCCTTGTCTAGGCTGTGCACTCTCCTGCAGCTCCTCGGCTCCACTTGGGTCTCCTTTACCAGTGCCACTGGGCTTCGCCTCTTCTACCACATCTTTCCCCAAAGTGCCTTCATTCAACGCCCAGCACGGTGTGGCCCAGCTTACTGCAGTTAAATCACCTTTTCCCAGTGCCCTTCTTAAACCATCAGCACTGTCATTTTATGTTTTCCACTCCCTTATAGTGAGAACACCTGAGGCCTTTCACCATCTTTCAACCCCCTTGGGCTTCTTCCATCACCTGTGGTAAAGTATTGTGTGCTACTGTTCGCTTTGTAATGTGTGATCTTCCCTTCTCCCAATTTCTATCTCTCACAGGATGAAAATCCTGCCAGAAGCTAAATATTATCTCATGCCCCAGTGCATATTTACCTGCCCTTTCTGCCGTGCTTCTCACTTCTTGAACTTTCGGTAAATTCACATGAATTCTTACTATCTCTGGAATTGAGTCTTTTAACTTCTCCAGCAAATTAATCTCCCTTCAAGCCTCACAGGTCTTATCCATTTTTAAGGCCAGCACCCATTTATCAAAATGACTGTGGTTACTTCTTTCAAACTCAATATAAGACTGACCTGTTTCCATCTCTATTTTTCTGAACATCTGTCTATATGCTTCTAGTACCAATTCATAACCAATCAATATAGCCAATTTGACATATTGATAATCTCTTGACCCCTCATCTGACAGCGCTGCACATACCTCACCAGCTGTACCCACCATCTTAGTCTGAACTAGCATTACCCACAAGTTCACTGGACACGTCATCTGACTCGCCATTTTTTCAAATGAAATAAAAAAGGTTTTGACATTTTTGTCACCGAAATATGGCAAGTTATTAACATAGTTGTTCTCCCTTCATCTCCATCCTGTTAACTTAACTTTCTTGTCTAATTCCCAACTTCTGCATTTCAAATCCTCTCTCTCTTTCTTTTTCCTCTTTCTCTTTCTTCTCTCTCTTCTTCCTTCCCTCTAGTTATCTTCTATCTCCACTTGCCACATTTGCAATTTGAGTTTTTTCTAACTCCACTGCAGTTGCCTATTTCTCTGATACATCGAAGTGCTTGACCAACTCCATAACAATTTCAGCTTCCCTTTTCTCCCTGGTTAAACTCAATTCCAACCTATTTGCTAATTCTAAAAAATGTCCTCCTTCTGTCCATCTAAACTTCCTTGGAAAATTTGGGAACCTCTTTAGTAATGTTAAAAGCCATTTCCCTCACCTTTGATTTAATAAACCACAAGTAACAAAATTAAACGAATTTTCCCACTGGTTTTATTTGAAGATCAAAGTCGCTAATTACAATGAGTTGGAATTTGCTGGGACCTGTTGTATCTCAAATCTGTTCAAGTCGGTCCAAGTACCACACGGCAAGGCCCCAAACTGTTATGACATCAGTGTCGAATCCCTCTGTTAATTACAACCACACACCTAGAAAAGCTCACCTCACATCATAATCTGTCAAAACGTGAGCGACAGAGAACTCCTAAATTCCACTAGTAAACAAAAAGTAACAATTTATATGTGTTCAAGTTAGCTCGTTGAGCTTGAAGGTTTGTTTTCAGAAGTTTCGTCACCATGACTAGGTGACATCATCAGTGAGAGTCTCCGCTGAAGCTCTGGTGGTATGTCCCGCCTCTCTATTTATCGGTCTTGGTTTCTTCAAGCGGGTGATGTCATTTCCGGTTATTTTAACAAGACAATGTAGACAGGATCTAAATTGATCCGTTTATTGATGGACTTCTGGTTAGAATACCATTCCTCTAAGAAGGTCCTTGCATGTCTTAGCATGTGTGTGTGTTTTGTCCCAGTCAAAGTGATGCCTTTCTTTGTCTGTATGTATGGAACATAGTGATAGTGCGTCATGTCTTTTGGTGGCCAGTTGGTGTTCATGTATCCTCATAACACGACAACAGGACAGTTTCAATGGTCGAAAAGTGATTTTATACACACTGTTTAATCAATGTGTGTGTGCAGTTAAGCAGCATTTTTCACACGTGCACAACACATTGTAAATGAACAACAGAGACACAGTTAATGAAAAATGATGCACATGATGTATAAAATTGATAAAACATTAAAACATGATTTGATCCTCTCAACGTTCCCTCCTTGTCTGGAATTCCCTACTCTACTCTCTCATTCTTACCAGGATGTGTGCTCCAAATTCTTGATTCTAGTGTCCTAAATTATTTCAGTTAATCCCCTTCAATATATTGGCCTGTTTTTTTCTTTCCAAAGCTAGTGTCTGTCATATAATCGGAGATAAATATTCTGGCATCAGACTCAGCATTCGAACATATTACTCTGTTGTACATGCACTGTACCAGGGACCACAGCACACAGGCGTTGCCAAACCATTGGGGAATGTTCATCTACTTCTTTCAATCATGTAGTTTTCTCATTTTCCACATCTCCAGATCTATATCCTCTCTCTCGTTCTCTCTTTGCATCTAGTTAAGAAATCCACCAATTATTCTTCGTCTCCCATCTCCCATAACTCCTTCTTTCAGTTTATATCTAATGCTCTCTTCAAGATGTAATGTGGTTATAATTAAGCAATGTAACTACCAAGACATGCAGGAGGAGCTGGCCAAAGTTAATTGGAAGGGGAGCTGAACAGGAAAGCCCATGGAGCAGCAACGGGAGGAGGTTCTGGGGATAATTCAGAAGATAATACCAGAAATGCAACCCCAAGAAGATGAAACATACTCATGGGAGGACAAGGCAGCCATGAGTGATAAGGCATCATACCAAAAGAGAAAACATACAATGTGGTGAAGATGATTGGGAATCCAGAGAATTCATTGGCTCTGAAACTACATAAGGCAGGCATTACTGACACTACAGAGCTCTTAATCATAGTCAGGGAAAGGAACAGAGGAAACACATTCACTTTAAACACAGAAGATGGTATTTCTCAAGGATAAAGATTCAGGTGAATTAAACATTTGCATTAAGATCAGTTAAATGCTTTTGCGGAATGTGTCAGATTGGAAGCAAGACCCGGGGAGACAGATCCTCAGCAGAATGAGAGTTTGAAAATGGAAGTATTTCCACATCAGAAATCAGGTTAGGTCACTGAGTGCAGGGCTGATGGGTGAATGGGTGTCAGTGAGAATTGGGGAACAGACAGCAGAATTGCATTGCAGATATTGCAGCTCGAAACTGCGTATTCATGTAGTGCTTTAGACGACAGCAGCAGGAGAAGCAGACCTGCATTCAACCACAACCTGTAACTTTTTGCCAGGGTAACACCTCAGTCTGTCATTACCATCAACACCATCTATGGCTCAGTGACGAGTGTGGGAGAACATATCAGAATCAGAATCACATGAACCTTAACCTGATGCTAACTCATTAAAGCTACCAGACTTGACCAACAGATCTGATCGAAGCCCTGCAGTCCTGTCACGTTCAGTTATAAAATGGTGATGGACGATTAAACAATTGATTGGAGGCGAGGGCTCCACAAACATTCCCATCCTAAATAATGGAACAGACCTGCACATCAGTGTGAAAGAGAAGGATGTTTCATCTGCAGCATCCTCTGCCAGAACTATTGGGTCGATGATACACCTCACCCTCATCACGATGCCCACAGAATCACAGATGTCAGTCTTCAACCAATTTCAATTGCTTCACGTGACATGAAGAAACAGCTGAACAGAGTAGATATGACACAGGCAATGTGCCCTGACACCATTTCTGCAATAGGACTGAAGACTTGTGCTGCACAACAAGCTGTGTCCATAGGGAAACTGTTTCATTCCAGCTGCAACTCCGACATCTCCCTGGCAGTGTGGAAAATTACTCAGCTATGTCCCGCTCCCTAAGAGGGGAATAATTACAATCTGAACAATTACCACCTCCTCAGTCCCATCACGACAGTCAAATTGGTTGGAGTTCTTTTTGACAGAGCTGGCAAACAGCAGAGAAATAACCAGCTCAGTGTGGTTTCCAATAGGTCCCCATGTGGAGATGGTGCTGTTGTGGAAATATCACTGGATTACTAGTGCAGACCAGGCTAATGCTCTGGCAGTGGGTGGAAGTTAAAGACAATTAATAAATATCGAGATCTAAAATCTGGTGTCAGGAATAGTGACTTTGAAGCCAATATCGATTGTAAACAGAATTTCCTTCTCCAATGTACTTTTAGGAAGTGAACCTCCAATGATTTCCTGGGCTGGGTTAAAACTGACTCCAAAGACCCTGACATGTGATAAACATTTCAATGGTCTCTGAAATGGTCAATCAAGGGCACTCATTTGTATCAAACTGCTCCGAGGTCTGAAAGGATGAAACCGGACGGAACACCCGGCCTCAGCATCAATGTCAGAAAAGGGAATGGGAACACAGTCCTGTCGACTCTGCAGAGACCTCCTTCCTAACATCTGAGAGCTTGTGACAACATTTACAGAGCTTTCCGACAGACTGCACAGAAACAGCGGGAAAGGAGTAGGTCATTCAACACATTGAGCTTTCCCCATGCTATTTCATGGAAAAAAATCTCCTCAATGCACTTACCCCACACGATATACATATCCGTTAATGTGAGTAACCTTGGAAAGCTATAAAATAGGAAGTGCAGTGATACATTTGGTCTATCGAGTTTGCTACCCAATTCATTGTAATGATGGTTGGACCTTCATTTCCACACCGTGCTCCTGCTCTCCCACCATCCCTTTACTGTCTCTAAATCCTTATCTATAATCAATGTCTCGGTTTCCAGGTGCGAGCGAATTCTCCAGGTTCACCAGTCAGTGAGTGCAGACATTTATTCTCATCTCAATGCAGAGTGACCTGCTTCCATTCTGACTCACCCTGTCAGAGTTTTGTATATTTCACTGAGATCTCCATTCATTTTCCTAAACCCCGTGGAATACTGGCTCAGTCTCCCCAATCTCTGCTCCCACAACAAGCCAGTCATTCCAGAGATCAGTCTGGTCATCCTTCACTGCTCTCCATCAATGTCAGGTTTGCCCTTTATTAGGTAAGGAGACCAAAACTACACACAATACTGCACAATGTTCGGGATGATATCTCACCAGGCACTTAGGGCTGCAGTAAGACACCCTTACTTCTGGACTCACATCCCCCTGAAATGAAGGTTAACACACCATTTATCTTCCTCACTGCTTTCTGTTTCTGCAATATTGCTTTCAGCGTCTTGTGTACAGGGAGATGCAGATCCTTTTCAATGTTACAGCTCCCCAATTGGTGGGTCTGTGTACACTGGACAGCGTGCCAATCTCCATGCCCAGTATTTACTTCTGGTTGCAGAACTCACTGCACTGCAGGGGCCTCAGAGGTGTGTGCCGAAGGAAACAACAAAAAGGAGCATACTTCCCTTTGTAGATAAACATGTTTCAACCAATCCCTTTCAAATGGTAGGCTGCCAATTTATCGTTTCCACCAAAGGGCACACCGTCACCTCTATCCACATTGTTCTCCATCTGTCACGTATTTACCCATTCACTCCACTTGTCTTAGTCATCTCGGTGCTTTTTTACATCCTCCTTACCCACTCACAATCCCACATCCGTTAGTGCTGTCAGCAGGCTGGGATATATTGTATCTGATTCCAGTAACCAAATGTTTAAAGGGCATTGTGAACAGCTTGGCCCCAAGCACCGATCCCTGTGACACCTCAGCAACCTTCCTCTGTTAATTTCTATTTATTTATTTCTCGGAGTCACTGGCTGGGCCAGCATTGTACTGTCCCTAATTGCGAAGGTGGTGGTGAGCTGCCTTGTTGAACCGCTGCAGTCCACCTGCTGCTGTTGACCTCCAATGCCATTAGGGAGGGAATCCCAGGCTTCTGACCCAGTAACTGTGAAGGAGCAGTGATATATTTCCAAGTCAGGATGGTGAATGGCTTGGCGTGGACCTGAAGATGACAGCATTTCCGTACATCTGCAGCCTTTGTCCTTCTAGATAGATGTGATCGTGAGTTGGGAAGATGGTCTCTCAGGATCTTTGGTGAATCATTTCATTGCAGCATGTAGATAGTAAAACACTGCTGCTGCTGCTGAGCGTTGATGGTGGAGCATTGTGGGTGAATGGACGGTCAAATTGGCTGCTTTGTCCTGGATGGTGTAAAGCTTCTTGAGTGTTGTTGGGGCTGCACTCATCCAGGCAAATTGGGAGTCTTCCATCACACTTCTGACTTATGCATTGTAGATGATGGACAGACGTTTGGAAGTCAGGATGTGAGTTTTTCGCCGCAGTATTCTTAGCTTCTAATCTGCTGTTATAGTTACTGTGTTTATGTGGCGAGACCAGTGAGTTTCGGAGCAATGATTAACAAACCAGGAATTTGATACTGGGGGATTCAGTGATAGTAACACCATTGAATGCCACGGGGCAGGTTAGATTGTAGTTTACTGGTGATGGTCATGGTCTGGCATTTGCGTGGCCTGAATATTACTTGTCACTTGTTAGCCTGGATACTCTCCAGATCTTGTCGCATTTGGACATGGACTGCTTCAGTATCTGAGGAGCCACAAATGTTGCAGAACATTGTACAATCATTGGCGAAATCCCCACTGCTGACCTTAAAAGGAAGCAGCCTTGAAGAAGTTTTCAGTCACTGCCCGAGGACTCCCACATACTTGTCCAGGAGCTGAGTTGACAGACCTTCATCAACCATGACCACCTTCCTACGTGTTAGGTATGATTCTAACCAGCAGGGAGTTTCCCTCTGATACCCATTGATTCCAGTGTTGCTAACGCCCCTTGATACCACACTTGGTCGAAGACAGCCTTGATTTCAAGGGCTATCACTCTCACACCACCTCTGGAATTCAGCTCTTTTGTCCATGTGTGAACCACGGTAATGAGGTCAGGAGCTGAGTGGCCCTGGTGGAGCCCAAACTGGGCGTCATTGACCAGGTTATTGCATAGCAGGTGCTGCTTAAAAGCACTGACACCTTCCACCACTTTACTGATGATCGTGAGGAGACTGATGGGGTGGTAATTGGCCGGATAGGATTTGTTCTGCTTTTTCTCTACAGGAGATACTTGGGGTAATTTTCCACATAACCAGGGAAATGTCATTGTTGTAACTGTATTGAAACAGTTTGGCTAGGGGAGTGGCAAGTTATGGAGCACAGGTTTTCAGTACTGTTGCCAGAATGTTGTCAGAGTATGGACCATTTGGAGTATCCAGTATCTCAGACCGTTTCTGGATATCGCGTGGACTGAATCAAATTGGTTGATGGTAACTGGATCGTTGTGGACCACTGGAGGAGGCTGAGATGGATCATTAACTCAGCATTTATGACTGAAGATTGTTGCGAATGCATCAGCTTTATCTTATACACTGAAGTGCTGGGCTCTTCCATCATGGTGGAAGGGGTTATTTGTGGAATCTCTTCCTCCAGTGAATTGTTTAATTGTCCCCAACGTTTCTTGACTAAATGTGAAAGGACTTATATCTTACAGAATCATACCTTACAGACAATGTCAGGCTGTTGCTTAACGAGTCTGTTTATTTCTATTCACTGTTTCCTGCCAGCTGTCCCAGTCTAGAAACATGGCCAGACATTAGCCCCAATCCACTAAGATTTGATTTAGTAAATTGGGCTTGGAGCTTAACAAAAATTTTTCTGAAAATCCACGTGTTTTACATCCATTGGTTCTCTATCATTTGTCTGCCAGTCTGTTTCTCAAACATAATTCCCATTACATAAATCTATGTTAGTGTTGTCTATGACCATTACTTTCAGTCCGAATAATTTATCCTAAACCATTTCCTGACTATGTTCTATGTTCCATGTGCTCTATCATTTTCCCACCCCAGACTTGGTTTTTCTAGTACTGTTAGAAAGTTCTGTGAAGACAGAACGGAAGTAGTGGCTTCACAGTTTTGCCATTTCCCTGTTCCCCATTCTCCATTCTCTGGTTTCAAACTGTAAGGAAACTGCACTTGTTTTCTCATCTTTCTCACATTGACATAATTTAACAAGTTGACACCGTTCACTCTGATAACCCTTGTGAATATACTCTTCAGAAACTCATCAATTCCTGCCTTAAACTGCTCAGGAATTGACCTTCCACACCATACATTCACAGGAGCATAGACTCTGTGCCAATAGCAGTACAGAACGATTTATATTAGTTCCACTTCCCCACAGCAGGCCCATAGACTAAAATATTATTACACTTCCAAGTGCTCGTCTAAGTACTTTTTAATGATTGTGAGGTTACTCGTGATAATTCCCCTCTCAGGAAGTAATCCCAAAACACAATACCCTCGACGTGAAAAAAAGTTTAAATCCACTATGAACCTCAAACTCATCACTTTAAAAGTGTACTGGCTTGAGCCACTGACTAAAAGGAACAGCTGCTGTCTGTCCACCCTGCCCGTGTCGCTCATAATCTTATCCTTCTGAATCACGGAGCCCTCAGCTTTCTCTGCTCCAAAGTAAACAACCCGAGCTTATCCAGCCTCTCTCCATAGCTGATATGCTCCATCCCAGGGAACATCCTGGTGAATCACCTCTGCACCCTCTCCAGTACAATCACATCCTTCCTGGAATGTGGCTCCCAGAGCTACATACAGTATTCCATTTTGGCCGAACCAAAGCCCTGTATTGTTCTTATAATCTACGCCCTGATTAGGAAACACAATACCCAAGGTCCAATTCTTAACTAGTCCATTAACCTGTCCAGTCACATTCAGGGATGTGTGGAGAAGCACAATCTGAACTTCCCAGTGTGCTGCCATTCATTGAGTCCTCCCCTGTCTGGTTCCTTCTCCCAAAGTGCATCACCTCATATTTATCAGGGTTACATTCTATCTGCCATTGATTTGCCCATCTGACCATTCTATCTGAATCTTCCTGTAACTTAAGGCCTTTCTCCTCACTGCTAACCACCCAGCCAATCATTATGTCAAACATACACTTACTTATCACATCTCTCCCACTCTCCACCAAACCCCCTCCACGTTCAAATCTATAGTTTTTTTTTATGGATGGCACAAACAATAAGGGACACAGCACTGATCCCTGTGGTACACCAGGGGACACTGGTCTCCAGTCACACAAACAGCCTTCTCCCACCACTCTCTGCCTCCTGACACTAAGACAATTTTCATCATAACTTGTCAAGTTATCCATCATATTGTGAGATTTTACTTTATTTTTCAGTTTCCCAGGTGGAAATTTGTCAAAGGCCTTCTTAAAAAACTAAACAATTGACCTCCTCAAACTAATTCAATCAAATCCATTGGATGTGACTTCCTTCTGATAAAGTCATGATGATTATCCCTGATCAAACCTTGTGACTCTGATTGGAGTTAGATTTTCTCATTCCCTGTTTTCTCCAGTAGTTTCCTTAACAGTTATCTAATACTCGCTCTTGTACAGTTCCCTGGTCTATCTCTCCCACCCTTTCTGTGAAGTGGAATCGTATTAACAGTTCTTCAGTTCTCTGGCACGTCCCCTATGGTCAGACTCTAATTAAAATATTCAGTCAGGGTCTTTCCTCCTTTGGCCCCAACACCCTCCTGTGATACAACTCATTCAGACATGGAGATTGGTCCAAATTTATACAGAACAAAGCCTCAAATTCTTTCTCGAAATTACATGAATGTGTTCAAGATCTTCCCAGTCCATCTTCTCGAATTCTGTACCTGCCTCCTCCTTCTCCCAAGTCAAATAAATGTGAAGGTTTCATGTTACAATCCATCAATGTTCTCCAGATTGACACACAGATCGCCCCTTTGGTTTCTAATGGACACTAACTGCTGATTATTCTGTTCTACATGTCCGTGTAGAATATCGTGGGATTCTCCTTGATCTCGCCGACTTCTACTTCTCCATGTTCTTTAAAAAAAGGCTCATGAATATCCAACTATACGTTATCCATTGGTTCTTCATTGCGTATGTCTCCAAGAATAATCTTGAAACCATTTTAAAACGATGTTTTCCACTTCTCGTTTTTCTTTCATCGATACATTACCACCCTCCCCAGTCATGTTATTACCGTCAATATATCTAGTAGCATGTTCTTTGTAATCGAGTCCAATAGACACACAACTGCGGATGACAAGTTACTGGTCTGTAGTTCACCACTCTCTATATTCATCCTTTCTTAAACTGTTGGATTAATATTTATAACCTTTGCCTTATCGACATTGGCGAAATGACTTTTGGGAATGTGTCAGAAAATAAACTGAAAATCTGCGATGCAATCAACTTGTCTATTGCTGCTTCCTCTGAAATTCTTGTATGCAGTACATCTAAGTCTGTCAGATTTATAAAAACTCAATCCAGCTTTCTTTTCAAAGATAACCCCAACACTGATAAGAATGATCTTAGACTTTACTTACACAAGTCCCATGGTCACTTGGTATTTCTGGACATTCTTCCATGAAGATAGACGCAAAAAAACTGTTTGTTTTCCCTGCGATTTCTCTGTTCTCTGCAATAAATTATCCTGAACGCACACCAACTGTTCCACATTTGACCTTGTTTTTATTATTTTTTTCCATACATTGATAGACGCTTTTAAGCAGTCTTCATGTTTTTCTTTCGTTTGCACGCTTTTTGTCTCCTTGATTTTCTTCTCAGTTTCTTGGTCATCCTTTGCTGGGTCCTGCATCTCTCTGAATCCACTGGCTTACTGCAACACTTGGCATTTTTCTAAGCTGCCTCCTTTCATCTAATAGGTAGATGAAGGTGGGGTTGAAAGTGATAGTCAGACAGGAGGGTGGCCCAGATTGAAAGGAAGAAAGGTGGACACAAAGGAACATTCAAAAGGGCGGTGCTGACTTGGAATTTTGGAGTGGGATAAGGTGGAATTAGGGGAAATGGGGAAATGTGAACCCCTCTATGATCCCCTGTGGTTGGAGGGTCCCAAGGCAAAAGATGAGGCTTTCTTCCTCCAGGCTTCTAGTGGCTCGGGTTTGGCGGTGGAGAAGGCCCAGGACCCACATGTCCTTGGCAGAGTGGGAAGGGGAGTTAAATTGCTCAGCCACAAGGCGATGGTGTCGTTCAATGTGGCTGTCCCAGAGATGTTCTCTGAAATGATCCACAAGTTGACCACCTGCCTCGCAAATGTAGAGAAGACCACATTGGGTTTAATGGATGCAGTAGATGAGGTATTCTGTCTCCCTTCGTCACCTATTACTTTCAACCCCACCTTCATCGACCTATCGCATTCCCAGCTATCCCAGCTATCTCCCCCCGCTGCACCCCTTCTCATTTATCTCTCAGCCGCCTTGGCCCATAAGCTTCATTCCTGATGATGGGTTTATGCCCGAAACATCGATTTATCTGGTCTCAGTATGCTGCCTGACTGTGCATTTCCAGCACCACACTCTTCGACTCTGATCTCCAGTATCTCTAGTCCCCATTATCTCCTCACACCTTCACGGCTTGCATGACTCAGAATTATAACGGTTACTTCAAATAAAAATGAAACTATCGTGTACTCAAACAGCATAAAAGAAAACCAATACATTGTGGTCACTGTTCCCAAAAGGTCCTTTCCAGCAAAAATTTTCAATTAGCTCTTCTGATCACTCAACACCAATTCCTAAATAACCTGATCTCGAACTCAGTGCTCGACATAGTGTTCATGTAAACCATCTCACACGTGGTCACGAAATCCATTTTTCCCAGCATTAGCATTCAATTGGGTTAACACAGTTTAGATATAACTTAAACAGTACACTATTACTGCAGTCCACACAAATGTGAACATCTCATTTCCTGTTTTATAACATGTCCAGCATTTGTATTGCAGCTTTCACTTTGATATATAACTCCCATCAATGTTTGCTCCTCCTTGTTGTTTTATGCGCTCCGCCTTACTAGATTCTGTGAAATCTGACCGACTTGGGCTCTGGGGAGATTAATGGTAGAGATCATCTCGCCACATCATTTATGATCTTCTCAAACTTTAATTTCTCCAGGTCTCCCGTTATGCTGATGTAGTAGAGAAGGACAATGATTTTCCAACAATTAAAGTGAATAAATATGGGGCTATTCAAGTTGGCCAGTATAATAGAAAGACAAATTATTATCTAAATTGAGAGAAAGTTCAAAGTGCTAAGGTGCAGAGGGATCTGGGTGTCTGCTTGCATATCACAGAAAACCTGCCCGTGGGTACTGTAAGTAATGAGAAATGCAAGCATAATTTCAGCGTTTATTTGTAAAAGGATAGAGTAGGGGGAGTGTTGGTGTAGCTATGCAAGGCATTAGTGAGGCTGCAACTGGAGTACAGTTTGGGTGTCCTGCAGAATGAGGTATTTCCAATGGAGGCAATTCAGAAGAGCTTCATCAGAATGATTCCATATTTGAAGTGTTTGTCTTATGAAGAGACATTGAGCAGTTTAGGCCTATACTCTCGAGTTTATAAGAATGAAAGGAGATCTCATTGAGGTCTGTAAAATGCGAAAAGTAAATGAAAGTGTAGATGTGGAGTGGATTTTTTTTAAATGTGGCACAATCTACAAAAGAGACTAGTTTTAGGATGGAGAGATGGCAGGAAAGTGGCACAGAGGCCTTGTTGAAATCAGCCTCATCGAGGGGTTGTATTCCTCACAGATGCTCCTTGTTATTCAACTCTTCAACTGTGTTGCACAGGAATGGGGGAGGACTGGATATCATACAGGAAGCAGGCACTCTGAATAAATCAGTCTCAATCAGTTAGACAGAACGTAAACAGTAGGGTCACACAGTGACCAGCACTGGGTTCTCAACTATTTACAATCTATATTAATAATCAGGCGGATGGAACAGATATACAGATGCTAAGTTTGATGATGTCGCTGTGGTAAGCAAGAGATTAAATTATCAAGAGAGGGTGGAGAGTCTGCAGATAGATTCAGAGGTAAAGGCAATAAATAATAGTTTAGCAGGTGGAATTTTACATGATATAACCTGTCATTTCATTTACAGAATAATGCAAGGCAGTATGTTACTGAAATGGAGAGGGAATGCAGGACCGAATGGTACTGTGAACTGGGGGGTTCACTCAGACCTGTTCAGACATGGGAGATTTTGCTCCATCCCTGATCGTCAGCTCTCAAAACACTCCAGTGACCCCATTGCTCTCCATACAAATGGACTACTTTGATGTGGTTGATTGGTGGTGGGGATGGCGTTTTGAAACGTGCATCAAGGGGATGGCCTTTATCCAATATATATTCATTTCTTTCTAAGTGGAGACCAGATGACGATGGGAATGGCTTACTGGTTCTGAATGAGGAGGCCGTGACTGCTGCTAGGATTGTCGGTATTCACCAATATGATGTGTACTGTGATGGGTACACTGTAACATTAAGAGAGAGAGAGCTCCTTCAGTTCCTCTATCTCTCCCCATTGACATTGATACTCTGCAGATGCCATGTACACCATCGGGAATCCCACTGTACTGGATATACCCGGCAGCTCCCTGCCGAGGGAGAAACAATCTATTTAACTCATCCACCATGTATATCCTCCACCATCGAATGGTGACATTGATGTTGAGACACTGGGAGATGATGGATATGTCACCCAGTCCTGACTGGAAAGTTCTGGATCATAGAAGCTAAGGAAACTGTGACCTGAACAGCCACTGGCAGCACCATCCTCCCCCTGGTGTGAAGCTGCAGGACGTGTTGAAGGAGGTGACAAAGCTCTGTGACCAGCTCCTTGTTCAATCAGTGTCCCTCGCACTTTGATCCTAGGTTAAGTGGAGCTTGGTAAGCTGTTCCTGGAAAACCCAGGGTGGGTCCAGCAGATCCCTTTCCCCACACACACTCACTCCGTGGTCTCAGAGCTTCCCCCTCTGCAGCCTCTGCTCCATTTGTTGTTCATGATACAGGCCCAGATGCTGTAACCACAGTCCCCATGCTCCATCCAAAGTTGGGTCAGCAAATCCTCAGGTCTCCCTGAATATCTGAGGCAGCTCACAGCACATCCTCCAGCAAACCATCCCCAGCCCCTCCACTAACTTTTCAGAAACAGGAGAGAGTCAGAAACCCCTCGGCTACAGAGCCCCGCAAAATGTTTTAAGAAGGCCGTTTAGACCCAAACCTTTCCTTATTTTAAACATAGATTGGAAGTGTGCGTTCCAGATATGTTGTAACTGGTCAAACCACTCGTCATTTAGCAAAATATAATTTATTCAAATGCTTCAGATAAAATCCAATCAAAGAGAAGAACATTTTGTGATAACTTACATGTTGGAACACTTACACAACAATAGATACCATACCTTCTTGGTATACACTGCTTGGCACAAAGATATATTCAAATACAGATTCATACAGCAATTTTCCGATCCAGGAGATACCAACATCAACAGAGATCTCAGAGAGAAAAGCAGCTATTGAAACTCCTAACCCTTCTTGGATTCCCAACCACTTCTGAATACTTCAGCTACAAACAAAATGAGAAAACCTGGTCTGTGAAAGCAGGCCAACGCCCTTCGATTGTTATCACCATTTAATGAAACCTAAAGACCTCCTCAGTTATTTACTTAAACTGTGTTCAGAGAGCAGTTCTTCACCTCTACCTTCAGAACCTCTCTTCAAAAACAACCTAAGAGACAATAACCTTTTTACAGTGATAGTATTCTCACAACTATACCTTTAATAAAATGATCCATCAATATAAAAAGATGAATTAATTTTAGACCTCCTAATCATCCTCTATTAGTAGACTGAAATGCATATATAGGTAAAAACAATGACTGCAGATGATGGAAACCAGAGTCTGGATTAGTGGTGCTGGAAGAGCAAAGCAGTTCAGGCAGCATCCGAGGAGCAGTAATATCGACGTTTCGGGCAAAAGCCCTTCATCAGGAATTCCGGCAGAGAGCCTGAAGGGTGGAAAGATAAATGAGAGGAGGGTGAGGGTGGGGAGAAAGTAGCATAGAGTACAATAGGTGAATGGGGGAGAGGATGAAGGTGATAGGTTGGGGGTAAGGTGGATTGGATAGGTGAGAAAGAAGATAGGTAGGTTGGACAAGTCATGGGGACAGTGCTGAGCTGGGAGTTTTGAAGTGGAATGAGGTGGGGGAAGGGGAAATAAGGAAACTGTTCAGGTCCACATTGATGCCCTGGGGTTGAAGAGTTCCGAGGTGGAAGATGAGGCATTTTTCTTGCAGGCGTCTGGTAGTGAGGGAGCGGCAGTGAAGAAGGCCCAGGACCTCCAAGTCCTCGGCAGAATGGGAGGGGGAGTTGAAATGTTGGGCCACAGGGTGATGTGGTTGGTTGGTGCGGGTGTCCCGGAGATGTTCCCTAAAGTGCTCTGCAAGGAGACGTCCAGACTCCGCAATGTTGAGGAGATCGATATTGGTGGATGTGCAAGTAAAACTTTGAGTGATGTGGAAGGCTCCTTTAGGGCCTTGGATGGAGGTGAGGGAGGAGGTGTGAGCGCAGGTTTTGCAATTCCTGCGGTGGCAGGGCAAGGTGCCAGGATGGGAGGGTGGGTTGTAGGGGGGCGTGGAGCTGACCAGGAAGTCACGGAGGGAACGGTTTTTGCAGAAGGTGGAAAGGGGTGGGGAGGGAAATATATCCCTGGTGGTGGGGTCTGTTTGGAGGTGGCAGAAATGTTGGCTGATGATTTGGTTTGTGCGAAGGTTGGTAGGGTGGAAGGTGAGCACCAAGGGGCGTTCTGTCCTTGTTACGGTTGGAGGGGTCGGGTTTGAGGGCAGAGGTGCGGGATGTGGATGGTATACGTTGGAAGGCATCTTTTACCACGTGGGAAGGAAAATTGCGGACTCTAAAGAAGGAGTCCATCTGGTGTGTTCTGTGGTGGAACTGGTCCTCCCGGGAGCAGATACGGCAGAGGCGGAGTAATTGGGAATATGGAATGGCAATTTTGCAAGAGGTAGGGTGGGAAGATGTTTAATCCAGGTAGCTGTGGGAGTCTGTAGGTTTGTAAAAAATGTCGGTGTCAAGTCGGTCGTCATTAATGGAGATGGAGAGGTCCACGAAGGGGAGGGAGGCGTCAGAGATGCTCCAGGTAAAGTTAAGGTCAGGGTGGAATGTGTTGGTGAAGTTGATGAATTGCTCAACCTCCTCGCGGGAGCACAAGGTGGCGCCAAAGCAGTCATCAATGTAGCGGAAAAAAAGGTGCATATATATGTATATTACATTGACTTGGAGCATACAAATGTTCACAACTCGATTTGATTTCAGTCATTTTGCTCCTGCCACAGAATGCCTTTGTCTTTCTTCATCCAAGTCTCCACAACCTGTTAAAACCTGAGGTATTCTCGCCCTGTCACCTGTATAATTTCAAATTGAACGGCAGTAGTAATAAGCTCAATCGAAACATACTGATATTCTTCTCCCTAAACTTCTCCAAAAACTTTAAGGGCTCACGATCACTGAAAAGGATTTGTCTCATGTATGTTATGCACAATTTAAATGCTGAAATGTTATAACGCCAACACCAAGCTCAAGGCCTCCTTCCCCATTGTGGAACACTCCAACCACACATTACATAATGGAGCACTTCTCACCACTCCAATAGTCCCTCTGAATGACATAGCTCCTCATGTCTCAGCATAGAAGAGTTACATACTTCTGTACCTCTTAATGCTGTAACCTCTTTACCTGCTACTCCTGGCCTATGTCAGTAAATCTTACTCTCACAGGGATATGTTTTAAGAAGATCTCACACATTCTTCTCACTCCCTCACAGAAACCAGGCTTTGATATCTGAACTCAATCATCATCATCATCAGCCATTTCAGCTTCTAATCTTGCCGTTGTAACTCTCTGCTCTTCCACACGAGTTCTCATGACTGCAGGAAGTGAATTTTTGAACTTCTCCAAAATAAGAATCTCTCTAAGAGTGCCATAGGTTTGCTCTGATTTAATACCCTTACCCAACTTTCAAAATCATTTTGTTTGATCCTTTCAAACTCAATGTGCATTTAACCACAGACGCTATTTTAGATCCCTGAAACTCTGTCAGTCAGTTTCTGGCACAAGTTCATGTGCACTTCAAATGGCTTTCTTCACCTCCTCCTACTGCCCAGACACCGCCTCTGAAAGGGATGCAAATACCTATCAGCTTTGTTTGAATCAACTAAATCCACATGTTCACTGCGCACTGCATTTGTTTAGCCACTTTCTCAAATTAAATTAAGAAGGCTCCCCCATCATTCTCATCAAATTTAGATAATGTCTGGATGTATTTAAACAGATCCCCGTCAAGCCTTTGGCCACTATAGGGTTGTCATCCTCACTATCCTCCTCATACCGCAGACCATCTACCTTCATCACCACCTTCTATGTCAACATTCCTCTCTAATTACTAACTTTTGAAGTTAAATCTCTCTGCTTTTCTTCTTTCTTTTTCTCTCCTCTTCTTCATTTTATTTTTACTTTTCAACATAATTCAAACTGTTTCAATTCCTACTCATGTTCATGGTGCCTCATTTGAAATTGAATTCTCGTCATTTCCAAAGAATCTGATGGCGTTTCCACCAAATGTAATTGCCGAGTTATAGCTGTAATTATCTCTCATTTTCTCACAGACAAACACAACCCCAACTCCAGCTCGTCTGCCAATTCCTACAGCTTTGCCTTCATTACCTTTTGTAAAACCACCAACTTCACTTCTTCCACACCCAGAGAACTCTCAGTGACTGAACGAATCTTTATACACAAAACACTGTTTAAACCAACTGAGTTCAACATCCGGAACGAAAGACACTAACAGCTACCATACGCGATGTTTGAACCCAATAGCCTCCTGGTGCGTACTCTCCAGTGTCTCCATGAGCTTATTCTGGATTCGCTGGTTTCCTCCCACAATCCAAAGGTGTGCATGTTATGTGAATTGGACATGCTAAATTTCTTGTAGTTTTCAGGGATGTGTGGGTTATGAGTCTTTGTCGGGGTAAATGTGCAATAACAGGATTGAGGAATGGGTCTGGGTAGGTTACTCCTCGGAGGGTCGGTGTGGACTTGTTGGTTCGAATGGCCTGTTTGCACACTATAGGGATTGTAATTCTAAACCCAATTTGGTGTTACCAGACAAGTGTTCCCAGTTTGTATAAACGAACCAGACTGCCTCAAACTATTTTAAGGAGGTAGCTTGGATGCGAACCTTTTGGTATTTTAAAGGTAGATGTGAAGTGGGTGTTCCAGATGTGATGCTACTCGTCAAACACTCAACATTACTTAAAACACAATATATTTTCTAATGAAAATCCATGCAAAATGAAGAGGAATTTAGAATAACTTAACTATTGGAAACCTTAACCGAATAACGGATACAGTACCTTCTACAAATGAACTGTTCCAATATATTAACATCACCTAAACACACTCCATGGTAAAAAGGAGCATTCAGACATACAGTTCTCCAATCCAGGAGGAAACAGCGTCAAGTGAAGCTACAGAGAGAATAGCAGCTAGGGATAATTTACTAAAACTTCCAACCCTTCTTGCACACAAGCACCTGGTGACTTACAGCTAAGGAAAAAACTAGAAAGTCTGGTCTGTGCGAGCTGGCCATTGTTACTACTATTTATTAAAAACCCTAAAACCCTAAAAGTTATTTACTTGAGCCGTTTACAGTAGGCAATTTGACCTTTATGACCTCTTGTTAAAAAAAAGAGAAAATAACCTTTTTTTTAAGTGACAGCATTGTCACACAATTTAGATGCCTGGTCCGTTACTCAACGGGCTTCCTAGTGTTACTGATCACAAGGTCACCTGAGTGGGGCAAACACAGGTACAGTCCAAGTTACAAGGATGTGTCTCATAACTTCTGAAACACCCCTGTCCATGGCCATCACGTGGGACATACCGGGAAGTGAACAACAGCCTGACACACACCATTTCACTGTTTCTGAACTACACAATGCAAGCTCTCGATACACTAGGGAGACAAAACCCAAGGCCAGGGAAAGATACAGAGGGACTGAGAGATTCACATTAAAGACAGGAACAGGCAGTTAATTAACTGGGAGGAGGTTGTGGAAATATGGGGGAAAAAGACAGAGCAGTGGGACTGACTGGAGAAGTAAGATCTTCGAGAGTAAAATTACAAGAATGAGAACATTGAATAAAGGCATTGTCAGATCAGCTGAAATGGTTTGTTATATCAAATTCTGAAACTGCTTCACAGAACACCACAAACAACATAAACTGGGACAAGATGACAGCCCAGCGTGGAGAGCTGTGCAGACCATGCTAGTGTGTTGCTCAGTAAACAGCACTACCTGCCCAGCATAGAGAGCATTGCAAACTTTACGATCATATGCTAACTATACTCGCATCAGATTTCTATCTCCAATGGGAAGGTTTGCTCTCTCTCTCTCTCTCTCTCTCTCTCTCTCTGTGTGTGCGTGTGAATGTGTGTGTGTGTGTGTTTCATCAGAGAGTGAGAGAGAGAGTGCGTGTGCGTGCGCGATTGGCGTGGTTGAATGCAAAACTCATTGTTTGAGAAGGAACACACGTGAAGGAAACTATTTTAAATATGAACAACTGGCAGGCTTTTGGATAATCGACAGAGAGAGAACGAGAGAAGTTTCATGGACAAATGAGGTAAAGTGTTTGAGAATGTTAAAATAAAGTCATTGCCAGACACAATAGCAATATACATCGGCGTGTACATGAATGACAGATGCATGGGAGTTTGGTATGATTACGGATCAGATTTGCTTCGGCAGGTTTAAAGCCGGGAGCGTCAGCAGCAGATTATTAACTTCATTAAGACTGTATTTCATAGCTCAAGTTTCAAACAGCAGATGGAATAAGCAAGTGACATACATTGTGGAGTGGTGAGTATTTCAAGTTAGAAATGGTCAAGGCAAGGTGTCAGGAATCAGCTCATGGTCAAAGGGATCACCCACAGTTATGACTCGTCTGCTTCAGCCGCAGATATTGGCCATGGATGGGATGAAAACACTGGGAAAAGATGGTGTTTGTAACCAGAACAGTAGACAGTGACCTGCATGCTCTTAATATTTAAATACCAAAGGCAAAGATGCAATACATCGTGGTTCTCTGCTGAAACTGAGTAGGTCAATATAGAGACCCATGAGTAACACTGCCAGAGGAGAGGGAGACAACAATTGAACACCTTCATTGATGCAGTTAGTAGTGGTCTGTAAAGTAAATATCTGGATTCAGAGTTTCAACAGGAACAATAATAGTGGCCAGAAGTGTAGACTATATGAAAGAACAGTAATACAGTCATAACTGGTTTATAGAAACAAAACCTGGACAGTGACACTTACCAGGAACACCAACGATAGCCAGAAAGGGATATTAAAAATGTTGAATAATGCGAAGAGCATAATAGATCTGGGACGGTCTCCACCTGAACCGATCAAGTACTCATGTTCTAGCGAAGAGGATAAATAGGGTGGTCAGTAGGACTTTAAACTTCTGAGTTGGGGGGAAGGGAAAGTGAAAGCAAAAGGGAGTATGGCATTAAATGGAAAGACAAGCAGCAGGATAGCATGTGTCCAGGCAAATTTAAAATTGAGGCAGACTGGGAATGTAGAAAAAAGCAAGGATAACTTAGGACATCATATGACTTCCAATATCTCTTAAGATAAGAAAGTTAGCATTAAGGTGCTTTACGTGAATGCGCGTAGCATTCATAACAAAACAGATGAACTAATGGCACAGGTCATAGTGAATGATTATGATGTGGTAGGCATCACAGAGACTTGGTTACACACGGGGGTCAGGACTGGCAGTTAAACCTCCAAGGATTTTCAACTTATCGGAAAGACAGGGAGGTCGGCAGAGGGGGTGGGGTTGCCTTGTTAGTTAAGAACAATATTAAATGTATGGCACTGAATGACATAGCGTTGGATGATGTGGAGTCTGTGTGGGTGGAATTGAGGAACCACAAAGGCAAAAAACCATAATTGGAGTTGTGTACAGACCTCCTAACAGTGGTCAGGAGCAGGCACGCAACATGTACCGGGAAATAGAGAAGGCATGTCAGAAAGGCAAGGTCACGGTGATCATGGGAGACTTCTATATGCAGGTGGACTGGGTAAATAATGTTGCCAGTGGATCCAAAGAGTGGGAATTTATGGAATGCTTACAGGATGGCTTTTTGAAACAGCTTGTCATGGAGCCCACAAGGGAGAAGGCTATTCCGGACCTAGTGCTTTGCAATGAACCAGACTTTATAAAAGATCTTAAAGTAAGGGAACCCTTCGGAAGCAGCGATCATAATATGGTAGAGTTCAGTCTGCAGTTTGAAAGAGAGAAGGCAAAATCGGATGTAATGGTGTTACAGTTAAATAAAGGTAATTATGAGGGCATGAGAGTGGAACTGACAAAAATAGACTGGAAGCAGAGGCTTGCAGGGAAGACAGTAGAGCAAAAATGGCAGGTGTTTGTGTGGATAATTGAGGACACTGTACAGAGGTTCATTCCCAAGAAAAGAAAGATTATCCAGGGAGGGATTAGACAGCCATGGCTGACAAATGAAGTCAGGAAATGTATTAAAGAAAAAGAGATATCCTATAAAGTGGCCAAGAGCAGTGGGAAATCAGAAGATTGGGAAGGCTACAAAAACGAACAGAGGATAACAAAGAGAGTAATAAGAAAGGAGAGGATCAAATGTGAAGGTAGGCTAGCCAGTAATATTAGAAACGATAGTAAAAGTTTCTTTCAATACATAAGAAACAAACGACAGACAAAAGTAGACATTGGGCCACTTCAAACTGATGCTGGAAGCCTAGTGATGGGAGATAAGGAAATAGCAGGAGAACTTAACAAGTACTTTGTGTCAGTTTTCACAGTGGAAGACAGGAGTAATATCCCAACAATTAAAGGGAGTAAGGAGGCTGAGTTGAGTATGGTTGTCATTACAAAAGGGATAGTGCTAGAAAAGCTAAAAAGTCTTAAAATTGATAAATCTCCTGGCCCCGATGGGATACATGCTAGAGTTCTGAGAGAGGTGGCTGAGGAAATAGCGGAAACATTGGTTGAGATCTTTCAAGAGTCACTGGAGTCACGGAAAGTCCCGGATGATTGGAAGATCGCGGTTGTAACCCCATTGTTCAAGAAAGGATCAAGACAAAAGATGGAAAATTATAGGCCAATTAGCCTAACCTCGGTTGTTGGTAAAATTCTGGAATCCATCATTAAGGATGAGGTTTCTAAATTCTTAGAAGAGCAGAGTCTGATTAGAACGAGTCAACAGAGATTTAGTAAGGGGAGGTCATGCCTGACAAACCTGTTGGTCTTCTTTGAAGAGGTGACAAGTAGGTTAGACCAGGGAAATCCAGTGGATGTGGTCTATCTAGACTTCCAAAAGGCCTTTAATAAGGTGCCACACGGGAGGCTGCTGAGCAAGGTGAGGGCCCATGGTGTTCGAGGTGAGCTACTGGGATGGATTGAGGATTGGCTGTCTGATAGAAGGCAGAGAGTTGGGATAAAGGTTCTTTCTCTGAATGGCAGCTGGTGATAAGCGGTGTCCCACAGGGTTCAGTGTTGGAGACACAGCATTACATATTAATGATCTGGGTGAAGGGTCTGGGGGCATTCTAGCGAAGTTTGCCGATGATACGAAGATAGGTGGACAGGCAGGTTGTACTGAGGAAGTGGGGAGGCTGCAGAAGGATCTAGACAGTTTGGGAGAGTGGTCCAGGAAATGGCTGATGGAATTCAACGTGAACAAATGCGAGGTCTTGCACTTTGGCAAAAAGAATAAAAGCACAGACTACTTTCTAAATAGTGAGAAAATTCATAAAGCCAATGTACAAAGGGATCTGGGAGTGCTAGTCGAGGATTCTCTAAAGGTAAACATGCAGGTTGAGTCTGTGATTAAGAAAGCGAATGCGATGTTGTCACTTATCCCAAGAGGGTTGGAATATAAAAACACCATTGTGCTATTGAGACTTTATAAAGCTCTGGTTAGGCCCCATTTGGAGTACTGTGTCCAGTTTTGGTCCCCACACCTCAGGAAGGATAAACTGGCACTGGAACGTGTCCAGCGGAGATTCACACGGATGATCCCTGGAATGGTAGGTCTAACATATGAGGAACGGCTGAGGATCCTGGGATTGTATTCATTGGAGTTTAGAAGATTAAGGGGAGACTTAATAGAGACGTACAAGATAATACATGGCTTGGAAAGGGTGGATGCGAGGAAATTGTTTCCGTTAGGTGAGGAGACTAGGACCCGTGGACAAATCCTTAGAATTAGAGGCGTTAAATTCAGAACAGAAATGCAGAGACATTTCTTCAGCCAGAGAGTGGTGGGCCTGTGGAATTCATTGCCGCAGAGTGCAGTGGAGGCCGGGACGCTAAATGTCTTCAAGGCAGAGATTGATAGATTCTTGTTGTCTCGGGGAATTAAGGGCTATGGGGAGAATGCGGGTAAGTGGAGTTGAAGTGCGCAGCAGCCATGATCGAATGGCGGAGTGGACTCGATGGGCGGAATGGCCTTACTTCCACTCCTATGTCTTATGGTCCTATGGTCTTAACTGCTCGAGACTGGGACACAGGAACAGGAGGGAGTCACTCAACTGCTCTAGACTGGGACACAGGGACAGGAGGCAGTCATTCAACTGCTCGAGACTGGGACATAGGAACAGGAGGCAGTCACTCAACTGCTCGAGACTGTGAAACAGGAACAGGAGGGAGTCATTCAATTGCTCGAAACTAGGGCACAGGGATATCTGGAGGCTAGTGAGGCCCGAGGATCCTGTTACGCAGGAACAGGAGGAGGGGACTCACTCCCCACCAGTATGGGACACTGGGAGAGATGGGGAGTTTGACTGTTACAAACAGAAATAGATGAATAAGTTGCTTTCGTGGTCCACACAATCCTACCCCAGCATTCACTAAGACCACGGCTGATCTGATTGTGATTCCCTCATTCCATTTTACGGAGACTGTCCTCTCTGCAGCCTCTGCTCCATTTGTTGGTCATGTTGCAGACCCAGATGCTGTAACAACAGTCACCATAACTCATCCAGAGGGTCAGGTCTAATCTGAGGAGTCAGGATTTGAAGGGTCCAATCACAAGAATGAAAACACAAAATAAAGGCATTGCCAGATGTTCCGTTCTCTCACATTCGCAATCCAACTTACATGACCAGTCCATCCATTGTACGTTCAGGACGGAGCACTGTGTAGATCCGGCTAACGAACTGCTGAATGCAACCCAGCAATGTCTAGAGTGGAACTCTGCAGCCCTCACCAACGCTTGATCTATAATCCTGGGCTAAATGTCCAGCGTGAGGAGCTGTGCAGACCCCACTGGTTCATTCATATATAAACCCAGGCTGTTGCATTGTTCGGTAACACTGTGTTAGATCCCTGCCCAGTGTGGGGAAACTGGCAGCCGATGCTGAAAGTGACAGGATGTGCAGCTCCCATCCATTTACAGCTCAATATCTCCACTCTACCTTGACAAGGGGTGCTGTGGGTGTCAAAATCATTACAAAGGAGAGATGTAAATGGAAACAGTTTAAATACCAATAGTTCTGATTCAGGTGCACACCACTCCAGTATTTAAAGATACAATAACTGAGATAATGTCCAGTGAGGTTTTGTGGATTGTGCAAAGAAGTTAGTGGTGGATGGTGATGTTACAGTGGTTGCACTATAAGCCTCCAAATAATCAATGCGAATTGGAGGAACAAATATGCAGGGGGACTGGGGAGAATTTCAGAAACAATAGGATTGTCATAATAGGTGATTTTAATTATAGTAACGTAGACTGGGACATCCAGATTGTTAAGAACGTCGATGGAACGTAATATCTTAAGTGTGTTCAGGAAAATTTCCATAAGCAGCAGATAGAGGGTCTTACTCGGGAAGGGACAAACTCACCTACTGTTGGGGCATAGCGCAGGATAGGTGACGGAGGTAAAGTGGGGGAGCATTTTGGGACCGGTGACTAGAATTGTATGAATTTTAAAATAGTTATGGGAGGGTCAGAATTGGTCTACAGATTCAAGTTCTAAATTGCTGCGAGGCATATTTTGTTGGAATTAGACAGGGACTTGCAAAGGTTGATTGGAGTAGCTTTTTTCCAGGCAAAAGGATCTCTGGTAAGTGGGAGGCCTTTAAAAGTCAAGGTCTATATGTTCCTGTGAGGGTGAAGGGAAAGTGAGGCAGGAAGAGAGAACCCTGGATGACAAGAGATAATCAGGCTCTGACCAGCAAAAAAGGAGGCGTGGCTCAGGTTCAGGCAGCTGGAATCAATGGAATCTCTGGAGAGACCCAAGGGATACAGGAGTTTACTGAGGAAGGAAATCAGGAGGGCGAAAAGGGGGTATGAGATAGCCTTGGGTGAGAAAATGAGGGTGGATCCAAAGATGTGCTTTCAGTATAGTAAAGAAAAAGAAGGACGAGAGAGAAACTAGGACTCCTTAAATCCAAAGTGGGCATTCATGTGTAAAACCACAAGAGCTGGGCGAGGTCCTCAAATTCCCCTCTGTGTTCACCATGAAGAAAGACATGAAAACCTGTGAGCTTTGGGGTGGGGGGGGGGGGGGTGGGGGTGTGTGTGTGGGGGGGGTTAGTTGTCATATCTTGGTACGGTTCATATCACAGTGGAGGTGCTGTTGGACATATTAGAATGCATAAAGTCAAATAAATGCAAATAAATCTCTTGGTCCTGACCAGATATATCCAAGAACACTGCAAGAGGCTAGAGAAGCCAGGTCAGGGGTAAAGGTCCCGGAAGACTGGGCAGTAGCAAATTTTGTTCCCTTATTCAAGAAGGGCTGCAAAGAAAAGCCTGGGAAATATAGACCAGTTATCTTCACATCTGTTTTCGGTAAACCACTTGAGAAGGTTCTGAGAGATAAGATATGCATGCATTTGGAAAGTCAGAGTTTGACTTGAACAGTCAGCATATCTATGTGCATGACAGATCATGCCTTACAAATTTTGTTCGAGTTTTTTCAGGAAGTGACCAGGAAGGTTGACGAGGGCAGTGTGGTGGACATACTCTATATGGATTTCAGTAAAGCCTTTCATAAGGTTCCACATGGTAGGCTGCTCGGGCTGGTTAGATCGCATGGACTCCAAGATAATCTGGCAAATTGGCGACACAATTGGCTTAGCGTTAGGAAGCAAATGGCTATGGTGGAGGGATGCTTGTCGGACTGGAGGCCTGTGACTAGTGGAGTGCCTCAGTGGTCGGTCCTGGGTCCATTGCTGTTTGTTATCTATATCAACGATTTGGACCAGAGTGCACAACGCAAGGTTAGTAAGTTTGCAAATGACACTAAAATAGAAGGCATCCAGTGAGGAACGTTATCAGAAATTGCAGCAGTACCTTGATTGGCAGGGGAAGTGGGCTGAGAAATAGCATGTGGAGTTTAATATAGATAAGTGCGACATCTTGCATTTTGGAAAGTCAAATCCAGGTAGGAGTTTAATGATGAATGAGAGTGCCTTAAGGAGTGTAGTGGAACAAAAGGACATTAGAGATCAGGTGGACGGTTGTCTGAAATTTGAGTCACAGATACATAGGACAGTGAAGAACGTTGTTGGCACACTGGCCTTCATCAGCGCATTGAGTAAAGAAGTTGGGACATTATGTTGGAATTTTACAGGATGTTGGGAAGGCTGCAGTTGGAGCATTGGGTTCAGTTTTGTTCTCCTTGCTGTAGAAAGGATATTAGTGAATTAGAAAGAGTGTAATAGAAATTTCAGAGATGTTTCCTGGGCTAAAGGGTTTAAGTTATAGGGAGATTAGCGACAGGTTAGAACTTATTTCTTTCCAGCCTAGGAAACCGAAGGGGTTCTTATAGAAGTGTAGATCTTATCAAATTATGAGAGTCGTGCATAGGGGTGAATACTTCAAGTTTTTTTTGCAAGGTTGGGGAATCGAGGTCTGGAGGACATCCGTTAATGCGTCGAGAGGAATAAAATAAAAATTAAACCGTAGGGGCAGCTCTTTTGCACAGATAATGGTGCACATATGGACTGAGCTGTCAGTGAAAGGGGTTGAGGTGGGTACAATAACAACATTGAAAAGGCACTTGGACAAATACAGATAGGAAAGGATTAGATGATACAGAGCAAGGGCAGAGAAATGGGATGAGTGGGGATGGACATTTTGTTGGGGATGGACCATCTGGACCGAAGGGGCCTGTTTCCGTCTGTAGAACCGCATGGCGGTAAATCCGTGTGTTTTGGGAAAGAGACAGGGAGGGGGAGAGCGAGAAAAAAGGTCATGGAAAGATATGTTCACTAGGTTCAGAGGCTGGAATGAAGACATTTCGACAGTATCATGCAACATGGGTCAGTATTATGAAGAATTATCAGTGAATGGTATATTAGTGTGAGTTCAGGCGATGGAGATTTTGAATGAGCATTTGTCCTGTAGCTTTGCAACTGGGAGAGAGAACTGCAGAGTCTTCGACACATTGAGCTGTCTAAAACAATAATTTGTCTCAATCTCATTTTCATTGAGTGTGACAGAGGGATTGTCTGTACAAAGCTGAGCTGGTTTCCTGGTGCTATCTTATCGAACTCACCTCATTAGCTACCCTCCCCACCCCATGGTGTCCCTCTCATTCAATACCAGCCCAAATCTCCGACCCATCATGACTGCAGGTACACACAGTCGCCCGGGTGCCCCTGGATATTCCGTGATCCCTGGCACTGGTGCCATCTCTAAAAGGCCAAGGGGCACACGGTTGAGCTTTCTCAGATTGGTGCTGTGCTGCACAGATTACCCCGAGCATGGCATATAGGGGGAAATTACACCACGGTTTGTTGACAGACATTGGTGGGCTTGGTGGATGGGCGAGTACAGAGGAGGACCATTCCCTTCCCAGAGGGGGCCATACCACCAGACCCAACGAGCATCATCTGTGCTCACCACCCAGCTCAGTGCAGTATCTGCGGTCTGAAGAAATACCCAGCAATACAGGACACACAATAACCTTCCCTATTATGTTAGGGTCAGGGTCACCGTATTCTCTCTGTTCCCTCACAGACACTGTATATATGTTACAGCACCGACCCTCGAACAAGGCGCATGCTCCAACACGCTCACTGCAGCGCCTTCTCTCTCTCTCTCTCTCTCTCTCGTTTGCAATACCCAACCCCCACCCCCCCCCCCACCCCCACCCGCCCCCTGACTACAGTCATACAATATTCTGGAGAATGCCGATTATGGAAAATTCCAGATAATGTTCCAAATAATTCCCAGTTTCAAGAAAATGGCAGTGCCCCATTGTATAACACATAAGAGGAAGGAGTAGAGATGTACGTTTTTCAAATCTCACACAATTCAAACCACACTGAGGTGATTCAGCCCTTTAAACTTGCTCTAGCATTTAATAAGGTCCGGCTGATTTGATGGTTTTCTCAGCTCCATGTTACAGGAGCTTTCAGTCATTCAACTCCCTGGGTTCCTGTCACTGTCCAGACGGCACTGAGGCACTTTTACCCCAGTTTTCTTCAAGCGCCTGTTCGAGGGCATTTCCCATGGAATGTATTCTGCTAACAGTATATTCCAGCAGTTATATACTTTCATGCAACGGTCAGCATGCTTTACACAGACCAAACAAAAATCTACACTTTTTTTTGTTATAGATGTCCAATCACACATAGTAATTCTGGTTATTTCACTTGACTCACCTTAATAATATTAAATCAAAGTCAGCTTCTAAGAACGTCTTGTTATAAAATACAATTTCGAGCAGAGAACGTTTTTACCCTCAGCCGTTATCTTGACCGTTATCTGAATTGTACCCTTTTCATTGTTATGAAAGTTTCTCTTGCCCTTTGTCTGTGACTGCTTCTGTCTGTAACAGTTGCTCTGTCGCCCCTCAGTTGGCTGGACGGCAGGTTTGTGATGTAGAGGGAAGCCAACTGTGCAGGTTCAGTTCCTCACACTGGCTGAGGTTACCATGAAGGGGATGCTTTCTCAACGTCACCCCATCACCCAAAATGTGGTGACCCTCACGGTAAACCAGCATGAGTCGTCTCTCTAATGAAAGTTCTTTGGGACTCTATTCTATCAATGTTAGCATTTTAATTTTAAAAAATAGTAATTTAATTGAAAAAGAGATTTTTAATATTGTAATAACCCAATAACAACACAACTCAAATAACTGTTCAAAATTACACTCATGTGCATGTACATACAAAACAAGTTAAAACACTAAATAGACAGAGAAAAAACAAAACTAAACAATAAATAATGAATAAATAGTACAGGTCAGCATAACAAAACAATATCTCTCGTTCTTCAAGAGCATTAACTGATACACATTTTTATGTTCATAATTCTTCCTCGTTGAATATTAGATTCATTAGACCATATCGTAATGGCTATATACAAGCCCTTCGTAATGTGACAGATACACCTGTATCGTGGTTATCCAAAAAGGGCAGCCATGTCTTATATAAATCTCTGTTTTTTGATGCACCACACTGGTGAGAAAGTCCAAAGGGATATTCTCCATGAAGAACCTACAACGACCCAACAGACCCGGGGTTTTCAGACATGCAACACAACAGAACATTCTTCCTAGCACAGAAAGTAAGGATATATTTTTACCTCATGTGCATCTCTGTAAAGTACCCTGGGCAGGCCCAGGAAAAGAAATACCGGGTCCATCTCCAATTCAGTCGCCTCGACCCACTCTATCACACCTAGCACAGTGCTCCAATATAGATGAAGCCTGAAGCAGGACACGAAGCAATGAGTAAGAGTGCCTGTAGTCATTCTGCATTTAGTACATGCTGAAGATAATCCCACTTTGCATTTTGTGAGACAATCTGGGGTCAGATAGACCCTATGAAGAATTTTCAACTGCATAGAATGGGTCCTATTACAGATCAAATTCCTTTGAATATTTTCACAAATATCCTCCCATGTCTCCGAGGTGTTCTGAACCCCAACTCTCTCTCTCGCAGACATCACAAAGCTGCACAGTCTCGTCTGAGGGCACACTCTCCAACTAATGATAAAGGGTACTGACAGAGAGTGTATTCTAAGCACTAAGCACCCGCTTATCTCTATCGGATCTGAAATAGTCTGTTAAAAGTGTGCTTTTTTAAAATCAAATCTCTGATCTGAAAACAAAAACAAACAGAAGAGGTCTCTACTAGGTAGTCCATACTTATGAGTTATTTGATCAAATTATGACATTCTCTCTCCCTGAAATAAAATGTCGTGGCTCAGTAGATAGCACTGCAACCTCACAGCACCAGGATCCAAAGATGTGCAGGTTAGATGAATTGGCTATTGATAAATTACCCATGGTCTTCAGGGATATGTAGGTTGGGGCATTAGTCAGGGTAAATTTAGGATGTTAGGGGAATGGGTCTGGGTGGGTCGAAGTCCACTTGTTGGGCCCAAGGACCTGTTTCCACACTGTAGGGGTTCTATTAATTCTAAATCACTGAAGCAAGGTACACCCCTAGCTTCCCACAGTTTAAACATGGAATCCATTATCCATGACAACTTGGTATACCAATTATAGGGGTAAGAAACAAGGTTTTGGCTGTATTGCCCTCGATCTGACTCATTGTCATTCATGCTTTAACTTTATTGATAATTATTGGGTTATGACAATACTCCATAAATGTTGTCATTTTGCTAAGAACAACAGACTAATAAGGGTTCACATTGTCTGAGAGAGTTCAATATCTAACTGTATTGACACCGAGTCCCCAGTGGCCCAGACACTAACATAGGATAATAAAGAGCTTAATTGATAGCAGTTAATATGGGAGATCCCCACAATCTGTGGGGTAGTTGCAATTTGCTTAGCTTGATAAAGAGTCGCTTATGGTGCCAAATAAAAGAGCTAAACCAGCCTTAAAGTCTCCTAAATATCGGTCTGGGAAACATCAAAGAAAGCATTCACATGGGGTTTAGTAAATGAGGAAGGACATTCATTTTAAGAACAGCTATCCGACCTAGCCAGGATATTGGAAGTGCCTCCCTTCTTTGAAGGTCTTGTTTAATTTTGTCAAACACATGGACATAGTTCACGTCAAATAAATGATCAAAGACAGATGCAATGAATGTACTGAAATAGGGAAACCACGCCAGTGACTATTTAAAAGGAAACCAGGATTTGCTTTCAATATGAGGTATTTCCCTGAGACCTCCCATAGGCATGGCCACAAACTTTGTAAAATTAATCTTATAGCCCGAAAAGGCGATAGTGAATTAATGCATTGCATCACGTGAGCTGCCGAAACTGTGGGATTTGACAAAAACATGAGACCCTCATCTGCATACAACATAATCTTATGTGACTTCTATCTTAATTCTGGGGCAGGTACATTGGGGTAATATTCCCAATTGTGCAGGATGCCACCGCGTCTAAGATTGTTGCAGGGATTGGGAAGAGATCAACCCTCGTGTGGCATTTGTGCGGATTAAAGAAGAAAATAAAATCCCTACTTGTGAGGTAGATCTGCCTCCAGATATCCACCACCTCTAACCCACTAATTGCTTACATTATAACGAGGGTAATTGGGGACCTTTGGACATTCTGTCCACCGTGGGGCGATAAGACTGTCGGAATTTCCTTCTACAATAATGTGCCATGATGCAAGGTAACTTACTTTGTATAATGCATCTTTCAGGATTTTAAGACAGTGCGCCAGGGGGCAATAAACATTCAAAATATTGTATTATTTCCCAAAGTTCAAGACTTTGGGAATGATGATCCTTCCGTGAGTGTCTAATACAATCTAGTAATTTAAATGGGAGATTCTTCTTCACTAGTATGGTTTCTCCCCTACTCCTAGACGTGAAATAAACTCGATCAAACCCACCCTGCTATAACGTCAAAAGTTCCTTGTCATTAAGGTGCATCTCCTGCAACAGGACAACATCCACCCTCTCTGTTTTAAGATGAGAAAGTACATTTTTCCTCTTGACTGGCAGTTGGCTCCCCTTAATGTTCCAGGTACAACATTTAAACACATCATTATCCAGAACACACTGTAGCAACATTTCAACTCTAGAGTTTCACATCGAATTACACAACGCTGATCATTAATGAAAAAAAAGACTCATTGGGCCTAAAAAACTGTACAAACTAAAACTACTACAACTAACAAGCTCTCAAAACTTTCCAAAGCTAAACACATAAAAATCCAAAGAACGAAATAAAATCCAAAATGCCAATGACACTCGATTGGGGAATTTACCCCCCACCGCCCACTGGGGATGCTTACATATCTCCAAACATTATCTTCTGCCCGCGACCAATTTGGAATCCAGGGCAATTAACAACAAAAATCGGGCATGAACTGCCCTTCGGTCGGCACTTAGTCATCACAACCAACTTTGTAACTCCCTCCAGCTTGGGCTGCACCCCAGACACAAGCAAAGAAAGAAAAAAAATGTAGTAATACTAATGAAGAAGTTTGAAATGAGTACTCTACCCATTCCCGGCTATAATTTAACACTGGTTAATAGCAGAAAAATCCAACAAAATTTCTTTAAGAGAGAAACATGATTATCTGAATATCCAGCTTACTTTAAAATGTCCACAAAGTTTTCGCTTTCTCTGGAGAATCAGACGAGTTCGTGGATCCATTGAAAGCAATATGAGCACCACTGAGTACCGTAACGAATATTGAATCCAGAGTTCCCGTCCTCTTCTCTTGATATCATCAAAAGATTTTCTTTCCTGAATCACCGCCGATGAAAAGTCCTGAAAGAACATAATACTGGAGCCCTCGTGAATTAAAGCCATCGGATCTTTCCCCTGGGTTCTGGGAGATTCCATTAGTCTTTGTTTGTCCCCAAAACTGTGTAATTGAACAAGTAATAGGATGAAAGCGTTGGTCTGAGTCTGACTTCCGCGCCATAACCCAGTGAACTGTCTCACTTTTCACCCGTCACTCCTCAGTTTTGAAGTGAAGGAATCGCTGCAGCCAGTTCTTGAAAAAACTCAGCGGCTGACCACCTTCTGTCCACTCCAGCAAACCGACGATGTGAATATCCTTCATCCTACCCCTGTTCTCGAGGTCGTCATCTTGTTCAGTTAAGGTGCAGACCTGCTTTTCAATGGCGAGGATTCTCTCCAGAGAGGAATCGATCATGGTCTCTGCCCTTACAGTTCGGCTCTTGACATCGTCTGTTTTGTTTCCAAGGCTGTCAAGTTGCTGCTCATGTTTTTGGAGCACGGCTGAGAGCGGCTCTAGCCACTGCAGTGGCTTCAACCTTTCTTCAATCATTTCGCATAACTTGGTGAACTCAGTGACTAAAGCCTGGTGAGTAACTGGGTCCATGGAATGACCAGAGTGGTTTGCAGTTACAACCTCAGGCCATGCTCGATGCTTCTGACGGTTGCACCATGTGTTGGGACTTACTCGATTCTTTCCCATGTTTTGTCATTTCCACTTGATAAAACGGGATTAATAAAGTTTCTATCAGTCTTTTAGTGTTGAATGTTTATTAAATGCCAGGGATGGGGTGGGTTAGAGAACCACTTTGCCTGTATGTTGATGCAGAGCCCAGCAAACCAGACCTTCTGGATCGCCGCCATCTTGTATTCTCTCTGAACATTTTATCGATATTATCATTTCATTTTACATTACATTCCTGGAGATTTTGAAGCCGTGTTATTTGATACCACCGAATACATTTCCTCCCACACTGCACATTGCTGCCCATTCCTCGATAATCCTTGACTCTGTTGTTATTTATAAACCTTCCGTCTGTGCCTCAAAAATATTCAATATTTCTGCAGACTCACAGCACTTTGAGAAAACAATTATAAACATTATGATCTGAATGTGAGATTAGTTTTTTTTTTGTCTCCTTATGTGAGAAAGGATATAATTACATTGGAAGCAGTTCAGAGATATTTCATTTCACGCCTCCCTGGGGTGAAGGGTTTATATTATGAAGGCCTTAATAGGTTACTCTTGGAATGAGAATGAAACATACAAGACCTTGATAAGAGTGGATTAGGTATGTACCCACTGGGTGCTTGTATAGGCCAAACTTATTGTCATTGTCATACAACCTCTACAGTGTGGAGGCAGGACATTCAGTCCATTCAGTCCACACTGACCCACCAAACAGCATCCCCCCTGGACATGTCCCCCAGTCGTATCGATGTAACCTGGCATTTCCCATAACTAACCCTCCTCACCTTCACATCCCTGGGCACTGTGGGCAATCCACTTTAAACTGCACATCTTTGGACTGTGGCAGGAAACTGGAGCACTGGGAGGAAACCCACACAGGCATGGGGAGAATGTTCAAACTCCACATTGAGGGTCGCCCGAGGTTGGAATTGGACCCAGCTCCTTGGTGATGTGAGGAAGCAGTGCTACCAACAGATCTACCATACTCCTCCGTTAGTTCTGTTAGTAACTTGTGGCTGACTAAAGAAATCTGCCTGACTTGTTCTTATCACTGAACCTGACCCAGTCTGAGACCTTTATCATCGGTCATATCACCAACCTGGTTACATTTAAAATTTGTTGTGAACAGTGGAAGAGTGGGAATGGAAAAGGAAAGAGTGACACCCTCCATCCTCAGTCACAACTGGAGTGAGAAAAAAAAATCATAAAGTGGGAATTCATTCAAGTGGGAATTCTCTTTCCCAGAAGTTTGGGATGGCTGAATCTTTATATTATATCGAGGCTGGCTTCGTCTGATTTTCCATAGACAGGTGAATCAGGGATAATGCTGCATGGAGAGAAAAGTGCAGCTGGGAAGACAATGAGATGAGCCACGACTTTATTTACTGGTTGAGTCGTTTCAAAGGGCCGAATGGCCCCCTCGTGTCCCTCGGCCCTGTGTTCTGATGTTCAATTCAGCCCTTCGGACCTGCTACACAGGGGCAGATCGAGGCCACTCCGATGGTTAGGTGCAGTTTTAGAAATGTACTTGGAAAATCCAGGCTGGGTCAGAAGTGACACTCACCCCCAATCTCTGTTTCCAGGCTTCCCTCTCCGCAACGTCTGCTCCAGATGTGGGTCGTGTTACAGACCCAGATTTGCTGTGAAAACAGCCCCCATACCCCACCCAGCGTTAACTCAAACAAATCCGCTGCTCACCCGAATGTAGCATTACACAACACAACTTCCGAGAAAATAACCAGTAACTTTGCAAAAGCATAACAAGTGGAATTAATAAATAGGAACAAGAGTAGGCTATTCGGCTCCTCAAGATTGCCCTGTCATTTATTACGAACATGGATGATCTACTCCAGGTCTAACTCCACTTTCTTGCCAACTTCTTGCATCCCTCCACAACTCTCTGGGTTAGGGAATTCCATACATTCGCTTCCTTCTGAGAGAAGACATCAATTTGCATCTCAGATAGAAATCGCTGTTCCATATTCGGTATCTATTTCATCGAGATCGAGACTCCACTCAGTAATGGTAACAACTTCTCAACATCTACCTGCTCAAGTCCCTTCTGTGTCTTGTATTTTTCAGCAATATCACTCCTCATTCATTTAAACCCCAATCAATAATCGCCTCTCCATTTTACAGATTCTCTATAACACAACCCTTTCATCCCTGGAAACTGGCTAATGAACCAACCTAGTTACTTGCTGCATCAGCATGCTGACTTTATGTATCATACACAGGAACACTCCAATCCCTTTGTACTGTTCCTTTTCTGGAAGTCCTCTCCATTAAATAACAGCCTGCCTTTTGCTTCTCAGTGTCATCCTCGAACTCGGATGTCTACTCAGCTCCCTCCTTCAGCCTATCAGTATAGAGTGTAAATAACTGATGCCATCGGACTGATAGCTGTGGTCCTCCAGCAGATATACCTTGATCATGAAGATCCATTAATCCTGACTCTCCGATTTCTATATGTTAAGCAATCATCATCCCATGTTAATACATTCTCCATCATCCTCGGAGCTTCTGTCTTGTGTAAGAACATTTATTTTGTAATATATTGTGGAAAAACTCTGGAAAGCATGGTGTCTAACATATCCCCTTTCTCAAGTCCGCTGGTTACATTCTCAGGCATCTCCAGAAATACTTTGCATGATTTTACAGAGCAAAATATAACTTCCCTTTCACAAAACCACTCTGAACCTGCGTGTCCATGTGAGCCAGGTCTTCCAAATTAAGCTACTCCCATCTGCTTTCATTTGGCCCATATGCCTCTAAATGTTTCCCATCCATATGTTTGTCCAAGTGTATTTTAAACGTTTCAGCTGTACATGCATCTCCCACTTCCTCTGGCAGCTCATTCCATACCCACACCACCCTCTGTGTAAAAACACTGCCCCTGCGTACCTTGTAAATCTTCCCTCTTTCACCTTAAACCTATGCCTTCTACGGCTGAACTCCTCCATCCTGTGGGATAGACCTTGGCTTTCACCCTATCCATACCTCTCATGATTTTAGAAACTTCCATCATGTCATCCCTCAACCTTCTGCACTCCATCCAAAACTAACCTCAAGAATAAACATTGGAAGACAAATACTGCAAATTTGAAACGATAGTAAACATGACAGGTAAACAATACTCAGCCCAAATTTCATACTGTGATTTGTTTTTTTATCTCTATTACAATACGAAGGCAGCATGAAACGCTTACTAGTGCCAATAAGAAGAGAAGCACCTGATATCCTTTGTCTAAAGGGGGCGATGATCTCGACAGTGAAAACGTATTTATGGCCAGACCTTTAAAATGCCACATCGTCAACATTCTCCCTCCTGGCCTCCCTATGAACTTGTGTAATTGTGTCTTCTTTATCTTGCACTCAATAGAGAGAACCCCTTTCTCCATTCACACCTGAATTTAAACCCATTTTATATCATCTTCTCATTCACCACTGCTCAAAGCCGGTTTATCTTTGCCACCCACTCTTTTCCCTGTCACCGATCTCCCACCTCTGGAAAGCTATTAAAAAGCCAAATTTCTAATCCTTTCCAGTTGTGAGGTAGTGTCACACTGGGCTTGAAATGCGAACGCTGTTTCTCTGTCTCTGCAGATGCTGACAGACCTGCTGAATTTCTCCAGAAATGAATAGGCATGGAATAAATTTTCACAAAACAAATAACAATGGATACTGGTAATAAAAATACTAAAATTGCTTGAGAAACTGGGAGCTTTGTCGAGGGTCACTGTACCTGAAAGATAAATACTGTATTCATTCCAGAAGATGCAGCAATTTCTGTTTTTGGACAATTTCTGAAGAAGTATGTCAAAGATGCTCAAACATCCTGTCCAACATGGAGTGCCATACACTGGGGACTGAACAATAATGCATGGTGCACAAGTTCCTTGACTCTGAAAATGCATAAGTCTGGCATCACTGACAGTACAGAGCTCTTAATCATGGTCAGGGAGAAAAACAAAGGGAAACACATTCACTTCAAATACAAAAGTTGACATTGTGGAAGAGAAACGATTTAGATAATTACTTTAAATGGATTGAGTTAAAGTAACAAATTAGAGGTGTGACACCAGGGAGAGGCCCTCAGCAGAAGGACAATATGAAAATGCAAGTGTTACCGCATCAGAAACCAGGTTAGGTAGTGAATACAGGGCTGCTGGGTGAATGGGTCTCGGTGTGAACTGGGGGACAGTCAGTAGAATTAAATTGTAGATATTGCAACTCAAACTGGGTTATCATTTGATGCTGCAGCAACAGCAGAAGCAGAACTGTATTCAAGGACAATCTGTAACATTTTCCCGACGATAATTCATCAGTCTACCATTATCAACAAGCTGATCCATGGTTCAGTGATGAGTGTGGCTGAACATGCCAAGGTCTAAATCACGTGGACCTAAACCTGTTGAAAACCCATTAAAGCTACCACACTTAACTGGCTAAATTCCGACCAGCCGAACTAATGTCTGATGGAGAGGGGAAATGATCCCAAGACTAACAGATCAGATCTAAGCTCTGTTGTCTTGCCAAATCTAAACATAAATGTCGATGGACTATTAAACAATTTACTGAAGGAGAGGACTCCACAAACATCCTCATCCTAAATATTGGAACAGCTCTGTACGTCAGTGAAAAAAGTCAAGGATATGGTGTCTGCACTATCCTCAGCCAGACGGGTTGAATGGATGATCCACCTCACACTCATCATGATTCCCACAGAATAGCAGATACCAGTCTTCAAGCAATTCGATTTGCTGTATAGTCATGAAAAAACAGCTGAACACAGTAGATACGACAAAGGCAATGGGCCCTGACACCATTCCTGCAACAGGACTGAAGACTTGTGCTGCACAACAAGCCGTGTACCTGGGAAGCTCTTTAATTCCAGATCCAACTCTCACATCTCCTTGGCAATGAGGAAAATTACTCAACTATGTCCAGTCCCTGAATAGGAGAATAATTACAATCTGACCAATTACCACACCCCGAGTCCCATCACAACAGTCTAATTGGTGGGAATACATTTTGACAGAGCTGTCAAGTAGCATCGAAATAATGAGGAGAGTGTGGTTTCTGATCGATCCCCATGTGGAGATGGTGCTGTAGTGGACATATCATTGGATTACGAATCCAGACCAGGCCAATGCTCTGGCAGCAGGTGGAAGGTAAATATAATTAATAAAATATCGAGACCTAAAATCTGGTTTCAGTAACAGTGATCTTGTGTCCAGTGTTGATCGTAAACTTCGATCTCCTTCACCAATATACTTTCAGGAATTGAATCTCCCGTGCTTTCCTGATCTGGCCTAAAAGTGACTCCAGACACACAGACATGGTTTCTGAATCGGCCACGTGAGACACTCAATTGTATCAAACTACTCTGAGGACATAAATGATAAAACCTGACAGAACACCCGGCATCAACCTCGTTATCAGAAAAGGGAATGGGAAGTACTATCCTGTTGTCCCTGCATAGACACGTTCCTAACATCTGAGAGCTTGTGACAACATTTACAGAGCTTTCCCACAGACTGCACAGAAACATCGGGAGAGGAGGAGGTCATTCAGCACATTGAGCTTTCCCCATGCTATTTCATGGCCGAACATCTCCTCAATGCAGTTTTCCCCACACAATGTTCATATCCCAAAATATGTTTAAACATTATGAAATATAGTGCCTTCGGCCCATTAATATATCGTGAGTTCTCTGATAATTCTTGTTTATGGAGCGCGATTTGACTGCAATGCGATTCGTGAACCATTTTCTATAAAGTGAAATATCATCTCTGGCTTCCAATCTGTCACACCCTGTCAGAGTGTTATATATCTCACTGAGATCTCCACCCATTTTCCTAAAGCCCATGGAATACAGGCCGATTCACCCCAAACTCTGCTCCCACAACTAACCTGTCATCCCAGAGATCATTCTGGTCATCCTTCACTGCCTCAATGTCAGATTTGCCCTTTATTAGGTAAGGACACCAAAACTGCACACAACACTGCACAATGTTCGAGATGGGGTCCCACCAAGGCCCTGCGCAGTTGCAGTAAATGACCCTTACTCTTGTATTCTAAATCCCCCTGAAATGAAGGTGAATAACTATTTATCTTCCTACCTGCTTTCTGCTCCTGCAATATTGCTTTCAGTGACTGGTATACAGGGAGATCCAGATTTTTTTCAACGTTACAGCTCCCTACTTGCTGGGTCTGTATACACTGTATACAGCTTGCCAATTCCATTCCCAGTATTCACTTCCATGTTCAGAACTCACTGCCCTACATGGACTCGGAAGGCTGCGCAGAAATAAACAAAAATGCAGCTTAAGTTCATTTATTGATCAAATTTTTTCAACCAATCACTTTTCAAATGATGGGCTTCCATTCAATTGATCCCATCAATGTACACAACCTCTCATCTCTGCCATTGCTCTCCGTCTGCCAGATATTTGCCCAGTCACTCCACTTGTCCCAATCACTTTGGAATCATTTTTACATCCTCCTCATTCACTCACAAGCTGACATCGTTTAGTGCTGTCAGCAGACTTGGCAATATTGCAGTTGAGCCCCTCCACCAAAAAATATGATGTGTAATAGGAGTAGCTGGGTGCCAAATCTCGATCCTTGTTATATCCTCCAAGTCTTCCATTTAAAAAAAATGGTTTTGTTCCTGCTCACTGTTTCCTGCCAGCTTTTCCATTCTAAAACCATGACCATATATTAGCCCCAGTCCCATAGGATTCGAATTTGCACAATAGGCTTGGGGCTTTATCAAAAAATCTTTCTTGATTCCAATCGTATTGCGTTGATACCTTCTCCATAATTTTGCTCAAATATAATTCCTATTTCATAAACCTCTGTTGACTTTGTCTATGCCTATTAATTTCAGTCCAATAATTTCTCTAAAACCTTTTAGTTGATAATTTCATTTCATTCCCTTTTCCTCACCAGACTAAATTTCCTTAGTATTGCGAGGAAACTTTATTTATTTTTTTTATTCCGTGAAGGCATAACTGAAGTATTTGCTCCATTGATCTGCTATTTCCCTGTCCTCAATTATGTGGTATCAGACTGTAAGGAAGCTGCACCTTTTTCTCTTAATTTTGCCATTGACGTATTTTCAAAAGATATTACAAGTTCACTCATATACACTTTGATAAGACATTCTTCAGAAACCCAACAATTCCTATCTTAAGCTATTGAAGGATTGATCCTCCACAGCCATACAATACATAAGCACAGACTCTGTACTATCAGAAATACAGCACGGTATAAAGTAGCCCCACTTTCCAACAGAAAACCCGCCGCTGTGAATCTTATGGCATTTCAAAAGCATAACCATGTATTTTCTAATGTTTTTGAGGTTACCATGACAATTCCCCTCTCACGAAGTGCTTCCCAGACCCCAGCACACTTTGGGTGAAAAACAGTCCTCAAGTCCTCACTAAGCCTCAAACCCTTCACTTGAAAAATGTGTCCCTTTTATTAAAAGGACCATCTGTTATCTATCCATCCCGTCCATGTCCCTCGTAATCTTATCCTCCTAAATCACATCCCCCTCAGCCTCCTCTGCTCCAAAGTAAACAACCCGAGCTTATCCAGCCTCTCTCTATAGCTGATATGCTCCATCACAGGGAACATCCTGGTGAATCTCCTCTGCACCCCCTCCAGTGCAATCACATCCTTCCTGTAATGTACCTCCCAGAACGACACGCAGTATTCCATCTTGGCTAACAAAAGTTCCGCATAGCTCTTATAATCTATGCTTCGATATGTGAAGGCTGTGTTTCTGCTCCCGAACGCTTTCTCAAATTGTGTGTTACCCTGTCCAGCCACATTCAGAGATGTGTGGAGAAACACCCTCTGACCTTCCTAGTGTGCTGCCATTCATTGAGTCCTCCCCTGCCTGTTCATTCTTCCAAAATGCAGGACCTCATATTTATCAGGGTTACATTCCATCTCCCATTGATCCACCCATCTGACCATTCTATCTGTATCTTCCTGTAACATAAGACCTTCCTCCTCACAGCCAACCACCCGGCCAATCTTTGCATCAAACACAAACTTACTTATGACACCCCCAACCTCTCGTCCATATTCACAGCTGCAACCTGTATGATAATGCGTAAATTCACAAAACATCAGCTTATTTATTTAGAGACTAGTGTCCAATGGTGTACCACGGGGATCAGTGCTGTGTCTCTTAATATTTGTGATTCGGAGGTGTTGGTGTTGGACTGGGATGGACAAAGTTAAAAATTGCATCACACCAGGTTATTCGGTGGCACGAGCTTTTGAAGTGCTTCACCAAAGCGCATAACCACCTGATGAAGAAGCAGCGTTTCGAAAGCTCGTGCCTCTGAATAAACCTTTTGGAGTATAACCCAGTGTTATGCAATTTTTAATTTGTCCACCCCAGTCCAACACCAACACCTCCGAATCACAAATATTAAGAGACACAGCACTGATCCCCGTGGTACACCACTTGGCACTTGCATCCAAACACAAACAGCCTTCTACGACCACCTTCTGTCTCCTCCCACTAAAGTTGATTTGGTTGCAACTTGGCAAATCACTAATGTTCCCTCGTTATTCTGTTCTGGTGGACACTCTTATAAAATATCTGGAGATTCTCATTGATCTTGCCTGCCAGTCGGCTTCCGTGCCCCTGTGTCAATTAGTCCCCTCCAAATGATGAATTTCCTCCTTATTGCAGATTTAAATGGCCTGTCCCAGATCCTGCCATTATTTGCATTTAATGTGGATTAGAATGCGTGGGAAGAGTTCTGTTCATTTCCAACTTGTCATATGTTTTGTGAATTTTCAAAATTTCACTGTGACCCAGCTCTCATTCTTTGAATCTCTAGAGAACACAGGCCGAGTTTCCTCATCAGGTCATCTCACCGTCTGAGGGATTAATCTGGAGAATATCCATTGAACTTCCTCTGTGGTCAGTATGTTCTTTCTGAGATTCGGTCACTAAAACTGTGCACAATACTCCAAGTATAGTCGTATCAACACGCTGTGACACTGCTTCAACATGTCTTTACATCAATGTTCTGACTCTCTTAAATGAAGGCAAACCAAACTTTAACTTTCCACTTGCATATCTTCCTCCAAATACCCTTCACATTCATTGCATTTACGGACTCACTGAGAAACCCTTGCGAAAATCCAATATCTGCAACTTCTACTGGTTCCCCATTATCTATGTTGTAAGAAACAACTTCAAACAATTCCGAAGTTTATCAAGTATGATTTCTCTATCAGAAATGCATGCTGATTCTCTCCATTGTTGATGTTAATTTCTAAATATCAAAAATGTCATCCTGTGTAATAGATTTCAACAGTTTCACTACAGATGTCGATTAATTGGTCTGCAGTTCTCCACACTATGTCTTCTTCCTTGCGTAGCTGTTTGGATCCCTTCCATTCATTTACAGTGCTTGGTTCACGTTTATCCATAATAGTTTCTGGCCTCTGCAGAATGTACAGGAAAACAAAACACAGTCATCGACAGTGCAATTAATACTACTGTTGGGGATTTATTTCTGACGTTTTGTTGAGAAGTACATTTGTTTCATTAGACTTAGCAATGCTCAATCCAGCTACATCTTCAAGTACTACCTTGTTACTGATTAGAATTGACTTTTTGTCTTCAGCCTCAGAAGGCCGATATGGTCACTTGGAATTACTGGGTGATTCCCTGGATATTACTCCAGGGAGACAGATGCAAAGTAACTGGTTATTTTCCTGGCCATTTCCCTGTTCTCCACAATGAACACTCCTCCCCCAATTACAAATTTCCATACTTGACCTTGCTTTTATTTTGTTTCCTTTGAAATATAGATCGTTGATTTATGCAGTCTTTGTGTTCCTGTGTGTTAGCAGGTATGCTCTCTGTTTGGTTTCCTTATCAGTTTCATGTCCTTCCTTTTCTGGATCGTAAACTTCAGAGAATTCATAGGTTTCCACAATATCTGGAATTCTTCTGAAGTCACTTCCTATGATTAATAAATTTTCTAATTTGTGATGTTAACCATCATTGGGTCACTTTCTCACTTTTTGGTGTTTGTACCAGAAATAAATAGACGTATTTTTCAGACTTTGCAGTATTTCTAAAACCTCCTGGTCCTGACCAGATATATTCAGGAACAGTGCAGGAGGATAGATAAGAAATTGCGGGAGCCCTGGTTGGTTCTTTTCCATCATCGCTGGTGAGGTCCCAGACGACTGGAGGGTAGCGAATACTGTGCCCTTATTCAAGGAAGGCTACAAAGGTAAACCTGGGAACTAAAGACCAGAAAACCTAAAATCTAGTGGGTAAGTTTCTTGAGAAGATTCGGAGAGATTGGATACACATGCATTTGGAAAGACAGGATGTGATTCGGTGTATGATTAGAATTGTGCTGGAAAAGCAGAGGAGGTCAGGCAGCATCCGAGGAGCAGGAAAATGGATGTTTCGGGCAAATGCCCTTCATGAAATTCAGCACGTCTTTGTGCATGGGAGATCATGACTCGTAAATAGATTGGAGTTCTTTGATGAAGTGACCAGCAACGTTGAGGAGGGCAGGGTGGTATCCATAGTCTATATGGATTCCAGGAAGGCCTCAATAAGGTTCCACATGTTCTGCTGCTCTGGAAGGTTAGATCATATGGAATTGAGCGGGAGCTGGCAAATTAGGTACAAAATTGGATTGATGGTAGGAAGCAGAGGGTAATACTGGAAGAATGCTGGTCAGACTGGAGGGCCTGTGACCAATGGAATGCCTCAGGGGTTGGTGCTGGGACCACTGCATATTACATATGTCTATGATTTAGATGAGAATGTACAGGCATGATTTGTAAGTTTGAAGACGACACGTAAATAAGCAGTCTCATGGCGAGTGAGGAAGGTTATCATAAATTTCAGAAATTGCAGCAGTATTTCATCAGCTGGGGAAGTGGACTGAGAAATGGCAAATGGATTTGAATAAAATATAAGTTCTTGCATTTTAGAAATTCAAATCAAGGTTGGAGTTTCATGGTGAATGGTTGGGTCCTTAGGAGTGTAGTGGAACAGAAGGACCTTGGAATTCAGGTGGATGGTTCTCTGGAAGCTGATTCAGAGGTAGACAGTGCAGTGAAGGACGTTTGTGGCACATTGGCCTTAATCAGTGTATTTCACTGAGTATCAAAATTAGGGAGTTATGTTGCAATTATACAGGACGCTGCTGAGGCCATATTGGTAGCGTTATGTTCAGTTTTGTTCACTTTGCTATAGGAATCATGTTATTAAACTGGAAAGAATGCAGAAAAAAAAATAAGGATGTTACTAAGGACTCAATGGACTGAGTTATAGGGACAGGTTGGACAAGCTAGGACATTTTAATTTTGTGTGTGTGTGAGACTGAGGGAGAATCATATTGAAGTCATGGATAGAGTGAATGAAGCCAGTCTTTTTTTTCCCCGAGGTTGGGCAATCACAGATCAGTTTAAAGTCAGAGGAGAATGAATAAAAGGGAATCTGAGGAACAACCTAATTGCAAACATATGGAATGAGCTACCAGGGGAAGTGATTGATTAACAACATTTAAAGGCATTTGGACAAATACACGGATAGGAAAGGATTAGAAGTATACGGGGCAATGGCAGGGAAATGGGGTTAGCGTGGATGGACATTTTGTTCAGAATGGACAGTTTGGGCTGAAGGGCCTGTCTCCGTGCTTTCGTACTCTATGACTCTAACAACCATTGCTTGTCTCCCACTGAATGTTATTTTGTACTTTCCAAATTCACTGGAGCTGTCTTGACCCTCTCGCCTCCAGTCTTCCATGATGTTTAACTAGAAAGTTCAAGCATTCTCTATTGTGCGTAGACGCCGTGTAAAATGCACTCTATTAATGTCATTATTCCTTAAAATCTGCTTCATTACAAGGTTATTAATTCATCATTCGGACCAGACAATAGTAAATCCAATGAAACCTGCTCTCTAGTTTTCTTCACAACATACACTTCAACCCACCTAATATAAACTTACGGAATTTATTTTTCACAACATGAGCAGTCACTTAGTTAACGCAGTCCAGATGCAATTTGAGTCCATCCAATAAGATTGCAGTATCCACAATTCGTACATATCTAATTTCCAGAGCATATGTTGCTCAGATTGTCTGCTAGCGTTTTGGTTTGGTATATAACACAACAATATTTGTTTCTCCTTGCTATCTGTAAGCTCCACCTAAACTGATTCTGTGGAAGCTGAGGGACAGGTCTGTGTTGTTTTTAGTGACGGACTTGGACAAGACATTCGGGGAGCCTCACCTCGACGTTGAGAATATCTGAAGAAATGTCCTGCAATACAGGATAAGCATTGATATCCTTCCCGCTCTGTCAGGATAAGAGTTACCGTATACTCTCTGATCCCTCACACTCACTGTATATCTGTTATAGCACCTACCCCCGAACAAGGTTCACGCTCTGTCTCCAAATAAGGCTCAGGCACGACCACTCTCACGATTGAATTAAGTAACTTTCTTCTTCACTTTCTCTGTCACCTACACAGTACCCCGCACACTAATAATACTATATGAATTCAAAACTGTTGACTGACTAATTCCAGACACCTCACAATTCCCCCCAACTACACCAGCACTAACAGCAGGGTCACCCATTCCCACTCTCCCTCCAACCTTCCCATTTTCCCATTCCAGGAGGAAGAGCCTGGAATAGGACAGAAAGGCAAAGCCGGGTGATGAAGTGCCCGATATCCATTCCCTCGCCCCCTCCCCTTGCCAAGTGGGTAGGACACTGGTATGAGCCAGAGAGGGCAGGGACGCCTCGTGTGGAGATTCTGAAACATAAATATCCCAGCGACCGATTAAGGAGCAGTGCTCAGTGAAAGACAATTCTCACTTTAAACCCACTGACAGTTCCAACGACAGTCCTTTCACTTCCAAAAAAAAGGACACAGATACCTCACTGCACAGAAGATGCAGACACACAAATACACAGAACGATTGGGAAACAACCCAATATGCGAACACGCACAATACTTACAAGGAGATAGGCATACACACAGGTAGAAACACATAGAGACATATACAGTCACATAAAAATAGACACAAAGACAGTTAAGAAACACACAGGCTGATACATAGACAGACAGACAGACATAGCCACACAAACACACAGATAACAAGCACATGGACACGCACATACAAACACACACACACACACACACACATAGACACGCACACATAGACATGCACACACATACGCACATGTACACACACATACACAAGTGCAGACGCAAACACACAAACACACGCAGTCCCAGAGGAACAGAAACTAGTGTCATTAAAACGCAAATCGATATGCTTTGGATTTGTAAGGATATCAAGGATTCTAGGGAGAAGGCAGAAGAATAAGATTGAGGTACATATAAAAATAATTTAACACGATTTTAGACTCGATGGGTCGAATGGCCTCATTCTGCGCCTTGCTTTAATGTTCTTGTGGTGTAATGCTATCAAGTATTCTCTATCTGAGACAGCAGCACAGGCTGGGTTTGATACATATTTGATTGGAAATGGTCAGCGGGAATGTGGGACAGGTTTGAAGTCCAGACTGCTTGTTTATTCCTAATTATTGTGTCCTTATGTCTGAAAAGAAGTGGTGATTTGATGTTAGGTTAACACGGTTAAAGGTAAAGGGTCCCACAATGAAATAAGGACGTCCCTTTCACTTTAGTTTTGTGCTATCTGTAGTGTACTCATCCTTAGGGAGCAGTGAATACTCGGTTATTGAAGATGTTCAACGCTGAGCTTGACTGATCTTTGCCGGACAGGAGAGTCAATGATTATTGGGAACAGACCAGATACGGATAGTCAGACACAATCGGATTAGTTATGAGCATTCTGAACAGTGCAGCCAAAAGGACAACTGCTGCCCCACCCCATGCACTGTGCCCTCAATCCACACTTGAGTCTGTTACAGAGATGTACTGCTGCCCCTACCCCATGTGTTGTTCCCTCTATCCACCCCTCAAGGCTATCACAGAGACATACTGCTGCTCCTACCCCTTGTGTGTTCCCTGAATCTAGCCCTCACAGCTGTTACAGAGATATACTGCTGCCCCGACCCTATGTGTGTTCGCTCAATCCACCCTCGATGCTGTTACAAGGTAGGGGACCACCGCTTTCAGCCAGGAAGGATCATTACAATGAGACGGGAGGAGACCATTCTGCCCCTCGAAGAAGTTACACAGGAATAGAGAATGAAGTAATTCAGCTTGTTGAGTACATTACACAGCCCAGGAGGAGACGATTCAACTCACCTTAGGTGCTACACAGGAACAGGGAAGCTGTCACTAACAGGAAATAGAGAGTAGAGGTAAATATTTATTTTCAGGTTGCAAAACTGTAACTAATGCAGTTCTCTAGAGACCACTGTGGGATCATCAATGACAAATAATCTGTATCAAAGATCTGGTGAAAGGGAACTGAATGGCGCAAAGCTCATTTAGTGCATCACCAAGATGATCATTCAAGATGTCGTCAAATAGAGGTACTGAGTCTGCAATGTGATACAGACAGGGAAGGTTAGTGAGAACATCTTCAGCAGAAAGAACATAAGGTCAGTTGTCTACTGTGGCAGGAAGGATAAAACAATGGTGAACAATTCAAATGGAGAGAGATTGCAGAACTCTGTGATACTGGCTGTTTTCATGTTCCTGGGACATGAATCATATGAAATCAGTCTGCAGATGCAGCAAGTGATTTGGAAGGTAAGTGGAATGATGCTGTTTCTGGCAAAGGTTATCACGTTTAATGAGGAATGTTTTACTGCATCTGTACGGGGCATTGCTGAGACCACATCGGATACACTGTGTGCAGTTTTGATCGCCTAAACTTAAGAAAAGCGATATAATCATTTCAAAAGATTTTCATAGATGCTTCCCTTCACTCATTCCTGGAAGGAAGGTCTTTTGTTATGGGGGATTATAATTTTGATCTGAGATGAGAAATCTTCTTGAAGCATACATGACTTTCTGAAATGTGTTTCAGCTGGATGCATATTTCCTCTTGTTATGGAGTTTAAAGCTAGAGAATAAATTTAAGAATAAGATGTATTGATATCAACACACGTATTATATAGACATCGACCCATATTTACAAATTACACAGACGCATATAAACATGCCATCAGCTGTTGAAGCAGGGACTTTTTTTCTAATGAAAGGCACTGTGTACAACAACAGGGATGATGCACCTTCATATCGACCATTATCATCTGTTCTGGAGAATGCTCCAGGAGAGCACACATGGCCCAGTTTGATGTTCAGTTGACATTATTTTTCAACACAGAGAGGGAGAAAAATGTTCCCTGCCTGAGAAGCAGAGCTGATTGATCTCTCTCTCTTACTTTGTCCACCCAATAGCAAAATGTGAGACCTGAAAAGCCCTGAGTTATCTTCAGCACTTGTGAAGGATTCCTGGTGAGGACTCATTGGAATCTCTTCACTGCTGGAAGCAAAGGTAGTTCAGCCAAATCCAACTGTTCCACAAATAAATCCCAATACCAACAGCTTGTGTGAGCAGAATAATTTCAAAGGCAGAAGAACATTTTGGACACTATCGTTTACTATTTGTTGTGAGTTCAACTTCCCGCATTTCACATTTTTCTCAAAAATGACTCAGTCCGAGTCCTATACAATTCGTCATAACACTAAACTGGCTACTTCTAAACGTTTTTGTAACCAGTGGAGGAGTGGGACTTTAAAAGGACACAGTGACCCTCTAACATTTGTCGGAACACGAATTAGAAATTCTTATTGGACTGTTTATGTGGGAATTCCCTTTATCAAACATTTGTGGTGCCTGGATGATTGCATTTGTTGAAAGTTGTGCTGTATTCAAACATTTGACAGAGAAGTTCATGCAGGAAAATTGTATACAGGCAGAAAAGTGCTGCTGAAACCACAATCAGAGCAGCTATGATCTTAGTGTCTTGTGGAACAGTGACAACGTGTCTAATGACCCACTCCTGCTCCTCAGTCCTATGTTCCTATGTTCAATTCAGCCCCTCAGAACTCCTGCACTGGTACTGACGGGGGCATCTTGCGCCAAATACCAGGTCCACAGTAACACAGGATCTCATTCATTCACTCCAGGCTGTCACACATAGTTTGGTGTGGGTTGGAAAATGTTACTTCAAAACCCAGGCTGGATTCGAAAGACAGCTCTGGTCTCTTTACAGAGTGTCTACTCTCTGCATCTTATGCTTCATTTGTTGGTCATGGTATAGATCCAGATTCACTGTGAATTCAGCCCCAAGACCTCACTAAGAGATGACTCATAAAGTACATAGCTCTCTCTGATTGCAACGTTCAGTAACAGAACGTGCAGGAAAATTACAACCATTAACTTTATAATTACAGAATATGGAACAGGATCAGGTAGTTCGGATAATCAAGCCATTGTATACGATCATGGCCGATCTACTGTTCGTATTAAGTAATCTTTAAAGTCCAATTCTTCACATCCTCTCAGCTCTCTTACAGGTCAAAAATTCATCCACCTCCTTTTTAAAATACTTTCAGTGATGTAGGTTCCCTAGCTCTCGAGAAAAGATATTTCCTGACATTCACTACCCTTTGTGAGAGGAAAACACTCCCCACACAGACATTGTCACCTGTTGATATGAACAAGAGGGGAACACTGGGGCTCAGCAAATAGTGAAGAGCCTTGATATCAAGGCAGTATTTGACTGAGAATGTCATCGGAAGTGCCATCTTATTTGAGCTGAATGGAAATCAGGTGTCCCCTCCCGACTGGCTGAGGTCTTTCAGAGCACAAAGGAAGATGCCTGTTTGGGGGCCGAAAATCTCAGTCCCAGGACATCTCTTCAGGAGATCATCAGGGTAGCTTCCTCAGCATAAACATCTTCAGCTGCTTCATCAATGTATTTCGCCAACTTAAGACCGGAGGTGGGGATGGTCACTGAGGGTTACACAATGTTCAGAACATTTTGTTCCCCATCAGCTCCTGATGCAGCCTGTGTCCGTATTCAGTAAGACCCGGACAGCATTCAGGCTTGTGCTGTTAAAGTGTCGGTAACATTCATGTAACAGTGCTGTCAGACACAGTTAAAAGAGGAGCTCATTCAACATCTCAAGCTTGTTACATACAGAAATGTGGAAGCCATTCAGCCCATCAAAACTACTGAACAAGAAGAGGGGCAGCCTATTCAATACTCCTGCTTGTTCCACCGGAAGAGAAAGGGTCTGGTCAGTACATGGAGCTATTAAACAGGATCAGGTAGAGTCCAATCAGACCCTTGAACCTGTTTTTCATGGGACCTGGAGGAGGCCATTCAGCCCCACGAGACTGTTATACATGAACAGGAGAGTGTCACTGATGCTCCAATACAACAAACCAATGGAGCGGAAACTGCACTCATGAATGGCTGTACGAGGTTCCTCGTGGGTCCATCGCCAGTGGAACGTCTGCTACTTTAACGTGGTTTGCTTGCAGTGAGGAGGGAAGCCAGATGTATTGTATCAAGTCTCAATGAGGCATCTTCCATCTCTGAGTTGACAGATCTATATTCTCCATGGAGGTCAGAAGATGATGGGAATAGTTAACTGTTTTAGAGTGAAGGCATTGTGGCTGCTGTCAGGATTTTGGATAACGTGATGTTTAATGTCGGAGCACACACCAGATGCACTATATTCAAAGTCTGACTCTCTCTCTCTCTCTCGCTGTCTCTCTATCGATATTGGGAGTGGGGGTGGGATGAGGGGAACGTCCTCAGAGGCTCTTGTAACCTGAGTAAAAACAAGCCATTGATTTTATCACCGTATCAATATCTGTTTAGAACATCATGAGAGACTGTCCATTAGCCTTTAGTTTCAATGCAATCATCTTTTATTCTCTCACAGCGCTAAAGATTAATCGTCATTCACCCCTCATTTTACCACCATCCCAGGGATTAGTCTGGTGAAAAACCTTTGCACTCTATCTGTGGCAGGACGATTATTTCTTATAAGGGAAAGAAAATCTGTCCACAATTTCCCAATACTGCCTCAACAACACTCTCAGGTTTGATCACAATAATTTCTTTTCCTCACTGAGACATCTCCTTTTCTTTCTTGTGGCGTAAAATGCCTTTCCTTCTCGCTAAACTGCGCCTGACGTGGAATTTAAAAGTTCCTTACATTTATATGTGAGCATCAATACAGCCAACACCAGAGGTGCTACGGGAGATGGACATCACACTCAGGAAATAGACTAAGAAAGAATGCACTTGAAATAAGGAATGGTCACCCACCTGAATGGAAATGAGCTGTAGGAATATGGGAAACTATTCTTCCCTCATAGGTCAGGCCAACATGTTATGCCTATCTTGAGTGGGCGGCACGGTGGCACAGTGGTTAGCACTACTGCCTCACAGCGCCAGAGACCCGGGTTCAATTCCCGCCTCAGGCGACTGTCTGTGTGGAGTTTGCACGTTCTCCCCGTGTCTGCGTGGGTTTCCTCCGGGTGCTCTGGTTTCCTCCCACAGTCCAAAGATGTGCAGGTCAGGTGAATTGGTCATGCTAAATTGCCCGTAGTGTTAGGTAAGGGGTGGATGTAGGGGTATGGGTGGGTTACGCTTCGGCGGGGCGGTGTGGACTTGTTGGGCCGAAGGGACTGTTTCCACACTGTAAGTAATCTAATCTATTTGAAATGAGTGGCTGGTCCTGCTGTTCCACAGGACAGTAAAGAGTAAAACACATTGCTGTGGGCTTAGCAGTCACACAGAGACCTGATCAGGGAAGGATGACCCATTGCCTTCACGAAAGGACATGAGGCAAGCAGATGGGCTTTTTATACTTAATGATGATGGTTTCACTTCAATGCCACCAATTTCATTCATATTAACAGATTATTATGCTATGGCTCTTGATCATGATTCAATGACTTGAGCACCATGAATTATCTTCCCGTCAGACAGTTTCTATGAAGAGAACAAGTTAAACATTTCAAGTGAAATTATTTTGCGATTGACATGTGGTTAGAAGTGGCTTGAAACAGGTGATTCCGGATTTAACAGAGGCTCAAATGATGGTTTACCCAAAAGGTGCACTGTGGCTGAGGAGGTGACGGGGATATCACGAAGGTGATACTGGACAGAATAAGCGAATGCGGAGGATATGGAGATACCGATCTGTGCAGGGACAGAAGGATTATGAAGTTTTAGAGTTTCTCCTCGCATACTGGTGAGTCGTTTGAAAGTAGTAATCTGCTCATTATAATTTCTAAGGAATGGGATTTTTTCATTGGAGCTGAAAACGATGACTTCCACCTTTCCCAATTTCAATAATGTGAACAACAGTTCAGTTTAACCTGCTTTAATAGTCAGTTAGAATGACTTACCAGGAACACCAACTATAGCGAGGATGGGATAGTAACCACCTTGAATAACACTCAGTACATCATAGATCCTCCATACTAATGATACCCAAGGTTTGGAAAGCCAGTAAAGACTAGTTGAAAAACTCCTGTCCATTGTTGGATCAATCCAGTCTAATGCTCTCAGATTCTGATATCTCCTCCCTGTCTCTCTGGCGCTGCTGATCCCTGTACTGTCGGCAATGTTCCCACTCATACTATGGGATAACACATTGAACTGAATCCTTAATTAATAAAAGAGGCAAGCCCTCCAGTGACACAATTAGGATCCACGGAGACTGACATTATTTCCAGTCACAGAACAAATAGCTACAGCCAACGCCTTTCAAATCAAATTGTTTAATTAAAATTCAAAATAATGATTAACATTTACACAGTCTGGATTGGATATGCGAGGGTGAATGAGGGAATGAATGTTGAGTCTGGTAGATTAATTGTGTGTAACCATTCAGTCTGCATTGGATATGAAAGTAATACCAGAGGTTTATCGGAACACCAACATGTTTCTCTGCTTATAAATGGAAACATAGACCCTGTAACTACTGTTGAGGCATCAGTAAGAGATTGAGAGAAATTTTATAGGCCATGATCTGGAGACAATATGTACTTAAGGCAGTGTGGGGTTACAACAGACAGACAGCATTCATATGTTAACAGAGAATTGTACCTAAGTGACAATGGGGACTCCAGATGATGGAGAATTCAGTGTAGATAAAGCATGATATTGGAGAAGGCACAGAAGGTCAGGCAGCAACCGAGGAGCAAGAGAGTAAACGTTTCAGGAAGGGCCCTTCTTCAGAACTGCGAAGGGGCAAAGGGGCTGAGAGATAAATGGGTGGTGGGGTGAGGCTGGGGGAAAGGTTGGTGATAGGTGGGCGAAGCTAGGAGGTGATAGTGAGAGGTCGGTGGGGAGTTGGAGCGGATAGGTGGGAAGGAAGATGGACAGGTAGGTTCCCACGAGAGGGCGGATCTGAGTCGGAGGGTCGGATCTGGGATCTGGGTCGTCGAGGCGAGATTTGCAAATTAGTGAGTTCAATGTTCATGCGGTGTGTTTGTCGGATCCCGAGGAAGAAGCTGAGGTGTTCCTGGCGACATCCTCGTATATCTCTTCTGAACCCTCTTCAGCTTAATAATCTCCTTCCAATAACAGAACTGAACAAAGTACTGCAAAAGAGGCTTCATCAATGTCCTGCACTATCTCAGCATGACTTCTCAATTTCTAACCCCAAATGTCTGAGCAATGAAGTAGCCTTAAACAGCTTGTCTATAAGTGCCACAAACTTCTGTGAATTCGATCTGCACCTGTGGGTCCCTCTTTTCTATAACACTACCAACGCACTACTATTAATTGCAAGAGCCCCCGCTTTTTATTTGACAAAAATGCAATACCTCGCATTTATCCATATTAAAGTTGAACTGCCACACCTCAGCACAGTGAGTGATATTACTGCCCCCTCACCCTTCTGCTTCAGGTTTAAAAGACCCTCCCCTCTCCAGAAGGCCTATATCTCAGGCCTTGAGTTTTCCAAAGATCAAAGCTTGATTTGCTTTGTGCAAGCAGAGGGAGGAGAGGGTAAGGAGAGGCTGGGAAGTAAACCGATGCCTTGTATCACTTAATCATTTCAGGAAGAATGAAGCCACGTGTCAAAGGTTGGAAACAGTGGCCAGTGTTTTTGGCCAGAAATTGTGCTCGTTCCTATTCTCTGGTGTTCAGTTTTGATATCTATTCGAGATCCCTCACATTGCAGAGTGTTTCTGCAAGATTTCATGCCCTAATATTGCAGATTACAGATAATAGCCATTTAAGTTGGAAATCATAGCCAAGCAATTAAAGAAGTTGCTTGGCAGAGCACGTGCACTCATCATCATATATTTGAGGCTAATACCTTTTATTTGTTTAACAATGAAAACTATTGCCTGACTTTTTCAGTAATGTTAATCAGAATGTAATAAATCCATATAAAGCTGAAAACTGACACATAAATTCTGGGCATGGTTTAAGTCTTGTGTGGTGGATAGCACCCCTGACCCGGGGGAGAGCTCTGGATTCGATTCCCTTCCATGAACTGTGGTAGTGTCACTTTCTCTGGAACAGATGGTCTCGATTATGTTGTGGAGGTGTGTCACAGTATGTTCAAAGAAAGCTGATGAACAAACACACAGGAGAATCATGTTGCAGCTTAAGGGGCTATTGTTGAGCGGTGGTAGTGTCCTGACCTCTGACCTAAAGGTTCACATCCCACAGAGATTTTTCAATATATGTCTGAGCACGTGGAAAAAAATGATTTTTGAAATGTGACTTGATGGAGTCCATGCAAGGACTGCACAAAACACTACATCGGACAAACAGGAAGACAGCTAACGATCCGTATCCACGAACACCAACTAACCACGAAACGACACGACCAGCTATCCTTAGTAGCCACACACACAGATGACAAGCAACATGAGTTCGACTGGGACAACACTACTATTATAGGACAAGCCAAACAGAGAACAGCCAGGGAAATCCTAACTGCATGGCACTCATCCACAAATTCTATCAACAAACACATCAGCGTGGACCCAATATACCGGCCACTGCAGCGGACAGCTGGAACTGACAACCAGAAGCGGCAGAGATAAACCACTATAAATGCTGGAGGAAACATCACAGAAGGGCTTTACAGGAGGCACCCAAGCACTGAGGATGTCACCTAGAGAGGGTACGAAACGTCTGCAACATAAATTCCCAGCTCGATGAACAGAACCACAACAGATGTACACAGAAGCACAGACAAACCAACCTGCACCACCACGTAGTCTTTTGTCAGTGAACCGGTGCACACAGAAACACACACACACACAACCCTTCTCCACCAAGTTGTTTCCTGCTATTGATCAGATATATAGAGAAACACACACACACAATCCCCCTCTACAACTCTGTCTCCTGCCATTAAACAGAAATACACAGCAATGGACACACACAACCGTCTAACAACACGCTGTCTCCTGCAATTCAACTGATATATAAATAAAACACACATGTACGCAACCATCCATCGCCACCCTGTCTCAAATTATTAAACAGGGATACACAGAAACACATCCACACCAACCCGCAACAATATCTGTCTCTTGTTATTAAACAGTTATTGACAGAAACACAAGCACACAACCTTCACCACTAGCCGGTCTCCTGGCATTAAACAGATATATGCAGAAAAAAACACACAACCCTCCATCATCACGCTGTCTCCTTCAATTAAATAGATATATACAGAAACACACACACACAACCCTCCACCAAAACTCTGTTTCCTGCATTAATCAAATATCCAATGAAACACACAACACAACCCTCCACCACCACGTTGTCTCCCGCCATTAAGCAGTTTTTACAGAGAAGCACACACACGCATACACACACACATAACCCTCCACTAACACCCTAACTACAGTCAATAAACAGATACACACAGAAAAACACACAAAACTGTAAATCACCATCCTGTCTCCTGCCATGAAACAATTATAACAAAAACACACGCACAAAACACTCCATGTCTGCCTTGTGTTCTGTGATTAAACAGAAATACACAGGAACACACACACACACACACACACACACACACACACACACACACACACACACACAAAATCATCCACGACCACACTGTCTCCTGTCCACACTCACACACACAATGGTCCGCCATCACACACTCTCCGGCAATTAAACAGGAATTAACAGAAACATACACACATCTCGACACCATCCCCCTGTCTCCTGCCATTAACTTGACATACACAGAAACACACACACAACCCTTCACCACCACAGTGTTTTCTGCCATTAAACAGATATGCATGGAAACACACACACATGCACACACAATCCTTGTCACCCAATTTGTTCCCTGCCATTAAACAGACATACACAGAAACACACATACACAAAACCCTTCACCAAACCATTGTTTTCTGCCAGTAAACAGATATACACATAAACACATACACACACACAACCCTCCTTCGCTGCCCTGCCTCCCACCATTACACAGAGATATGCAGAAATACATACACACCAACCTGCACCAATATCTGTCTCCTGTTATTTAACAGATATAGACAGAAACACAAGCACACAACCTCCCACCACCACCCTGTCTCCTGCCATAAAACAAATATATGCAGAAACACACACACAAAACCCTCCAGCACACCCTGTTTCCTGCCATTAATCAGATAAACACAGAAACACGCACAAAACTAAACGACCTCTGTCTCCTTCCATTAAACAGATATACACAGGAACACGCACACACAAGCCTCCACGATCATCCTGTCTGCTGCCATTACACAGATGTACACAGAACCAAACACACACACAGACACGCACACTCTCTCTCCAGCGATTAAGCAGGTATAACTAGAAACGCACACACATCTCGACACCATCACCCTGTCCCCTGCCATTAAATAGACATACACAGGAACACACACACACGCGCACAACCCTTGACACCCAATTTCTTTCCCGTCATTAAGCAGATATACACAGAAACAAACACACAACCCTCCATGACCACCCCGTCTCCTGCAATTAAACAGATACATACAGAAATCCACACGCAAACCTCTATCAACACCCTGTGTCTGGCAGAAACACTCACTCACCATCCTCCCTCACCACACTGTCTCCTGCTATGAAACAGAAATTTACAGAAACATGCAGACAACCCTTCACCACCACCCTGTCTCCTGTCATTAAACAGATATACACAGGAACATACACACACCACCCTGTTCCCGTCATTAAACAGATATGCACTGAAACACACACACATACCCAACCCTCCACCACCACCCTGTCTCCTGTCAGTAAACTGATATACACAGAAACACAGACCCATACATCGCTCTACCACCACCTTGTCTCCTGTAATTAAACAGATATGCAATGAAACACACACATATCTCTCCACCACCACCCTGTCCCCAGCACTTAAATAGATATACACAGAAACACACACACGCACAACCCTTCCAAGACTACCCTGTCCCCAGCACTTAAACAGGCATACACAGAAACACACACACAACCCTCCATCACCACCCTGTCTCCTGCCACTGAGCAAATATACACAGAAATGCACACACACACACATCCCTCGAGCACCATCCTGTCTCCTTGCATTAAACAGATATACACAGAAACACACAAACCTTCCAAGAACACCCTGTCTACTGCCAGTAAGCACATAGACACAGAAACACAGACACACTACATTCCACCACCACACTGTCCCTTGCCATTAAATAGAGTTACGCCGAAACACACACGCATCAGCCTCCTCCACCACCGTGTCCTGCAATTAAACTGATATATACAGAAACATACACACATATTTCAAGTACCACCCTGTCTCCTGTCATTAAACAGTTATAGACAGAAACACACACACATCCCTCCTCCACCACATTATCTCCTGTCATTAAACAGTTATACACAGAAACACGCACACACACTATCCTCCACCACCAACCTGTCTCCATCCCTTAAATAGATGTATACAGAAACACACTCACACAACAATCCACGAGAACCCTGTCTCCTGCTATTAAACATGTACACACAGATATACGCACACAACCCTCCATCACCACCCTGCCTCCTGCCATTAAACAGATATACACAGAAACACGCACACATGCAGAACCCTCCACCACCAGCCTGTTTGCTGCCATTAATCAGATAGACACATAACCACACACACACCTCCCCAATCACACACTCTCCGGTGATTAAACAGATCTAAACAGAACCCACACATCTCGACACCAACACCCTGACTCCTGCCATTAAACAGACATACACAGAAACACACACTCAACCCTCCACCACCACATTGTTTTCTGCCATTAAACAGACATACACACACACACACACACACACACAAACACACACACATATGACACACAACCCTTCAACAGCAATTTGTTTCCTGTCATTAAGCAATTAAACAGATATTTACAGAAACATTTAGACAACCCTCCACCACCACCTGGTCTCTTGTCATTAAACAGATATACACAGAAATACGCACACCCATTCCTCCAACACCACCCTGTCTCCTGTCATTAAACAGAAATGCACTGAAACACACACATCCCTCCACCATCACCGTGTTTCCTGCCTTTAATCAGATATACACAGGAACACACACTCAAGACACTACACCACCACCAATCTGTCTCCAGCCCTTAAATAGATTTTAACAGAAACACACACTCACACAACCCTCCAAGACCACCATGTCTCCTGCCATTGAGCAGATATACACAGAAATGCACACATGCATTACACTCGACCACCTCCCTGTCTCCTGCCATTAAACAGATATAAACAGAAACACACACACAACCTTCCACGAACATCCTACCTACGCACAAACCTCCAACACCACCTTGTTCTCTTGGCATTGAGCAGGTATATGCAGAAATACACACACACACAACCCTCGACCACCACCCTTTCTCCTGCCAATATCCAGATATACACAGAAACACACACACAATCCTCCAACACCACCTTGTTCTCCTGTCATTGAGCAGAGATGTACATAAATACACACACACACAACCCTCCACCACTACACTGTCTCCAGCCCTTAAACAGATCTACCAGATACACACACACACAAATCTCCACGACCACCCTGTCTCCTTCCCATAAACAGATACACACAACACAGACACAAATCCCTCCACCACCACCCTGTCTCCTGCAATTAAACATATATAAACAGAAACGCACACATCATCCTCCTCCACCACCCTGTCCCCTGCAAATAAACAGATATAGACAGAAACATGCACGCATATCTTCAGCACCACCCTGTCTCAAGTCATTAATCAGTTATATACAGAAACACACACACAACCCTCCAACACCACCCTGTTCTCCTGCCGTTGAGTATATATAAACAGAAATACATGCACACAAACCCTCGACCTCTACCCTGTCTACTGCCATTAAACAGATATACACCGAAACACAGACACATACAGAACTCTCCACCACCACTCAGTTTCCTGCATTAATCTGCTATACACAGAAACACACACACAACCCTCCACGAACACCAGTCTGTCTCCTGTCATTAAGCAGACATAGACAGAAAAGCACACACAACCCTGCACCACCACCCTATCAACTACCATTAAACAGACATGCACAGAAAAATAAAACACACACAGACAACTCTCCACCAACACTCTGTCTCCTGGCATTAAACAGATATACACAGAAACACACACACCCAACCCTCCACCACCACCTGTTCTCGTGCCAATGAGCAGATATACACAGAAATGCACACACAAAACCCTCGACCACCAGCCTGTCTCCTGCCATTAAACAAATATACACAGAAACACACAAACACAACCCTCCATCATCACGCTGTCTCCCTCAATTAAATAGATATACACAGAAACACACACACAGCACTCTATAGAAACTCTGTTTTCTGCCATTAATCAGATATATATACTGAAACACACAACACAACCCTACACCACCACGTTGTCTCCCGATATTAAGCAGATACACACACACACACGCACACACCTTCAACAGCAATTTGTTTCCTGTCATTAAGCAATTAAACAGATATTTACAGAAACATATAGACAACCCTCCAGCACCACCCGGTTTCCTGTCATTAAACAGATATACACCAAAACACGTGCACCCAATTCCTCCAACACCACCTTGTCTCCTGCATTTAAACATATATTCACACAAACACACAGACACACCACCCTCCTCCACCACCCTGTCTCCAGCAATTAAACAGATATATACAGAAACATAAATGCATATCTTCAGCACCACCCTGTCTCCTGCCATTAAACATTCATACACAGAAACACACACGCACACACAACCATTGACCACCAATTTGTTTCCTGTCATTAAGCAGAAACACAACCTCCACAACCATCCTGCCTACATTCATTACACAGTTATATACAGAAACACACACTCACCAACCTCCAAAACCACCCTGTCTCCTGCAATTAAACAGATATTTACAGAAACATGCAAGCAATCCTCCACCACACTGTCTCCTGTCATTGAACAGATCTACACAAAAACACACACACACACCACCACGACCACTCTCTCGCCTATCATTAAACAGATAGACGCAGAAACACACACACAACACCTTCCACCACAACCCTGTCTCCTGCCATTAAACAGATATACATAGAAATACACACACAGCGGCACGAAGGCACATTGTTTTCTGCCATTAAGCAGATATGTGCAGGTAAACACGCACAACCATCAACCGCCATCATGTCTCCTGCTATGAAACAGATGTACTCAGAAACAAACACATACCAGCCTCCACCACCAGCCTGTCTCCTGCAATTAAACAGATAAAAACAGAAACACGCACATAGAGAAACCTCCACCACAACCCTGTTTGCGTCCATAAATCAATTATACACAGAAACGCACACACAACCTTCCACTACCATCCTGTCTCCTGCAATTAAACAGATATACACAGAAACACGCACACACGACATTACACCACCAAGTTGTTTTCTACCATCGATCAGATGTACACAGAAACACACACAACCCTCCACTACCACCCTGTCGCCTGCAATTCAATAGATATATACAGAAACACATTCACTCTACCCTCCACTACGACCATGTCACCTGCTATTAAACCGATGTATGCAGAAACACACACACACACAACCCTCCACCACCACCTTATTTCCTACCATTAAGCAGATTTTCACACAAACACGCATACTATACTCCACCATCACCCTGTATCCTGCAATTAAACAGGTATACACAGAAACACACACATAAACCTCCACCACCAGCCTGTCTCCAGCCAGTAAACAGATATACACAGAAACACACATACAACCTTCCACGAACACCCTGCCTCCTGACCTTAAACAGATATACGCAGAAACACACATACATACACAACCCTCCACCCCCACCCTGACTCCTGCTAGTAAGCACATAGATATAGAAACAAGTACAGTCTACCCTCCACCACCACCCTGTCTCCTACCAGTAAGCACATCGACACAGAAACTCAGAAAATATACTCTCCACGACCACCCTGCCCCCTGCCATGAAATAGATATACGCAGAAACTGACAAACGCACACAATCACACGCAACACTCCATGAACACCCTGCCTCCTGCCATTGGTCAGATATACACAAACACACATACACACACACACACACCAAACTGTCTCGTGTCATTAACCACATATACACAGAAACACACACACACACACACACACACACACTCACTCAAACCTTCTTGGCCACCCTGTCTCCTGTCATCAAACAGTTATACACTTCGTCGAAATTTACAGCTGGGGGAACGGCAGTTACGATGCGATTCGGCAAGATTTAGGACGCTTAGGATGGGGAAGGAACCTGCAGGGGATGGGCATATAAGGAATGTGGAGCTTATTCAAGGGAAACCTCCTGAGTGTCCTAGATAAGTATGTACCTGTCAACAGGCTCTCCCTGCAGAGCGCGGGAGCCGTGGTTTATGAAGGACGTGGAATCTCTGGTCAAGAGGAAGAGGGAGGCTTATGTTAGGATGAGATGTGAAAACTCAGGGCGCTTGAGCGTTATAAGGTCGCCAGAACAGACCGAAAGAGAGAGCTCAGAAGAGCCAGGAGGAGACATGAGAAGCTGTTGGGGGATAGGATCAGGGTAAACCCTAAGGCTTTCTATAGGTATTTAAGGAATAAAAGAATGACAAGAGTAAGATAAGGTCCAATCAAGGATATTAATGGGAAGTTGTGTGTGGAGTCAGTGGAGATAGGGGAAGCACTAAATTAATATTTTTAGACAGTATTCACTCTAGAAAACGATAATTTTGCCGAGGTGAATACTGAGATCCAGGGAACTAGATAAGGTGGGATTATACTCGATACTCTAACCAATAAAGGAAAGCATACCAAACGCCTTCTTCACTATCTTATCTATCTGCGACTCCACTATCAAGGAATTATGAACCTGCACTCCAAGGTCTCTTTGTTCAGCAACACTCCCTAGGACCTCACCATTAAGTGTATAAGTCCTGTGAGGATTTGCTTTTCCAAAATGAAGCACCTCACATTTATCTAAATTAATCTCCATCTGCCATTCCTCACTGCATTGACCCATCTGATAAACAGGAGACATTGAGGTCTGCAGCTTCTGGCGATGAGAGTTGAGAGTGTAGTGCTTGAAAAGCACAGCAGTTAAGGCAGCATCCGACAAGCAGGAAAGTGACGTCTCGGGCAGGAGCCTTGCATCAGGAATGAGGCTGGGAGACTTGGGGGTGGAGAGATAAATGGGAAGGGGGTGAGATTTGGGTGAAGGTAGCTGAGAGTGCAATAGGTGTTTGGAGATGGGGTAAGAGTTCTAGATCCAAGAGGAGGGTGGAGCAGATTGGTGGGAAGGAAGATTGACAGGTGGGACAGGTCATGAGGGTGGTGCTGAGCTGGAAGGTTGGAACTGCGGTAAGTGGGGAAGGGGAAATGAGGAAACTAGTGAAGTCCACATTGATGTCATGGGGTTTAAGGGTCCCAAGGCAAAAGAAAAGGCGTTCTTCCTCCAGGCGTCGGGTGGTGAGGGAATGGCGGTTGGAGGAGGCCCAGGACCTGCATGTTTTCGGCAGAGTGGGTGAGGGAGTTGAAATGTTTGGCAACAAGTCGTTGGGTTGATTTTCAGGTATCCTGGAGACTTTTTGTGAAGTGCGCTGTGAGAAGGCGCCCAGTCTCCTCATCTCCTGTACATTGAGGACATGGGACAACTTCTCACACAGCAGGTTAGAGAACACCTCCGGACACTGGCACCACTCAACCCCACCGCCCTGTTGGGCAGGGTTCGAACGTGTGTGGGCAAGCCCCAATGGATTTCTAACCCACCGCCTAAACCACACGACTACAACTACATGCTTACAGAGGTTACATAGCTAAGGAGGATTGTAGGGACTGGAAGAGGTTTCACAGTTTATGAGTGCAGTGGGGACTGGAGGAAAATACCAAAATAGGGAGGGTTTACGTTTGAAGGATTCTGCAGAAAAATTTTTACAGGGTTACTGCAGTATTCTTGACAGTGAGGAGTAGCAGAAAAATCTTGGGTCAATGTGCAGGGATCCTTCACAGTTGCGAACCAAGTTGTTAGGGTTGTTAAGAAAGCCAAGCTTTCGTTTGCAGGGGCCTTGAGTTTAAGAGCTCTGAGGTTATGTTGCAGCTCGATACATCCTGTGGTTAGACCACAATTAGAATATTGTGTTCAGTTCTGTTTGCCTCATTACAGGAAAAATGTGGAAGTTTTGGAGAGATTGCAGAGGCGATTTATCAGGATGTTGCCTGGTCTGGAGGGGAGGTCTAAAGAAGAAAGGTTGAGGAATCCTGGGCTTTTAATTTTGGAATGAAAAAGGATGAGAAGTGACTTGATAGAGGTACGAGATTATGAGAGGCAGACATAAGGTGGGTGGCCTGAGAGTTTTCCCAGTGCGAAAATGGCTATAACTAGGAGGCAAAATTGTAAGGTAATTGGAGGAAGGTTAAGGGGAGATGTCAGAGGTAGCTTCTTTACACAGAGTGTGGTGGGTGAGTGGAATGTATTGCAGTGTGGGTTGTAGAGTCAGATACATTAGGGACATTTAAGTAATTTTTAGATAGACACATGAATGATAGCAAAATGAATTTCTCAAAATGGAGAACTGTGACCAATGGTGTTCCACAAGGATCCGTGCTGGGACCACTGTTGCTTGAGGTACATATCAATGATTTGGTGGAAGGTATTGGTTCCTTGATTAGCAGGTTGCAGATGACACTAAGATAGGTGGAGTAGCAGATAGAGAAGGTGACTGTCAGAGAATATAGCAGAATATAGATAGATTGGAGAGGCGGGCTGGGAGATCGCAGATGGAGGTCAATCTGGACAAATGCGAGTTGATGCATTTTGGATGATCTAATTGGAAAGTGAATTATACAGTAAATGGAAAAGTCCTGGGGAACATTTATGTACAGAGAGACCTGGGTATTCAGGCCCACTGCTCTTTAAACGTGGCAACGCAGGACAGTAAATTGGTCACGGCGGTATATGGCATGCTTTCCTTATTTCGAAGGGCAGTTTACAGGGAGAAGGAAGTTGGTAGGATGGAGCGGTTTACACAGACAAGGAGAGTTTTCGGTGAATGGAGCAGATGACAGAGATAAAGTGGGTTGTACAGACTGGAGGACCAAACAGAGATATGGAGGGTAGTCGTGACTGAAGATGTATATTCCTTCTGCAGATTATTTAGATATGAAGGGTGTGGACACTGACAGATATTCCAGAAGGGCAGTAACTTTGGTTGGAGACAGTTTCACAGATAAGGGAGCATTAGTAACCTTCTCCAGTTTGGTCAAAGTGGGAAGGGTTGTATGGGAGGGTGACATTTACACAGATAAGGGGTGTAAGAGCTGGAGAAGGTTATGGAGATGAGTAACAGGATGGAGATACAGGAGGAGTTCACATTGATAGGTTGTGTGTTAGCGATGGGATGACGTTACACAGATAGTGAGTCTTGTCAGAACTGTATCGAGAGAATCATAGGCTTTCAGTGGATTCTCCAGATCGGGAGTGCTGAAGGGACCTGTGAGGATTGTAAAGTCTCCACCGAGTAATTGTGTCTTTAGGACTGGAAGAGATTACGTAGATACAGACACATTGAATACAATATGTGCCTTCTTCTTTTTAGTGAACAGAGCTTCAATATCCCCCATCAGACGGGCATCCCTAAACCTGCCAGCTTTTCCCTACACTCAATCAGAGACATATTGGATTCTTGAGATCACACTTTTCAAAGCCTCCAATTTGCTAGTCATTCTTTTTCATTCACACAGACTCACCCAGTTGATGGGAGCATGATGTGGTGGAGCCGGTGTTGGACTGGGATGAACAATCTTAAAAAGCTCACAATACCAGCTTACAGTCCAAAAGGTTTATTTGGAAGCTCTAGATGTCAGAGCACTGCGTCATCAGGTGGAGCACAATCGTAAGGCACAGGATTTATAACAACAGGAGTGTCATGGAATGTAATATCAAACACATTTAGTTTAAGTTTTCATCTTTAGGAATGATTACCTGCACTTCAAAAGCTGGTGCTTCGAAATAAACCTGTTGGACTATAACTGGTATTGTGTGATTTTTAATTCACCCAATCAACCTCTGCTTGATCCTGCCAAATGGCCCCAAAAGTGGCCCTACTCCAGTTTAAGACCTTAATATATGGACCTGCCTGATTTTTGTCAATAACTATGTTAAACTAAGACAGCTGTGGTCACTGAACATAAAGTTCTCTCCGACTGCCAATTCAGTCACTTGCCCGACCCCGTTTTCTGAGGGGAGATCTCGTTTGAAGCCGCCTGAGGAGAGTGCAGCCCTCTACATATCGATCTCGGAAACTTTCGTGGACACATTTGACAAGTTACACCACATACGGGCATTTTACACTCTGGGTGGTCCAGTCAATACAGGTGAAGTTAAAATCTCCAACCAATACTGACCTATTATTTCGTTCGGTACCTGCAATCTCTCTTCACATCTGGTCCTCGAGTACCCGCTGGCTATTTGGGGGTCCAGAACAATATCCCAGCAGACTGACCATCCTTTTTTTGTTTGTAATTTCTTAACATATGGCCTCATTTGATCACCCCGAAAGAGTATCCTCTCTAAGCACTGTTGTTAGGTCCTCCCTTATCAAAAGGACAACTCCCCTCCTCACTTACTTGTCCTTTTGTCCAGCCTGTCGCTTCTGTATACTGGAACACTGAGCTGCCAGTCCTGCCCTTCTCTCAACCATGTTTCTTTTATGTCATAATATCCAAGTACCCAGAGCCAATCCATGCTCTGAGCGCATCTGCCTTACCAGTCAGGCCTTGTGCATTGAAATAAATGCGCGTTAAATCAAAAGTCTTTTCCCTCCCTTGACTGTGCCCCTCGATATCCTGGACAGAAAACTTGCTCTCGAAGGTTGATGCATTTTTCACTTGGCTGGTCAATGGGCCTTCCTTACTCAGAGTCCAAAACCCTGCCAAACTAGTTTAAACCCTCTGCGATAAGACAAGTAAATCTCCCCCAGGGATACTGATGTCCCTCTGGTACAAGTCAAACCCGCCCCCCTTGTTCTGGTAAAGGAGGAGACTGCTGGAACCCTCGTGGATATATTAAATAATTTGCTGGCTACGGGTGAAGTGCAGAATGACTGGAGGATAACTAACGTGTTTCCTTTATTCAGAAAGGGAAGCAGGGATAGGCCAGATAATTACAGAGCAGATAGTCTGACAGCAGGGAGAGGGAACTTATTGGACACAATTATGAGGGACAGAACGAATCAACATTTGGAAAGGTAGAGATCGATTATGGATACTCATCACGGATTTGGCAGAGTATGATCCTCTCCCAAATTCAGCTGAGAATTTTGTTTGAAATTATGATCGAGGATTTTGATGAGGGCAGTGCAGAAGATGTGGGTTACATGGAGTTTATTAAGGCATTTGACAAGGTCCCACATGGAACGCTGGTCCAACAGACCAATGGGATCCAAGGCAATTTGGCAACCTGGATGCACAACGGTGGAGGGTAAGTTTTGTGTTTCAAATTCTTTCACCAGCGGGTGTACCACAGGGATCTGGGCAGCAACCATTGCTGGTTATTAGAGAACATAGAACATAGAAAAGTACAGCACAGAACAGGCCCTTAGGCCCACGAAGTTGTGCCTAGTCTTAATCCTATTGTAAAATATAGTAACTTAACCTATGCACCCCCAACTCTTTCCTATTCATGTGCTTGTCCAGCAGTCGCGAAAGTGTCCCCAATGACTCTCCTTCCACCACCTCAGCTGGCAACACATTCCATGCATTCACAACTCTCTGCTTAAAGAACCTACGTCAGATGTCTCCATTATACCTTCCTCCTAATATCTTCATACAATGACTTCTCGTACCAGTCAATCCTGCCCTGGGGAAAAGTCTCTGGCTATTGACTCTATCTATTACTCTAATTATTTTGAACAGCATTGTGTACATTAATAACTCGATGTGAATGCACAATGTATCATTTGTCAGTTTGCAGATGACATAAAATGTGAGGCTGTTGTCCACCGTGAGAGGGATGGTCTCAGGCTACAATCTGAAGGTTGAGGCCAGAACAGGTGGTGAGAGAGGAGGGGTATTGGAGTTTCTGATCAGTGAAAACATTACAGCATTAATTAGACAGGCTATTCCTGGGGATCGCTCAGTGAAGATATAATGGTGCAACTGAGAAATGAGAATGGGTTATCAGTTTGATATGACTGTACTACAGGCCCCCAACAGTCAGCGAGAATTTGAGCAGCAAATATGACGGGAGAACTCAGATATTTGTAAGAATGATAGGGCTGTAATGGTCTGGGATTTTAACTTTCCAAACCTAGACTCGGACTGCTAGAGTTTTCAGAGCTTGGATGTGAGGAATTTGTTCGGCATGTACAAGAAAGCTGTCCCAGTCAAAATGCAAATGGTTGGACTGCTGGAAGAGGTAAAACCTGACCTCGCCTTGGGAAACAAAGTAGTGAAAGGGACGGAGTGGTTAGTGGGGCTACAAATTGACAAAATGATCACAATTATGAGTTGGAAAATAGCGATGGAAAAGGACAAACCTGGTCCACAAGTTAAAGATCAAAACTGGCCTTTCCTCAATCCAGATGTTATTACTCAAGAGCTTTTAACAATTGATTGTGGAAGCTATGTGCAGGTAAAGGGACGTCAGGAAGGTGGGAAGCTTTTAAAAGTGAGTTAAAATGAGAGTTCAGAGCCATCATATTCCTGTTGGTGTGAATGACAATGCTGACACAAGTAGGAAACTCTGGATGACCGGGGGTATTGAGGTTCTGATCAACAAAAAGGCGTCACACGTCACATATAGCCAGCTGGATTAAGTGGAATCCATCGAAGAACATTGTGGGTGGAGTAATTCACTTAAGAGCGAAATCAGGAGGGCACAAAGGGTACCACAAAAAGCATTGGCAGATCAGGCTGAGGAAAGTCCAAAGAGATTCTACAAGTATATTACCAATAGAAGATTAACTAGGGGCAGAGTATGGCTCCTTGAAGATGAATAGGGCAATCCAAGTGTGGAACCACAGGAGATGGATGAGATCCTAACAAAAAATATCATGTTTGACCTTACTGTGGAGAAGGACAGGGGATGTCAGGGAAATAAATAGTGAGGTCTTCACAAGACCCCACATAACAGGAGGTACTGGAGGTTTTTAAATGCACATAAGGGAGACAATTCCATGGGAATTAATCAAGCACATCCCAGGATATTGTGCGAAGCTCAGGAAGAAATTGTGTGTCCCATAAAGAGATTTTTCTATCACTGACAGCCACGGGTGATGAGCAGGGAGCCTGGAGGGCCTAATGTTGTGCCAGTGTTTAGGAAAGGCTGCGAGGGAAAGCCAGGGAGATAAACACCAATTAGCTTAATGTCAGTGGCACGTACATTGTTGGATATGATTCTGCGGTACAGGAGTTACATGCATTTGCAACGGCAAGGATTGATTACGGATAGTCAGCACAGCTTTGGTGTACTGCATAGAATTCTGATCATCCGGATTCAAGAAGCATTTCCTGAAACTGTAAATGGAGCAAATATTGAAGAAGATGTTACTGATACTGGAGGGTTTGACAGAATCGGAGAGGCTGGATATGCTGGAAAGCAACATGGGGTGATGAGATAGATTTGGCAGAAAAGGCTAAGGAAAATGCAAATAATTTTCTACAGCATACAACTACACAAAAACAACTGGACAGACACTAGGGCTCCTCAAAGATCAGTGAGGTCATCCAAGTGTAGACACAGAGGAAATGGGCGAGGGCCTAAATGAGCATTTCATGTCAGAACGTACTGTGGACAAAGACTAGGAAACAAAGGGAAGAAACAGTGATGGTTTGGAAAGAGTCCCCATTACAGAAGAGGTGGCGATGTAGGTCTTAGAACATTAAGGGAGAGAAATCCCTAGATCCTGAACAAATGTATCCCAGAACATTGTGGCAAAGTAGTGACAGGGACACGAGCAGAAATATTTATATCATTGTCTTTCGCATTTCCATTGGGTGTAGGTGGCTGAGGGGTGACCTTATCAAGGTTTAGAAAACCATAAGCGTTACAGGTAAGTTGATTAGCCAACGTCTTTACCCCAGGGTAGTGGAGTCCATAACTAGATGGGATTGAACTGCAGAAAGAGAAGGTGTTAGCAATTCTGGAAATTGTAAAAATCGGTAAGTCCACTGGGCCAGATGGGATTTATCCTTGGATTCTCTGGGAAGCCAGGAAGGAGATTGCTGAGACTTTGGCTTTATTCTTTGTGTCATCGTTGTCTACGGGAATAGTGCCAGAAGCCTGGAGGACAACCAATGTTGTCACCTTGTCCAAGAAAGGGAATAGAGACAACACTGGTAATTATAGACCTGTGAGCCGTACTTTGATTCTGGGTAAAGTGTTGGGAAGGTGTGTAAAAGCTAGCATTTATAACCATCTGGCGATGAATAAGTTGATGAGGGATAGTCAACACGCTTTTGTGAAGGGTCGGTCATGCCTCACAAACCTTATTGACTTCTTTGAGGTGACCAAACAGGTGGATGTGGGTAAAGCAGATCTTGGCAGTGCAGATGAGCAGAGAGATCACTGTGTCCATGCACATATATCCTTGACAGTTGCCACCCAGGTTGATAGAGTTGTTAAGAAGGCATTCAGCATGTGAGCGTTTATTGGTACAGGGATGGAGTTTCAGAACCATGAGATAATACTGCAGTTGTACAAAACTCTGGTGCAGCCACAACTGGAGAGTTGCCTCTGGTTCAGATCACCACATTAGATGAAAGATGTGAAAGATTTGGAAAGGGTTCCAAGGAGATTTACTAGGATGTTACCTGGTACGGAGGGAAGGAGTTCATAACCTCCATTTATGAGGAAGGCTGAGGGACTTGAATCTGTTTTTGTTCGAGAGAAGACATGTGAGGCCAATTGATTGAGACATACAAGATAATCAGAGGGTGAGATGGGTTGGACAGTGAGAGCCTTTTCCCTTGGAAGGCGATGCCTAGCACGAGGGGAGATAGCTTTAAATTGAGGTAGATATTAATATTATTATTAATTAATAGATATGGGAAAGATGCCAGTGGTACTCAGAATAGTCACGGAATGGAATGCATTGCCTGCAACAGTAGTAGACTCACCAACCTTAAGGGCATTTAAATGGTCGTTGGATAGGCATGTGGTTGAGAATGGATTAGGGAAGGTTAGATGGACTTCAGATTGGTTCCACGGGTTGGCGCAACATTGAGAGCCGAAGGGCCTGTACCATGCTGCCATGTTCTATGTTCTGTTTTCTAGAGGGCATAATTATGAGATGGGAGAGAAAAAACTTAAAAGGGTTTGGAGGAAAAAAATTTCCAAACAGAGGATGGAGCAGTTACAGAATGAGCTTCCAGGGGACGTGGTAGAGAAAAGTACAATAAGAACTTGGGAAAGACATTTGGGCAGGTACATGGAGAGGAGAAGGTTTGAAGGGATATGGATCAATTGCAGGGAAATGCGACTCATTCAGGGACTCTGGACAGCGTGGACTAGTTGGACCAAAGAACCGTTTCTGTGCAGCATGGCTCTACCTCCACTTATTGTCATGTTATAGACACTGAAGAAAGTTACAGATACAGGGATTTTATTCTGGAATGCAGTACGTTTCAAATATGTGGAGGGACTATCGGGAAAGGAGGAGGTTACAGGGACAGGAAATGTTCTTGGAGTTAAAAAAATATTGAAGACGCTGGTGCGCAGGTCTTGCCACTGATATAATGTTGCGGATTAGTGAGTCTCAGAACAACAGAATTGACGGTAGGGGCAGTGACTGAGCCTGGGGTGTGCCTGTACTATATTCCCCCTCCAGCACTGTATCTATGTCATCTTTTGTGAGCCGATGTTTGAAGCTCTCTCATTCCTCTCTTCTCTGTTCACTGTGAGTGATCTTACCTCACTGCAGGATTGATTGAAGACTCCAGGTCTCCCTGCCCTTTGTCTCTCTGGCTTACCAACGATATTCAATGTGGTGATGGGCGAGACACCCAGTAGTTGGGAAGTCTACTGAGTCAGGAAATTCCTGAGTACCGACAGGAGGCAGAGAAATAGACAGAATGGGAAATTAAACTGATGCAGTGAGGGTTACACAGGGAGAATAGCACCGAGTCCCAGAGAGATCTGGAAAATCCCAGTCTCCATCCCTGGCCTGTGCTGTTGCGTCTCTCTGGATTGGAGGATTCTGTTAGCTCAGGATCTGAAGTAGCTGCAAAAGCGAGAGACGCTGACAGAGGCAGCAATTAGACCCTCACAGTGAGGGATACCACATGGAGAGAGACTGAGTGATATCAGCAGAGTGCTGGAAGATTTCATAATGAAACAATTATGTCGGAAGAACAGGTTTAGGTTCCTGATGCACTGGTATCAGTGCTCAGCAATGGGCAACCTTTGAGCAGGTGAAGTAATGGCCTAGTGGTATTATTGTTAGAGCATGTATCCAAAACATCACCCAATGTTCACTGGAGACAGGTTTGAATCCCACCATCGGAAGTGCTGGAATTTGCAGTCAATACTTTTTTAAAAATTGCAATTAACAATCCATTAATAAGTATGAAACTATTACTGACGTCCAAAATAACATTGGTTCATCAAAAAGACACTTGGGGACATCTGCCCATCCTCACGTGATCTGCACGACATACTCACAGCAAAGTGATTGCCTTTCGATTACCATCTGAAATGGCCGAGCAAGTTACTCAGCTCAAGGGCAGCTAGGGCTGGGCAAGAAAGGCTGGTCAGCCAGAGAAACCCACACCCTATACCTGATTTAAAATATAATCCATTAGGATGGTCCCACTGGAACTGGGCTGGAACCGGTGTCCGGGCCAATCATGTTCGTAGACTTATGGACAGGGCTTTAATCTGACAGACAGGGTGCAGGGACAGGATTCAGGTGAAAGGAGCTTTCCAAATCCAAAACGAAAAGGTGAAGCATCGGAAAAACATGGGGATGTGGCTGAAGACAAGCAGAAAGCAACAGGAAGGGACAGAGTTTAACTAAAACTCTACATCAGGGAATCGGTTTGTGACAGGAAATTGTAGGAAATGTATGTTTTTTTTGGAATGGACAAAGTCTCTGCAATAAGGTAGATGGATTTGTGACAGAGATAAAAGAGAGTTAGACATCAGGGTGACGTGGTTACAGGGTGAAGAAAAGGTGGGCATAAATATTCAATGATTTGCAACCTTGCAGGAATTCAGGCAAAAGTGGACATCGCTATCAATAATGGATACCAAAGACATTACAGAGAAAGCATTTGGCCGCAGATCATGAAGTAGAGTCAGTCTGAATGTAGATTCAGGCTATTACTTGCCAAGGTCACAAGCAGCAGAACAGTTTTAGCCACCGAACAGCATTTCATTGCTCATCGCTGCATTAAACAGGAACTCATTGGAATTTTTAATGAAGTCATAATGACAATTTAGTGAAACTTCAAAATTCATATAATCTGGGACAATCCCACTGACAACATTGATATTGGAAGGGGAGTTCGGACAATTGTTTTCAGTGTTTCTTTGAATAACATAGTTACAGCCCTAGCCAGTTGCACAATGTCAGATCGACCGTTGTGTGATGAAATTTAGTGAATGAGAAATGTCACCTGAAGAGATCCTCCGGGAAATTGTGATAAAGTGCAGTTTAAAGCAATATAAAATGTTAAAGTGAATCACAGAAAGGACAAGCTACAATTATAAACAAAAATAGCCAATTACATGAGATTAAGAGGAGAACTGACCAAGGTAAATAGGCTAAAAGGACTGAAACGTGTGTGTAAATGAACAGTGGAAAGCATTTGAAGGAACTGTGTAAAACACTCAAGAAAAGGACACTCCATTGAAACAGACAAAACCTCAACGAGAAACCCACACCTGTCCCTCACTCAGGACAAAATCGAGTATGAAGTTGAGAAAATCACCAAAAAGTATTTAAAATCCGGAACAGAGAGAGGGTTTTAGGAGTAAGAGTTAAAGGGATTGCAAAGGCTTTGCTAACAGGAGTGGGGGAGGGCAGTGGAAAGGGCAACATTGTCAGGGTTTAATGACACGTCAGGAACAGGGAAGGTGAAGGTGCTGGAGGTGGTGAGAGTGTTACAGAGAGTGGTCAGGGTCTGAACAGTGGTACAAAGCCAGTACGGATTGCTGCAGTTGGAGGGGTTTGCAGAGGTCGGGAGGGACATATGTATTTTTATTTATTTATTCATGAGATGTGGTTGTCACTGCCTGGACTAGCATTCTTTTACCCCACTGCTAATTACCCAGAGGTTAGCTCAGAGTCAGCCATATTGCTGTGGGTCTGGAGTCAAGTGTTGGCCAGACCATGTTAGAATATTTGATGTCTTTGCCTAAAACAGGTAAGTTAACCATATGAGTTCTTCCTACTGATCAGCAATACTTTTATGGTGGCCTCACCAATGTCTTGTACACATATAACATGACATCCCAACTCTTACTCTCAATGCTCTTCCCAATGAAGGTCAGCATCCCAAACACCAGCCTGTTTGCTTGTGATGCAACTTTCAAAGAACTGTGTACCTGCGTCCCTACGTCACTGAATGACAACACTACCCAGGGCCCGAACATTAACTGTACAAACCCACCTGGTTTGTTTCACCAAAATGGAACACTTCACATTTATCTAATTAAACTCCATCTGCTATTCTTCAGCCCACTATCCCAGCAGTACTGTTCATCTTGTTGTATCACAGATAACCTTCATCACTGTCCACTTTGCCACCAATTTCAGTGTCACCCAAGAAGCTTACTTACCAGGAAACCAATATTCCCATCCAAACCATTTATCCAAATAACCAACAACAGTGGACGCACTACACCACTGTTCACGTGCGTCCAGTCAGAAAAACAACATTTCTCCCATCATCCTCTGTCTCCTACCATCAAGCCCAATTTTGTATCCAGGTGACTAGCTCCTCCCGAATGCCATATTCTTTTACATTGATCTGAGCTTATTACCCACTTTACCATACAGAACGTAGAACACAAAACAGTACAGCACTGGACCCTTCGGCCATGAGGCCATGCCAACCTTTTTTCCAACTGTAAGATCAAACTAATCGACATACCGATCATTTTACTATCATTCATGTGCCTACCCAAGAGTCTATTAAATGTCCCGAAAGTATCTAATTTTACTACCACCGTTGTCAATGCATTCCAACGACATACCATTCTATCCTTTCTCTATCCTACCATTCTCCATCCTTTTATCCATCCTCCATTGGCCTTAAAATTATACCCTCTTGTAACAGCCATTTATGCAACAGGAGAACAAGTCTCGCACTCTTCACTTTCTGTGCCTCTCATCATCTTGTTCACCTCTACTAAGTCGCCCCCGCACCCTTCTTCACTCAAAAGAGCAATGCCTCACAAACCTTCCCTCAACCTTTCTTCGTAAGAAATGCCCTCCATTCCAGGCAGCATCCTGGTAAATCTCCTGTGTACGCTCTCTAAAACTTGCACATCCTTCCTGTAAAGAGGGGACCAGAACTGAACACAATAGTCCAAGTGTGGTCTCACCAGGCTGCTATAAAGATACAGTAAAACCTCATGGCTCTTAAAATCAATCCCCTTGCTCAGGAAAGCCAACACAACATATGCCTTTTAAACAACTCTATCAATGTGCATGGCAACTTTGAAGGATCTATGCACATGGACCCCATTATCTCTCTGTTCTTCCACACTACCATGTATTCTGCCTTTCACCTTGTATTCTGCATTCAAATGCAACCTTCCAGAATGAATCACTTCACACTTTTCCAGATTGAACACCATGTGCCACTTCCAGCCCAGCTCTTCCTTCTGTCAATATTCCATTGCAACCTACAACAGCCCTCTACATTACTCACCACTTCACCAACCTTCATTGACAAACTTACTAACCCACTCTCAAACATCCACATGCACGTCATTTATAAAGAATCACAAAGAGCAGGGTCCCAGAGCCGATTGTTACAGAACATCACTGGTCACTGAGCTTCAGGATCAATACTGTCCATCTGCTGCCATACTCTGCCTTCTCTGGGCCATCCAAGCCTGTATCCAGATGATAGATTTCCCTGTTTCCCATGCCTCCTCATTTTCTGAATGAGCCATCAACATATTCTGCCATATCCTCAAAGGATTCATTTTGAGGCATGACCTGCCCCTCACAAATCCATGCTGACTGTCTCTAATTTAACTATGGTTTTCCAAGTAGTCATAAATCCTGTCTTTAGAGTCCTCTCCAATACTCTGCACATCACAAACACTAGACCAAATCTGCAATTCACGGGATTCTACCTCCTTAACATGGCCAGGACTCCAGAAATCTTCCCTCCTCTGCCATGTTCCCCAGAGATAGGGACGAATATCAGAACAGGAGGATTTTGCAGACATTAGGAGGTTTGCAGTTTCAAAAGGAGGCTTCAGTAATTGTGAGGTTTCATGGTGATGAAGGCATTTGAGGATGGAGGGAGGGAGGATTGTAGTGAATTAGGAGGTTTCACAGTTTAGGTGTTTTGTTAGGGCTGCAAGTGGTTACTGAGTGGGGGAAGGTGTAAGCACTGGTAGATATTACATAAACATGTGGTTTTGGTTGCAATGGCAGGGAGAGGATGCAGGAAGCTGGAGAGTATGGGGTCTGAACGAGGTTACACAAATGGGAAGAGTTGTCAGGAGTGGAGGTGTTTACAGAGATATCAATGGTCTGATCTGGAGCAGAGGACCCAGACTGGGAGGGATGTGGGTAGGGGAGGTGGTTTCACAGGGTGGGAGGACCTTTGAGCCACAGGAGGTTACAGAAATGTGGAGGGCTACAGGGATGACAGGGGTTCATGAAGTTTGGAAATTTGGGAGGGTGGAGACGTTTACAGGGATAAGGATGTTTGTAGGACAGGGCTGGATCACAGACAGGGAGTGTTTTAGGGAGCTGAGCAGATTACAGAGATAAAGATATTTGTATCGACTGGACGAACAAACAGAGATATGCAGGGTAGTCATGACTGAAGATGGTTATAGATATAGAAAGGCTTAGGGTCTGCAGGTTGATTAGACATGGAGGATGTGGAATCTGGAATATTTTTCAAAGATTGGTACAGGAAGTTTGGTTGGAGACAGTTTCACAGATAAGGGAGCACAGCACTAACAGGAGGAGGTTGTAGAGGAGGGTGATGTTTACACAGATGGGGGTAGAACAGTTGGACAAGGTTATGGAGATGGGTAAATGGTGGAGACAGTGGAGGAGCTAATATTGACGGGGGGTGATAGTGACAGGAAGGTGTTAAATAGATAGTGAGTTTTGTAGAAACCTGATTGGGAGAGTCTCAGGCATGGAGTGAGTTCGACAGATCAGGATTACTGCAGAGACCTGAGAGGATTACACTGATAGGGATGGTGGTCGGGTGTCCCCAGACTGTTGGTGTTTCGGGACTGGAAGAGATTTGGTCGATAGGGAGGGATGTAAGAGCTGCAGGAGCTTATGGAGAGTTGAAGAGTTGGAGCAATTTGCAGAGGGAGGTTTCTCAGATAGGAGTAGGTCACAGATAGTGAGGGTTGTGTGGCCTGAGAAAGTGAAAGAGAGGGAGAGTTTTCAGGTCTTGAAGAGATTACACTGAAAGGAACCGTTGAAGAGAGTGATGCAAAAATGCATGGAGAAGGTTACACAGATAGGGAGGTGAGTAGAGACTGAAGGTGAACACACAGACATGGAGGGTTATATTGTTAGACAGAGCTGAGAGGGATAGGGACTGGTGTAGGGATTTACACAGATAGAGAAGGTTGTGTTTTGGTGAAGTTTACACTGATAAAGAAAGTGTTAGTGAGTGTTTCATGGACTACAGAGGAGCTCAGAGAGAATGTATTATGGGGAGTGGAGGAGATTGCAGACACAGAGATGACTGTCCAGTTGAAAAGAGCTTCTACAGACCCTCAGTGTTGTAAGGCTGGAGGGAGGTTACAGTAATGAGAGAGACCAAGACTTAATTACTTCACTGATATAGAGCAAGTCTCAGCACATAACTGTCAAAGGGAAGTTGAGACAGTCCAAATGAGTTTCAGAGATCTGAATGTTCATGGGAGTTTCAGGAGGGAACAGTGATTGGGAGTGGTGTAACAAATGGCAATAGTTATAGGTAGGGTTCGAAGAACAGGAAGAGGTGACAGAAATATCGACCTTTGTAAGGACTGGAGAAGCTTACATTGGAAAGGAGTGTCTTAGAGACTGGAGGAGATTACAGTGTTAAGAAGAATACTGGGGATGAGGCAAGGTTCAAGAGACAGGGATGGTTGGCAGGACTGGACAAAAATCTGAATAGAATCTCCACAACCTGGAACCAGGCCATTCGGCCCAACCAGTCCATTCCAAACGTCTGAAGAGCATCTGACCCAGACTCACCCCGCTACCTATCCATTAAACCATGGATTTTTAATGGTTAACTCATCTAAACCACACTTTGTGATCGTCAATCCACCGACCGTGCAACGTTTGGATTGTGGGATGAAACCAAAGCGCCCGGGAAAACCCACACTGTCGGAGGGAGAACATGCAAAGTCCACACAGACAGTCGCCCAAGGCTGGAATCGAAGCCAGGTCCCAGGCGCAGTGAGGCTGCAGTGTTAACCACTGAGCCATCCCTGTGTCTAATTATACAGAGCGCTGCATACATTAGACCAGGTTCCAAAGTTCACAAGGGTTTATTGGAAAAGGAGGAATATATAGTCAGGAATAAGATAAGGTTTCACAGATGGTGTCCATGAGAGGGACTGGAGGAGGTTAACGCAATAGGGAGGGCTGTGGAATCTCCAGGCAATAAGACGTAGGGACGGTTGGGGAGACTCAATGAAGTTAGTTCTACTCAGAGATGTACACACTGGGTGAGGTTCCAGAGTTAGCAAAGATTCTATGGACTGGCTGAGGTTATAGACAGAGGCAGTTGTGTGAATGAAAGTTGTTACAACAATTGAGAGGAGGTATCAGACACATGAATGGTTTTAGTGGCTGCAGGATGTTCGAGAGCTAGAAAGGCAAGTACTGAATGGAGGTGGTCAGAGGGAAGGAACATTGTAGAGAAGGGAGTTTGTTACAGAGACAGAGAGGCATGGAAAGAGAGGGCAAGGTTACAGATATTGGGACGATTCAAGTGGCTTCAGAACGTTAGACAAAGGGAGGGTTGGCAGGAAACGGGACAGAACTGAAGGACTCTGTACAGACAGGGAGGTGAAATGGATGGTGGAAGGTTATAGGTAATGGGATGCTGTAGGACAGGATGGAGGAGTGCTGTGGGGACTGGAGAAGGTTAGAGTGACATCATGTGCTGGAGAGGGTGGTGGAAGGTACACAGATGGGGAGGTCAGTAAGGGCTGGATGTTACAGACAGAGTGGGCTGTAGGTGCTGGACAAGATGGCAAACATAAGGATTTTTGTAATGTTTTGGCGATGGTGGTCATAACACTAGGTTTCAAAGTCATTTTGGAAAAAAGAATAGTGCCGAAGTGAAGAGGCCAAATTTGGGGAAGCCCCGTAATCGTTCTAATCTCACTGTCGCTGGGCATTCTCACTATCAGGAGACAGGGTCTGGCAAACACAGACACGGAGGAACTATTTGCAGTTACGTTCACATTCGGAAAGAGGAAGTATGTTAAAGTGATACAGTGAGAATTCAGGGCCGGTGTGGTCCCTGAATAGCAAATACTGGTCAAGCAATACTGTCAGCTGGATAAAGGAGGTATGGAACGATGGAAACAGGCGAAGCTCTTCAGAAGTATCAAATGTGCAAGGGGGTCCTTAAAAATGTGTAGCAAAGAATGGCCATGAAATATCCTCATTAAAATACTGTTAAGGAAAGGTCACAAGGTATTTTATGAGTGTAGTTCGAGGAAGAGGATTCCCAGCTAAAGAGTGGGGCCTGTTAGAAACCAAACTGACAATCTGTGCATGGAGCCAGAGGAAGTAGTTGAGGTCTTCAATGAATACTTCCCATCTGTATTCACACAGGAGAAAGACATTGTAGCTGCGGACTTTACTTTGGATGGTGAGGTTCTGTAACATGGTACGATCAATAACGAGGAGATATTAAATGTTTTATTTGGCTTAAAGTTGGAGATAATTCCCAGTGCCCAATGAAATGTATCCAAGGCTGCTATGGGAGGTAAGAGAGGAGGTTGCTGGGGCCCTAGTGGATATATTTAATACTTTGCTGGCCGCAGGTCAAGTGCCGAATGACTGGAGGATCGCTAATGTGGTTCCTTTATTCAGGAAGGAGGAGAAAGTGAGGACTGCAGATGCTGGAAGAAGGGCTGATGCCCGAAACGTCGATTCTCCTGCTCCTTTGATGCTGCCTGACCTGCTGCGCTTTTACAGCAACGCATTTTCACCTTTATTCAGGAAGGGCAACAGGGGTAGGCCAGGTAATTACGGAACAGGGAGTCTGACAGCAGGGGGAGTGACATAATTGGAAACAATTCTGAGGATGAATCAACACTTGAAAAGGCAGTGATCAACTCAGTTTAGTCATCACGGATTGAGTAGAGGAAGACATTGTCTGAGGAATTCAGATTGTGAAGTGGTGTCTAAGAATATTGATGAGGGCAGTGCAGATGATGTGGGTTACATGGACTTGAATAAGGCCTTTGACAAGGTCCGTCATGGAAGGCTGATCCAAAGGTAAAGAGCCATTGGGATCCAAGGCAGGTTGGCAAATTAGATGTAAAATTAGCGGATAGACGTCTTTGTGTTTGAAATTCTTTCACCAGCGGGTGTACCACAGGGATATGTGCAAGGAACCACTGTTGTTTATGATGTACATTAATGACTTGGATGTGAAAGTGGATGGTGTCATTAGTCGGTTTGCAGATGCCATGAAAGGTGAGGGTGTTGTCCACATTGAGGGGGATGGTCTCAGGCTGCAGTCCGATGTCAATCAGATGATAATCTGAGCAGAGCTTATTTCTGATCAATGTGAGGTAATAACTTGTGGGAGGTATGATAAGCAACGGACAGACACAATGAATGGTCAGTCCTTGCGGCGTACTGAGGAACACGGGGACCTTGGTGGATAAATCCATTGATCCCTGAAGGGGTCAGCACAGGTAGACAGGGTGGGGAAGACACCTGAACTGGTAGCTGGAACGAGACACATATCTTGATGGGGTAAATTACTAGAGCTGCTTGAGAGGATATAAACTAGTCTGGCAGGGTATTGGACCTTAAACAGTTGTAAGGTCACAACGAAGATTGAGGCTGGTACACAAGTTAAAGAGAGTGATTTCAAAAGACAAGGCAGGCAAGAACATAACAGGGAATGGGGGAAACTGATGATTAAACTGCATTTATTTCAATGCAGGGGGTCTGACAGCTAAGGAAGATGAACTCAGGGCATGGATTGGAACATGGGACTGGGATATTATAGTTATTACAGAAACAAAGCTGAGGGAGGGGCAGGACTGGCAGTTCATTGTTTCAAGGTGGAGATGCTACAGGAAGGGGAGGCAAGAGAGGACGTGTGGTGGTGGGTTTTGATTGCATGAATCATCAAAGCAGTACACAGAGAGGATATTCCTGTGGGATCGCCCAGTGAAGCTATGTGGAACTCAGAAATAAGAACGTGTCATCACTTTGATACAATTGTCCTACTAACCCCGAATAACCAGTGGCAGATTGAGGAACAAGTATGTCGGGAGATCTCAAATATCAATCAGAATAATAGGTCTGTAATTTTAGGGATTTTTTTTAAACTTTCCAAATTTAGACTGGGACTGCCAGTGTTCAGCGTTTGCAAGGGCGGAATTTGGCAATTGCGGTCCAGAAAACTCCCAATCAATATGTAAACGGCCTAAAAAGAGAAAGGGACAAAACCTGACCAACTCCTTGGGAAACAAGATCAGGAAAGGGACTGAGGTGTTAGTGGGAAGGCATTTTGCGAAAGTGACCACAGTTCTACTAGTTTACAAATAGCTCTGGAAAAGGACAGGCCTGATCCACAAGTTCAGTTTATAAAACGGGGCCAGCCCAATCTTGATAGCATTAGCCAGGAACTTTCAAAAGGTGACAGGGGAGTGTATTTGGAGGGAAAGGGAAGATTGGCAAGTGAGAATATTTTAAAAGTGAGATAATTTGAGCGTTCAGCGCCAACATGTTCCTGTTTTTTGTGTAGGTCAATGCTGACAGCATTTGGAAATGCTGGCTGTCTATTGCGGGTCTGGTCACAGAAAAGGGGGCGAATGTCAGGTGTAGCCAGCTGGATCAAGGGAATCCTTGAGAATCATAGGGACTGTAGGAATACACTTTGGGTAGAAATCAGTAATGCAGAAAAGATACATGAAAATGCCTCGGCAGAGAAGGATAAGGAGAATCCAAAACTGATTGTATAAAATATTAAAAGTAAACGAGTACCTCAGGCCAAAATTGGGGCCCTTAAATATCAATGAGGCAATTCATGTGTGGAACTGCAGGATATTTCCCAAGACCCTAAACACATTTTTCACTCCAGAACTTATTGTGGACAAAGACTGGGGAACTCAGGGAACAAGAGTAATAGGTTAGACCACAATTGGAGTTCTCTGCAATTCCAGTCTCCCTGCTATAGGAATGATGTTGTGAAACTAAAAAGAGCTCATAAAAGATTTACAAGATGTTGCCCGGGTTGCTGCTGAATAAGCTGTGGTTATTTTCAGTGGAGCATCGGAGACTGAGGGGTAACCTGACAGAGGTTTATATAAACATGACGGACATGGATTGGGTAAACATTCAAGGTCTTTTCCCAGGGGTTGGGGAGTCCAAAACTAGAGGGCATAGGTTTAAGGTTAGAGGGGAAAGGTTTAAAAGGGACTGAAGTGACAGCTTTTTCATGCACATGGTGATGTGTGTGTATGGGATGAGCTGAGAGAGAAAGTAACAGAGACTGATATTATGACAACATTTATAAGGTATCTGGATGGGAACATGAATAACATGGGTTTTGAGGTACATGGGCCAAATGCTGATAAATGGGAGGGATGTGTTAGATCTCCTGGTCAGCATAGATACGTTGGACCGAAGGCTCTGTTTCCATGGTATCCATCTCTGTGACTTGAAAAGAGTGCATTTATGGAAGAGGTAGTGCTGCAGGTTTTAAAACACAAAGGAATGGAAAGCCCTAGGACCTCATTAAGTGTATCACAGGACATTTTGGGATGCTAGGGAAAAATGGTGGAGCCCCTAGCAAAGGTTTTTGTACCATTGACAGCCAAGTGTGAGGTGCTGGAAGGCTGGAGGGTGGCATAGTGGACAGTGAAGGAGGTTTACTCAGATTACAAAAATAATATGGGTGAATGGGCTGAAAAACCGTAGATGGTTTTCAATCTGAATAAATGCAACGAATACATTTCGTACAACAAACAAGGGTAGAACTTATACAATTAATGTTCGGGCCTCAGTTAGTGTTTTAATGCAGAGAGACCTCCAGGTTCAGTTACATATTTCTTGAAGTTTGTATCACAGGATGGATAAGACAGTGTTGGCATGTTTGACTATTGTTCAGTCCATTGAGTGTAGGATTTGGGACAACATGTTGAGATTGTATGGACACTGGTGAGGTCTCTTCTGCAATACTCCATCCAGTTGTGACCGCCCAGTTATAGGGAGGATATTATTAAGCTGCACGGGTTCAGACGAGATTAACCAGGATGTTGCTGGGTATGGAAGGCTTGAGATTGAAAAATGGCTGGATAGGCTGAGTCCTTTTTACGATAAAAATGAGACATATAGACCAATTTAATGGTAGGTGCCTTTTCCTCAGGATGGGGGATTCTCAAGAGGAGAGATCACATTTTTAATGATGGAAGAGAGAGATTTAAAAAAAAATACATGGGGGAAAATTGTTACACAGAGGGTGGTTTGAGTGTGGAATGAACTTCCTGAGGAAGGGGTGCATGTGGGTACAATTACAACGTTTAAAAGACATTTGCATGAGTATATGAACAGGAATGTTTTGGAGGGATTTGGGCCAGCAACAGGCAGCTGGGATGAGTTTAGTTTGAGATTATGATGGGTATCAAGTGAAGGGTCAGTTTCCCTTCTTTATGACTCTATGAAAAGAATGTGGGTTAATTCCATTATTTAAGAAAGGCTGCAAAAGAAAACCAGGGAACTAAAGACCAATTAGCCTAATGGTGGGTAAGTTGTAGAAGTGATTCTGCCAGACAGGAGTCACATTCATTTGGAAAAGGCAAGGATTGATGAAAGATAGTCAGCACGGCTTTGTGCATACAAGGTCAGGTCTCATTAACTTGATACTTTTGTTGAAGTGGTGACCATACATTGTCTACACTAAAGTCAGCAGGGTCTTTGACAGGATTTATCAAGATATACTGTTTCGTAAGATTAGTTCACATGGGATCAGGGGGAACTAGCCAACTGGATACAAAATTGGCTTGACAATAGGAGACAGAGGGCGGTGGCAAAGGGTTGTTGTTCAGACTTGAGTCCTGTGACCAGCGGTGTGCCGGAAGGTTCAGGGCTGGGTCCACTGATATACATCACTGACACAAACAATTTGGTTGAGAATATAGGAGTCATTGTTAGTAAGTTTGTAGATGATCAAATTAATGGTGTAGTGGGCAGTGAGTACAGTTATCGTATACAGTGAATACACTGACCAATGGGCCAGTGGACCACGGAATGAAAGATGGAGTTTAATTCAGGTTTTGGATTTTGTTAAGACAAACGAGGGATGAATGACACAGTTAATGGGAGGGCCCTGGCCAGTGTTGTCGAACAGTGAGAGACCAAGGGGTACAGTTACAGATGGGCAGGGTGGCGAAAGTGGCATTTAGGACACTTGCCGTCATTGTCCAGCGCTTTGTTAGATACGTTGGAGATATTTGTAACATTGTCCTAAATAGTTCTCTTGGGCAGAGGAGGCTACGGAGTGATTTTATAAAGTTTTACAAAACCATACAGTTCCTAAGAATGGTGAATAGCCAAGGGGAAGTGAGTCGAAAACTAGACGCTATAAACGGGAGGTGAGAGAGCAAAGATTTAAAGAGGGAGCTGAGGGGCAACATTATCCACAGAGAATGGTGCATAGACGGAATGGACTGCCAGAGGCACATGGGAGAAACAAGAATAATTACAACATGGAAAAGACATTTGGGCAGGAACATGGAGAGGTACATGGAGAGGAGAAGGTTAGAATAGAAAAGAGCCAAATGCAGGCAAATGAGACTCGTTCGGTATCGGAAAGCCGGGCAGCATTGAGGAGTTGGACCACAGGTTCTGTTTCCGTGCTGTATGACTCAGTATCCAGTTAATGAGGATTAGAGTACCGAAATAAAGCATGTTATAGACACTGAAGCAATTTACAGCAATAGAGATGGTAATCTAGAATGCAGTACCTTTCAAATATGTGGAGGGAGTACAGGGAAGGGAGGTGGTTACAGGGACAGGAACTGTTATAGGAGTTACACATTATTGAAGACACTGGTGCACAAGCCATGCAGTAGACACAGTGTTACAGGTACTGAGTCTTAGTGCAGTGTTGGAGGGAGAACACAGAAGAGAAAGATCCCATGCAGCATTCCAAACGTCTTGTGGGAGGCCTGCTTTAACCTCTTTTGTACTGATGCTCACTAAGACAGCAGAGGCCTGGAAAGATATCTCTGAACTCCCGATGCTGTCTCACAACGTACGTTAAAGTAGATGTGGTGATTGAGCCTGGGGTGTGTCTGTACAATGCTCCCCCTCCAGCACTGCATCTGTGTCATGTCTTGTTTGCCGGTGTTTGGAGCCCACTCATTGCTCCCTGCTCTGTGCACTGTGAGTGATCTCACCTCACTGCAGGATTTATTGAAGGCTTTAGATCTCTCTTCCCTTTGTCTCTTTGGCTGACCAAACATCTTCAATGTGGTGTCAGACGAGACACCAAGCAGTTGGGAAGTTCTTTGAGCCAGGAACTTCCCAAGTACCTACAGGAGACAGGGAAATAGACAGAATGGGACATTACACAGAATGGGACATTAGACTAATGCAGTGAGGGTTACACAAGAAGAATGGTACTAAGTCCCACAGAGATCTGGAAAATCCATCCTGCTCTGTGTTGCTGTGTCTTTCTGGAGGTAGAAATCTGTTGACCCAGGATCTAGACTAACTGCAAGAGCGGGAAGCACTGACAGAGACTGCAATTATACCCACACAGTGAGGGATACCACATGGAGAGATACTGAGTGATATCACTAAAGTGCTGGAAGGTGTTGGGATCACAGAATCATGGGTTTAGCTTCATGATGCACTGGTTTCAGGGATGAGCAACCAGTGAGCAGGTGAAGCGATGCCCTAGTGGTATTATTGCTAGAGCATGTATCCCAAACCACAGCTAATGTTCAGGGGTGACAGACTTGAATCCCACCACAGAAATAGTGGAATTTCAAATGAATAATTTCAAAAATAGTAAGTAAGAATCCCTAAGTAAGTATGAAACCATTGCTGATGTACAAAAAACCCAAACACTTGTCCTTTAGATAAGGACATCTGTCCATCCTCACGTGGTCGGCACGACATATCCACAGCAAAGTGTTTGCCTCTCAATTACACTTTGAAATGGCCGAGCAAGTTACTCAGCTCAAGGGCAGCTCGGGCTGGGCAAGAAAGGCTGGTCAGCCAGAGACACCCACATCCCATAACTGATTTAATAAATAGTCCATTAGGATGGTCCCACTGGAACTGCACTGGGAGCAGTATCCTGGCCAATCATGTCAGTAGGGTTATGGACAGGACTTTAAACTGACAGAGAAGACGCAGGGACAGGGTTCAGGTGAAAGGAGCTTTCCAAATCCAAAAAGAAAAGGTGAAGCATCGGAACAGCATGGGAATGTGTCTGAAGGCAATCAGAAAGGAACAGGAAGGGACAGAGTTTAACTAAAACTGTACATCAGGGAATCGGTTTGTGACAGGAAATTGTGGGAAAGAGTAAAATATGACTTTTTTTTGGAATGGACGAATTCTCATCAATAAGGTAGATGGATTTGTGATGCAGTGATAAGAAGAGATTTAGTCACCAGGGAGACGTGGTTACAGGGCGAACAAAAGGTGAAACATAAATATTCAATGGTTCACAATCTTGTGGAAACTCAGGCAAAATCAGTAACGCTAACAATAATGGATAACAAAGGCATTACAGAGAAAGCATTTGGCCGCAGATCATGAAGTAGAGTCAGTGCGAATGTAAATTCTGGCTACTACTTGTCAAGGACACAAGCAGCAGAACAGTTTTTAGCCACCGAACAGTATTTCATTGCTCATCACTGCATTGAACAGGAACTCAATGAAATTTTTAACTAAGGCAATGTGATAATTTTGGGAAACTTCAATTTTCGCATAACCTGGGACAGTCAGATGGACAACTGTTATATTGGAAGAGGAGTTCTAAGAATATTTTTTCAGTGTTGCTTTGAACAACACATTGAGCAACTGGCTAGGAACGTAACTATCTCAGATTGACCATTGTGTGATGAAACATAGTGAATGAGTCATATCACCTTAAGAGATCCTCTAGGAAATTGTGCTAAGTGCAGTTTTAAGGATTATAATGTTGTAAAGAGACTCACAGAAAGGACAAGTTACAACTAGAAATGAAAATAGCCAATTACTTGAGTTTGAGCAGACAAGTGACCAAGGTAAACAGGCTAAACAGACTGAAATATGTGTCTGTAAATGAACAGTGGAAAACATTTGAAGAACAGTGTAAAACACTCAACAAAAGGACATTCCATTGAAACAGACAAAACCTCAGCAAGAAATTCCTACTGGTCCCTCACTCAGGACAGAATGGATCATATTAGATTATCAGGCTGAGAAGATCACCAAATATTACTTAAAATTATGCAGTAAGGGAGTGTTTAGGAGTACGTTTTAAAGGAATTACAAAGTGTATGCTAGCAGGAGGAGGTCAGATGGAAGGGGTACAATTGTCAGGGTTTATTGTCACAAAAGGAACAGGGAGAGATGAAGGGGATGGAGGTGGTGAGAGTGTTACAGAGAGTGGTCAGGGCCTGAACGTTGTTACAAAGTCAGTACGGATTGCTGCAGCTGGAGGGGTTTGCAGAGGTAGGGAGCGCCATGTGTATTTTTAGTTATTTATTCATGGGATGTGCGTGTCACTGCCTGGACTACATTCTTTGCCCCCACTGGTAATTACCCAGAGGGCAGTTCAGAGTCAGCCATATTGCTGTGGGTCTGGAGTCACATGTAGGCCAGACCAGGTTAGAATGTCAGGTGGCCTTCCCTAAAGCAGGTAAGTGAACCAGGTGAGTTCTTCCTACTGATCAACAATGGTTTTATGGAGGCCTCACCGATATTTTGTACAGATTCAACATGACATCCCAACTCCGACTCTCAATGCTCTAACCAATGAGAGTAACCATCCCAAACGCCTGCTTCACCAGCCTGTCTACCTGTGACACTACTTTCAAAGAACTGTGTACCTACATCCCTGGGTCTCTGATTGACCACACCACCCAGGGCCCAAGCATGAACTGTACAAGTCCCACCCTGACTTGTTTTACCAAAATTGCACACTTCACATTTATCTAATTAAACTCCATCTGCTATTCTTCAGTCCACTATCCCAGCAGTACTGTTCATCCTGTAGAATCACAGATAACCTTCTTCACTGTCCACTTTACCACCAATTTCAGTTTAACTCAAAAACAAAATCTGACTTTCCAGGATACCAATATTCCCATCCAAACCATTAGTCCAAATGACAAACAACAGGGGACCCACTGCACCGCTGGTCACATGCATCCAGTCAGAAAAACAATATGTCTCTCATCACCCTCTGTCTCCTATCATCAAGCCCAGTTTTGTTCCAGTTCCCTCACTCCTCCTGAATGCCATATCCTTTTACATTGATCTGAGCTCATTACCCACTTTACCATACGGAACAAAGAACACAGGACAGTGCAGCACCAGACCCTTCGGTCATGATGCCATGCCAATATATTATCCAAACGTAAGATCAAACTAACCTACACACCCTTCATTTTATTATCCATGTGCCTATCCAGAAATATATTTAATGTCCCGAATGCATCTAACTTTACTGCCACCTCTGGCAGTGCATTCCACTCGCCCACTACTCTGTATGTAATGAACCTTCCTCTGAAATCTCCCCTTAACCACTCGCTAATCACCTTAAAATTACACCCCCTTGTAATAGCTATTTATGTCAGGGTAAAAAAAAATGTCTCTCACTATTCACTCTTTCTGTGCCTCTAATCATCTGGTTCACCTCTGCCAAGTCATCCTCACACGTCTTCACTCCAATGAGAAAAGCCTTAGCTCCCTCAACCTTTCTTCATAAGACATGCCCTCCAGTACAGGCAGCATCCTGGTAAATCTCCTCTTTACCCTCTCTAAAGCTTCCACATCCATCCTGTAATGAAGAGACCAGAACTGAACACAATATTACCAGTGGGGTCCAGACAGGACTCTATAGAGCGACAGCATAACCTCGCGGCTTTAAAACTCGATCTCCCAGCAAATGAAATCCAACACAATATGTTCCTTCTTAACAAGACTATCATCTTGGGTGGCAAACTTTGAAGGATCTCTGGACCTGTTACCCAAGATCCTTCTGTTCCTCCACAGTGCCAAAGATCCTGCCTTTAACATTGCATTCTGTATTCAAATTCAATCTTTCAAAATGAAATACTTCACACTTTTCCAGATTGACTTCCATCTGCCACTTGTCAGCCCAGCTCTGCATCCTGTCATTGCCCCGTTGCAAACAACAACAGTCCTCCACACAATTCACCACTCTACCAACGCTTGTGTCATTGGCAAACTTACTAACCCACTCTTCCACTCACACATCCAAGTCATTCATAAACTCACAAGGAGCAGAGGTCCTCGCACCTCTCCCTGCAGAAAAACACTGGTCAACGAGCTCGAGGATGAATGCTATTCATCTGTAATCACCCTCTGTCTTCTGGGGGCCATTAATTCCATGTCCAGACAGAGAGGTTTCCCGGCAACCCATGTCTCTGTACTTTCTGAATTGAGCCTAAAAGGTATTTTGTCACATTCTCAAAAGTTTCAATAAGATTTATAAGGCATGATCAGCCCCTTACAAATCCATGCTGACTATCAGTAATCAAACTATGGTTTGCCAAGGAATCATAAATCCTGTCTCAGAGTCCTCTCCAATAATCTGCACACCACAGACATAAGACTGACAGGTCTGTAAATCCCAGGATTCCATTTCCTCAACAAGGGAATAAAATTTGCAACTCTCCAATCATCTGGTCCGACGCCAGTGGACAGTGAGGGTGCATAGGTCATCGCCAAAGTGCAACAATCACTTCCGTCGCTTCGTGCAGTAACTTTGGGCACATCCAATCTGGTTCAGCGGACTTATCTATCCTTATCTTTTACAAAATACTCAGCATATCCTCATTCTTAACATCAATCTGTTCACGTATATCAGCCTGTTTCAGGCTGTCCTCACAAATGTCCCTCTCAGCAGTGAATACTGAGGCATAGGATTCATTGAGGTCCTTCCCTACCTCCTCCGACTTCAGGCACTAGTTCCCTCCATTATCCCTGACAGGCCCTACTGTCACTCTGACCATCCTCTTGTTCCTCACTTAAGTGGAGACTGCCTTCCGGTTTTCCTTAATCTTTCCCAACAATGATTTTTCATGTCTCCTTCTAGCTGTCCTAAGCCCACTCCTAAGTTCCTTCCTGGTACGTTCGAGAATCCCTACAGTATAGAAACAGGCCATTTGGCCCAACACCTCCATATCAACCCTGGAAACAGTATCCCACCCAGACTCATTCCCCCACCCTATTACTCCCCAATTGCCCTGACTAATGCGCCACACCTACACATCCGTGAACACTATGGGTAATTTATCTTGGCTGTGTCACCTGACATGCACATCCTTGGGATGTGGTGGGAAACCGGAGCACCTGGAGGAAACCCACGCAGCCACGTGAAGAATGTGCAAACTCCACACAGTCAGTCGCCTGAGGCTGGAATCAAAATGGAGTCCGTGGTGCTATGAGGAAGCAGTGCTGAGCCACCGTTCTGCTCTATGTTACCCTCGAAAAAGCTTTCTGACCCTTGCTTCCTCAACATTAAATAAGCTTCCTTCTTCCTCTTGACTAGATGTTCGAAATCCCTTCAAACATTGTAAAATGCTTTGCTGTCCATGTGGACAATGTTCACTGGTCTGCCTTCATCTCTCTCTTCGCCAACTCCTCGAAGAGTCAATCCTGTTTGTGAAATACTGTTTCCCACTCACAAAGCCATGCTGACTGTCTCTAATCAGCCCTTGCCTTTGTTAATATATGTGGTACCTTTTTCTCATAATCTCTTCCAACAACTTCCCCACCACTGGGCTCACTGGGCTGTAATTTCCTGGCTTTTCCCTGCAGCTCTTAAGTGATGGAACAGCATTATCCTCCCTCCAGTCTTCCGGCACCACACTGCATCTGTTGATAATATAAATATTTCTGCTAGGGGCAGTGCAATCTCTTCACTAGATTTCCACAATATTCTAGGATACACCTAATGAGCTACTGAGGATGTATCTAACTTTATTTGTTTTAAGATTCCAGGACTTTCTCTTCTCTGTTGAGGATTCTTTCTAAGACATCACTATTTACTTCCCCATTTTCCCGAGCTTCCATGTCTTTCTCCACAGTAAATACTGACAACACTATTTTGTCTAATATCTCACCTACCTCCTCTGGTTCCACACATAGGCGAACTTATTCATATTTCAGAGGCCCTATTCTCTACCAAGTTACTCATTAGCCCTTATTGAAATTTGTGTAAAGGCATCTGATAATTCAAAGACACAATATCCCCCGTACCACTACACACCTTCTATACCCACTCAAATCAGCCATTTATATTCACACAAACAAATTAAATCCAACAGGCTGAAAAACAAATTTTCTAACAATTTTAGTATGCTCCCTACTTAATGTCAGGCTAACACTATTTGGTTTCTGACTGGCAGGAGAAAGGGTCATGGGAGTTCTTGTTCATCAATCTAAAAAGGTTAGCTTCCAAGTTCAGCAGGTAATAGAGAAGTCAAATCAAATGCTGGCAATTATTACAAAGGGAATGGAGTCTAAAGGTTTGCAGATCTAGCTAAAATTAGGCAAGGTTCAAGTCAGACCACACCTAGAATATTATGAACAGTTTAAGTGCCCGAAGGAAAGATACTGTCGCATTGGAGGCAGGTCAGAGAAGGGTCACTCAGCTGATCCTGGGAATGGAGGGATATTCTAGTGAGAAGAGGTGGAATAGATTGAGGTTGAACCCATTGAAGTTTAGATAATGAGAGAGAAATGGAATGAACCATCCAAGATTCTGAGGGGCTCTGATCGGGCAAATGCTGTGAAGTTAGAAAATAGAACAGAGGAGCACAGCAACGGCCCTTCGGCCCACCATGGCTGTGCTGTGCAAGATGCTGTTCTACCTCATATCATCTGCCTGCACATGGTCCATATCCCGTATCCCTGTTCATGCTTCTGTCTAAATACCACTTTGAAACTTTATTCACATTCTATTGCTACGACCTCCCTCGGAAACCTCCACTCTGTATATTAAAAAAAGTCTTGTCACACGCATCTCGTTTAAATGTCCTCTTTCTCACCTTTAACCTATGTATTTGAAACTTCCACATTGGAAAAGAGATTCCGACTATCCACATTATCTATCCCTCTCCGTATGTTATATTCTTGTACCTGGTCTCCTGTCAGCCTCTGATACTCTCGCAAAACAATCCAACTTTGTTTAATTTCCTCTTACACCGAACTCATTATGAAAAACCTAACGCAGGCAACGTGCAGATAAACCTCTTTTGTACCCTCTCCAAAGTCTTCACATCCTTCCTATTGTGTGGAGATGAGAACTGCACACAGGACTGCAAATGTGGCCAAGCAGAAGTTTCATACAATTACAACATCAGATGCAAAACAAGATACCCAACGTTGTGACCGATGAAGGCCAGTGTTCTTTTTATTTTATTTCCTGTCTGATACACTTCTATTGCCATTTTCAGGGAGTTAATGTCTTGCACCAAGATCTTTCTGTTTATCAACTTCCCTCAGTATCCTAAATTTCCGCTTGAATCTGACATGACCTCACACTTGCCCAGATTAAACTCAATTTGCCATTTCTCTGAACATCTTTCCAACTGATCTGCAACCTTGGACATTCTTGTTCGTTAACCTCATCTCCACCAATTTCATTTCATCTCCAATCATTATCTTTGACATTTCCACACAAGAAAAGGCAATCTCATTTAAATGAGGCAGATTAATTGAGATCAGGCCTCAGGTGAGGATACAAATCAGTCAAGTTTGGAATTTCCAGAGACCATCACGATTGTCCATTCAATTACTGAAGTTTGTCTCAGTATTGCTTTCCCAATGAACCTATTTCAATGCATTATGACACCTCTGGAGCAGGTGGGACAGTTCCAGGCCTTCTGGCTCAAAGTTGGAAACACTACCACAGCATCACAAGAGCACTGTGTTTTAGGCTGAGTAACTGGTGGGTTAATTTGCCCAATTATCTTACTAATCCGGAAGTTACTGTTACCATCCTAATGCTGGGAAATAAGCAAGGTATTAATGGGAGCAAAGATGTTAGAACAGTCTCTCTGACAAGGGACAAAATATCTTCCATCTGTTGTTTTGTTCATCCTTCGATAGTTTGAAATTTTTAAACTTTCTTGTCTACCATCATCTTTGCAGTTTTGTACATCTTTTCTTTCAATTTGATGTCCCTCATAATTCCCTCAGCTATGCACCGCTGTTCATCGTGCATTTCTTTTACAAGTTAATATATATTGTTGAGAATTATAAAATAACTGAATATATTCTTCTGCTTTAACATTCTATCTATAGTCCCATTCCAGTTTAGCGAACTACTACCTTATCCCCTTGTGACTGCCTTTAAGTTTAGATACGAGTTGAAGAACCAAATTCCTCACCCTAAAGCTAGATTCTATCATGCTGCATTGCATCTTACCAAAACGGTCTTTTACATTGAGCTCATTAATCAATCATATTATCAGGTCTAAAATAGCTGTTCCATGATTGGTTCCAGAGCATCTGTTCTGTGGAATTGCACAGAGCAGTCTACCTCAAATTGCTTCAGAAGGTAACATAAGCTGAGTGTGCAATACTATTTTAACTAACAGAGAACCCTCTGAATACCAGGATTCTGTTACATCCCCAGAATTACTCATAGCAAGGAATCCCTGCGTTGTGGAAACAGGCCCTTCAGCCCAACAAATCCACACCAACCCTGCAAAGAGTATCCCAACCAAACCTATTCCTCAATGTTTACTCCTGATTAATGCACTGAAACTGTGCATCGCTGGACACTATGGCAATTTAGCATGACCAATTCACCTAACCTGCAGTTCTTCGGATTGTGGGTTTGCAGCCCTGGTTCGCAGTTGCTTCGTGAAGTCTGAATGTTGTTGCCTTTATTAGTCCAACAGCACTGTCACTGACACAGGAGCTGTTCCCCCAGATCGGTTTGTGGCAGTCAGAGATCCTGCTACAACCTGCGCACATGGCAACCCAGTCATCTCGATCAGAAAGAATTAGTACAGCACAGATTAGAAGACAACTTGGATCACACTGTGCTTTTGGAATCAGAGGCCCCTCTTTCACCCATCATAACTGTGCTACCTTTTTAAAATAGGTATTTGGCTAGATCCCTGCTCTCACAGTAATACAAACAATTTCTTTTTGCAAGTATTTAAATTAATTTTGGAAATTAACAGTGAATCAGCTGACACCTCCTTTGCAGCTGATCTCAGATCTTCTTTGAAACAGCAAAACCCAATGAGAACATTAAGGCATCCAATGTTTAAAAAAAATCACATGCTCAGTCACTGTAATATGATGAGTTTTGTTTTACATAATTCTTAGCAAAAGTTAATTTGAAGCAAAAAGGAGAACGCGAAGAGAAAGGTGAACCGCCCGTGGGTAACAAAGGCAGTCAAGAGCAGTACCCACAAGGAAAAGAATGACATAGCCGCGGATGACCAAAAAGGGAGAAAACTGATCATGTAATTAAATTGACAAGAAACAAAAATGAATGTCAAGAGTTGTACAGGTATATAAAAATTGAGTATCGAAAGTCAGCATCGAACCCTTGGAGGTTCTGACTGTGGAATTGATCATGGGTACAAGGAAACAGCGGATCATTTAAACCGATATTTTACATTGATCTTCATGAAGGGGGATACCGTTATCATCCTAAAGGGAGCAAATAAGCAAGTTTATCACGAGTAGAAAAATGTTATAACAGTTTTGTCACAGGCGACAAAGTATTGACCAACTAATAGGACTAATGGCAGACAGGACCTTTTGGCCTGGATCAAACACTTTTAGGGCAACTGACTGCAGAGATATTCAAGGCATCAATTGGAATATTCCAGAATCAGGGGATACAGGAAAAATCCAGTGGATTGATGCACCTGTTCAAGAAGGGAAGGGAGACAGAAATCAGGAAACTATAGACTAGTTAGTTTAATATCTGTGTTTGTAAAATGGCAGAGTCGAATATTAAAGTAATAAATAGCAGGACATTTAGAAAAGCTTATCATTTAACATTGTAGACTGGGTTTTGTGAAAGAGACACTATAACAAATTTGCAACAGTTCATTGAGGAGATAACAAGCAGGGCTGATAAAGGGCAATCCAATGATGTTCTGTATTTGGATTTTAAAAGATGCATATGATAAGGTGCTATAGAAAAGTTAATTGCATAATACAGGACCTCACTGTGTCAGGGGTAATGTATTTGCATGGAGTGAGGATTGGTTAACCACACTGGCTGTTGCTGAGACCTCACTTGGAGTACTGTATACAATGTTAGCTCTCTTATTTAATAAGGGATAAACCAGTATTGGAGACCATTCAAAAAAAGATTCAGCTAGCTGCTTCAAGGATGGAAAGGTTGACCTATCAAGAATAGCTAAACAGGTTAGGTCATTATTCAATAGAATCTCGACAAACAGATTACATACAGTGTGGAAACAGGCACTTTGGCCCAACAAGTCCACACTGATCTGACGAAGCACAACCCACCCAGATCCATTCCCCTACATTTACCCCTTCAACTAACACTACAGGCAATTTACCATTGCCAATTCACCTAACCTGCACTTTTTTTTTGGATTGTGGGAGGATACCGGAGCACCCGGAGGAAACCCACGCAGACAACGTGCAAACTCCACACAGAGAGTCACCTGAGGCAGGAATTAAAACCAGGTCTTTGGCACTGTGAGATATCAGTGCTAACCACTGTGCCACCCACATAATATAAGGGGTGATCTTATGGAAACAAGATTCTGAGGAGCTTGACAGGGTAGATGTTGACTCGATCTTCTAGCACCAATGAAGTCTCAAACTAAGCATTACATAAGGGAACATTCATTTTGTAAAAAATGTAAAGAATTTTTTTCTCTCATGCATGGCTGGAATTTTCTAGCCCAAAAAATTGTGAAAGATAAATGTGGAAGGGTAATTGATCTGGTTGGGTTAGTCATCAGAGGGTCAGTGTGGCTTGTTGGGCTGAAGGGCCTGTTTCCACACAGTAGGGAATTTATGATTCTGTCTCAAATTATTCTAAAAGAGGGCAGATAGATTTTTGAAATATTGAGCAGTTGAGGGCTATGCAGATCAAGCATAAAAGTGGTGTTGAGATCTGGGTTGGCCCAGCCATGATCTGATAGAATGGGGGAACAAGCTGGAGGGAGTGAATGCCCTACTCCTGCTCTGATTCCTTGAGGCTCCATTTCATGCTTTTTTTTTATCTCCAAAGAAGAGTGTGATACAATGTGCTGAAGATCTCAGATGTTGTGAAAATGGTGTGTTTATGTACTGGTTCAGATGGCATTGGTTCATCAATCACAGTTATGCAGTCTGAGTAGGAAGGGAATTCCCTCGATGAATAAAGGAAATCTACTGCAGAGCTCACACAAAGGGATCCTTTCCCTCAGTCAACTCTCCCATCACATTACCCAACATATCAGCAAAAGCAGGACGCACTACGCATGCTCTCTCCAACAAAGGGTCCCCGGGTAATTGATGTCAGCTCCGGACCAATGAAAGGACAGTGGGCGGATATGGAGGACCTGGCGGAAGCTTGGTGCTCCAACCAATCAAAGTGAACTAGGCGCAGAACTCGACTAAACCACGTGATCACCCTCGCGCGCGGAGGAGAGTTGCTGTAATGAATGGTCAGGAAGTTATGGAGCGAAAGGATACGGTAAGGAAATAAATAAATAAACAGAGGGAACCTGGAGAAAAACTGTGTTGCTATGAGCGGAGAGGTTTTACAAACATGTTGTGAACGTCGGAAAACACAAATTTGAACGTCCCCGTCCCGTGTTTGGAGTAAACGGGGAATTGCCTCAGCGCGGCTGCAGGCCTGAGTGAGTGCCGCCATCTTTATTCGGGGCAACGATTCACTAGTCACGTGGGCGGCCGCCATCTTTGTAGGGAGCAAGGTGCAGCCAGGCGCATGTGCAGCCTTTCTCTGGTACAGAGTCATTGGGCAGAATTCACACAGAGCACATTCAAACTCAGAGAAATGGATGTTTATTTCTGGATGTGTTTCGTCATTCATTTAAATGACTTGCTATCGTAACTAAGTTTGCAGGTCATTCAAAATTGGAGGAATTGTGCATAGTGAAGAAGGTTACCTCAGGTTCCAGTGAGATATTGATCAGATACAGATTAATTTAGATAAATGTGAGGTGCTGCATTTTGGAAAAGCAAGTCAGGGCAGGACCTCTACACTAGGGAAAAGTGAAGACTGCAGATACTGGAGTTCAGAGCTGAAAAATGTGTTGCTGGAAAATCACAGCAGGTCAAGCAGCATCAAGGGCTCATGTCCGAAACGTCGATTCTCCTGATCTTTGTATGCTGCCTTACCTGCTGTGCTTTTCCAGCAACACGCTTTTCAGCCCAGGAGTTATACACTGAATGGCAAGGCCCTGGAGATGCTTGCGGAACAAAGAGACCTTGGACTGCAGATTCATAGTCCTTGCGAGTCAAGTTGCAGGTAGATAGGATGATGAAGAATGTGTTCAGTGTATTTTCCTTTATTGGTTAGAGCATTGAATATAGGATGTGGGAGGTCATGTTGCTGTACAGGACATTCGTTAGGCCACTTTTGGAATATTGTGTATAATTCTGGCCTGCCTTCTATCAGAAGGGTGCTGTGAAATTTGAAAGGTTTCAAAAAAGACTTACAAGGATGTTGTTAGGGTTGGAGGATTTGAGCTACAGGATGAGGCATAAAAGGCTGGGGCTGTTTTCCCTGGAGTGCCATAGGCTGAGCGGTGATGTTATGGAGGTTTATACAATCATGAGGAGTATGAACAGGGTAAATGAACAAGGTGTTTTCCCTGGAGTAGTGGTGTCCAAAAGTAGAGGACATTGCTTTAGGGTGAACGGGGCAAAAATTCAAAGGGGCCTAAAGGGCAACTCTTTCATGCAGTGGGTGGAATGAGCTGCCAGAGGAAGTGGTGGAGGCTAGAACAATTAAAACTTCTTGAAGGCATCTAGCTAGACACATTATACGATTTGGAAGTGTTTACAAGGATATGGGCCAAGTGCTGGCAAATGGGAATAGATGAGGTTCGGATACCGGGTTGGCATGGATGAGTTAAACCGAAGGGTCTGTGTCGGTGCTATACGTCTCTATGACTGTAGGATCATAACAGCTTATACAGCTGTGCTTCATCTCTGGGCTCCCTTATGAGCACTTTGTCAATATCTAGCTTGCTCAGAATCGAACAATGGGTGTATTTTTGGTCTGTTTAGTATTTTACGATTACTTTTACAGACATTTTTGTAAGTTATTTTTTCTCTGCTGCCCAGCCCCTGACCATGTGCTGCTTATAAATTTTTTCTGCAAAATCTTTGACAGTCAAGAATTCTTTTTTCCAATCAGCAAGTGTATTTTCCTTCCATTTCTGACTATCAAATTCTGCACCATTTTCATTCCCTGTAATCTGTTTCGCTCTCCCTGAAACATCAACTGTGTTTCTCCTTCCACAGATACCAGTGATTAATACTAAAGCCCTGTTGCCCGTGGAGAGGGTGATGTTTGACTTTCTTGTACAGCTGCAGTTTATGTGGTGAAGGTACTCCCACAATGTGATTGGGTAAGAGACATTACAGAGTATTCTTTACAGCAACAGTGATGATTTGAAGGTAATGTCCAAATCAAGAACACTTTGTAGTTTTATCATCATGCTTATAATTTCACAAAAACATTATTGGGAACTTTAGACATAAGGTCAGAGACTGATGATATTAGGTCAGGTGACCAAAACCATTGCCAAATAAGCAGGCTTTGAGGAATGTCTTAAAGGGGAAAAGCAGACCTGTGAGGTTTTGGCTGCGAATTTAAAATGTTGCTTTGGCAACTGTAAAAGCAGCCACACAGGTGAAGTAATGAATTAACAGATCATTGGGAATCTCGAACAGAATGGGTTGTCGAGGTATTCAAGGATGTGGCGAGCTAGGGATGATCACAGCCAGGAATTAAATCAAGAGTGAGAATTTTAAATTGAGCGATGTGGGCCGGATGCTGGCAGGTGAGACTAGATTGGGTTGGAATATCTGGTCAGCATGGATGGGTTGGATTGACGGGTCTGTTTCCATGCTGTACGTCTCTGTGGCTCTATGTTGTTGATTATGAATAGGAGCCTTTTGATGGATCAACAAGTTTTGGTACAAGGGAGGACTTGGGCAGCAGAAATTTAGTTTTTCTTAAGATTACAGGGAGATTGAATGTGGGAAGCTGGCCAGGAGTGTGTTTGGATACTGAAGTCTGGAGATAACACAAGGTGGATGAGAGTATATGAGCTGATACAAGGGTAGACACAGCTAGAAATAGTGGTCTTGTAGTGGGACTGGGCTGTTACACTCACCTCACCTCTGGGATTCCGCTGGTTGTCAGGTTGTGAATCAGGGCGATAACACAATCGGGCGCTGAGTGGCCCTGGTGGAGCCTAAAATGAGTGTCGCTCAGCTGGCTGTTGCTGAGCAGCTGCTGCTTGATAGCCCTGTTGATGACAGCTTCCATCACTTTCCTGCTGATCGAGTGTGGACTGATAGAGGGAAATTGGCTAGGTTGGATTGCCCTGTGTTTTTGTGTTGAACATTCCTGTGCAATGTTCCACATTGTCGGTAGATGCCAGTGCTGGAGCGGTACTTGGCTTGGTGGGTGGCAAGTTCTGGAGCACAAACCATCAGTATTATTGCCAGAATATTGGCAGGGCCCGTAGCCTTTGCACTACTTAACCATTTCTTGATGTTAATCAAACTGAATCAAACTGGCTTAAAACTCACATCTATGATGTTGGAAACCACCGGAGAAGGCTAAGATGGATCATCCCATTTTGCACTTCTGGCTGCAGATTGCAGCAAATACTGTTGTCTTATCTGGTGCGTGGGTGTGCCAGACCCCTCCATCGGTAAGGGTGGGGATATCTGTGATGTTTCCTCCAGTGAGTTGTTTAATTATCCATCACCATTCACAACTGGGTGTGGCAGAACTGCAGAGCTCCGATCTGTTCCATTGGTTGTGGGATCGTTTAGCACTGTTGATTGCTGCTGATGCTGTTTGACATGAAATAGCTTCAGGAAATGGTTTAAGTAGAATCCAAAGAGATTAAACAAACAAAGCACAGACAAAAGATGAACTGGACCAGAGAATAGGACCCCTTAAAGATTAACGAGGCTGTCTATGGAACCACAGGGGGTGGGAAAGATATGCAAATATTTCACGTCATTTTTACTGGAGAAAGATATGGAAGCTCGAGAGGTCGGGGAAATAAACAGAGAGAACTTGAACAGTATCCATGTTACAGTGGAGTTGTTACTGGATGTTTTGAATCGCATCAAGGTGGATAAAGCCCTGGGACCTGATCAAATGTATCCCGGAACTGGCTGGAAATCCAGGGAAGTGATTGTTGGGCCTCTACTGAGGTATTTGTATCATTGATAGTGACAGGTGAGGTGCCATTATTTTAAAAAGGTGGTAAGGAGAGGCCGTGGAACAAGAGAACAGTGAGCCTGAAGTCAGTGGCAGGCAAGTTGTTGGAAGGGATTCTGAGGGACAGGATATCCATCTAATTGGAAAAGTAAGGAATATTCAATGACTGTTGTCAATGTGGAGCTGAAAATGTGTTGCTGGAAAAGTGCAGCAGGTCGTCAGCATCCAAAGAACAGGAGAATCGACGTTTCGGGTATCAGCCCTTCTCAAAACGTCGATTCTCCTGTTCCTTGGATGCTGCCTGACCTGCGCTTTTCCAACAACACATTTTCAGCTCTGATCTCCAGCATCTGCAGTCCTCACTTTCTCCTGTTGTCAATGTGGCTTTGTTCGTGCACAATTGTGTCTCACTAACTTGAATGAATGTTTTGATGTGACAAAGAAAATTGATTAAACCAGGCTGTGAACGTTGTTTATATGGACAGTCAACAAGGTTCCACAAAGCAGACTGGTTAGCAAGGTTATATAACATGGAATGCAGGGAGAACAAGCCATTTGGGTACAAAGCTGGCTTGATGGTAGGAGACATAGGGTGATGATGGAGATTTGCTTTGTGGACTGGAGGACTGTGAGCAGCAGTGTGCTACAAGGATCGATTATTGCGTCCTTTAATAAATGACTTGGATGTGAATATGAGGTATGGTTAGTAGCTTTATTCAAGACACCAAAATTGGAGGTGTAGTGGACAGTGAAGAAGGTTAGTTCAGAATACAACAGGATCTTGATCAGATGGGTCAGTGGAGCAAGGAATGGCAAATAGAGTTCAATTTAGATAAATGTTAGCTGTTGGATTTTGGAAAGGCAAATCAGGGCAGGACTTATACACTTACTGGCAAGATCCTGGGGAGTGTTGCTGAGCAAAGAGACCTTGGTGTGCATGTTCATAGTTCCTTGAAAGTACAGTCACAGGTAGGTAAGGGAGTGAATGCAGCGTTTGTTATGCTCTCCGTCATGTTGTGGCTGTACAGGACATTGATTAAGGCTCTTCTGGAATTCTGTTTTCAGTTCCAATCTCCCTGTTCCAGGAATGATATTGTGAAACTTGAAACACTTCAGAAAATGTTTGCAAGGACTTTGCCAGAGTTGGACAGTTTGAGGGCAGTGCATGTTTGGAGTGAGCTGCCAAGGGAAGGGGTGGAGGCTAGTAAAATTACAACAATTAAAAGACATTTATTATGCACCTTCTCGAATTCTGTTTTCAGTTTGAATTTTCCTGTTCAGGGAAGGATTTTGTGAAACGTGAAAAGGTTCGGACAAGATTTACAAAAACGTTGCCAGGTTTGGAGGATTTGGGCTCCAGGGAGAGGCTGAATAGGTTGGGGTTAATTTCCCTGGAGAGTCCAAGACTGAGAGGTGATTTCATGGAGATTTATAAAATCACGAGGGGCATGGATACGGTGAGCAGCCGGGGTTCTCTTTCCTGATTAGATTAGATTACTTACAGTGTGGAAACAGGCCCTTCGGCCCAACCAGTCCACACCGCCCCGCCGGAGTGCAACCCACCCATACCCCTAACCTAACACTACGGGCCTTACCTAACACTACGGGCAATTTAGCATGGCCAATTCACCTGACCTGCACATATTTGGACTGTGGGAGGAAACCGGAGCACCCGGAGGAAACCCACGCAGACACGGGGAGAACGTGCAAACTCCACACAGTTAGTCACCTAAGGCGGGAATTGAACCCGGATCTCTGGCTAACCACTGTGCCACCGTGCCGCCTGATGTTAGGTGGGTCCAAAACTAGAGCACATGGTTGAGAGGGCAACGATTTAAAAGGAATCTGAGGGCAACGTTTTCAAGCTGAGTGTGTTGTGTGTATGGAATGAGCTGCCAGATGAAGTAGTGGAGGCTGATAAAATCACAACATTTAAAAGGCATCCGATTGGGTACGTGAACTGTAAGGGTTTTGATGGATACAGTTCAATAGTTGGCAAATGGGACTCCAGTAGTTTAGGATTCCTGGTTGGCATGGATGAATTGGACCGAAGTTCTGTTTCTGTGCTGTATATGTCTATGATGTTAATAAACTAAGATGCATTCCTCTTTTGTGGAGAGCAAGCTGCAGCACAGATAATTTTCCTTGGAGCTGAGAAGGTGCAGCAGTATTTTTGACCTGGTGTAGATTTGGTTCCAAGGTCTTGAATTTGCGGAGAGACAGGAATTGTTAACACTGTCATAACCTAGGCCCTGTGCTCTGTGATACTGCCCCATTCACTGTGAATGATGAAGCACATGCCAGGGCAGAGAGAGGGATTAGCCGTCCACTCTCATCACAATGGGGCCTGGCTGATTGACGGCAGCTCCAGACTAATGGGAGGAGAGTCTGTGTGGTCCTGCAGCCAATGGGAGTGAATGAGGTGTGTGGCCAGCAAGATGACACATGTCCATGAGCTGTGAAGGTGCAGTGTCACTGTTTGGGGTTGGGAGAGACAGCAGAGACTAGGACAGAGGCTGTTGGACCTGAATTACAAACTCCCGGTAAATTAGAACCAAAAGAACTGCGGAAGATGTAAATCAGAAACAACAACCAGGAGGTTCTGGAAAAGCTCAGCAGGTCTGGCAGCATCTGTGATGAAAAATCAGAGTTAAAGTTTCAGATCCAGTGTCCCTTCCTCAGAACTGACACTGAGAGAAAAAATGTTTGTTTCTATGCAGAAGGTAGGGTTTAGGGGAGGATGTAAGGCGTAAAGGATAGGTGGGGATAGAGCGAGAAGAAGGGTTGAATAAAGGAGTGGACAACTATCTGGCTGGGGGAGGGCGACTAGCTGTTAATGGAAACTGTTAGTGGCTAACCATAGGTATTGTGTAATGACAGGCTGTGAGAACAAGGACTGTTGTGTGGGGTAGGGGGGCTAGGACATGGGGTTGCTAAACTATGGTCAGCCACTAACTGTCTCCGTTGTAAGCTGTTCTCCACAGACATCACTCCATGATTGGAGCTGCAGAGGACAAAGTTGCAGATGGGCAGCACAGTGGCACAGTGGTTAGCACTGCTGCCTCACAGTGCCAGAGACCCGGGTTCTATTCCCACTTCAGGCAACTGTCTGTGTCGAGTTTGCACATTCTGCCAGTGTCTGCGTGGGTTTCCTCCCACAGCCCAAAAAAGTGCAGGTTAGGTGAATTGGCCACGTTAAATTGCCCGTCGAGTTAGATGGAGGGGAATGGGTCTGGGTGGGTTGCTCTTTATGTTTGACTGATCTAAAAACCTCTTCAATATCCTTCCCAACCCCCTCTGAACTCCTCAAAGATGTATCTAAAAGTTGTTCTCTTTAATCAATGATTCCAGCATTCGTGAAGCACCTTAGGAGATTTGTCAGTGTGAAAGGCTCCATACAATGCAGGTCGTTGTTTTTAATGTCCGACATGAGGAGAAACAGGAATGAACGCTCTCTTCTACCTGATGAACAGCAGCAAAAGCAGGAAGCACTGAGCATGCTCAAGCCCACAAAGGGCCTCTGGTGATTGATCTCAGTGCAGGACCAATAAGAGGATGGGGACGGGGCTGGAAGACAAGGTAGTGCCGGTTGGTCTGAGTGAATGAGGCGTGTGGCTACACTCAACCACGTGATAAGCTTCTGGATTAGTGGTGCTGGAAGAGCACAGCAGTTCAGGCAGCATCCAAGGAGCAGCGAGATCTACGTTTCGGGCAAAAGCCCTTCATCAGGAATAAAGTGATACCACGTGATAAGCTTCACTGGCAGCACTGTGATGTTGTGACCAAGCCATTGAAAATGTGTGAAGGTGTAGGGCATGGTTCAGGAAAGGCATATTGACCAGGAAGAGAAGGAAATTTTAATGGAACAGGCTGAGACGTTTTACAGAACTTAGTGCACATCGGAAAACACAAATTTGAAAATCCCAGGCCCGTGTTTGTGGCAAACGGGAAAATGCTTCAAATGGTGAAAGGCGTGAATAATCACCGCCATCTTTATTGGGGGCAGTGATCCACGGGACACGTGTGTGGCCGCCAACTTTGAGAGGGGCAAGCTGTAGGGGGACGCATGTGCAGCCTTCCTTGGCAGGGAGTGATAGGGCAGGATTTACACGTGTCAGAGTCAGGATGTTTTCAATGTCAAAGAGTGTGATGCTAGAAAAGCACAGCAGGTCAGGCAGCAGCCGATTGGTGGGAAGGAAGATGGAAACGTAGGACAGGTCAAAAAGGTAGTGCCGAGTTGGAAGGCTGGATCTGGGATAAGGTGGGTGGAGTGGAAATTAGGAAACTGGTGAAATCCACATTGATCCCATGTGGTTGGAGGATCTGAACACAGATGATGAGGCGTTCTTTGTCCAGGCATCAGATGCCTGGGATTTGGCGGTGGAGGTGGCCCAGGACCTGCATATCTTTGGTGGAGCGGGAAGGGGAGTTAAAGTCTTTGGTCACAGGCTGTTTGGTTTGTTTAGT